>NC_092340.1:241146250-241807500 GCF_046630445.1 Rutidosis leptorrhynchoides | reverse complement strand
AGAACGAGAATCTAAGCTTGTTAGCTTATGGTTCTGCACTTGAAGTATTATAAAGATCTAAAGTTCATAAGCTTTAAAATCTTACTTGTGTTCATGTTTTGTAAACTTAAAGTTTATTTTCTTAAGATCCAAGCTTTGACTTGAATCTTCTTAAGTATGAAACAAACATGAACTTGTTACTTGTAACTTTGGTTTATTTCTTTCTTTTGTAAGTATTTTAAATTTGTGATGTTATTATTTTGGTCAAGTATTACTAGTTAAACTTGATCTCATTTTTCTTGAAACTAAAGTTAAACTTTGTAAGTTCAAGAACATAGAAGTTAAAATTTCTAGTTATAACTTCATACACTTATATTGGATCTAAGTTTCTATAGCTTATGGTCTTCCAATTTTGTCTAAAACAAAAGCTCATAAGCATATATACATTTTACAAGATTAAAATCTAAGTTTCATAACTTATGGTTTCATTAAAGTAAAGATCCAAGTTCCATAACTTAGGGTTTAACTTAAGAACACTAGATCTAGACTTTTGTAACGACCCGGAATTTTCCGATCGTTCTATACTTATGAGATTAATATTTACATAAATTAAACCTTACCAACATGATAAGCAATCCAAACTGTTGAGACTTATATTTTTGAAAAGAGTTTTACACAACGTTTGACCGTCCAATTTGACCGATGATATCACGAACTATATAACACACGATAATTATACGATTATGTATATGTACATATCTATACATATTTAACATGATTTAAGAATGGTTTAACATTTCATTGTGAACTAACAACAATGAGTTATAAGTATACTTTGAGACCACTAACTTAAGTTTTCAAAACGATAACTATATGTAACGTTCTTTGACATATATACTTACAATCTATAATGTGTTGTGATTTATGTCACCAATATGATTTAAGTGTAATAGGATTAATTTGTAACCAAAATAATCTTGATAAATATCGAACAAGTTGGGGAAGTGTGGAGTGCACACTTGTTTGAACTTATCTTGATTATGACGGGGGTTCGGGGGCAGCGCCCCCGATAAGCGGGGTCCAAGGGGTGGCAACCCCTGGCGGGGTTCAAGGGGCAGAGCCCCTGGCTGGGGTTGGGCTAACATTGCTTTATTAAAAATGTCTTAAAATTTTATTTTGGCCCGGTTTGACCCAAAAATAAAAGCCCAGTTTTGAGCCTCTTTTACAGTTATAAACCCGTCCATATTTGAATTCTCGTTCCGATTCCTCAAAATTTCTACAAGTATATCTAGGGTATATGTAACCGTATCATACCCAGCTTCTATACGTATTTACTATTGGTATATACCAACAATAAACTTCAATGATCAGCCACTAGACATGATGTTACATGTGGGAACCAGCCATTTAACCTCATGTGTGACTTTTGTGCAAGAAAACAAACTAAATCTCCTATATATCCATCCCATAATCATGCTATTTTGCACACACACACACATACAATTTCATTTCCAATTTTCTTTCAAGTTAATTCACTCCCTAATCTCTCTTCATTTACCTACTCAAGAACGTATCAATATAGTCATCCGATTTCAAGGAGATTACTTCCAATCTTTCAATCCCACTCCACCACTCTTTTGATTCCAATATTATTTTCTATCTTTTCCAGTAGCTTTATCCAAGTAACTTGAGGTAGTAACCTTATTCATAATCTTATTCGATTCATATTTATATAGCTATCTTATTTTGTGTTATAAAATTTTTAACAACAAGAACAAAGTTTGAATGATTTCAAACCTGTTCTCAAACTAAATAGATCCTTCTAATTTGATTTTTAAAACACTTCAAGACCTGTAATATATCATATTATGACAAAATCGGATTAATCATATCTTGGCTAATTAACATAATATTTAATATAAATTTACTTATGATTTTATTTTATATATTTCAGGACCACCCGTAAACAACACGAGAAGATTAATCATAAGACCTCATGATTGTACGCAACACGTCATTTGACAACACAATACTTTATGTATGCAACACGTCATTTGACAACATAGTACCATGGGTCAAGATTAATTCTTATCAACACGAATACGATGGGGTCTTTATTTATTTTATTTAAGCAACTAATTGTGGACCACTAACATCGGATTGCTAACTACGGACTAAGAAAATATTAAAAGTATTATAAGTATATATATATATGTAACGATTACTTGAAAAGAAAATATGTTGATATATTATATATTTGGTTAGGTTCGTGATATCTATCGGAGACCAAGTCGAGTTAAATACCTTCAAGACAAAAGTGAGTATATAGTCCCACTTTTAAACTCTAAATATTTCGGGATGAGAATACATGCATTTTATGATTTACGTTATGGACACAAGTGATTAAAAATATATATTCTACGTTGAGTTGTACCACTGGCATACTTCCCTGTAACTTGGTAACTATTATTTACATGAGGTATTGTAAACGCGAATCCTGTTGATAGATCTATCGGGCCTGACAACCCCAACCGGACTAGATGACCAGTATTTAACGGTTGCACAGTACTTCATTTCGGTAACTACACTTGGTACGGTGTAGTAAGATTTCAAAATAAAGGGAATATGCGACGTTGATTAAATGTTAAGTATGGTTATCAAGTGCTCACAACTTAGAATATTTTTATTAAAACGTTTATATATGAAATCTTGTGGTCTCTATATTTATAACGCTGCCGGCATTAAACCTATATCTCACCAACTTTATGTTGACGTTTTAAGCATGTTTATTCTCAGGAGATAACTAAAAGCTTTCGCTACAACATGTTGAATTTAAGCAAGATCTTGAGTATGCATATTTGTGTCAAAAATAAAACTGCATATCGGAGGATTTGTAATGTAAAATATGTTGGAGGTCGTATTGTTATTATCACATGTAAAGTTTGTAAGTCTAAGATTATCGCTAAACGATAATCATTATAAAGTTGTTTAAAACTTGTATTTGTAATAAAAGCTATGGTTTGTATTGTAAAAACGAATGCAGTTTTTGAAAAATGTCGCATATAGAGGTCAATACCTCGCGATGAAATCATATGTTATTGTATTCATCCTTATGGTTAAGGTCGGGTTATGACATGTGGTATCAGAGCGTTGGTCTTAGAGAACCAGAGAATTTGCATTAGTGTGTCTTATCGAGTTTGTTAGGATGCATTAGTGAGTCTGGACTTTGACCGTGTTTGATTTCGAAAACTATTGCTTATCCTTGTTGGTTAAAAATTAATATGTAAATATTATGTGCTATTAACGTGCTAGTTGTAATGTGATAGATGTCTGGCTTAGAACTTATTATCACATTCAGCGACTCCGAACCAGACTCTTCAGATGGTGTTCCAGTCATTAATCTAGCTGATGATGAAAACGATACCTTTGGGGAAGACTCACAAGTTCCGGATGAATCAATTGAAGAGGAACCGGAAAGTGATCCTGAGGAGGAAGAAATACAGGAAATTACGAAAGACAAGTTCGAACGAGGAAAGAAACGAAAAGCTACTGAAATGGAAAATCTAAATCCCGAGTCTAGAGAGCATGGTGTGGCACCAACTCCACCAGATACTTCCACACCTATTCCCGCTATTCCTATTAGTTCTATCCCGACATCCAGCTCTTCGGTTCCTCAGCCAAAACGCAGGGAAACAACCAGGATAACCTTTAAGCGATTTCTTTAAACACAAACGCTTTGGGTTAAATGATGCGCTGTTGTTTTAAACCATGGGATCATATAATGTTTTGTATAATATTACTAGTGTGGTTTGCTTAATGTTTGATGTAAGATAAGCATATGTAAAATAGTGAAGTGTGAAATGCAATAATTTTCCATGGTTAAGTATTATTTGGGTGGTAGTAATTGATTTTCGTACTAAGCTATTAAGTATGAACTTTAACGGGTAGGTACTACCCTAGATATAATTATAAAACGCTAATAAGAAGAAAAGGCTTTTATAATAATAACTGGTTCATATTATTAATAAGCTATGATGTACTGTAAATACATACTACATCTATAATATTCCATGTGAATAATTATTTTTTTTCATTCTTGTTGAAGATTATGGTGCGATTGAACCGAATGACGGAACAAGAAATCCAGGAACTCATCAATCAGCGAGTGAACGACAGAATGTTATGGGTCGAGGCTGCAAGAGGTGTTGCAGTTAACCCAAATCCTCGTGTGGGGTGCACTTACAAAACTTTTCAAGGTTGCAAGCCCTCATCATTCAGTGGAACAGAAGGACCGGTTGGTTTAACCTGGTGGATCGAAAAGATTGAGTCTGTGTTTAAAATCAGTGGTTGTATTGAGAAGGACATGACCAAGTATGCATCGTGCACCCTACAAGATAATGCACTCACGTGGTGGAAAAACTATGTGAAGGCCGTAGGAGGAGATGTAGCTTATGATACTCCTTGGGAAGAATTCAAAACAATGCTAATCAACGAATATTGTCCAAGGAATGAGGTTAGGAAGTTGGAAGCTGAATTACGAAGCCTGAAAGCTGTTGGTACTGAACTCACCACCTACAATCAGCGATTCATGGAATTAGCTTTGCTATGTCCCGAATTGGTACCAACCGAAGAACGGAAGATTGAACTGTACAAAGACGGTTTGCCTAAAAAGGTCAAGGTAAATGTTACAGCATCCAAACCCAAGACTATTCATGAAGCTATCACCATGGCGAACGAGTTGATGGACCAGATTATTCTGGATAAGAACACCGATGTCAAGACATCGGGAAACAAAAGAAAGTGGGAAGGTAATCATCAACAATCCAACAAGAAACAAGAAACCACGTAAGGTGACGGTAGCGGTTCGAACTCAGGTTACAAGGGACGAAATCCTTTATGTAACAGATGCCACAAACATCACTCTGGTTATTGTAATGTGGTGTGCAACAATTGTAATCGAAAAGGTCATCTTGCTGAAGATTGTAGGGTTCCCGCTACAAATACAAACGGTACCAAGACTCCTGCCACCAATGCAAATAGAACTGCCTTGGCCACTGTTACTTGTTATGGGTGTGGGAAACAGGGTCATTATAAGAGTCAGTGCCCAAATCCAGAGAAGAATAAAGGATCTGCACGTGGAAGAGCATTTGTTATTAATGCTAGAGAGGCGTATGAAGACCCGGAGATTGTTACGGGTACGTTTACCATTAATAACTTATCCGCATCTATTATATTTGATACTGGTGCCGATAGAAGTTATGTGTGTAGAGACTTTCACGCTAAATTGAATTGTTCATCATTACCTCTAGATGCTAAGTACATGATTGAGTTAGCTAATGGTAAACTAATTAAAGCTGATAAAATTTGCCGTGATTGTAAAATAAATTTAGCCGGAGAAACATTTAAGATTGATTTGATACCCGTAGAATTAGGAAGTTTTGATGTAATAGTCGGCATGGACTGGATGTCCAAAATAGGAGCTGAAGTTGTGTGCGCCAAGAAGGCAATTCACATTCCTCGTAAGGATAGAACGCCATTAATGATTTATGGAGAGAAGGGTAACTCAAAGCTAAAACTCATTAGTTGTTTGAAAGCTCAAAAGTGCTTGAAGAAAGGGTGCTATGCTATCCTAGCACATGTTAATAAAGTCAAAACGAAGGAAAAAGTGAAGAGCATCAACGACGTGCCTGTGGCAAGAGATTTTCCTGAAGTATTTCCGGAAGAGTTGCCGGGATTACCTCCATTTAGATCTGTAGAATTTCAAATAGATCTAGTACCAGGAGCTACACCAGTGGCTCGTGCTCCATATAGACTTGCACCATCTGAGATGAAAGAGTTACAAAGCCAGTTACAAGAATTACTGGACCGCGGTTTCATTCGACCGAGCACTTCACCGTGGGGAGCTCCGATTTTATTCGTCAAGAAGAAAGATGGATCTTTCCGAATGTGTATAGATTACCGTGAATTAAATAAGTTAACTATCAAGAATCGGTATCCACTACCGAGAATTGATGACTTATTTGATCAATTACAAGGATCATGTGTGTACTCGAAAATCGACTTAAGATCGGGCTATCATCAATTACGTGTCAAAGAAGAAGATATTCCGAAAACTGCTTTTCGGACACGCTACGGTCATTATGAATTTTTGGTCATGCCGTTTGGGTTGACTAATGCGCCAGCTGTATTCATGGACCTCATGAATCGAGTTTGTAGTCCGTATTTAGATAAGTTTGTTATCGTTTTCATTGACGATATTCTTATCTATTCCAAGAGTGAGCAAGAGCATGAGCAGCATTTAAGGTTGGTATTAGAATTGTTAAGAAAAGAACAGTTATACGCCAAATTTTCTAAGTGTGCATTTTGGTTAAAAGAAGTGCAATTTCTTGGCCACGTTGTTAGTAGCAAAGGAATTCAGGTTGATCCAGCTAAAATTGAGGCCATTGAAAAATGGGAGACTCCTAAGACACCAACGCAGATACGCCAATTTTTGGGTTTAGCCGGTTATTATAGAAGGTTTATTCAAGATTTTTCCCGAATAGCTAAACCATTGACAGCGTTAACACAAAAAGGGAAGAAGTACGAATGGACCGTTGAGCAGGAGAGTGCATTTCAATTACTCAAGAAGAAGTTGACCACGGCACCTATTTTATCGTTACCTGAAGGGAACGATGATTTTGAGATATATTGTGACGCTTCGCGACAAGGTTTTGGTTGCGTCCTTATGCAACGAAAGAAAGTTATTGCATACGCATCTCGACAATTGAAGATTCACGAGCGGAATTATACGACGCATGATCTAGAATTGGGGGCAGTAGTGTTTGCATTGAAGATATGGAGACACTATTTATATGGAGTTAAATGCACTGTGTTTACTGATCATAAAAGCCTTCAACATATTTTCGATCAGAAACAGCTGAACATGAGGCAACGTAGGTGGGTCGAGCTGATAAACGACTATGATTGTGAGATTCGCTATCATCCCGGGAAAGCGAATGTAGTAGCCGACGCTCTAAGCAGAAAGGAACGGGAACCAATTCGAGTACGAGCAATGAACATAAAAATTCGCATGAATCTCAACTCACAAATCAAAGAGGCTCAACGAGAAGCTCTTACTAAAGAAAACATAGGAAATGAAATAATGAAGAAGTATGAGAAGCAACTCGTTATGCGGGAAGACGGAATTCGATATTTTGCAAACCGTATTTGGGTACCGAAGTTGGGTGGATTAAGGAAGTTGATATTGAATGAGGCACATAAGACAAGATACTCGATACATCCTGGAGTTGGAAAGATGTATCAAGATCTTAAGACGCATTATTGGTGGCCTAATTTAAAGACAGATGTTGCAACATATGTTGGGGAATGTTTAACTTGTTCCGAAGTCAAAGCAGAACATCAGAAGCCGTCAGGGTTACTTCAACAACCAGAAATCCCAGAATGGAAATGGGATGGTATTACCATGGATTTCATCACAAAGTTACCTAAGACTGCCTGGGGTTATGACACCATTTGGGTAATAGTTGATCGTCTCACCAAATCTGCACATTTCTTGCCTATAAAGGAAACGGATAGAATGGAGAAACTATTACGATTATACATAAAGGAAATTGTTTCAATGCATGGAATACCTATTTCCATTATATCCGATCATGATAGTAGATTTACATCAAAGTTTTGGCAATCACTACAGGAGGCCCTGGGAACCCGTTTGGATATGAGCACCGCATACCATCTACAAACTGACGGGCAGAGTGAAAGAACAATTCAGACTCTTGAAGACATGCTCAGGGCATGTGTGATCGATTTTGGAAATGGATGGGATAAATATCTACCATTAGCAGAATTCTCGTATAATAATAGTTATCATGCGAGCATTAAAGCTGCACCATTCGAAGCACTGTATGGAAGGAAGTGTAGATCCCCTATCTGTTGGAATGAAGTAGGAGATCGACAATTAACTGGTCCCGAGATCATCCATGAAACAACTGAGAAGATAGTGCAAATCAAGGAGAGATTGAAAACAGCCCGTAGTCGCCAAAAGAGCTACGCGGATGTTCGAAGGAAACCATTAGAGTTTCAGATCGGTGACATGGTTATGCTAAAGGTGTCACCTTGGAAAGGTGTAATACGTTTTGGAAAAAGGGGTAAACTGAACCCAAGGTATGTAGGCCCGTTCAAGATCATCGAACGCATCGGACCGGTAGCTTATCGACTCGAGTTACCACAAAAACTCACCGGGGTACATAATTCATTTCACGTCTCAAACCTCAAGAAATGTCTTGCAAAGGAAGATCTCACCATTCCTCTTGAAGAAATCCAAGTCGATGAGAAACTACAATTCATAGAAGAACCAGTCGAAATCATGGACCGTGAAGTTAAAAGGCTCAAGCAGAGCAACATACCAATCATTAAGGTTCGTTGGAATGCTCGAAGGGGTCCCGAGTTTACTTGGGAACGAGAGGATCAGATGAAACAAAAGTATCCACATTTGTTTCCGGAC
The DNA here is from genome assembly GCF_046630445.1 of Rutidosis leptorrhynchoides. Classification (NCBI taxonomy): domain Eukaryota; kingdom Viridiplantae; phylum Streptophyta; class Magnoliopsida; order Asterales; family Asteraceae; genus Rutidosis; species Rutidosis leptorrhynchoides. The sequence continues at coordinate 241,799,018 of NC_092340.1, read as the reverse complement.
AACGCAAAATAGGTACAACTTTAAAATTTCGGGACGAAATTTATTTAACGGGTAGGTACTGTAACGACCCGGAATTTTCCGATCATTCTATACTTATGAGATTAATATTTACATAAATTAAACCTTACCAACATGATAAGCAATCCAAACTGTTGAGACTTATATTTTTGAAAAGAGTTTTACACAACGTTTGACCGTCCAATTTGACCGATGATATCACGAACTATATAACACACGATAATTATACAATTATGTATATGTACATATCTATACATATTTAACATGATTTAAGAATGGTTTAACATTTCATTGTGAACTAACAACAATGAGTTATAAGTATACTTTGTGACCACTAACTTAAGTTTTCAAAACGATAACTATATGTAACGTTTTTTGACATATATACTTACAATCTATAATGTGTTGTGATTTATGTCACCAATATGATTTAAGTGTAATAGGATTAATTTGTAACCAAAATAATCTTGATAAATATCGAACAAGTTTGGGGAAGTGTGGAGTGCACACTTGTTTGAACTTATCTTGATTATGATGGGGGTTCGGGGGCAGCGCCCCCGATAAGCGGGGTCCAAGGGGTGGCAACCCCTGGCGGGGTTCAAGGGGCAGAGCCCCTGGCTGGGGTTGGGCTAACATTGCTTTATTAAAAATGTCTTAAAATTTTATTTTGGCCCGGTTTGACCCAAAAATAAAAGCCCAGTTTTGAGCCTCTTTTACAGTTATAAACCCGTCCATATTTGAATTCTCGTTCCGATTCCTCAAAATTTCTACAAGTATATCTAGGGTATATGTAACCGTATCATACCCAGCTTCTATACGTATTTACTATTGGTATATACCAACAATAAACTTCAATGATCAGCCACTAGACATGATGTTACATGTGGGAACCAGCCATTTAACCTCATGTGTGACTTTTGTGCAAGAAAACAAACTAAATCTCCTATATATCCATCCCATAATCATGCTATTTTGCACACACACACATATACAATTTCATTTACAATTTTCTTTCAAGTTAATTCACTCCCTAATCTCTCTTCATTTACCTACTCAAGAACGTATCAATATAGTCATCCGATTTCAAGGAGATTACTTCCAATCTTTCAATCCCACTCCACCAATCTTTTGATTCCAAGATTATTTTCTATCTTTTCCAGTAGCTTTATCCAAGTAACTTGAGGTAGTAACCTTATTCATAATCTTATTCGATTCATATTTATATAGCTATCTTATTTTGTGTTATAAAATTTTTAACAACAAGAACATAGTTTGAATGATTTCAAACCTGTTCGCAAACTAAATAGATCCTTCTAATTTGATTTTTAAAACACTTCAAGACCTGTAATATATCATATTATGACAAAATCGGATTAATCATATCTTGGCTAATTAACATAATATTTAATATAAATTTACTTATGATTTTATTTTATATATTTCAGGACCACCCGTAAACAACACGAGAAGATTAATCATAAGACCTCATGATTGTACGCAACACGTCATTTGACAACACAGTACTTTATGTACGCAACACGTCATTTGACAACATGGTACCATGGGTCAAGATTAATTCTGATCAACACGAATACGATGGGGTCTTTATTTATTTTATTTAAGCAACTAATTGTGGACCACTAACATCGGACTGCTAACTACGGACTAAGAAAATATTAAAAGTATTATAAGTATATATATATATGTAACGATTACTTGAAAAGAAAATATGTTGATATATTATATATATGGTTAGGTTCGTGATATCTATCGGAGACCAAGTCGAGTTAAATACCTTCAAGACAAAAGTGAGTATATAGTCCCACTTTTAAACTCTAAATATTTCGGGATGAGAATACATGCATTTTATGATTTACGTTATGGACACAAGTGATTAAAAATATATATTCTACATTGAGTTGTACCACTGGCATACTTCCCTGTAACTTGGTAACTATTATTTACATGAGGTATTGTAAACGCGAATCCTGTTGATAGATCTATCAGGCCTGACAACCCCAACCGGACTGGACGACCAGTATTCAACGATTGCACAGTACTTCGTTTCGGTAACTACACTTGGTACGGTGTAGTAAGATTTCATAATAAAGGGAATATGCGACGTTGATTAAATGTTAAGTATGGTTATCAAGTGCTCAACAACTTAGAATATTTTTATTAAAATGTTTATATATGAAATCTTGTGGTCTCTATATTAATAACGCTGCCGGCATTAAACCTATATCTCACCAACTTTATGTTGACGTTTTAAGCATGTTTATTCTCAGGTGATAACTAAAAGCTTTCGCTGCAACATGTTGAATTTAAGCAAGATCTTGAGTATGCATATTTGTGTCAAAAATAAAACTGCATATCGGAGGATTTGTAATGTAAAATATGTTGGAGGTCGTATTGTTATTATCACATGTAAAGTTTGTAAGTCTAAGATTATCGCTAAACGATAATCATTATAAAGTTGTTTAAAACTTGTATTTGTAATAAAATCTATGGTTTGTATTGTAAAAACGAATGCAGTTTTTGAAAAATGTCGCATATAGAGGTCAATACCTCGCGATGAAATCATATGTTATTGTATTCGTCCTTATGGTTAAGGTCGGGTTATGACAACTTTTAGTCTAGTATCTTCAAGATCTAACTAAGAACTAAGTTCTACAACTTAAGATCTTGTTTATTTAGTTTACATTCAAGTTTATAGCTTAATATTACTACTAGAACTCATGTATGTGTCGGATCTAAGATCTTGATGTAACTTTGGTTTATCAACCTTCATACAACCCTTAAATGAGTTGTGCTACATATCTTAGACATACACTAGTGTCATGATAGTCAAAATTTGGTAAAGATGATGCAAACACATCAACGAGTTGTACACTTGAAGCTATAAGCATCAAGAATGAGAACCGTGATGAGCATCAAGCACCAAGAACCCACCGGAACACTTTGCTTACTGTTTTATGGGTCTGATCAGGTCACCTAGGCTACTGGAAAGTTTATTTCCAGTTAGTTCGGTTCAATTATATGATTTTCCATTTAGGCCTCGCCTTAATCCAACTTACAGTTTAGGATTTATAGCCTTCCGAAAGTTACTACACCCTTTTAACGTTGTGATGAAATTTCTGACCTACTCGCACTTAAACCATCGCCACGGTCAAACGAAGACGAGTTTGGTTCTGTAAATTGGTCAGCAACCAGGGGACTCATAAACGGAGCTATGGCCATTAGTCTAACCTCATTTCAGTTTGTATAGAGGTCGTGGCGACTGAATGACGTCAGCCTTTGTTTCGAACTCTATTCTTGATTGAAACTTACTTTACACTTTTTGATTAATGATGAATGATGATGATACTTAAGACCTAATTTACATACTTTTAAACCTTTGGGAACGATTTACTGACTTAGTAACTTTTGACTTAGGTTGAGTACCTTTCGGACCAACTACTTGCTTACTTGTCTCGTACCAACTTTACTACTTTTCACTGTGAGTTATAGCATCCCTTTTTACTTTAACTATTTTGGGAACTGAGAATACATGCGCGTTTTACGTTTTACATACTAGGCACGGGTACTTAAACTTTATATATGTGTGGGTTATACAACGGCATAAAATTTCCCCTTAGCTCGATAACGTTTAGTCATTGGTCTTTGAACCGGTGAAGGCGAATCTTAAATATGGATCCATAGGGTTTGACATCCCCACTCAGGCTAGTCGCGCTAGCATTTAACGGGTGTTTAATACTTCGTAAACTTACGCACTCGCCAAGTGTACTTTTACGGGGTGATATTTACGTTAAGTTAGTTACCAAGTGCCCACGGTTAAGCATATACTTTATCATACTGATTTGAATTACTGACTTAAACTGCCGGTTGAAGCACTGAAATCTCGTAGCCTACATTACATTACTGGTTATAAACAAACTATAGCTCACCAACATTCGTGTTGACTTTTTAAGCATGTATTTCTCAGGTGCTTAGACGTTGTTGCTTCCGCTGTTAGACTTGCTGTCTTGGTGTTACAGACTTACTGTGTTAGACTTACGCTGCATTACTTAGAGATGTCTCAATCATGGAACTTTTATTTTGTATTCGTAACTTACGTGTAACGACCCGCACCTTTTCGATCATACTATACTTATAAGATTAATATTTACATAAATTAAACCTTGCCAACATGATAAGCAATCCAAATTGTCGAGACTTATATTTCCGAAAAGAGTTTTACACAACGTTTGACCGTCTAGTTTGACCGATGATATCACGAACTATACAATATATGATAATTATACGTTTGTGTATATAAATGTATATATACATATTTAACATGATTAATAAATGTTTTAATATCTCATTTTGTATTAATAACAACAAGTTATATGTGTATTTTGAAACTACTAACTTAAGTTTTCAAAACGATAACTATACGTAACGTTATTTGACATAAATACTTAAGACTTATAATGTTATACATATATTGTATAAGTAATGTATTTAATCACTTTTAAAGACTTAAATACATAAAACCATATAAGTGTATTCACAAAAGATAGCTATATTTGAATCCTCATTTCATTTTTCACAAAATTTCTATACGTATACCTAGAGTATTTGTACTCGTATCATACCTAGCTCCTATACGTATTTACTAATAGTAAATACACATCAAAATCACCACCTAACCAGCCATTATTCATGCCCTTAGAGCTAGGTAATTACTTTTGGATGATTACTTGACTAATTATACAAGAAAACAACTAAAACTTTTGTCCTTGTACACCATCAAAAACGCCACCATCACCACCTTAAATACTTCCATTCATTTCCCATTTTTGATTCACTTTCACTTCAATTATCTTAGCAAAAACACACACTCTTTCAAGAACTCTAAACTCCATAACACTTCAGCAACTTACCAAGAAGATCTAGCCATAAAAACCATACTAAAACACCATAAGAAAACTCTTACAAAAACACTTCAAGAAAACCCTCCAAGAACACCAACTTACTTCCAATCTTTCATCCACCTCTAGTACCCTTTTGATTCTAGCTTCTTACTTCTCTTTTACAGCAACTTCATCCAAGGAACTTGAGGTAGAATCTATGTTCATAACCTTATTCGATTCATATATATATAGCTATCTTATTTTGTGGTACAAAAGTTTAACAACAAGAACATAGTTTGAATGTTTTCAAACTTGTTTGCAAACTAAATAGATCCTTCTAACTTGACTTTTAAAATACTTCAAGACCTGTAATATAACTTATGTATATGCTAATTTAACAAGGTAAAACTTGGTTTTTCAAAGTATAAGTATTTTTAGAAAAATGGTCATTAAATGATTTTGTTGTAACAAAAATGTTTAACTTCATATGTTTCACTAATGTTTCACTTATGCCGTATGATTTTGAATACAAACCAAGGTATTTACAGTTCATAGTCTTAAAGAAGAACTCGATCCAAGAAGATGGCAATTTGAATCAACGAAAACGGATTTGTAACGAAGAAACTATGACCGAAACAAAATTGGTTATCCTAGATCATTTCAACTACGGGATCAATTGGAAAAAAATGATATAAATCACATATTTCTAAGATAACATGATATTTTATATATATGTACTTATAATTCAATTTTATATGGTTCAGGATCACCCGTAAGCAACACGAGAAGATTAATCATAAGATCCCATGATTGTACGCAACACGTCATTTGACAACACCGGTACTTTATGTACGCAACACGTCATTTGACAACACCGGTACCATGGGTCAAGATTAATCTCGACCAACACATATACGATGGGGTTTTATTGATTTCGTTGGGGGTTTTATTTATTTCATTGCGGGTATATTAAACATCTAAAAATGAACCATTAAAATTGAGTTACTAACAAAGAAATGCTAACTACGGACTAAGGAATTATTCTAAGTATTAAAAGTATAACAAGTATATATATATATAACGTTTGTTTTAAAATGAAAACATATTGATATATTATATATGGATAGGTTCGTGATATCAACCGGAAGACCGAGTCAAATTATATATATCATCAAGACAAGAGTGAGTATATAGTCCCACTTTTAAACTCTAAATATTTCGGGATGAGAATACATGTATTTTATGTTTTACAATATGGACACAAATAACTGAAAAATATATTCTACGTTGAGTTGTACCACTGGCATACTTCCCTGTAGCTTGGTAACTAATATTTACAGCGGTATTGTAAACGCGAATCCTGTTGATAGATCTATCGGGCTTGACAACCCCAACCGGACTGGATGACCAGTATTCAACGGTTGCACAGTACTTCGTTTTGTGACTACACTTGGTACGGTGTAGTAAGATTTCATATTAAAGGGAATATGCGACGTGAAAATGTTAAGTATGGTTACCAAGTGCTCAACCACTTAGAATACTTTTATTAAACTGTTTATATACGAAATCTTGTGGTCTATATATATATTGCTGCCGGCATTAAACCTATATCTCACCAACTTTATGTTGACCTTTTAAAACATGTCTATTCTCAGGTGATTTCTAAAGCTTCCGCTGCATCATGTTGGATCTAACCAGGATCTTGCGTACGCATGTTTGTGTCAAAAATAAAACTACATATCCAAGATGTTGTATTGTAAAATATGCTAGAAACCGTGTTGTTGTCATCATTTGTAAAGTTTGTAAGTCGAAGATTATCGCTAAACGTTAATCTTCTTTTTATTGTCTTAAGCTTGTAACAAAAATAATGGTTATGGTTTGTAATGTATAATATATGCAGTTTTCTTTCAAAAATGTCTCATATAGAGGTCAATACCTCGCAATGAAATCATACGTTATCTAACGCGTTCTTATGGTTAAGGACGGGTTATGACATGTGGTATCAGAGCGTTGGTCTTAGCGAACCAGGTTTGCATTAGTGTGTCTAACCGAGAAGTCGTTAGGATACATTAGTAAAGTCTGGACTTTGACCGGGTCTGATTTTAAAAACCATTGCTTATCACTGTTGGTTAAAAATTTATAGGTAAATATTATGTAAGTACTAATGGGTTAGTTGTTATGTGATAGATGTCGGGCTCGAAACTTATTATCACATTCAGCGACTCCGAATCAGAACCTTCAGATGGTGTTTCAGTCATTAACATATCCGATGACGAAAGTGGTATTTTTGGGGAAGACTCACAATTTCCGGATGAACCAACTATAGAAATATTGGAAAGTGAACCCGAGGAGGAAAGTGAACCCGAGGAGGAAAGTGAACCCGAAGAGGAAAGTGAACCCGAAGAAGAAAGTGAACCCGAGGAAGAAATACTAGAAATTACGAAAGAAAAATTCGATCAAGGAAAGAAACGAAAAGCGAATGAATTAGAAAATTCAAATCCCGAACTTAGTAAGAATGACGTGGCACCAATTCCACTCAACACTACCACCCCTATTCCCGATATTCCTATTAGTGCTATCCCCGCATCTAGTTCTTCAGCTCCTCAGCCAAAACGTAGGCAGACAGCTAGGATAAGCGTTAGGCCATTCATTGGAACTAAACGCCCTAGAAAATAGACCGAACGATGCACTACCGTATTAAGCCATGGAATCATATAATGTTTTGTATAATATTATTAGTGTGGTTTGCTTAAAGTTTGATGTAAGATAAGCATATGTAAAATAGCGAAGTATGAAATGCAATAATTTTCCATGGTTAAGTATTATTTAGATTGTAGTAATTGGTTCTGTACTAAGCTATTAAGTATGAACATTAACGGGTAGGTACTACCCTAGATATAATTATAAAACGCTAATAAGAAGAAAAGGCTTTTATAATAATACCTGGTTCATATTATTAACAAGCTATAATGTACTATAAATACACACTACATCTATAATAATCCATGTGAATAATTATTTTCTTTCATTAGGAAATGGCGCGATTGAATCGAATGACGGAACAAGAACTCGAGGAACTCATCAACCAGCGAGTGAACGACAGAATGTTATGGGTTGAGGCTGCAAGAGCTGCTGCAGTTAATCCAAATCCTCGTGTAGGATGCTCCTACAAGACGTTTCAAGCTTGCAAGCCATCATCATTCAGTGGAACGGAAGGACCGATCGGTTTAACCCGATGGATAGAAAAGATGGAGACGGTGTTCAAAATCAGTGGTTGTGATGAAAAAGACATGACCAAGTTTGCATCGTGCACTTTACAAGATAGTGCACTCACATGGTGGAAGAATTATGTGAAGGCGGTAGGAGGAGATGTAGCTTATGATACTCCATGGGAAGAATTCAAAGCAATGATAATCACCGAGTATTGTCCAAGGAATGAGGTTATTAAGTTAGAAGATGAGTTACGAAGTTTGAAGGTGGTTGGTACTGAAATCACCAACTACAATCAGCGATTCATGGAATTGGTTTTACTATGTCCTGAATTGGTTTCAACCGAAGCACGGAAGATTGAAATGTACAAAGGTGGTTTGCCCAAAAAGGTCAAGGCAAACGTTACGGCGTCGAAACCTAAGACAATTCATGAAGCTATAACCATGGCGAACGAGTTAATGGATCAGGTCATTCTGGATAAGAAAGCATTCACTACTGAGGTGAAGGTATCGAGTAACAAAAGGAAGTGGAACGGAAATTATGATCGAGGTTACCAACAGCAATCTTTTAAGAAACCAGAAACCCCGAAAGGTGCGGGTAGCGGTTCAGGCTTTGGTTACAAAGGACAAAGTCCTTTATGCAACCGTTGTCACAAACATCACTTTGGTTACTGTAGTGTGTTGTGCACCAAATGCAATCGACAGGGACATCTTGCTGAAGATTGTAAGGCTCTCGTTACAAATGCAAATGGTAACAAGACTCCTGCCACCAACGCAAATAGAACTGCTTTGGCTAACATTACTTGTTTTGGGTGTGGAAAACAAGGTCATTATAAGAGCCAGTGCCCGAATCAGAATGGCGGACCTGCACGTGGAAGAGCGTTTGTTATTAATGCTAGAGAGGCACGAGAAGACCCGGAGCTTGTTACGGGTACGTTTACCATCAATAACTTATCAGCATCTATTTTATTTGATACTGGCGCCGATAGAAGTTACGTGTGTATAAATTTTTACACTAAATTGAATTGTTCATCATTACCTCTAGATGCTAAGTACTTGATTGAGTTAGCTAATGGTAAACTAATCAAAGCCGATAAAATTTGTCGTGATTGTGAAATAAATCTAGCCGGAGAAACGTTTAAAATCGACTTAATACCCGTAGAATTAGGAGGTTTTGATGTAATAGTCGGCATGGACTGGATGTCCAAAATAGGAGCGGAAGTTGTTTGTGCTAAGAAGGCAATTCGTATTCCTGGTAAGGATAAAATACCGGTGATGATTTATGGAGAGAAGGGTAATTCAAAGCTAAAACTCATTAGCTGTTTGAAAGCCAAGAAGTGTTTAGAAAAGGGATGTTACGCTATTTTAGCACATGTTAATAAAGTCGAAAAGAAAGAAAAGTGCATCAACGACGTGCCGGTGGCAAGAGATTTTCCTGAAGTTTTTCCGGAAGAATTGCCGGGATTACCTCCATTTAGATCGGTAGAATTTCAAATAGATTTAGTACCAGGAGCTGCACCAGTGGCTCGTGCTCCATATAGACTTGCACCGTCCGAGTTAAAAGAACTTCAAAGTCAGTTAAAAGAATTACTGGACCGTGGATTCATACGACCGAGTACTTCACCGTGGGGAGCTCCAATTTTGTTTGTTAAGAAGAAAGATGGATCTTTTAGGATGTGTATAGACTATCGTGAATTAAATAAGTTAACTATCAAGAATCGATATCCACTACCGAGAATTGATGACTTATTTGATCAATTGCAAGGATCATGTGTTTATTCGAAAATCGACTTAAGATCGGGCTATCATCAACTACGCGTCAAAGAAGAGGACATTCCGAAAACTGCTTTTCGGACACGTTATGGTCATTACGAATTTTTGGTTATGCCGTTTGGATTGACGAATGCGCCAGCTGTATTCATGGACCTCATGAATCGAGTTTGTAGTCCGTATTTAGATAAGTTTGTTATCGTTTTCATTGATGATATTCTTATCTATTCCAAGAGTGAGCAAGAGCATGAAGAGCATTTAAGGTTGATATTGGAGTTGTTAAGAAAAGAACAGCTATATGCTAAATTTTCTAAGTGTGCTTTTTGGTTGAAAGAAGTGCAATTTCTTGGCCATGTTGTTAATAGCGAAGGAATTCAGGTTGATCCAGCAAAAACTGAAGCTATTGAAAAATGGGAGACTCCTAAGACACCAACACAGATACGCCAATTTTTGGGTTTAGCCGGTTATTATAGAAGGTTTATTCAAGATTTTTCCCGAATAGCTAAGCCGTTGACAGCGTTAACGCAAAAAGGGAAGAAATATGAATGGACCTCGGAGCAGGAGAACGCATTTCAAATACTGAAGAAGAAGTTAACTACGGCGCCTATATTATCGTTACCAGAAGGGAACGATGATTTTGAAATATATTGTGACGCTTCGCGACAAGGTTTTGGTTGTGTTCTTATGCAACGGAAGAAAGTTATTGCATTTGCATCCCGACAATTGAAGATTCATGAGCGAAATTATACGACGCATGATCTAGAATTGGGAGCAGTCGTGTTTGCATTGAAGATGTGGAGGCACTACTTGTATGGGGTTAAATTCACTGTGTTTACTGATCATAAAAGCCTTCAACATATTTTTGATCAGAAACAATTGAACATGAGGCAACGTAGGTGGGTCGAGTTAATAAACGACTATGATTGTGAAATTCGTTATCATCCCGGAAAGGCGAACGTGGTGGCCGATGCTTTAAGCAGAAAGGAACGAGAACCAATTCGAGTTCGAGCAATGAATATAAAAATTCGCATGAATCTCAACTCACAAATCAAAGAAGTTCAACAAGAAGCACTCAATAAAGAAAACATAAAGAATGAAATAATGAAGAAGTATGAGAAGCAACTCGTTATACGGGAAGACGGAATTAGATATTTTGCAAATCGTATTTGGGTACCGAAGTTGGGTGGATTAAGGAAGTTGATATTGAACGAGGCACATAAGACAAGATACTCGATACATCCTGGAGTTGGAAAGATGTATCAAGATCTTAAGATACGTTATTGGTGGCCTAACTTAAAGACCGACGTTGCAACATATGTTGGGGAATGTTTAACTTGTTCTAAGGTCAAAGCAGAACACCAGAAGCCGTCAGGGTTACTTCAACAACCAGAAATTCCAGAATGGAAATGGGACGGTATTACCATGGATTTCATCACGAAGTTACCAAAGACTGCCTGGGGATACGACACCATTTGGGTAATTGTTGATCGTCTTACCAAATCTGCACATTTCTTGCCTATAAAGGAAACAGATAGAATGGAGAAACTATTACGATTGTATATAAAGGAAGTTGTTTCAAGGCATGGAATACCTATTTCCATTATATCCGATCGTGATAGTAGATTTACCTCAAAGTTTTGGCAATCACTACAGGAGGCACTAGGAACTCGTTTGGATATGAGTACCGCATATCATCCGCAGACCGATGGGCAGAGTGAAAGAACAATTCAGACTCTTGAAGATATGCTCAGGGCATGTGTGATCGATTTTGGAAACGGATGGGATAAGTATCTACCGTTAGCAGAATTCTCGTATAATAATAGTTATCATGCGAGCATTGGAGCTGCACCATTCGAAGCATTGTATGGAAGGAAGTGTAGATCTCCTATCTGTTGGAATGAAGTAGGAGATCGACAATTAACTGGTCCCGAGATCATACATGAAACGACTGAGAAGATAGTGCAAATCAAGGAGAGATTGAAAACAGCCCGCAGTCGCCAAAAGAGCTACGCCGATGTCCGAAGGAAATCATTAGAGTTTCAGGTCGGGGACATGGTTATGCTAAAGGTGTCACCTTGGAAAGGTGTGATACGTTTTGGAAAAAGGGGTAAACTGAACCCAAGGTACGTAGGCCCGTTCAAGATCATCGAACGCATTGGACCGGTAGCTTATCGACTCGAGTTACCGCAACAACTCGCCGGAGTACATAATACCTTTCACGTCTCAAACCTTAAGAAGTGTCTTGCAAAGGAAGACCTCACCATTCCTCTTGAAGAAATCCATGTCGACGAGAAACTACAATTCGTCGAAGAACCAATCGAAATCATGGACCGTGAAGTTAAACAGCTCAAACAGAGTAATATACCGATTGTTAAGGTTCGCTGGAATGCTAGAAGAGGTCCCGAGTTTACTTGGGAACGCGAGGATCAGATGAAACGAAAGTATCCACACTTGTTTCTCGATAACGCAAAATAGGTACAATTTTAAAATTTCGGGACGAAATTTATTTAACGGGGAGGTAATGTAACGACCCGCACCTTTTCGATCATACTATACTTATAAGATTAATATTTACATAAATTAAACCTTGCCAACATGATAAGCAATCCAAATTTGTCGAGACTTATATTTCCGAAAAGAGTTTTACACAACGTTTGACCGTCTAGTTTGACCGATGATATCACGAACTATACAATATATGATAATTATACGTTTGTGTATATAAATGTATATATACATATTTAACATGATTAATAAATGTTTTAATATCTCATTTTGTATTAATAACAACAAGTTATATGTGTATTTTGAAACTACTAACTTAAGTTTTCAAAACGATAACTATACGTAACGTTATTTGACATAAATACTTAAGACTTATAATGTTATACATATATTGTATAAGTAATGTATTTAATCACTTTTAAAGACTTAAATACATAAAACCATATAAGTGTATTCACAAAAGATAGCTATATTTGAATCCTCATTTCATTTTTCACAAAATTTCTATACGTATACCTAGAGTATTTGTACTCGTATCATACCTAGCTCCTATACGTATTTACTAATAGTAAATACACATCAAAATCACCACCTAACCAGCCATTATTCATGCCCTTAGAGCTAGGTAATTACTTTTGGATGATTACTTGACTAATTATACAAGAAAACAACTAAAACTTTTGTCCTTGTACACCATCAAAAACGCCACCATCACCACCTTAAATACTTCCATTCATTTCCCATTTTTGATTCACTTTCACTTCAATTATCTTAGCAAAAACACACACTCTTTCAAGAACTCTAAACTCCATAACACTTCAGCAACTTACCAAGAAGATCTAGCCATAAAAACCATACTAAAACACCATAAGAAAACTCTTACAAAAACACTTCAAGAAAACCCTCCAAGAACACCAACTTACTTCCAATCTTTCATCCACCTCTAGTACCCTTTTGATTCTAGCTTCTTACTTCTCTTTTACAGCAACTTCATCCAAGGAACTTGAGGTAGAATCTATGTTCATAACCTTATTCGATTCATATATATATAGCTATCTTATTTTGTGGTACAAAAGTTTAACAACAAGAACATAGTTTGAATGTTTTCAAACTTGTTTGCAAACTAAATAGATCCTTCTAACTTGACTTTTAAAATACTTCAAGACCTGTAATATAACTTATGTATATGCTAATTTAACAAGGTAAAACTTGGTTTTTCAAAGTATAAGTATTTTTAGAAAAATGGTCATTAAATGATTTTGTTGTAACAAAAATGTTTAACTTCATATGTTTCACTAATGTTTCACTTATGCCGTATGATTTTGAATACAAACCAAGGTATTTACAGTTCATAGTCTTAAAGAAGAACTCGATCCAAGAAGATGGCAATTTGAATCAACGAAAACGGATTTGTAACGAAGAAACTATGACCGAAACAAAATTGGTTATCCTAGATCATTTCAACTACGGGATCAATTGGAAAAAAATGATATAAATCACATATTTCTAAGATAACATGATATTTTATATATATGTACTTATAATTCAATTTTATATGGTTCAGGATCACCCGTAAGCAACACGAGAAGATTAATCATAAGATCCCATGATTGTACGCAACACGTCATTTGACAACACCGGTACTTTATGTACGCAACACGTCATTTGACAACACCGGTACCATGGGTCAAGATTAATCTCGACCAACACATATACGATGGGGTTTTATTGATTTCGTTGGGGGTTTTATTTATTTCATTGCGGGTATATTAAACATCTAAAAATGAACCATTAAAATTGAGTTACTAACAAAGAAATGCTAACTACGGACTAAGGAATTATTCTAAGTATTAAAAGTATAACAAGTATATATATATATAACGTTTGTTTTAAAATGAAAACATATTGATATATTATATATGGATAGGTTCGTGATATCAACCGGAAGACCGAGTCAAATTATATATATCATCAAGACAAGAGTGAGTATATAGTCCCACTTTTAAACTCTAAATATTTCGGGATGAGAATACATGTATTTTATGTTTTACAATATGGACACAAATAACTGAAAAATATATTCTACGTTGAGTTGTACCACTGGCATACTTCCCTGTAGCTTGGTAACTAATATTTACAGCGGTATTGTAAACGCGAATCCTGTTGATAGATCTATCGGGCTTGACAACCCCAACCGGACTGGACGACCAGTATTCAACGGTTGCACAGTACTTCGTTTTGTGACTACACTTGGTACGGTGTAGTAAGATTTCATATTAAAGGGAATATGCGACGTGAAAATGTTAAGTATGGTTACCAAGTGCTCAACCACTTAGAATACTTTTATTAAACTGTTTATATACGAAATCTTGTGGTCTATATATATATTGCTGCCGGCATTAAACCTATATCTCACCAACTTTATGTTGACCTTTTAAAACATGTCTATTCTCAGGTGATTTCTAAAGCTTCCGCTGCATCATGTTGGATCTAACCAGGATCTTGCGTACGCATGTTTGTGTCAAAAATAAAACTGCATATCCAAGATGTTGTATTGTAAAATATGCTAGAAACCGTGTTGTTGTCATCATTTGTAAAGTTTGTAAGTCGAAGATTATCGCTAAACGTTAATCTTCTTTTTATTGTCTTAAGCTTGTAACAAAAATAATGGTTATGGTTTGTAATGTATAATATATGCAGTTTTCTTTCAAAAATGTCTCATATAGAGGTCAATACCTCGCAATGAAATCATACGTTATCTAACGCGTTCTTATGGTTAAGGACGGGTTATGACATTACGTTATTTTCAAACAATGGCTTTGTAACGACCTTTGGGTCACGTACTTATGTTTATGTTTCTATTCATAGGAAGCACGTTATCTTTTGTAAAACGCTATATTTTCATGAATGCAAAACCGGTTTTCAAACAGCATATAGTGTTTGACCTTGTAATGATCCTATTGTTGATGATCCGTACACGATGGTTTTGTACGGGGCGTCACATCATGACTTTGCAGATCTCCGTCCTGCGCGGTGTACAAGTGTTTGAAACATACCAATGTTTTACTATTGTCACCATTATTTATAGTTTTAGTAGCCAAACTAAACTATGCCACTTGGGATTTGGAGCGTTCCCTGTGCAGCGGTGCGTGCAATCAACATACTTAATGTTTATAGTGTTTTGGACGCACTAAATAAGAAACACTGCAGAGGGTGGATCAATTCCCTCGATAAGTGTGTTTTCTTTACGGGTATGTGATGCGTATGCGGGTCTATCCTACCTGTTTAAAGGATTTTTTGCATGCAACCGTTAACCACTGAAAGGAAAATAATCCTTTCTAATATTTATGCTCATATCATGGTAGCCCCCATTTCAATAGTACTAAAATACTTAGTGGTGTTGAAATCTAGAATGGAACTTAAACCACTTTTAGAAGGGAAGTGCAAAAGTACGTATGTGACCATGAGCAAATAAAGTGATCTCATGGACTTACGCAATGCTGCCATGAGATTATAATAAGTGTCCATGGTCTTATGCGTTGCAGTCATCAGATTATACTAAAGATGCCATGGGAGCGCATAACGCGACCATGGTCTTTAAACAATTGTCCATGGTCTTACGCGTTGTCACCATGGACTTAATAAATATGCTATGGGCGTGCGTACGCGACCATGATCTTTAAACAACTGTCCACGATCTTACGCGTTGCCGACATGGACTTAATAAATATGCCATGGGCGCGCGTACGCGACCATGGTCTTTAAACAATTGTCCATGGTCTTACGCGTTGCCGCCATGGACTTAATAAATATGCCATGGGTGCGCGTACGCAACCATGGTTTTTAAACAATTGTCCATGGTCTTGCACCAACATGGTCTTGCGCGTTTCCGCCATGGACTTAATAAATATGCCATGGGCGTGCGTACGCGACCATGGTTTTTAAACAATTGTCCATGGTCTTACGCGTTGCCGCCATGGACTTAATAAATATGCCATCGGCGCGCGTACACGACCATGGTCTTTAAACAATTGTCCATGGTCTTACGCGTTGTCGCCTTGGACTTAATAAATATGTCATGGGCGTGCGTACGCGACCATGGTCTTTAAACAATTGACCATGGTCTTACGCGTTGCAGCCATGGATTTAATGAATATGCCATGGGCACGTGTACGCGACCATGGTCTTTAAATAATTGTCCATGGGCTTACGCGTTGCCGCCATGGATTTAATGAATACGCCATGGGCGCGCGTACGCGACCATGGTCTTTAAATAATTGTCCATGGTCTTACGCGTTGCAGCCATGGATTTAATGAATATGCCATGGGCGCGCGTAAGCGACCATGGTCTTTAAATAATTGTCCATTGGCTTACGCATTGCAGCCATGGATTTAATGAATATGCCATGGGCACGCGTACGCGACCGTGGTCTTTAAATAATTGTCCATGGTCTTACGCGTTGCAGCCATGGATTTAATGAATATGCCATGGGCGCGCGTACGCGACCATGGTCTTTAAATAATTGTCCCTGGTCTTACGCGTTGCAGCCATGGATTTAATGAATATGCCATGGGCGCGCGTACGCGACCATGGTCTTTAGATAATTGTCCATGGTCTTACGCGTTGCAGCCATGGATTTAATGAATATGCCATGGGCGCGCGTACGCGACCATGGTCTTTAAATAATTGTCCCTGGTCTTACGCGTTGCAGCCATGGATTTAATGAATATGCCATGGGCGCGCGTACGCGACCATGGTCTTTAAATAATTGTCCATGGTCTTACGCGTTGCAGCCATAGACTTAATATAGTACGCAAATAGTGCAGAATGTGATATCACGTGATTGACACTGCCTGGGGACATTACGTAGCGGCACTTTAGAGTAGCATTGCGAAATTTTAGCATCTCAGGAAGACATATTCCTACCTTTCAACCCAAGAGGTTTTACTGATTGTGACTACTCACGACGTTAGAAAACACTTCTTTCTTATTACCGATACCCTACTACCATACTTGCCCCATTTCAATATAACTAGAATACTCCGTATTTAGTTGTGTTGAAATTTACTTGGTACGTTAGTTATATACAAATCAAATTCGCATAATAATGTATTACAATATAAGCTTCGCGAATTAAGCTTTGAAAAATTGAGTCACATAAGTTTCTCTAGTCAAGCTTTGCGTTAGGTATATCAACCATGAGTTGGACCCTCAGATTAAAGTATAGTCATTATAAATTGAAATCTAGATATTAGATATTATAATGACATAATCGTCTGAACACTATCATATTGGGTTGATCACATGTTAAATGCAAGCCTCAACTCAATTTATTTAAATATAACCACTTGACGGTGCAACATCTTGGTTAAACGATTTGGCTGACGGTGCAACATCTTGGTTACATAATCGTCCTAATTGCATTCTGATTAATTTATACATACGTAAAGTATGTATGGTATATATTCTAGATGTAAACTTGTATGTTGGAGCCAAGTCTGCACGTGATTTAAGGAATAAATAATATCCGATTAAAGATTTCATACACTTTCCATCGAAAGCACCGGCATACACTTTCCATGACATCGTAAAATTCGTACTTCGGGTTTATCCGGTTTCTTTATTTGTGACATACATTCCATAAATGTTGGTGCCACATTGTACCTTACGCTCCACGTTTCGTACAAACCAGCTCCAATCGTATTATGGAATAATCACATTAGTATCTATAGTTTCAATTAAAATTCTAAAATGATGATATTATAAATAAACATTTTTCAAGCTTAAAAAAAATTCAAAAAGAAATTGAAAAATTCTTAGAACACCATGATGATGTCATAAATAACAATTAATCTTAATTATATACACTTAATTAATAACAATAAAAGGTAAAATGATAATAATGAAAAATAAATGCAAAAGAGATAGCTTAAACAATTATTCTGTTTCTAATTTTAAAAAATTTTCTCCTGCATATTATTTAGTCAAAATTTCAAAACAATATCACATATCTTCGTATTAATTGTTTAGCATTCTCTCTTTCAAAATCTTCGATTATTTCGGATCATATGTTACAGGAAAAATATTTATGGTACACTTTCGTTGTCATTATTTGCTATATGCATTTTATAAACTTCAATAAT
Organism: Rutidosis leptorrhynchoides; assembly: GCF_046630445.1. Taxonomy (NCBI): domain Eukaryota; kingdom Viridiplantae; phylum Streptophyta; class Magnoliopsida; order Asterales; family Asteraceae; genus Rutidosis; species Rutidosis leptorrhynchoides. Next base: position 241,780,474 of record NC_092340.1, on the reverse strand, counting down.
TTGATTATCAAGTTTTTTTGTCGGAATCTGTGGTTCCACATGTTATTAAATTAAATGAATTTAGCATTTACATTCACGTAATACCTAAAACATATCAATTAATTGTTACGTTTAAACAAACCCATGATCTCACGGGTCATTTCACTAGTTGCTAATGTTATGTAGGGATTTTATACACTTGCCAAAAGTGCAAGTCAATCCCATAAAATCACTCCCCCAACAGGAAGTCATAAAAGTGCGTGATACGATATATCTTTTGTTATTCGTACGCATTATTCGATTTTTCAATGACATTCAGTCCAATCGCATATCAACTAGATATCGTTGGTGATGTGTATTTCGAGTAGGTTCAAAGCCGTATGTCGTTGAGATAGGCACGAAGGCGTCATGATCAGCCTGAAATTGCACTACAATCTGTTCGGAGTTGCGACGAAGCTGTTACGGTTTGTCAGAAGTGTTGGACGGTGGAATAAAACACATGTTCCATGGATGAATTAAAAGTCTACTTCACTATTGCTTTGGAGGCCACCTACCATGATTGTTGACCACATGTTTATTGTGGCTCAAATTTCATCCAACGTATGTGAAAAATGAATGAGAGTAGGTTACTGACAATTCTTATTTCCATGCATGCCATTACTTCAACTATAAAAGGATGTCATGTATTGTATTTAGAAATCATCCAAAATATCCCAATACTTGAAAGAGTTTAAAGAACTCTTGTAAAAGTATTAAAAGAAAGAGTTGATTACTCTTGTTCTTGTGAGAAACATTATAGAGTGAGGGAAGTGTAATAATCTAATGAGTGGTCCAAATACTTCATTAGTATTTTCGGAGCCTAGATTTGAGTGATACATTGTAACCTCGGGTTTGCCATATTTTCTAGTAAAATCCATCTCTGCTTCCGCCCGTAGACTAGGCCTCACGCCGAACCACGTAAATCCTCGTGTCTTTATTTATTGCTTAATTGTTCTATTAATTTCTTGAGTCTTGAAAGTGCGCTAAATCACAACAAACTGGTATCAGAGCGTAGCTGTGATTAAATATTCAAGATGACAATAATAAGGTCCGACGTAGAGAAATTTAATGGCCAGAACGATTTTGGCCTTTGGCGAATGAAGATGCGGGCTCTACTGAGCCAACAAGGTTATTTGTTAGCTTTGAAAGGGAGAGAACATCTACCCGAAAAGTTGACAGATGAAGATGTAGTGACCCGAACTTTTCCATGTTTATATATATATTAAATGAAATTGTTATTTACATGATTAAGTGTTTCCAACATGTTAAGCAATCAAAATTGTTAAGACTTGATTAATTGAAATAGGTTTCATATAGACAATTGACCACCCAAGTTGACCGGTGATTCACGAACATTAAAACTTGTAAAAACTATACGATGACATATATATGGTTATATATATAGTTAACATGATTTTATTATAAGTATGTATCTCATTAGGTATTTTAACAATGAGTTATATACATAAAAATGAGACTATTAATTTAAGAAACTCGAAAACGATATATATAACGATTATCGTTATAACAACGTCTTACTAGGTACATATGAATCATATTAAGATATTGATACACTTGGTTAATTATGTTAAATGATAAGTAAATATATTATTAAGTGTATTAACAATGAAATACATATGTAAAAATAAGACTACTAACTTAATGATTTCGAAACGAGACATATATGTAAAGATTATCGTTGTAACGACATTTAACTATATATATATCATACTAAGATATATTATATATCATAATATCATGATAATATAACAATTTAACATCTCATTTGTTATAATAAACAATGGGTTAACAACATTCAACAAGATCGTTAACCTAAAGGTTTCAAAACAACATTTACATGTAACGACTAACGATGACTTAACGACTCAGTTAAAATGTATATACATATAGTGTTTTAATATGTATTCATACACTTTTGAAAGACTTCAAGACACTTATCAAAATACTTCTACTTAACAAAAATGCTTACAATTACATCCTCGTTCAGTTTCATCAACAATTCTACTCGTACGCACCCGTATTCGTACTCGTACAATACACAGCTTTTAGATGTATGTACTATTGGTATATACACTCCAATGATCAGCTCTTAGCAGCCCATGTGAGTCACCTAACACATGTGGGAACCATCATTTGGCAACTAGCATGAAATATCTCATAAAATTACAAAAAATATGAGTAATCATTCATGACTTATTTACATGAAAACAAAATTACATATCCTTTATATCTAATCCATACACCAACGACTAAAAACACCTACAAACACTTTCATTCTTCAATTTTCTTCATCTAATTGATCTCTCTAAAGTTCTATCTTCAAGTTCTAAGTGTTCTTCATAAATTCCAAAAGTTCTAGTTTCATAAAATCAAGAATACTTCCAAGATTGCAAGTTTACTTCCAAGTTTTCTAAATCCATTCCAAGTAATCATCTAAGATCAAGAAACCTTTGTTACTTACAGTAGGTTATCTTTCTAATACAAGGTAATAATCATATTCAAACTTTAATTCAATTTCTATAACTATAACAATCTTATTTCGAGTGGAAATCTTACTTGAAATTGTTTTCGTGTCATGATTCTGCTTCAAGAACTTTCAAGCCATCCAAGGATCCTTTGAAGCTAGATCTATTTTTCTCATTTCCAGTAGGTTTATCCAAGGAACTTGAGGTAGTAATGATGTTCATAACATCATTCGATTCATACATATAAAGCTATCTTATTCGAAGGTTTAAACTTGTAATCACTAGAACATAGTTTAGTTAATTCTAAACTTGTTCGCAAATAAAAGTTAATCCTTCTAACTTGACTTTTAAAATCAAATAAACACATGTTCAATATCTATATGATATGCTAACTTAAGGATTTAAAACCTGGAAACACGAAAAACACCGTAAAATCGAATTTACGCCGTCGTAGTAACACCGCGGGCTGTTTTGGGTTAGTTAATTAAAAACTATGATAAACTTTTATTTAAAAGTTGTTCTTCTAGGAAAATGATTTTTCTTATGAACATGAAACTATATCCAAAAATCATGGTTAAACTCAAAGTGGAAGTATGTTTTCTAAAATGGTCATCTGGACGTCGTTCTTTCGACTGAAATGACTACCTTTACAAAAAATACTTGTAACTTATATTTCCGACTATAAACCTATACATTTTCTATTTAGATTCATAAAATAGAGTTCAATATAAAACCATAGCAATTTGATTCACTCAAAACGGATTTAAAATGAAGAAGTTATGGGTAAAACAAGATTGGATAATTTTTCTTGTTGTAGCAACGTGAAAATTGGTAACAAATCTATATTAATCATATCCTAGCTAACTTATATTGTATTATAAATGTATTCTAATATATTATGTAATCTTGGGATAACATAGACACGTATGCAAATGTTTTGACATATCATATCGACCCATGTGTATATATTATTTGGAACAACCATAGACACTCTATATGCAGTAATGTGGGAGTTAGCTATACAGGGTTGAGGTTGATTTCAAAAATATATATACTTTGAGTTGTGATCTAGCCTGAGACGTGTATACACTGGGTCGTGGATTGATTCAAGATAATATATATCAATTTTTTTCTGTACATCTAACGTTGGACAACTAGTTGTAGGTTACTAACGAGGACAGCTGACTTAATAAACTTAAAACATCAAAATGTATTAAAAGTGTTGTAAATATATTTTGAATACACTTTGATATATATGTACATATTTGTTATAGGTTCGTGAATCGACCAGTGGCCAAGTCTTACTTCCCGACGAAGTAAAAATCTGTGAAAGTGAGTTATAGTCCCACTTTTAAAATCTAATATTTTTGGGATGAGAATACATGCAGGTTTTATAAATGATTTACAAAATAGACACAAGTACGTGAAACTACATTCTATGGTTGAATTATCGAAATTGAATATGCCCCTATTTATTAAGTCTGGTAATCTAAGAATTAGGGAACAGACACCCTAATTGACGCGAATCCTAAAGATAGATCTATTGGGCCTAACAAACCCCATCCAAAGTACCGGATGCTTTAGTACTTTGAAATTTATATCATATCCGAAGGGTGTCCCGGAATGATGGGGATATTCTTATATATGCATCTTGTTAATGTCGGTTACCAGGTGTTCACCATATGAATGATTTTTATCTCTATGTATGGGATGTATATTGAAATATGAAATCTTGTGGTCTATTGTTATGATTTTATATATATAGGTTAAACCTATAACTCACCAACATTTTTGTTGACGTTTAAAGCATGTTTATTCTCAGGTGAATATTAAGAGCTTCCGCTGTTGCATACTAAAATAAGGACAAGAGTTGGAGTCCATGTTTGTATGATATTATGTAAAAACTGCATTCAAGAAACATATGTCGATGTAATATATTTCTATTGTAAACCATTATGTAATGGTCGTGTGTAAACAGTATATTTTAGATTATCATTATTTGATAATCTACGTAATGCTTTTGAAACCTTTATTGATAAAATAAAGGTTATGGTTGTTTTAAAAATGAATGCAGTCTTTGAAAAACGTCTCATATAGAGGTCAAAACCTAGCAACGAAATCAATTAATATGGAACATTTATAATCAATATGAACGGGACATTTCAGTTGGTATCCGAGCGTTGGTCTTAGAGAACTAGAAAATTTGCATTAGTGTGTCTTATCGAGTTTGTTAGGATGCATTAGTGAGTCTGGACTTCGACCGTGTTTTCTTTAAAAATGATTGCTTAACATTTTTGTTGGAAACTATATATTATTAACATGTATATATTATGTGATATATTAATCTCTTAACATGTTTGATATTGTGTGATAGATGTCTACCTCTAGCACAAATCCCATTGACTCACCTAATAATAACGAAGAGTCGAATATATATTGGACTGATTCACAAGTTCCTGAAGAAGAACCGGAAGAAGAATCAGAACCGGAAGAAGAATCAGAACCGGAAGAGGAGGAATCGGAGGAGGAAATAGAACCGGTGGGGGAAATAATAAAACGGTTAAGTAAAAGAAAATCCTCAACCAACCGACCAAGGTTAATTATGGTCAATGGTGTTTCCGCCAAGGAAGCAAAATATTGGGAGGATTACCAATTCTCCGATGAATCGGATTCCGACGAGAATTCTGATGATGTTATAGAAATTACCCCAACTGAATTTAAAAAGGCAAAAGAAAATAATAAGGGAAAGGGCATAAAAATAGAGAAATCTAATTCCAACCCCGATGAACTTTATATGTATCGTCAACCCCCGAAGCCCTTAAGTTGTAACAATGACCCGGGAACCTTTAAACCACCAGGTTTTTCTAAACCGTTGTGGAAAACGATAGCTCGTATTAGGGGAACATCATATATCCATAGAAACTTGGCAAAACGAACCAAAACCGAAGAAGAAGAAACGAGCGAGTCAGAATAAGATAGTTTTATTCGTGTGGTGTAATATATGTAATATAGTGTGCTTATGCTTTATGATATATGTAAAAATTGCTTGCATTAATAAGTATTTTTTTTTTCTGAATCTAACTCTTGTCTATTTTACAGTATAAAAACACAAAATGGATAGACAACCCAATATTTTAAGAGACCTACCCGGAGACATGATTGATGAAATCTTGTCTAGAGTCGGTCAGAATTCTTCGGCACAACTATTTACGGCAAAATCAGTTTGTAAGACATTTGAAGAACGTTCCAAGAATGTCTTGGTTTATAAGAGACTTTCGTTTGAAAGATGGGGGATATCACATTGGGAAACCCATAAGTTACGATGTGTTTACTTTGACGTATATATTGCGGGGAACCCAAATTCTATTTTACGCAACGGGTTAAGAAATTATTTTGACTCAATGTATCCAAATATAGGACTTCATGATTTAGAAAAAGCGGCTAACATGCAACATAAAGAAGCATGCTATGCTTACGGGTTAGTAATGTTCGCTTCTCACCAAAGTGAGAAAAAGAACATCGGGCTACAACTATTAAACAAAACGTTCCCACAAGTGACGGAGTCGGTAATTGGGGTAAGAAATGAGGTTTTTAGGTTATTACGAGACTGTTGGTCATTACGTAACCCTCGTCCCTTTGACGACGTTACAACACGCTATCTTATCAACGGCTATAACGGTTATGTTCCACAAGACCAAGGATGGGAAGTAGTCCTAGTAAAACCAGAATGCATGACTTGTTTCTGGACGTATGAATTACGTGTCTTTATTGCCTTTGCTGAACGACTTGTGTACTAGCTAGAATTATCTTGACAACTATCTTGTATCAAAGTTATTGTGTGCTATATTTCATGCTTTATGTAAAATAAGCGGTATTGTAAGTTTGTAAAATATTGTATAAAAGTTTGAACGCGAAATATTATTATAATCAGTTTTTCATATAGAATTGTAGTAGTTGAATTGTATATTAGCTACTAAGTATGAACTTAACGGGTAGGTACTACCCGCATTTAAACTTATAAAACGCTAATATGAAGAAAAAGCTTTTATAAATGAGTTCATATTATGCTACGAAATACTATTAACTTGTAAAGACCCGTCCTTATCCACCTGGACGAAGTCATCAACATTTGGTCCCATTGCGATGATCGACTCCAAGTAATGTCCTTAAAATGAGCTAATGCACAGCGGAAGACTTAATTCGTACCTGAGAATAAACATGCTTAAAAGTGTCAACCAAAAGGTTGGTGAGTTCATAGGTTTATCATAACAATCATTTCAATATATTAATAGACCACAAGATTTCATTATTTATAAACATAATACACTCGTAAGTGTATGTAAAGCATTCTAAGTGGTTGAGCACTTGGTAACCATACTTAACTATTAATCAACGTCGCATATTCCCTTTATTATGAAATCTCACTACACCGTACCAAGTGTAGTCACCGAAACGAAGTACTGTGCAACCGTTGAATACTGGTCGTCCAGTCCGGTTGGGGTTGTCAGGCCCGATAGATCTATCAACAGGATTCGCGTATACACTACCCCGTGTAAATAGTAGTTACCAAGCTACAGGGAAGTATGCCAGCAACTTAACTCAACGTAGAATATATTTTTAAGTACTTGTGTCTATTTCGTAAAACAGTTATAAAAGCAGCGCATGTATTCTCAGCCCAAAAATATATATTGCAAAAGCAATTAAAAAGGGAGCAAATGAAACTCACCATACTGTATTTTGTAGTAAAAATACATATAACGTCATTTAACAAGTGTAGGATTGGCCTCGAATTTACGAACCTATATTAATTATATATAGATTAACACATATAATTGTGATCGAACAAATTTAGTGATATAAATGTTATTTTAATAAATTATACGTTTCATTAGTGACTTAATTAGATACATTTATTTATTTATTTTTTTATATATACTTTAAATTACTAATTAATATTTATTACAAAAATATTACTATAGTTATATTTTATGTCATAAATATATTTGAATATAGAAAATCTTTATTTAATATGCTAATAAAAATGATAAAAAATAACACTAATTGTGATAAAAATCATGGTAATTTTAATAATGTTGATAATTTTAATGATAATGAAATATTTATAATAATAGTTATAATATCTATAATAAGAATGTTTTTTTTCTTCTTAATAATAATAATAATAATAATTATAATTATAATTATAATTATAATTATAATTATAATAATAATAATAATAATAATAATAATAATAATAACAATAATAATAATAATATTAATAATAATAATAATAATAATAATAATAATAATAATAATAATAATAATAATAATAATAATAATAATAATAATAATAATAATAATAATGAGTATTAGGCAACTACCTCAAGGATGTAGTCCTAAAAGAAAATGCCCAAGTCCGGGTTTGAACCCGCGACGTCCCGCTAACCCGATAATATCCTTAACCATAATTATTATTCTCATTATATCACCTATATCACCTATCATTAACGAATCATAATCCTCAATCATAATCATACCCGTAACCTTCATCGTTTATTGCTATTATCATCATCATAAGATCATCGACCTCATTAAGTCATCATCATAATCTTTAGTTATCATCATAATACTATTATTATCTGATTGTTGTAGCTACAGGAAATATTGTAACAATTCTATACAAATCATAACTTAACAAACTTATATTGTATTATTCATGTATTCTAATATATATTATGTAATCTTGGGATACCATAGACACGTATACAATGTTTTGACATATCATATCGACCCATCTATATAATATATTTTGGAACAACCATAGACACTCTATATGCAGTAATGTTGGAGTTAGCTATACAGGGTTGAGGTTGATTCCAAAATAATATATATAGTTTGAGTTGTGATCTAGCCTGAGGCTTGTATACACTGGGTCGTGGATTGATCCAAGATAATTTATATTGATTTATTTCTGTACATCTAATTGTGGAAGTTGTAGGTTACTAACGAGGACAGCTGACTTAATAAACTTAAAACATTAAAACGTATTAAAAATGTTGTAAATATATTTTGAACATACTTTGATATATATGTACATATTTGTTATAGGTTCGTGAATCGTCTAGTGGCCAAGTCTTACTTCCCGACGAAGTAAAAATCTGTGAAAGTGAGTTATAGTCCCACTTTTAAAATCTAATATTTTGGGATGAGAATACATGCAGTTTTATAAATGTTTTACGAAATAGACACAAGTAATTGAAACTACATTATATGGGTGAATGATCGAAGCCGAATATGCCCCTTTTGCTTGGTAACCTAAGAATTAGTAAACCGATCTACTAATTGACGCAAATCCTAAAGATAGATCTATTGGGCCTAACGAACCCCATCCAAAGTACCGGATGCTTTAGTACTTCGATGTTGTTTTTATCATGTCTGAGGGATTTCCCGAAATGATAGGGGATATTCTTATATGAATCTTGTTAATGTCGGTTACCAGGTGTTCACCATATGAATGATTTTTATCTCTATGTATGGGATGTATATTGAAATATGAAATCTTGTGGTCTATTATTATGATTTGATAATATACATGTTAAACCTATAACTCACCAACATTTTTGTTGACTTTTTAAGCATGTTTATTCTCAGGTGATTATTAAGAGCTTCCACCATTGCATACTAAAATAAGGACAAGATTTGGAGTCCATGCTTGTATGATAAAAACTGCATTCAAGAAACTTATTTTTGATGTAATATATTCTTATTGTAAACCATTATGTAATGGTCGTGTGTAAACGGTATATTTTAGATTATCATTATTTGATAATCTACGTAATGCTTTTTAAACCTTTATATATAAAATAAAGGTTATGGTTGTTTTAAAAATGAATGCAGTCTTTGAAAAACGTCTCATATAGAGGTCAAAACCTCGCGACGAAATCAATTAATATGGAACGTTTATAATCAATATGAACGGGACATTTCAGATTCCATCAAGAATTCTACTCGTATTCATACGGTATTCATACTCGTATTATACCCAGCTTCTATACGTATTTACTATTGGTATATACACATCAAATCAAAATTTTAATCACCAAAAGTACTGCCCTAAATGAGAGGGAAACACTTTTTAACCTCTAGCATTCAATAATTATACAAAATTACAAATTAGAATCTTGTTTTTACATCCATATATCACGTCCCATATCTATCTATATATCATTCCATGTTTTTGATTTTTAACTCCAATTTTATATCTCTAAAACACTCTCTAATTATATACTCAAACCATTCAGCAAACCTTCAACATTTAAACCCAAAACTAGATCAAAAACCAGTCTATAATCATTATAAGAAAAACCTTTCAAGAACACTTCATGAAGATCATCCATTTCAAGTCTATACATTCCATCTTTTGAATCCATTCCAACAACTCTTTGAGGATCAATAAACCTTCATTTATTTCAATAGGTTTTCACTTCTTAATCAAGGTAATAAACATATTTAAGCTTTGGTTCAATTCATATAATCATAACTATCTTAAATGAAGATAGATTTCTTACTTGAAACTTTTGTTGATTCCATGATTCCACTTCAAGAATTTCAAGCCATCAAAGCTACCTTTGAGCTAAAGATTATTTACTATCTTTTTCCAGTAGCTTTACCCTAGTAAGTTGAGGCAATAGCTTTGTTCAAAATCTCGTTCGATTCATATTCATATAGCTATCTTATTTTGAGTTATAACTAATAACAACAAGAACATAGTTTAGATTATTTCTAAACTTGTTTGCAAATAAACTTAATCCTTCTAACTTGACTTTTAAAATACTTCAACACATGTATTATGACTATATTTCAAGCTAACATAAGGATATAAAACTTGTAAACACGAAGAACACCTTAAAATCGAATATACGCCGTCTTAGTCGAACGGGGGTTGTTTTGGGTTTAATTTTAAAAACCAATCTTAAACTTTGAATTAAAAGATTTCCTTTGGTGAAAAATCTTTTTTTATATGTATATGAAATATATCCAAAATCCATGGTTAAACTCTAAGTAGAAGTATGTTTTTCAAAAGGGTCATCAAGATGTCGTTCTTACGACAGATATGACTATCTTCTCTTATTTGACACCTAATCTGTAATTTCAACTATAAACCTATACTTTTTCTGTTAATATTAATAATTTTGAGTTCGATACGAAACTATGGCAACTCGAATCACTCAAAACGGATTTGTAACGAAGAAATTATGGGTAAAACAAAATTGGATATTTTTCTTAATTTTTAGCTACGGACATGATTCATAAAAATGGATACTAACCTTATCCTAGCTAACTTACCTTGTATCCTACATGTATTTATACATGTCTTGTTCCTGAACTTATGGAAATACAATTTATAATAGTCGTGATTAAGTTCTACGACAATATATTATAGTCTTAATAAAGATCGTAAGGCACCATATATATATATATATATATATGACTTGATCACCGTGGATTCGCATACAAAGTTTTGACATATCATTTTGACTTCTTCTATATATATTATTGGAACGAACTATAAGACACCATTGGCAGTAATCTCGAGTTAGCTGTGGGTCGAAGTGGATTCCAACATAATATATATACTTTGAGTTGTGATCAAGCCTGAGACATGTATACAATGGGTCGCGGATTGCTTCAGGAAATATACATATTATGTGTCTTATTATATTAAGACAATATATTATAGTGTTAGTGAATTCTAACACAATATACACATTTATATTTATATATATATTTATACTGTTGGACTATCGGACTATTGGACTACGAACGTTGGACTACTAACAATGGACAATTAAAATTATCACAAGTATCATAAGTACGAAATATTAATTCTATATGTATCTTGACACAAGAATATTATTACTAGGTTCGTGAATTTGTCAAAAGGCCAAGTCTTATCACCATCTATTCGGAAATCATCACAAGTGAGTTATAGTCCAATTTTTACTATCTAAATTATTTTGGGATGAGAATACATGCAAATTTATAAATGTTTTATAAAATAAGCACAAGTTCATGAAACTACATTCTACAATTGTTTTGTTATACCGGATATCTGTACTTATTATTATTATGCTTGGTAACCTAAGAATTAGTGAAAAACACTAATTGACGCGAACCCTAAAGGTAGATCTACGGGCACCAACTGTAAGACCCGTGTATTTTTCCTTATACATACGTGTGTTTAAGATTCTTGTAGTGGAAGTTTTGTTGTACATGATTAAAATGCAAAAGAAGCTGAACTGGGCATTTGGCGTGCCGCGCAGCCTAATGGCGCGCCGCGCCATTACGGGCTGACAGATTCTTCCTTCTTTTCAAATTAGATATTTTGGGGGCAATTTGGTAAAATCACTTTGGGGTCCGACTTTAAGGCCCCAAATCAGTTGTTGGAGTCTCCTTTACTCCATTTCCATCTACTTTATCATCATCCATTAATTCTAGTGAGAGAGAGTGATTCAAGAGTGAGAAAGCTCCATTTAAGGAAGAAGAAGCTCATTTCGGGTTAGAGCTCGGGTATTAAAGTTGTTCATCTCCTCTTTTGCTACGTTTTGATAGTTGTGGTAAGCCCTAAACCTAACTTCCTTATTTTAATTGTATAAGAGTTAGGGTTTGTGTAAGTGATGAACATTAAAACCCATTTGCTAGTAATTTGGGGGTTTTGGGTGAATTTGGGTCATGTAGATCCAAAGATGACTAATTAGGGTTTTCAAAGTATCAAATTATGTTTATGAGCTTAAATTAGTTAGTTAAATCACTAGCACACTTAAATATATGTAAAGGGGTGTTAAGTGGGTTAATGGATGACCCGAAATGGGAGTATTGACTTTAAATGGTCAAATGGGTCAAAATGGTCCTAAGTGGGTTAATGTATGTGTTTGATGCATAAACCTTGTATTGGAAAGCGTCTTAGGACTTAACTTGGCTAATGATTAGGGTTTTGGGGATGTTAACCCAAATATTAGGGTTAGGGTTGAAATGTCCCGTTCTTATTGATTAAAAACGTTCCATATTAATTGATTTCGTTGCGAGGTTTTGACCTCTATATGAGACGTTTTTCAAAGACTGCATTCATTTTTAAAACAAACCATAACCTTTATTTCATAAATAAAGGTTTAAAAAGCTTTACGTAGATTATCAAATAATGATAATCTAAAATATCCTGTTTACACACGACTATTACATAATGGTTTACAATACAAATATGTTACATCGAAATCAGTTTCTTGAATGCAGTTTTTACACAATATCATACAAACATGGACTCCAAATCTTGTCCTTATTTTAGTACGCAACAGCGGAAGCTCTTAGTATTCACCTGAGAATAAACATGCTTTAAACGTCAACAAAAATGTTGGTGAGTTATAGGTTTAACCTATATATATCAAATCGTAACAATAGACCACAAGATTTCATATTTCAATACACATCCCATACATAGAGATAAAAATCATTCATATGGTGAACACCTGGTAACTGACATTAACAAGAAGCATATATAAGAATATCCCCATCATTCAGGAACACCCTTCGGATATGATATAAATTTCGAAGTACTAAAGCATCCGGTACTTTGGATGGGGTTTGTTAGGCCCAATAGATCTTTCTTTAGGATTCGCGTCATTTAGGGTGTCTGTTCCCTAATTCTTAGATTACCAGACTTAATAAAAAGGGGCATATTCGATTTCGATAATTCAACCATAGAATGTAGTTTCACGTACTTGTGTCTATTTTGTAAATCATTTATAAAACCTGCATGTATTCTCATCCCAAAAATATTAGATTTTAAAAGTGGGACTATAACTCACTTTCACATATTTTTACTTCGTCGGGAAGTAAGACTTGGCCACTGGTTGATTCACGAACCTATAACAATATATACATATATATCAAAGTATGTTCAAAATATATTTACAACACTTTTAATATATTTTGATGTTTTAAGTTTATTAAGTCAGCTGTCCTCGTTAGTAACCTACAACTAGTTGTCCACAGTTAGATGTACAGAAATAAATCGATAAATATTATCTTGTATCAATCCATGAACCAGTGTATACGTATCTCAGTATTGATCACAACTCAAACTATATATATTTTGGAATCAACCTCAACCCTGTATAGCTAACTCCAACATTCACATATAGAGTGTCTATGGTTGTTCCGAAATATATATAGATGTGTCGACATGATAGATCGAAACATTGTATACGTGTCTATGGTATCTCAAGATTACATAATATACAATACAAGTTGATTAAGTTATGGTTGGAATAGATTTGTTACCAATTTTCACGTAGCTAAAATGAGAAAAATTATCCAATCTTGTTTTACCCATAACTTCTTCATTTTAAATCCGTTTTGAGTGAATCAAATTGCTATTGTTTCATATTGAACTCTATTTTATGAATCTAAACAGAAAAAGTATACATTTATAGTCGTAAAAATAAGTTACAAGTCATTTTTGTAAAGGTAGTCATTTCAGTCGAAAGAACGACGTCTAGATGACCATTTTAGAAAACATACTTCCACTTTGAGTTTAACCATAATTTTTGGATATAGTTTCATGTTCATAATAAAAATAATTTTCCCAGAATAACAACTTTTAAATCAAAGTTTATCATAGTTTTTAATTAACTAACCCAAAACAGCCCGCGGTGTTACTACGATGGCGTAAATCCGGTTTTACGGTATTTTTCGCGTTTCCAGGTTTTAAATCATTAAGTTAGCATATCATATAGATATAGAAAAAGTGTTTAGTTGATTTTAAAAGTCAAGTTAGAAGGATTAACTTTTATTTGTGAACAAGTTTAGAATTAACTAAACTATGTTCTAGTGATTACAAGTTTAAACCTTCGAATAAGATAGCTTTATATGTATGAATCGAATGATGTTATGAACAACATTACTACCTCAAGTTCCTTGGATAAACCTACTGGAAATGAGAAAAATAGATCTAGCTTCAAAGGATCCTTGGATGGCTTGAAAGTTCTTGAAGCAGAATCATGACACGAAAACAATTTCAAGTAAGATTTCCACTCGAAATAAGATTGTTATAGTTATAGAAATTGAATTAAAGTTTGAATATGATTATTACCTTGTATTAGAAAGATAACCTACTGTAAGTAACAAAGGTTTCTTGATCTTGGATGATTACTTGGAATGGATTTAGAAAACTTGGAAGTAAACTTGCAATCTTGGAAGTATTCTTGATTTTATGAAACTAGAACTTTTGGAATTTATGAAGAACACTTAGAAATTGAAGATAGAACTTGAGAGAGATCAATTAGATGAAGGAAACTGAAGAATGAAAGTGTTTGTAGGTGTTTTTGGTCGTTGGTGTATGGATTAGATATAAAGGATATGTAATTTTGTTTTCATGTAAATAAGTCATGAATGATTACTCATATTTTTGTAATTTTATGAGATATTTCATGCTAGTTGCCAAATTATGGTTCCCACATGTGTTAGGTGACTCACATGGGCTGCTAATAGCTGATCATTGGAGTGTATATACCAATAGTACATACATCTAAAAGCTGTGTATTGTACGAGTACGAATACGGGTGCATACGAGTAGAATTGTTGATGAAACTGAACGAGGATGTAATTGTAAGCATTTTTGTTAAGTAGAAGTATTTTGATAAGTGTCTTGAAGTCTTTCAAAAGTGTATGAATACATATTAAAACACTACATGTATATACATTTTAACTGAGTCGTTAAGTCATCGTTAGTCGTTACATGTAAATGTTGTTTTGAAACCTTTAGGTTAACGATCTTGTTGAATGTTGTTAACCCATTGTTTATTATAACAAATGAGATGTTAAATTGTTATATTATCATGATATTATGATATATAATATATCTTAGTATGATATATATACAGTTAAATGTCGTTACAACGATAATAGTTACATATATGTCTCGTTTCAAAATCATTAAGTTAGTAGTCTTATTTTTACATACGTATTTCATTGTTAATACACTTAATAATATATTTACTTATCATTTAACATAATTAACCAAGTGTATCAAATATCAATATCTTAATATGATTCATATGTACCTAGTAAGACGTTGTTATAACGATAATCGTTATATATATCGTTTTCGAGTTTCTTAAATTAATAGTCTCATTTTTATGTATATAACTCATTGTTAAAATACCTAATGAGATACATACTTATAATAAAATCATGTTAACTATATATATAACCATATATATGTCATCGTATAGTTTTTACAAGTTTTAACGTTCGTGAATCACCGGTCAACATGGGTGGTCAATTGTTTGTATGAAACCTATTTCAATTAATCAAGTCTTAACAAGTTTGATTGCTTAACATGTTGGAAACACTTAATCATGTAAATAACAATTTCATTTAATATATATATAAACATGGAAAAGTTCGGGTCACTACAGTACCTACCCGTTAAATAAATTTTGTCCCGAAATTTTAAGCAGTTGGAGGTGTTGACGTATCTTCTGGAAATAAATGCGGGTATTTCTTCTTCATCTAATCTTGATGCTCCCAGGTGAACTCGGATCCTCTACAAGCATTCCATCGAACCTTAACAATCGGTATCTTGTTTTGTTTAAGTCTCTTAACCTCACGATCCATTATTTCGACGGGTTCTTCAATGAATTGAAGTTTTTCATTGATTTGGATTTCGTCCAATGGAATAGTGAGATCTTCTTTAGCAAAACATTTCTTGAAATTTGAGACGTGGAAAGTGTTATGTACAGCCGCGAGTTGTTGAGGTAGCTCCAGTTGGTAAGCTACTGGTCCGACACGATCTGTAATCTTGAATGGTCCAATGTACCTTGGATTTAGTTTCCCCCGTTTACCAAATCGAACAACGCCTTTCCAAGGTGAAACCTTAAGCACGACCATTTCTCCAATTTCAAACTCTATATCTTTTCTTTTACTGTCCGCGTAGCTCTTTTGTCGACTCTGAGCGGTTTTCAATCTTTGTTGAATTTGGATGATTTTCTCGGTAGTTTCTTGTATTATCTCCGGACCCGTAATCTGTCTATCCCCCACTTCACTCAAACAAATCGGAGACCTGCACTTTCTACCATAAAGTGCTTCAAACGGCGCCATCTCAATGCTTGAATGGTAGCTGTTGTTGTAGGAAAATTCTGCTAACGGTAGATGTCGATCCCAACTGTTTCCGAAATCAATAACACATGCTCGTAGCATGTCTTCAAGCGTTTATATCATCCTTTCGCTCTGTCCATCAGTTTGTGGATGATAGGCAGTACTCATGTCTAGACGAGTTCCTAATGCTTGCTGTAATGTCTGCCAGAATCTTGAAATAAATCTGCCATCCCTATCAGAGATAATAGAGATTGGTATTCCATGTCTGGAGATAACTTCCTTCAAATACAGTCGTGCTAACTTCTCCATCTTGTCATCTTCTCTTATTGGCAGGAAGTGTGCTGACTTGGTGAGACGATCAACTATTACCCAAATAGTATCATAGCCACTTGCAGTCCTTGGCAATTTAGTAATGAAATCCATGGTAATGTTTTCCCATTTCCATTCCGGGATTTCAGGTTGTTGTAGTAGACCTGATGGTTTCTGATGTTCAGCTTTGACCTTAGAACACGTCAAACATTCTCCTACATATTTAGCAATATTGGCTTTCATACCTGGCCACCAAAAATGTTTCTTAAGATCCTTGTACATCTTCCTCGTTCCAGGATGTATTGAGTATCTGGTTTTATGAGCTTCTCTAAGTACCATTTCTCTCATATCTCCAAATTTTGGTACCCAAATTCTTTCAGCCCTATACCGGGTTCCGTCTTCCCGAATATTAAGATGCTTCTCCGATCCTTTGGGTATTTCATCCTTTAAATTTCCCTCTTTTAAAACTCCTTGTTGCGCCTCCTTTATTTGAGTAGTAAGGTTAGTGTGAATCATTATATTCATAGATTTTACTCGAATGGGTTCTCTGTCCTTTCTGCTCAAGGCGTCGGCTACCACATTTGCCTTCCCCGGGTGGTAACGAATCTCAAAGTCATAATCATTCAACAATTCAATCCACCTACACTGCCTCATATTCAGTTGTTTCTGATTAAATATGTGTTGAAGACTTTTGTGGTCGGTATATATAATACTTTTGACCCCATATAAGTAGTGCCTCCAAGTCTTTAATGCAAAAACAACTGCGCCTAATTCCAAATCATGCGTCGTATAATTTTGTTCATGAATCTTCAATTGTCTAGACGCATAAGCAATCACCTTCGTTCGTTGCATTAATACACAACCGAGACCTTGCTTTGATGCGTCACAATAAATCACAAAATCATCATTCCCTTCAGGCAATGACAATATAGGTGCTGTAGTTAGCTTTTTCTTCAATAACTGGAACGCTTTCTCTTGTTCATCCTTCCATTCAAATTTCTTCCCTTTATGCGTTAATGTAGTCAAGGGTTTTGCTATTCTGGAAAAGTGTTGGATGAACCTTCTGTAGTAACCAGCTAGTCCTAAAAACTAGCATATGTGTTTCGGAGCTTTCGGGGTTTCCTACTTTTCAACAGTTTCTATCTTTGACGGATCCACCTTAATACCTTCTTTGTTCACTATGTGACCGAGGAATTGAACTTCTTCCAACCAAAATGCACACTTTGAAAACTTAGCGTACAATTCTTCCTTCCTCAATACTTCTAACACCTTTCTCAAATGTTCACCGTGTTCTTGGTCATTCTTTGAGTAAATAAGTATGTCATCAATGAAAACAATGACAAACTTGTCAAGGTATGGTCCACACACTCGGTTCATAAAGTCCATGAACATAGCTGGTGCATTAGTTAAACCAAACGGCATGACCATAAACTCGTAATGACTGTAACGTGTTCTGAAAGCAGTCTTTGGAATATCATCTTCTTTCACCCGCATTTGATGATACCCGGAACGTAAGTCAATCTTTAAATAAACAGACGAGCCTTGTAGTTGATCAAATAAGTCGTCGATTCTCGGTAGTGGGTACCGGTTCATAATGGTAAGTTTGTTCAACTCTCGGTAGTCGATACACAACCTGAATGTACCATCTTTCTTCTTGACAAACAAAACAGGAGCTCCCCACGGTGATGTGCTTGGTCGAGTGAAACCACGCTCTAAAAGTTCTTGTAATTGGCTTTGCAGTTCTTTCATCTTGCTGTGTGCGAGTCTGTAAGGAGCACGAGCTATTGGTGCAGCTCCTGGTACAAGATCTATTTGAAATTCAATGGATCGATGTGGGGGTAATCCCAGTAATTCTTTCGGAAATACATCGGGAAATTCTTTTGCGACGGGAACATCATTGATGCTCTTTTCTTCAGTTTGTACTTTCTCGACGTGCGCTAGAACAACATAGCAACCTTTTCTTATTAGTTTTTTATGCCTTCAGGTTACTAATAAGATTTAACTTTGCGTTGCTCTTTTCTCCGTACACCATTAAGGGTTTTCCTTTTTCTCGTATAATGCGAATTGCATTTTTGTAACAAACGATATCTGCTTTCACTTCTCTCAATCAGTCCATACAGATTATCACATCAAAACTCCCTAACTCTACTGGTATCAAGTCAATCTTAAATGTTTCGCTAACCAGTTTAATTTCTCGATTCCGACATATATTATCTGCTGAAATTAATTTACCATTTGCTAATTCGAGTAAAAATTTACTATCCAAAGGCGTCAATGGCCAACTTAATTTAGCACAAAAATCTTTACTCATATAGCTTCTATCCGCACCCGAATCAAATAAAACGTAAGCATATTTATTGTCAATAAGAAACGTACCCGTAACAAGCTCCGGGTCTTCCTGTGCCTCTGCCGCATTAATATTGAAAACTATTCCGCGGCCTTGTCCATTCGTGTTCTCCTGGTTCGGGCAATTTCTAATAATATGGCCCGGTTTTCCACATTTATAACAAACTACATTGGCATAACTTGCTCCGACACTACTTGCTCCGCCATTACTCGTTCCGACACCATTTGTTCCTTTCGTTCTGTTAACCCCTGGTCCGTAGACCTCACACTTCACCGCGCTATGACCATTTCTTTTACACTTGTTACAAAATTTGGTGCAGAACCCCGAGTGATACTTTTCACACCTTTAGCATAGCTGATTCTGATTGTTGTTGTTGTTGCGGTTATTATTGTTGTTGGAATGATTGTTGTAGTTGCTGTTGTTGTTGTTGTTGTTGTTGGGCCGTTTGTTGTAGTTGCGATTGATGTTGCGATTGTTGGGATAGTTGTTGCGATTATTGTTGTAATTGCTGTTGTTGTTGTATTGGTGATTCTTATCACCGTTTTCCTCCCACTTTCTTTTGACTTGCTTCACATTGGCCTCTTTAGCAGTCTGTTCTTTAATTCTTTCTTCAATCTGGTTCACTAGTTTGTGAGCCATTCTACATGCCTGTTGTATGGAGGCGGGCTCGTGTGAACTTATATCTTCTTGGATTCTTTCCGGTAATCCTTTCACAAATGCGTCGATCTTCTCTTCCTCATCTTCGAATGCTCCCGGACACAATAGGCACAATTCTGTGAATCGTCTTTCATACGTGGTAATATCAAATCCTTGGGTTCGTAACCCTCTAAGTTCTGTCTTGAGCTTATTGACCTCAGTTCTAGGACGGTACTTCTCGTTCATCAAGTGCTTGAATGCTGACCACGGTAGTGCGTAAGCATCATCTTGTCCCACTTGCTCTAGATAGGTATTCCACCATGTTAACGCAGAACCTGTGAAGGTATGCGTAGCGTACTTCACTTTGTCCTCTTCAGTACACTTACTTATGGCAAACACCGATTCGCCCTTCTCGGTCCACCGTTTCAATCCGATCGGTCCTTCTGTTCCATCAAATTCTAAAGGTTTGCAGGCAGTAAATTCTTTGTAGGTGCATCCTACACGATTTCCTATACTGCTAGATCCAAGGTTATTGTTGGTATGTAGCGCGGCCTGTACTGCGGCTATGTTTGAAGCAAGAAAGGCACGAAATTCCTCTTCACTCATATTCAAGGTGTGTCGATTAGTCGGTGCCATTTCCTTCAAAATAGTCAAATGAAATGAGTTAATCATATAGAATATCAAGAGTAGTCAATAGTATTTCGTAGCGTAATATGAACTTATTTATAAAAGCTCTTTCTTCATATTAGCATTTTATACTCTTTAATTCGGGTAGTACCTACCCGTTAAGTTTATACTTAGTAGCTAACATACCATTTCAACTACTACAATTCTATATGAAAAACTAATCACAAAAAAAAAAATATATCATATTCAAACCTTTATACAATAACTTGCAAACTTACAATACTGCTATTTTACATATAGCATGAAATATAGCACATAAAACTTTGATACAAAGTAGTTGCGAAGATAATTCTAGTTAATAAATAAGGCGCTCAGCAAAGGCAACAAAGACACGTAATTCATACGTCCAGAAACAAGTCATGCATTCTGGTTTTACTAATACTACTTCCCATCCTTGGTCTTGTGGAACGTAACCGTTGTGACCGATAGTATGACAACGTGTTGTAACGTCGTCGAAAGGATGAAGGTTACGTAATGTCCAACAGTCCCGTAAAAATCTAAAAACCTCATTTCTTACCCCAATTACTGACTCCGTCACTTGTGGGAACGTTTTGTTTAATAGTTGTAGCCCGATGTTCTTGTTCTCACTTTGGTGAGAAGCGAACATTACTAACCCGTAAGCATAACATGCTTCTTTATGTTGCATGTTAGCCGCTTTTTCTAAATCACGAAGTCCTATATTCGGATATATTGAGTCAAAATAATTTCTTAACCCGTTGCGTAAAATAGCATTTGGGTTCCCCGCAATATATGCGTCAAAGTAAACACATCGTAACTTATGGATTTTCCAATGTGATATCCCCCATCTTTCAAACGAAAGCCTTTTATAAACCAAGGCATTCTTGGAACGTTCTTCGAATGTCTTACAAACTGATCTTGCCTTAAATAGTTGTGCCGAGGAATTCTGACCGACTCTAGACAAGATTTCATCAATCATGTCTCCGGGTAGGTCTCTTAAAATATTGGGTTGTCTATCCATTTTGTGTTTTTAAACTGTAAAATAGACAAGAGTTAGATTCATAAAAAAAATACTTATTAATACAAGCAATTTTTACATATATCATAAAACATAAGCACACTATATTACATATATTACACCACACGAATACAACTATCTTATTCCGACTCGCTCGTTTCTTCTTCTTCGGTTTTGGTTCGTTTTGACAAGTTTCTAGGGATATATGATGTTCCCCTAATACGAGCCATCGTTTTCCACATTGGTTTAGAAAAACCTGGTGGTTTAGAGGTTCCCGGGTTATTGTCACAACTTAAGAAATACGGGTGTTGATGATACATATAAAGTTCATCGGGTTTGGAATCAAATTTCTCTATTTTTATGCCCTTTCCCTTATTGTTCTCTTTTGCCTTATTAAATTGTGTTGGGGTAATTTCTATAACATCATCGGATTCCTTGTCGGGATCCGATTCATCGGAGAATTGGTAATCCTTCCAATACTTTGCTTCCTTGACGGAAACACCATTGACCATAATTAACTTTGGTCGGTTGGTTGAGGATTTTCTTCTACTTAACCGTTTTATTATTTCCCCCACTGGTTCTATTTCTTCTTCCGGTTCCGATTCTTCTTCCGGTTCCGACTCTTCTTCCGGTTGCTCTTCGGGAACTTGTGAATCAGTTCACGAATTATTCCAATTTACATTTGACTCTTCATTATTATTAGGTGAGTCAATGGGACTTGTTCTAGAGGTAGACATCTATCACATAATATCAACCATGTTAAGAGATTAATATATCACATAATATTTACATGTTAATAATATATAGTTTCCAACAAAAATGTTAAGCAATCATTTTTAAAGAAAACACGGTCGAAGTCCAGACTCACTAATGCATCCTAACAAACTCGATAAGACACACTAATGCAAATTTTTCTGGTTCTCTAAGACCAATGCTCTGATACCAACTGAAATGTCCCGTTCTTATTGATTAAAAACGTTCCATATTAATTGATTTCGTTGCGAGGTTTTGACCTCTATATGAGACGTTTTTCAAAGACTGCATTCATTTTTAAAACAAACCATAACCTTTATTTCATTAATAAAGGTTTAAAAAGCTTTACGTAGATTATCAAATAATGATAATCTAAAATATCCTGTTTACACACGACTGTTACATAATGGTTTACAATACAAATATGTTACATCGAAATCAGTTTCTTGAATGCAGTTTTTACACAATATCATACAAACATGGACTCCAAATCTTGTCCTTATTTTAGTATGCAACAGCGGAAGCTCTTAGTATTCACCTGAGAATAAACATGCTTTAACCGTCAACAAAAATGTTGGTGAGTTATAGGTTTAACCTATATATATCAAATCGTAACAATAGACCACAAGATTTCATATTTCAATACACATCCCATACATAGAGATAAAAATCATTCATATGGTGAACACCTGGTAACCGACATTAACAAGATGCATATATAAGAATATCCCCATCATTCCGGGACACCCTTCGGATATGATATAAATTTCGAAGTACTAAAGCATCCGGTACTTTGGATGGGGTTTGTTAGGCCCAATAGATCTATCTTTAGGATTCGCATCAATTAGGGTGTCTGTTCCCTAATTCTTAGATTACCAGACTTAATAAAAAGGGGCATATTCGATTTCGATAATTCAACCATAGAATGTAGTTTCACGTACTTGTGTCTATTTTGTAAATCATTTATAAAACATGCATGTATTCTTATCCCAAAATATTAGATTTTAAAAGTGTGACTATAACTCACTTTCACAGATTTTTACTTCGTCGGGAAGTAAGACTTGGCCACTGGTTGATTCACGAACCTATAACAATATATACATATATATCAAAGTATGTTCAAAATATATTTAGAACACTTTTAATATATTTTGATGTTTTAAGTTTATTAAGTCAGCTGTCCTCGTTAGTAACCTACAACTAGTTGTCCACAGTTAGATGTACAGAAATAAATCGATAAATA
Organism: Rutidosis leptorrhynchoides; assembly: GCF_046630445.1. NCBI lineage: Eukaryota > Viridiplantae > Streptophyta > Magnoliopsida > Asterales > Asteraceae > Rutidosis > Rutidosis leptorrhynchoides. The sequence continues at coordinate 241,756,865 of NC_092340.1, read as the reverse complement.
TTATCTTGAATCAATCCACGACCCAGTGTATACGTATCTCAGTATTGATCACAACTCAAACTATATATATTTTGGAATCAACCTCAACCCTGTATAGCTAACTCCAACATTCACATATAGAGTGTCTATGGTTGTTCCGAAATATATATAGATGTGTCGACATGATAGGTCGAAACATTGTATACGTGTCTATGGTATCTCAAGATTACATAATATACAATACAAGTTGATTAAGTTATGGTTGGAATAGATTTGTTACCAATTTTCACGTAGCTAAAATGAGAAAAATTATTCAATCTTGTTTTACCCATAACTTCTTCATTTTAAATCCGTTTTGAGTGAACCAAATTGCTATGGTTTCATATTGAACTCTATTTTTTGAATCTAAACAGAAAAAGTATAGGTTTATAGTCGGAAAAATAAGTTACAAGTCGTTTTTGTAAAGGTAGTCATTTCAGTCGAAAGAACGACGTCTAGATGACCATTTTAGAAAACATACTTCCACTTTGAGTTTAACCATAATTTTTGGATATAGTTTCATGTTCATAATAAAAATCATTTTCCCAGAATAACAACTTTTAAATCAAAGTTTATCATAGTTTTTAATTAACTAACCCAAAACAGCCCGCGGTGTTACTACGACGGCGTAAATCCGGTTTTACGGTGTTTTTCGTGTTTCCAGGTTTTAAATCATTAAGTTAGAATATCATATAGATATAGAACATGTGTTTAGTTGATTTTAAAAGTCAAGTTAGAAGGATTAACTTTTATTTGCGAACAAGTTTAGAATTAACTAAACTATGTTCTAGTGATTACAAGTTTAAACCTTCGAATAAGATAGCTTTATATGTATGAATCGAATGATGTTATGAACATCATTACTACCTCAAGTTCCTTGGATAAACCTACTGGAAATGAGAAAAATAGATCTAGCTTCAAAGGATCCTTGGATGGCTTGAAAGTTCTTGAAGCAGAATCATGACACGAAAACAATTTCAAGTAAGATTTCCACTCGAAATAAGATTGTTATAGTTATAGAAATTGAATTAAATTTTGAATATGATTATTACCTTGTATTAGAAAGATAACCTACTGTAAGTAACAAAGGTTTCTTGATCTTAGATGATTACTTGGAATGGATTTAGAAAACTTGGAAGTAAACTTGCAATCTTGGAAGTATTCTTGATTTTATGAAACTAGAACTTTTGGAATTTATGAAGAACACTTAGAACTTGAAGATAGAACTTGAGAGAGATCAATTAGATGAAGAAAATTGAAGAATGAAAGTGTTTGTAGGTGTTTTTGGTCGTTGGTGTATGGATTAGATATAAAGGATATGTAATTTTGTTTTCATATAAATAAGTCATGAATGATTACTCATATTTTTGTAATTTTATGAGATATTTCATGCTAGTTGCCAAATGATGGTTCCCACATGTGTTAGGTGACTCACATGGGGTTCTAAGAGCTGATCATTGGAGTGTATATACCAATAGTACATACATCTAAAAGCTGTGTATTGTACGAGTACGAATACGGGTGCATACGAGTAGAATTGTTGATGAAACTGAACGAGGATGTAATTGTAAGTATTTTTGTTAAGTAGAAGTATTTTGATAAGTGTCTTGAAGTCTTTCAAAAGTGTATGAATACATATTAAAACACTACATGTATATACATTTTAACTGAGTCGTTAAGTCATCGCTAGTCGTTACATGTAAATGTTGTTTCGAAACCTTTAGGTTAACGATCTTGTTGAATGTTGTTAACCCATTGTTTATTATAACAAATGAGATGTTAAATTGTTATATTATCATGATATTATGATATATAATATATCTTAGTATGATATATATACAGTTAAATGTCGTTACAACGATAATCGTTACATATATGTCTCGTTTCAAAATCATTAAGTTAGTAGTCTTATTTTTACATATGTATTTCATTGTTAATACACTTAATAATATATTTACTTATCATTTAACATAATTAACCAAGTGTATCAATATCTTAATATTATTCATATGTACCTAGTAAGACGTTGTTATAACGATAATCGTTATATATATCGTTTTTGAGTTTCTTAAATTAATAGTCTCATTTTTATGTATATAACTCATTGTTAAAATACCTAATGAGATACATACTTATAATAAAATCATGTTAACTATATATATAACCATATATATGTCATCGTATAGTTTTTACAAGTTTTAACGTTCGTAAATCACCGGTCAACATGGGTGGTCAATTGTCTATATGAAACCTGTTTCAATTAATCAAGTCTTAACAAGTTTGATTGCTTAACATGTTGGAAACACTTAATCATGTAAATAACAATTTCATTTAATATATATATAAACATGGAAAAGTTCGGGTCACTACAAGGGTTGCAAATGGGTCAAAATTGCACCATGGGTCAAGATAACCCTAGAATGGAGTTTTAGTGGGTTAACCAACTTGGCTTTGTGATTGATATTATGTATTATGTAATAGGTGCGTTACATTGAAGTTGAAAGCTCGGTTATCTCTCACCAAGGCATTGAGGTAAGTGGAATAATTATATATGTATGTATATAGTTTATTTACTTGTGGGGTATGGGTTGAAGTCCTATGTTGACGGTACCATACCCTAGAGTATATTGTGTTGTTGATGAGGGTTTAAAGTTCGTTATTGACGATACCTCACGTATGGAATTAAAGTTCGATGTTGACGATGCCATACGATTATTGTAGTGACGTTGATGAGGGTTTAAAGTTCGTTGTTGACGATACCTCATATGTGGGTTTAAAGTTCGGTGTTGACGATACCACATTAATGTAGGCGAATGGAATTAAAGTTCGATGTTGACGATACCATTCGTTGGGCTAGCCTTGAGATCTTGAGTACTATGGATGTTGTGAACACCATCGTTATATTTGTGTTGTAGCATAGTGTATTGTTGTGTTATATGATTTTGTTATACTAGCTTTGTGTTCGTGGTTCTTAGCGTTATACATGTGAAGGATATGCTAAATATGTAGCTAGTATGTATGCGGATTTGGTGTAAGTGTTTGCAAGTAAGTAAGTTATATATGTATGTGTATAAATATTGCATTCACTAAGCTTTGCTTACCCTCTCGTTGTTTACCTTTTTATAGGTTCGGTTGTGGACAAGGGTAAGGACATCATCTTGGATTAGAGATCCCGTCGTTGCTAGAGAATACTTTTGGGCTATTTAGCTTTTGGAGTATTGACCGAGACTTGGGTAGTTTAATCCCAAACACCATGCTCGTAGTGTAGTTTGGTACTTAAATTTTTGATGGTCGAAACTCATATTTTGAATTAAACTCGTAAAACGGCCGATGTGGGCCCCGCTTCGTAAAACTCATTTTTATTAATGGAATGTGTTAGTTTTACATATTTGAATATGTTGTTAAAAGCGTTTTGCCTAATTAGGTCGGGAAGTGGCCAATCTTTTTAGCATTTCAAGACTTTTTGGACAGACCAGAATGGCGCGCCGCGCCATATGCTGTTCCAGCAAAAAAAAAAAAATTTTATTTGTTATTTTTACGCGGGTTGTTCGTGGTTTGGTTTGGGTTGTTACAAGTGGTATCAGAGAATGGTCTAAGGGATTTAGGTGACTTGAGATAGGCGCCTAGACTTAGACTTTTATGTATGCGCGTTATGCGGGACTTGTAGGACTTTGGGTAGGATCGGGTCTTGGTTAGTGCATAGGTTTATGTGAACTAATCATGCGCTATTGTTTTGTGTGGTATTTGAAATCGTCAAGCGAGATAGACATGGTACTAGTGAGTTAATGCGATGTGCTCGCGTAACAATGATTAGCTACCATTGTTACGGGTTCAAATCGTGTCAAACAAGTGATGTACGACGATTGTTGAGCAAGACGGGGTAGTGTGGTGTATATGTATATACTTATGGGTTAAGTCCTTTTGTTTTTTTGCTTAATTTACTTTGTTTTATAGAATGAAGATGAGAAATGGACACGACACCAATGACGGAGGTACGAGTGAGGACGTTGAACTCACGGCCAAGGTTGAGGCCATCTTTAAAAGGCTAAATAGGGATTTTCTTGACGATGTTCGAAAGGTCTTACAAGAGTCGGTCGATGGACAAGTGACCGAAATGATCAATGATCGAATGAAAGCCGCATTAGAGGGGGCTTTAGAGGCTAGAAACATTTATCCTCGAGGCGAAGGGGGTGAAGGTAATGGTGGGGGTGGAAGGCGGGACTTCCACTACAAAAATTTCAAGGATACTCAACCTTCGATGTTTAATGGGGTGAGAGATCCGTTGAAAAGCACGTGTTAGATTTCTGATATCGAGGGGGCTTTTCGCACAGCGGAGTGTCCTCCCGAGAAAAATACAAGGTATGGGTCTAGCATGTTGCGCGAGGAGGGCAAGTTGTGGTGGGACGATAAGATCAACTTATATGGTGAAGAGCAATGAATGAGCTTGACATGGGAGGAGTTTAAGAAGGAATTTTTCCAAGAATACCGAACTTCTTCCGATCTTGATAGAATCCGTGACGAATTGCACAATTTGCAACAAGGGTCAATGGACTTGGTCACTCTCAAGTCTACCTTCTTGGCAAAGACTCGTTTTTGCGCGGAATATGTGGGTGATGATCACAAGCTAATGAAGGATTTCTACCGTACTTTGAATGATGAGTTCAAGGGTAAGATTAGCCGGGGTATGGCTAAGTCTTTTGATGAGTTATTCAAATTGGCTCGGGGTTTTGAGTCGGAAGTTCCAAGAAAGAGCGATTTCACGTTTTCCAAAAGAAAATTTAAAGGTTCTAGTCATTCTAACTTTTCAAACAAGAAGAACAAGAACAAGAAGGGTTCCGAAAGTGTCAATAGTGTGAAGAAGGGCGCTACCGGTGGTTTTGGGAACTTTGTCCCTACTTGCTACAATTATGGGGTACGTGGACATATGGTTCGAGATTGTTCGAAGCCAATTTCAACAAACAAGCTCACTTGTTTTAATTGCAACAAAGAAGGACACCGAAAGTCGGAGTGTCCCGATTTGCGAAACAATAATGTTAAGCGTCTAGAGAAAGCGGCGGGCACGGCTAGGGGTCGCAACTATTTGATGACGAATGATGAAGCCAAACAATCGAACGAAGTTGTCTTAGGTACTTTCATGGTTAATTCTAATCCGGCAAGGATTCTTTTCGATAGCGGTGCAAATTTGTCATTTGTGTCTCCTAAATTTGTGATAAAACTTAATAGACCGTTAGCAAAGTTAAGTCATCCGGTAGAAGTCGAAATAGCGGACGGCAAGACGGTGCTATTGGTCAATGTGTGCAAAAATTGTGATGTTGTGTTTGGTGCCGAAAACTTTAAGATAGATCTCATTCCGATGACTTTGGGCGACTTTGATATTGTTGTGGGTATGGATTGGCTCGATCATAATAGAGCCGATATTGCATGCCATGAAAAATTTATTCGTGTGAAGACCCCAAGTGGGGGAGATTTAATTATTCACGGTGATAAGCGTAGAAGACTTGTGCCGATATGCACTTTTGCACGGGCACGTCGTTTCCTTGTTAGTGGTGGCATGGCTTTTCTTGCCCATGTTGTTGATACTCGTGATGAGCCACCACCCATTCGTGAAATTTTAGTTGTTAGTGAATTCGAAGACGTTTTTCAGGACGAGTTACCGGGTGTTCCGGCAGAAAGACAAGTTGAATTTCGCATTGAGTTGGTTCCGGGAGCTATTCCCATTGCTAAAACTCCTTATCGTTTAGCGCCGACGGAAATGAAAGAGTTGTTAAATCAAACCCAAGAGTTACTTGAGAAGGGTTTTATTCGACCGAGTGCTTCGCCATGGGGCGCTCCGGTTTTATTCGTGAAAAAGAAAGATGGAAGTATGCAGATGTGCATCGATTATCGGGAGTTGAATAAGGTGACGATCAAGAATCGTTATCCATTGCCTCGGATTGATGATTTGTTTGATCAACTCCAAGGTGCGACGTATTTCTCAAAGATTGACCTACGGTCCGGCTATCACCAAATGCGGGTCCGTGAGGAAGATATCGAGAAAACGGCTTTTCGAACACGTTATGGGCATTTTGAATTCGTAGTTATGCCTTTTGGTCTTACGAATTCACCGGCGGCATTCATGGATCTTATGAACCGAGTGTACCAACCTATGTTGGACAAGTCGGTAATTGTGTTCATTAACGACATACTAGTCTACTTGAAAAGTATGAATGAACATGAACGTAATTTGCGTGAAGTATTGAACACTTTACGAAAGGATAAGTTGTATGATAAGTTCTCCAAATGCGAATTTTGGCTAAGGGAGGTTCAATTCCTTGGCCACATTGTGAACAAAGACGACATTCAAGTAGATCCGGGGAAGATAGAGACGGTGAAGAGTTGGAGACAACCGACTATGCCTACGGAGGTCCGAAGTTTTCTCGGATTGGCCGGTTATTATCGTCTGTTTATCCAAGACTTTTCTAAGATCGCTTCTTCATTGACGAAGTTGATAAGGAAGAACGCGAGGTTTAATTGGGAGAACGAGCAAGAAATTGCTTTTCAATTGTTAAAAGAGAAGTTGTGTCAAGCTCCGGTGTTAGTGTTGTCGGAAGGAGTGGAAGACATGACGATTTATTGTGATGCATCGTTAAATGGGCTCGGGTGTGTTCTAATGCAAAGAGGTAAAGTCATCGCTTATGCCTCGCGACAATTAAAGGAACACGAGACGAAATATCCGACTCATGATCTTGAGTTGGCGGCAGTTGTGCATGCGTTGAAAATTTGGCGCCATTATTTGTATGGTGTCAAGAGTACGATTTATTCGGATCATAAGAGTTTGAAACACCTCTTTAATCAACGAGATTTGAATTATCGTCAACGTAGGTGGATGGATGTGGTGAAAGATTATGATTGTGAAATACTTTATCATCCGGGCAAGGCGAATGTGGTCGCGGATGCGTTAAGTCGAAAGAGTCATCACCCGGCTTTACGATTGGGATTGTTACGTATGATTATTACTAACGATTTTCTTGAAAAACTTGGTGCGATTCAAATAGAGGCTTACGTTCACAACAAGCATGCGGAGCGAATTGTGGGGCAATCGGAATTCATCACTATGGGCTCACGTGGTTTGTTGTATTTTCAAGGAAGGGTGTGGGTGCCTAAGATGGGTGATTATCGACAAGTACTACTTGATGAAGCACATAAGTCAAAGTATTCCATTCATCCGGGCGCGACGAAGATGTATCTTGACTTGAGGAAGGATTATTGGTGGCCGGGCATGAAACGTGATGTTGTGAAGTATGTTGAGCAACGTGTCACGTGTTTGCAAGTTAAGGCCGAGCACCAAAAGCCGTATGGTAAGTTACAACCGTTAGAAATCCCGAAATGGAAATGGAAGCACATTATCATGGATTTCATCACAAAGTTACCTAAAACGGCGAGAACCCAATTTGATTCGATTTGGGTGATAGTTGATCGATTGACGAAGAGTGCTTTGCTTCTTCCCATTAAAGAAGCGATATCGTCGGAGACTTTGGCTAAGTTGTTTATCAAGGAAGTCATCTCTCGACACGGTGTTCCTATATCTATTATTTCGGATCGAGATACCCGTTTTACATCTCGATTTTGGGAAAAGTTTCATGAAGATATGGGTACGCAATTGAAATTGAGCACGGCGTATCATCCTCAAACGGACGGTCAAACCGAACGTACGAATCAAACTTTGGAGGATATGTTACGGGCGTGTATTATTGATTTTGGTGGTAGTTGGGACGAGCACTTACCTTTGGTGGAATTCTCGTACAATAATAGTTATCATACTAGTATCGGGATGCCACCTTATGAGATGCTTTATGGTCGAAGGTGTCGAACTCCAATTTGTTGGGGTGAAGTGGGTCAAAGAGAGAGCGGGATACCGATTTGGTATTGGAGACGAATAGCAAAATTGATGTGATTCGAGAGCATTTGAAAAAGGCTCAAGATAGGCAAAAGTTGTATGCCGACAAACGTAGACGAACGATCGAATTTCAAGAAGGTGACATGGTGATGCTTAAGGTTTCGCCATGGAAAGGTATTATTCGATTTCGAAAATGGGGAAAGTTAGCTACTCGGTTTATTGGGCCATTTAAGGTTTTAGCTCGTGTTGGTGAGGTCGCGTATCGTTTGGAATTACCCGAAGAGCTTGCGGAGATTCATAATACATTTCATGTTTCCCATCTCCGTAAGTGTCTTGCGGATGATTCATCTTGGGTGCCATTAGACGAGATTGAGCTAAACAATAAGTTAGAGTATATTGAGGAGCCGATTGCTATACTCGATGAGAAGGTCAAAAGGTTGAGGCATAAAGAGGTTAGGAACTTTAAAGTTCAATGGCGACGGAGTAAGGGTTCCGAGTTTACCCGGGAGACCGAAGAGTTTGTGTTAGTTTATCTTCCTTCTTGTCATGCGGCTTGGATCGCGAGGACGCAATCCGAATAAGTGGGGGAGAGTTGTAAGACCCGTGTATTTTTCCTTGTACATACGTGTGTTTAAGATTATTATAGTGGAAGTTTTGTTGTACATGATTAAAATGCAAAAGAAGCTGAACTGGGCATTTGGCGTGCCGCGCAGCCTAATGGCGCGCCGCGCCATTATGGGCTGACGGATTCTTCCTTCTTTTCAAATTAGATATTTTGGGGGCAATTTGGTAAAATCACTTTGAGGTCCGACTTTAAGGCCCCAAATCAGTTGTTGGAGTCTCCTTTACTCCATTTCCATCTACTTTATCATCATCCATTAATTCTAGTGAGAGAGAGTGATTCAAGAGTGAGAAAGCTCCATTTAAGGAAGAAGAAGCTCATTTCGGGTTAGAGCTCGGGTATTAAAGTTGTTCATCTCCTCTTTTGCTACGTTTTGATAGTTGTGGTAAGCCCTAAACCTAACTTCCTTATTTTAATTGTATAAGAGTTAGGGTTTGTGTAAGTGATGAACATTAAAACCCATTTACTAGTAATTTGGGGGTTTTGGGTGAATTTGGGTCATGTAGATCCAAAGATGACTAATTAGGGTTTTCAAAGTATCAAATTATGTTTATGAGCTTAAATTAGTTAGTTAAATCACTAGCACACTTAAATATATGTAAAGGGGTGTTAAGTGGGTTAGTGGATGACCCGAAATGGGAGTATTGACTTTAAATGGTCAAATGGGTCAAAATGGTCCTAAGTGGGTTAATGTATGTGTTTGATGCATAAACCTTGTATTGGAAAGCGTCTTAGGACTTAACTTGGCTAATGATTAGGGTTTTGGGGATGTTAACCCAAATATTAGGGTTAGGGTTGCAAATGGGTCAAAATTGCACCATGGGTCAAGATAACCCTAGAACGGAGTTGTAGTGGGTTAACCAACTTGGCTTTGTGATTGATATTATGTATTATGTAATAGGTGCGTTACATTGAAGTTAAAAGCTCGGTTATCTCTCACCAAGGCGTTGAGGTTAGTGGAATAATTATATATATATGTATATAGTTTATTTACTTGTGGGGTATGGGTTGAAGTCCGATGTTGACGGTACCATACCCTAGAGTATATTATGTTGTTGATGAGGGTTTAAAGTTCGTTTTTGATGATACCTCACGTATGGAATTAAAGTTCGACGTTGACGATGCCATACGATTATTGTAGTGACGTTGATGAGGGTTTAAAGTTCGTTGTTGACTATACCTCATATGTGGGTTTAAAGTTCGGTGTTGACGATACCACATTAATGTAGGCGAATGGGATTAAAGTTCGATGTTGACGATACCATTCGTTGGGCTAGCCTTGAGATCTTGAGTACTATGGATGTTGTGAACACCATCGTTATATTTGCGTTGTAGCATAGTGTATTGTTGTGTTATATGCTTTTGTTATACTAGCTTTGTGTTCGTGGTTCTTAGCGTTATACATGTGAAGGGTATGCTAAATATGTAGCTAGTATGTATGCGGATTTGGTGTAAGTGTTTGCAAGTAAGTAAGTTATATATGTATGTGTATAATTATTGCATTCACTAAGCTTTGCTTACCCTCTCGTTGTTTACCTTTTTATAGGTTCGGTTGTGGACAAGGGTAAGGGCGTCATCTTGGATTAGAGATCCCGTCGTTGCTAGAGAATGCTTTTGGGCTATTTAGCTTTTGGATTATTGACCGAGACTTGGGTAGTTTAATCTCAAACACCATGCTCGTAGTGTAGTTTGGTACTTAAACTTTTGATGGTCGAAACTCATATTTTGAATTAAACTAGTAAAACGGCCGATGTGGGCCCCGCTTCGTAAAACTCATTTTTATTAATGGAATGTGTTAGTTTTACATATTTGAATATGTTGTTAAAAGCGTTTTGCCTAATAAGGTCAGGAAGTGGCCAATCTTTTTAGCATTTCAAGACTTTTTGGACAGACCAGAATGGCGCGCCGTGCGGCCTTCTGGCGCGCAACGCCATATGCTGTTCCAGCAAAAAAAAAAAAAAATTATTTGTTATTTTTACGCGGGTTGTTCGTGGTTTGGTTTAGGTTGTTACACCAACACCCCCCCATTTTCGAATAGTGGAAATGCTTTAGTAATTCGAAGGGTTCTTGTCATACATTTGAATAGTAGAATGTATGATGCTAGATATCTTAAGTGCTCCATGTTAAGGTTGGTTACCAGGCGACTCATCGTATGAATGATTTTTGCAGTTGTAATGATCATGCGCATTTAATTAAATGAAATCTTGTGGCTTATTAAATATTATGATTATTATATAGAAATTAAACCTATGACTCACCAACATTTTTGTTGACTTTTTAAGCATGTTTATTCTCAGGTTAATATTAAAAATGCTTCCGCTGTCGTATGCCAACCCAAGGTCAAGATTTGGAGTCGGCATAATTGTTTATATTGTTTAAACTTGATTCGGAGTGTTGTTGTAATATATTTAATCATATTGTAATGGGTTGTGTAAAAACTTATTTATTTGAGGAGATTGTCTTTGATAGACAATCTAAATTATGTCATTAAGACCTTTATTCAATAATAAAGGTTATGGTTGTTTTTAAAAACGAATGCAAGATTTAAAAAACGTCTCATATAGAGGTCAGAACCTCGCAAAGAAACCAATTAATATGAAACGTTTATAATTAATATGAACGGGGCATTTCAGTTGGTATCCGAGCGTTGGTCTAGAACCAGACATTTTTTTTTTTCATTAGTGTGTCTAACGGATTTTTTTATGCATTAGTGAGTCTGGACTTCGACCGTATTTGTTTTAAAAATGATTGCTTAACATAATTGTTGGAAACATTAGATTATTAATATGTAAATATTCTAAGATATATTATTCCCTTAACATGCCTGCTATTATGTGATAGATGACTTCATCCGATCATATAAGCATCTCTAGTAATTCAGATTTCATTTACTTATCAAGTGATTCGGAGGCTGAGTTAAAGCATACGAATTATGAACCAACGGAAAAGTTAACTTTTGGTACTACCATTAAAGAGGAAAATTGTTGGGAAAATTGGGAAGATTCACAATTGCCCGAAGAGGTTCCAGAAGAGGATCCGGAAGAAGATCCAGAGGAGGAATCCGAAGAAGAGGATCCTGAAGAAGTTGTGGAAATTATATATATATATATATATATATATATATATATATATATATATATATATATATATATATATATATATATATATATATATATATATATATATATATATATATATATATCCGAACCACAACGTGATTTGGTAAAATCTTTGGCTGTTATACTCGATCCCAAACCCGATGAACCTATTATGACCCAAAATGTTTGTGATTATCCACCTGAACCACCTAAGAAACCAGTTTATAAAATGACCGCTCGTATAACGACTGTTAGTTTTGCTCCCAAACAATTAGCCAAAAGAACCAATTGGGAGGAATTGGAAAAAGAACTATCCAAACGAAAATCCAAACGAAAATCCAAACGTTTGGCCGAGAAAGAAACAACGTCAACATCTAAGAAATCTCGCCGTTCTTGAACCATCGGCAGCTACCCTATATTCCATGCATTGTATAATATGTATTATATTGTGTGTTTAAGTTTGTAAGAAAATCCGCAATGTAATTTTCCTTATGATTGTATAATAATAAGAATAAGCATGGAAGGTTTATTATTATTATTACAACTTATTATTACGTAGTAACGTAATAATTTACTATAGTTTTTCATATTAGAATTTTAGTAGTTAATTTGTGTGTTAGCTGCTAAGTATGAACATTATTACAGTTATAAAACGCTAATATGAAGAAAAGACTTTTATAATAATAAGTTCATATTAAGCTACAAAATAATTTTTGCTACTTCTAAAAATTCTATATGATTAACTCATTCGGCTATTTTTGAAGGAAATGGCTCCTCGAGCTACTAGACAACAACAATTGAACACAGAAGAACTTCAAACTTTCGCTGCAAATGTGGCTGCAGTGGTGAATGCAATGAACAACAATAACCAATCGGGTTCCAGCGGTGGAGGAAACAATGGCAACCGGATAGGATGTTCCTACAAAGCTTTTATGGCCTGCAAACCAATGAGTTTGAAGGAACCGAAGGACCCGTTGGACTAAAGCGGTGGACAGAGAAGGTTGAAGCGGTGTTCGCAATCAGTAACTACGCAGAAGAGGATAAAGTTAAGTATGCCACACATACTTTCAGGGGTACTGCTTTGACATGGTGGAATACCTACATAGACTACATAGGACAGAATACTGCCTACGCACTTCCATGGTCCGCTTTCAAGCACATGATGAAGGAAGAGTACCATCCCAGAACCAAAATCAACAAGCTCAAGGTAGAGCTTAAAGCACTGACAACCCAAGGGTTAGACGTCACTACCTACGAGCGACATTTCAATGAACTGGCATTAATGTGTCCTGGAGTCTTCGAGGACGAGGAAGCTAAAATCGAAGCATTCATAAAAGGGTTGCCGGAACGAATCCAAGAGCATGTAGGTGCTAACGACCCTGAAACAATGCAGAAAGCGAGAAGTATAGCCCACAAATTGATAGGTCAAATTACAGGAAGGATAAAGAAAGAGGCGACCGAGGAGGCCATAATGAAACAGGGAAAGAGAAAATGGGAAGAAAGCGGTGACCAGGGTTACCAGTACAACAACAACAATCAAAACAACAACTACAACAAGAATCGCAACCACCCCAACAACAACAATAATCACAACAACAACTGCAACAATAACCGCAACAACCATCCTAATAATAATTACAACAACAACAACCCCAATCCCAACAATAACAACAACAAACGTCTCAACAACAATAACCCTAACAACAACAACAACAACAATAACAACAACGACAACGACAACAAAAGGCAAAGAACTATATGCCCAAGGTGTGATACGTTTCATCCGGAATGGTTTTGTAGAGAGTTATGTACCAAGTGCAATAGGAATGGCCATATTGCGGCAAAGTGTGAAGTCTACGGACCAAATAGAAACAGAGGAGTAAATAATGCTGGAACAAATAATAACGGCGTTGTTTGCTATGGATGTGGAAAACCGGGCCATACCATAAACAAGTGCCGGAATGGAAATAGGCAAGGCCGTAGGAGAGCCTTCAACATTAATGAGGAGAAAGTACAGGAAGACCCGGAGCTTGTTACGGGTACGTTTCTTATCAACAATACATCTGCTTATGTTTTATTTGATTCGGGTGCCGATAGAAGTTATATGAGTAGAGAATTTTGTGCCAAATTAAATTGCCCGTTAACGCCTTTGGATAAAAAGTGTATAGTTGAAGTAGCAAACGGTAAACTAATTAAGGTTGATAAAATTTGCCGAAATCAAAAAATTAGTTTAGTTAGCGAAACGTTTGCAATTGATTTAATACCGGTGGAATTGGGAAGTTTCGACCTAATTATTGGAATGAACTGGATGTCCAAGGTGAAAGACGAAGTTGTTTGTCATGAGAAGGCGATTCGCATTCCGTGAGAAAATGGGTTACCCTTAATGGTGTACGGAGAAAAGGGTAATGCCAAATTAAATCTTATTAGTAGTTTGAAGGCGCGCAAACTAATAAGAAAAGGTTGCTATACCATACTAGCACACGTCGAGAAAGTTGAAAAAGAAGAAAAGAAAATCGATGACGTTCCTGTTGCAAGAGAATTTCCTGAGGTGTTTCCGGACGAATTACCGGGACTATCTCCACACCGATCCGTTGAATTTCAAATAGATCTTGTACCAGGAGCCGCACCAATAGCTCGTGCCCCATATAGACTTGCGCCCACCGAAATGAAAGAATTACAAAGTCAGCTACAAGAATTATTAGAACATGGTTTTATCCGACCGAGTACGTCACCATGGGGAGCTCCAATTTTGTTCGTTAAAAAGAAAGATGGGTCTTTTCGCATGTGTATCGATTACCGTGAGCTGAACAAAGTAACCATCAAAAACCGATACCCTTTACCCCGAATCGATGACCTATTTGATCAACTCCAAGGTTCGAGCGTATACTCCAAAATCAACTTAAGGTCGGGTTATCATCAACTGAGGGTTAAAGAAGTCGATATACCAAAAACAGCCTTCAGAACTCGTTATGGCCATTACGAATTCATGGTTATGCCATTCGGTCTAACCAATGCACCCACAGTTTTCATGGATCTCATTCACCGAGTATGTAGTCCATATTTAGATAAGTTTGTTATTGTCTTTATTGATGACATTCTTATCTATTCGAAGAATAACCAAGAACACGAACAACACTTGAGAATTGTGTTAGAGTTGTTAAGAAAAGAACAACTTTATGCAAAATTCTCTAAGTGCGCTTTTTGGTTAAATGAAGTACAATTTCTTGGCCACGTAGTCAGTAGTAATGGAATCAAAGTTGATTCCGCCAAGATCGAAGCCATCAAAAATTGGGAAACCCCGAAAAATCCAACGCAAATACGTCAATTTTTGGGTTTAGCCGGTTATTATAGGAGATTTATTCAAGATTTATCCCGAGTAGCCAAACCTTTAACTGCCTTGACACATAAGGGGAAGAAGTATGAATGGACTTCCGAACAAGAGGGTGCCTTCCAATTGTTGAAAAAGAAGTTGACTACGGCACCTATTTTATCGTTACCTGACGGAATGGAAGATTTTGTTATCTACTGCGACGCATCAAGAATGGGTTTTGGGTGTGTTCTTATGCAACGAAAGAAAGTGATTGCATATGCTTTTCGACAACTCAAAATTCATGAACAAAACTACACCATACATGATCTGGAATTGGGTGCCGTTATTTTTGCATTAAAGATGTGGAAGACATTATCTATATGGGGTCAAGTTTATCATATACACCGACCACAAAAGTCTCCAACATATTTTAAATCAAAAGCAACTAAATATGAGGCAGCGTAGGTGGGTTGAGCTGCTAAATGATTATGATTGTGAAATCCGTTACCACCCGGGGAAAGCAAATGTAGTAGCCGATGCCTTGAGTTGAAAGGAAAGAGAACCTATTTGAGTAAAAGCTATGAACATGATTATTCATACTAATCTTACTACTCGAATAAAAGAGGCACAACAGGAGGTTTTGAAGGAAGGAAGTTTTGAAAGGGAAATACCCAAAGGATTAGAAAAACAGCTAAATATTCAGGAAGACGGAATCAGGTATTTAGCTGAAAGAATTTGGGTACCAAAGAATGGGGATTTGTGAAAAGTGGTACTAGATGAAGCACATAAAACCAGATATTCAATACATCCCGGAGCAGGGAAAATGTACCAAGACCTCAAGAGAAACTTTTGGTGGCCAGGAATGAAGGCCGATATAGCCACATATGTAGGAGCATGTTTGAATTGTTCTAAAGTCAAAGCTGAGCATCAGAAACCATCGGGTCTACTCCAACAACCTGAAATCCCAGAATGGAAATGGGAAAACATTAGCATGGATTTCATTGCTAAGTTACCGAGAACCGCATGTGGTTATGATATGATTTGGGTAATAGTCGATCGTCTTACTAAGTCAGCACACTTTCTGCCAATAAAAAAAGAGGATGGTATAGAGAAATTAGCACGATTATACCTGAAAGAAGTTGTTTCTAGACATGGTATACCAATCTCTATTATCTCTGATCGTGATAGCAGATTTACTTCCAGATTCTGGCAGGCATTACGTGAAGCGTTGGGAACTCGTCTAGATTTAAGTACTGCCTATCATTCACAAACTGATGGGCAGAGTGAAAGGATAATTCAGACACTCGAAGACATGCTACGAGCATGTGTTATTGATTTTGGAAGCAGTTGGGATCAACATCTACCGTTAGCTGAGTTTTCCTACAACAACAGCTATCATTCTAGTATTGAGGCGGCACCATTCGAAGCACTTTATGGTAGGAAGTGCAGGTCTCCGATTTGTTGGAGTGATGTGGGGGATAAACAGATTACAGGTCCAGAAATTATCCAAGAAACCACCGATAAAATCATTCAGATTCAGCAACGATTGAAAACAGCCCGGAGTCGACAAAAGAGCTATGCGGATGTTAGAAGAAAACTTTAGAGTTTCAGGAAGGTGATATGGTTATGCTTAAGGTATCACCTTGGAAAGGTGTTATTCGTTTTGGAAAGCGGGGGAAATTGAGCCCAAGATACATTGGGCCATTCATGATTGAAAAACGCATTGGGCCGGTGGCCTATCGACTTGAGCTACCTCCACAATTAGAAAAGATTCACAACACCTTTCATGTATCAAACCTAAACAAATACCTAGCTACCGAAGATCTCATTATTCCTTTAGACGAGATTAAAATTGAAGAGAAACTAAATTTCGTCGAAGAACCCGTCGAAATTATGGATCGTGAGGTCAAACGACTCAAACAAAGTAAGATACCAATCGTTAAGGTTCGATGGAATGATCATAGAGGACCTGAATTTACTTGGGAAATAGAAGACCAAATGAAGTTGGAGTACCCACATTTGTTTCCCGATATCGCACGTTAACTAGGTACTATTCTAAATTTCGGGACGAAATTTAATTTAACGGGTGTGTAATGTAACGACCTGGATTTTTCCGCTAACATATAGAAGATTTATATTTACATAATTAATGTTTCCAACATGTTAAGCAATCAAACTCATTAAGATTTGGTTATTTGAAATGAATTTTATGCAAATGTTTGGCCACCCAGTCTGTCTGACGAGTCACGAGCGTCATAACTCAAAATAATTATATAATGATGTATATATGGATATATATATATACTTATGATTTGATAAAATGATATTTAAGTATCTCATTACATATAATAACAATTGGTTATATACATAAAATGAGATTACTAACTTAAAGACTTCAAGACTATATACATATAGATAACGATTAACGTTGTAATAACTTCTAAATTAAAATGAATATATATGTATTGTACTAAGAAGTATTAATACACTTTTGAAAGACTTAAATACATATATAAACATACTTATACTCAACAAAGATAGCTATACTCGTATTCGCATTCGATTGTGTAGTGACCCGAACTTTTTCATGTTTATATATATTAAATGAAATTGATTTTTACATGATTAAGTGTTTCCAACATGTTAAGCAATCAAACTTGTTAAGACTTGATTATTTGAAATGAGTTTCATGTAGACAATTGACCACCCAAGTTGACCGGCGATTCACGAACGTTAAAACTTGTAAAAACGACATGACGATATATATATATATATATATATATATATATATATATATATATATATATATATATATATATATATATATATATATATACATACATACATACATATAGTTAACATGAGATTATGATAAGTAAGTATCTCCATAAGTATATTAACAATGAGTTATATTCATAAAAATGAGACTACTAAGTTAAGAAAGTCGAAACGATATATATAACGATTATCGTTATTACAACGTCTTACTAAATACATATGTATCATATTAAGATATTGTTACACTATATTTAACATGATAAAATGATAATTATATATGTTAACAATGAACTACATATGTAAAAACAAGACTACTAACTTAAGGATTTCGAAACGAGACATATATGTAACGATTATCGTTGTAACGACATTTAAATGTATATATATCATATTAAGATATAATAATATATCATAATATCATGATAATATAATAATTTAACATCTCATTATATATAATAAACAATGGGTTAACAACATTAAATGAGATCGTTAACTTAAAGGTTTCAAAACAACACTTACATGTAATGACTAATGATGACTTAACGACTCAGTTAAAATGTATATACATGTAGTGTATTTAGATGTATTAAATGAGAGGGAAACACTTTTTAACCTCTAGCATACAATAATTATACAAAATTACAAATTAGAATCTTGTTTTTACATCCATATATCACGTCCCATATCTCTCTATATATCATTTCATGTTTTTGATTTTTAACTCCAAATTAATATCTCTAAAACACTCTCTAATTATATACTCAAACCATTCAGCAAACCTTCAACATTTAAACCAAAAACTAGATCAAAAACCAATCTATAATCATCATAAGAAAAACCTTTCAAGAACACTTCATGAAGATCATCCATTTCAAGTCTATACTTTCCATCTTTTGAATCCATTCCAACAACTCTTTGAGGATCAATAAACCTTCATTTATTTCAATAGGTTTTCAATTCTTAGTCAAGGTAATAAACATATTCAAGCTTTGGTTCAATTCATATAATCATAACTATCTTAAATCAAGATAGATTTCTTACTTGAAACTTTTGTTGATTCTATGATTCTACTTCAAGAATTTCAAGCCATCAAAGCTATCTTTGAGCTAAAGATTATTTACTATCTTTTTCTAGTAGCTTTACCCTAGTAAGTTGAGGTAATAGCTTTATTCAAAATCTCGTTCGATTCATATTCATATAGCTATCTTATTTTGAGTTATAACTAATAACAACAAGAACATAGTTTAAATTATTTCTAAACTTGTTTGCAAATAAACTAAATCCTTCTAACTTGACTTTTAAAATACTTCAACACATGTATTATGACTATATGTCAAGCTAACATAAGGGTATAAAACTTGTAAATACGAAGAACACCTTAAAATCGAATATACGACGTCTTAGTCGAACGGGGGCTATTTTGGGTTTAATTTTAAAAACCTATCTTAAACTTTGAATTAAATGATTTCCTTTGGTGAAAAATCTTATTTTATATGGATATGAAATATATCCAAAATCCATGGTTAAACTCTAAGTAGAAGTATGTTTTTCAAAAGGGTCATCAAGATGTCGTTCTTACGACGGATATGACTATCTTCTCTTATTTGACACCTAAGCTGTAATTTCGACTATAAACCTATACTTTTTCTGTTAAGATTAATAATGTTGAGTTCGATACGAAATCATGCCAACTCGAATAACTCAAAACGGATTTGTAACGAAGAAATTATGGGTAAAACAAAATTGGATATTTTTCTTAATTTTTAGCTACGGACATGATTCATAAAAATGGATGCTAACCTTATCCTAGCTAACTTAACTTGTATCCTACATATGTTTATACATGTCTTGTTCCCGAATTTATGGAAATACAATTTATAATAGTCGTGATTAAGTTCTACGACAATATATTATAGTCTTAATAAAGATCGTAAGGCACTATATATATATATGACTTGATCACCGTGGATTCGTATACAAAGTTTTGACATGTCATTTTGACTTCTTCTATATATATTATTGGAACGAACTATAAGACACCATTGGCAGTAATCTCGAGTTAGCTGTGGGTCGAAGTGGATTCCAACATAATATATATACTTTGAGTTGTGATCGAGCCTGAGACATGTATAAAATGGGTCGCGGATTGCTTCAGACAATATACATATTATGTGTCTTATTATATTAAGACAATATATTATAGTGTTAGTGAATTCTAACACAATATACGCATTTATATTTATATATATATTTATAATGTTGAACTATCGGACTATTGGACTACGAGCGTTGGACTACTAACAATGGACAATTAAAATTATCACAAGTATCATAAGTATGGAATATTAATTCTATATATATCTTGACACAAGAATATTATTACTAGGATCGTGAATTTGTCAAATCTATTCGGAAATCATCACAAGTGATTTATTGTCCCATTTTTACTATCTAAATTATTTTTAGATGAGAATACATGCAAATTTATAAATGTTTTACAAAATAAGCACAAGTTCATGAAACTACATTCTACGATTGTTTTGTTATACCGGATATCTGTACTTATTATTATTATGCTTGGTAACCTAAGAATTAGTGAAAAACACTAATTGACGCGAACCCTAAAGGTAGATCTACGGGCACCAACACCCCCCATTTTCGAATAGTGGAAATGCTTTAGTAATTCGAAGGGTTCTTGTCATACATTTGAATAGTGGAATGTATGATGCCAGATATCTTAAGCGCTCCATGTTAAGGTCGGTTACCAGGCGACTCATCGTATGAATGATTTTTGCAGTTGTAATGATCCTGCACATTTAATTAAATGAAATCTTGTGGCTTATTAAATATTATGATTATTATATAGAAATTAAACCTATGACTCACCAACATTTTTGTTGACTTTTTAAGCATGTTTATTCTCAGGTGAATATTAAAAATGCTTCCGCTGTCGTATGCCAACCCAAGGTCAAGATTTGGAGTCGGCATAATTGTTTATATTGTTTAAACTTGCATTCGGAGTGTTGTTGTAATATATTTGATCATATTGTAATGGGTTGTGTAAAAACTTATTTATTTGAGGAGATTGTCTTTGATAGACAATCTAAATTATGTCATTAAGACCTTTATTCAATAATAAAGGTTATGGTTGTTTTTAAAAACGAATGAAAGATTTGAAAAACGTCTCATATAGAGGTCAGAACCTCGTAAAGAAACCAATTAATATGAAACATTTATAATTAATATGAACATTAATATGAAACGTTTACAATTAATATGAACGAGGCATTTCAGAACACCTGGTAACCGACATTAACAAGATGCATATAAGAATATCCCCATCATTCCGGGACATCCATCGGACATGATATAAAAAATCGAAGTACTAAAACATCCAGTACTTTGGATGGGGTTTGTTAGGCCCAATAGATCTATCTTTAGGATTCGCGTCAATTAGGGGTGCACTAATTCTCAAAAATTAGTGATGTTCCCTAATTCTTAGGCTACCAAGCAAAAAGGGGCATATTCGGCTTCGATCATTCAACCATATAATGTAGTTTTGAATACTTGTGTCTATTTCGTAAAACAGTTATAAAAGCAGCGCATGTATTCTCAGTCTCAAAAATATATATTGCAAAAGCATTTAAAAAGGGAGTAATGAAATCACAATACTGTATTTCGTAGTAAAAATACATATGACGTCATTGAACAAGTGCAAGGTTGGCCTTGGATTCACGAACCTATATTAATTATATATATTTATATGTTGGTCAATATTTGTCTAACAATTTAGGTTAAACCGTAGTGTATCACAATCCTAATGCTCGAGACTAATATGCAGAAGTTAACAAAAGTCAACTTAATCTTAAATGATTTCAAAAATCTATACATTATTATTATATAACTTAAATATAGTCGTTTAATATATTTAAATATTTTTAACAGATTTTAATAGAGTAAATAATATAATTCATTCATTAATAAATAAAATTTTATATTAAAATTTATGTAATAAAAATATACTTTTATACATCTTAAATAATAAAATTTATAAAATTCAATTAATATCATAAAAATAATTTGATAGGTATTATTAATGTAGTTATATTACACGCAGTAAAATATCTTTGTATCACATATTTATTTGATAAATAATATCGATAATAACAATAGTAAGTAAAAGTTGTATTATTTTGTAATAATAATAATTATTATTCTATTAATAAAAATTTCAATATTTATATTTACTAAAAGTGATATTATGATAAAATGGGTTAATGGTGAATGAGATATCGCGTCTCAAAGTTGTTAGTTTAAGTGCAAAGTAGAAGCTATCAACCAAGGATTTTGTAAATCTTTTTTGTGATTTTGTAAATCTTTTCTTTCCTTTTTCAAATCCTAAAAGATTTACAATATCAACGTGATTTTGTAAATCTTCTCTTTCCTTTTTCAAATCCTAAAAGATTTACAATATCAACCAAGGATTTTGTTTTAACTATAAATACCAAACTTTGGTATTGAGAAACATGAATCAACTAACACAAACAAAAATCATAACCTTCTTACATTTGTTTTCTAGCTTCTTCTACTACAACTTCGGTCACCCCGCTTCTGGTCTCTTTTTCAGGCAAGTGCTTTCGTCCGGCAGTACACGCTCCTTCGAACCGATGTACCCTGAAAACAGACATCGAATCTGTTTAAGGGAATTGTGTCAAACACAAGCCCGGTTCAACTCTTCTATTCGGTTTGATCGTTTTACGCTTATGTTTATCCTTAAATATTGAATATCTATATTCATGTTTTCTATTTGTGATTACGTTTGTACATAGCATGTTTGTATGTTACTTGTAATTATCAGTTTCGTATGTATATTTTTCTTACAATTGTAACAAGGATTCTGAATTCTGGAATTGTTGAAAGTTCTCTCAATTTGAATGTTGAATGAGTAAAACAGGTCGATGTCACTCAAAGTGTTGTGAAAGTTACATCTCAATCTGCTTGAATCTTTGCCTTACGAATCGTTTTGACTGCTAAAGTTGGAGCAACTTCAATTGAGCTATGGGTGAACCCATGTGTGTATATTGGGTGCATAAACTATGGTCATGTGCTTGCTCACAAATAAGTCATGCTATCTTCTTAAATAACCTTTTATAATTTTATTATAATTTTCATAATGATGATTTTAAAGTACTAACTTTTTTCATGTCGCTATGATTTTTGCAGGTTATTTTGAATAATATCCTTATTTTTTCAAAATAAGTACATTTCCATAAATAGTACTTGTTTTTATTAGATTGGGGGAACGAGGGAAGTGGGTGAAGTAAACTTTTTTTCTTTTTAAATTTTGGTTTTTTTTTTAATTTTTTTTTCATGCATTAAAATCACACGAAAATATGAATATTTAAAAAGACACTTCGTGATGAATGTTATTATCTAGGCTGGAAAACGATCGACAAAAATAACATTCAACATAATATTGATCGTGAATGATGTTAATCTTCGAACGTTGTTTTTTGCATGTTTTGTGAAGTACTTTTTGTCAAAATTTAGCCCGATTTAGAGTTTATGGTTTAATGTTAAACCCAAAACCCTAAACTCTAAACCGTTCGTGTTAAAAACTCAATCTAAATCCTAAATCTAAACCCTAAGCCCTAAATTTTTAAACCCTAATATCTAAACCCTAATATCTATACCCCAATTTCTAAACCTTCAAAATACGCTCGAAAAACACGATAATCGTTATATATTATTTCTTCGAGCGTTTTCCCACCAAAATAAAAACATTTATCACAAAGTGTCTTTTTTAAATGTTCATATTTTCATCCAATCTATAATGTTCGTGAACAAAGTTTTTTCAAAAAACGAAAAAAAAAATTGCTTCCCCCGTTTCCCCCCAATTGATTACTTCCCCATTGATCATATATATATATATATATATATATATATATATATATATATATATATATATATATATATATATATATATATATATATATATATATATATATATATATTAACAGTTGAGCCAGAATGTTTTCTCCTTGTGTTAGTTTCACCACGTGTAAAATAGTTAAGTTATAAACACATAAATTTTTATCAGTTATCGATATACGTATTACAATTATAAATTATAAAAATAATTTTAATATATATATATATATATATATATATATATATATATATATATATATATATATATATATATATATATATATATATATATAAAAGGGCAGGATCAATGGGGAAGTAACCAATCGGGAGAAGCAAAATTATTTTTTTTCGTTTTTTTAAAAATTTTCCGGCATCAAGATCACACGAAAATATGAACAATTAGAAGAGGCACTTCTTGATGAATGTTATTATTTAGGCGGGAAAACGATCGACAAAAATAACATTCAAGATAATATTGTTCGTAAAGAATATGAAGGTTTTTTTTTTTTTTTTTCATGTTTTGTGAAGTAAAATTTAGCCCGATTTAGAGTTTAGGGTTTAGGGTTTGGTGTTTTGGGTTTATGGGTTTGGTGTTTTGGGTTTATTCCATAAACCCAAAACACCAAACCCTAAACCCTAAACTCTAAACCGTTCATGTTAAAAACTCAATCTAAATCCTAAATCTAAACCCTAAATCTAAATCCTAAATCTAAACCCTAAACCCTAAATTTCCAAACCTTAATATCTAAACCCTATAAACCCTAATATCTAAACCCTAATATCTAAACCCCAATAGCTAAAACCTCAAAATACGCTCGAAAAACACGATAATTGTTATATATTACTTCTTCGAGCGTTTTTCCCGCCAAAATAAAAACATTTATCACAAAGTGTCTCTACTAAATGTTCATATTTTCATCTCATCTATAATATTCGTGAACAAAGTTTTTTTTGAAAACGAAAAAAAAATGTTTTTGCTTCCCCCCGCTTCCCCCCGAATGGTTACTTCCCTCTTGATCTTACCAATATATATATATATATATATATATATATATATATATATATATATATATATATATATATATATATATATATATATATATATATATATATATATATATATATATAATTGGTAATTTTATATGTATTTGATTTTAGAAAAACTGAAATGGAAAAAATGAAAAAAACTTCTATCTATTCTATAGTTTCTATTAAATTTAAATTTCTAAAATGATGATGTTATCATATTGCTTAATATAATTGTAACATGTGCTTTTAAATGTTGTAACATACAATTTTGATGATGTCATATTTAATATTAAAGTAATTATTAAATTGTATTAATAAAAATTCATAAATAAAGTAACTTACGGAGTACGATTTGCTCATTTGAGATTAAAAGGGCTATTCTACAGTTAGATTAGATTTTTACTTCCACCCCTCATTTCTTTACTCTGGGCATGCTATTATTTTCAGATTCAAATACTCTGTAAATTCGTCTTCATCCGCATTCATGCATGTACCCGAGCTTTCAGTACACCTTTGGTGGGTATATTGTCTGAGTTATAGTTTTGATCGTCGGAGTTCAACCGAGTCCTCGGCGATTATTTCCGGCAACGAACATGTTTATCTTTCAACAAACGTGAAGGTATGTTGTGATTATTAGTTTTTCAATTTTTTGTCGTTTTAATTGTTAGTAATGTATGATTATCATTCTCTCATGTAAATTCTGAATAATATGAGCTGTAGAAAAATATGACCACAAACTGACTAAAATGAGTATTCATGGGTAATTGATGAGAGTTTGGATGTTACAGAGGTATAAACTTTTGATTGATTATGTTTTTTGATTAACACTACACGATGCACATTAAGTGTTTGATGAAATGTCCAAGTGAAAAATAGCTAATTTTGTAAATTACTTTGATTTGAGATGTATTCATGTGTTGGTTTGAGCTAATTTTGATCGCAAAAATCATCTTCCCTGTTACAATTTGCAAGGAGACAGTGACAAAATATGTATTTGATTACTTAATGGGTACATGGGATGTTGCAATTGCTATTGCATCAACTTATGTAGATGAGCTGGAGTCAGTGGCGATAGAAGTAACAAATATAAAAGCGATAGTTGCATATTATATATATATATATATATATATATATATATATATATATATATATATATATATATATATATATATATATATATATATATATATATATATGAGGGAGAGGATCCAGAGAGAACTTTTTTAGTGTGAGAACTCTAGGAATTACAAAAAACACCTAAATACACTTAAATTCGAGGAAAAATACAAAACACGGAGGAACAAAAATTTCATAGTCGAGCAAAAAAAATTTTTTTTTTTTTCGAAAAAAATGTAGAACCATTTTTTGTTCGAATATCAAAATTTTTGTTCGACTACCTATATGTTCGACATTTTTGCATTCGAATTTCAAAAATGTAGAACACATTTTTTGTTCGAATATCAAATTTTTGTTCGACTTTCTCCATTTTTGCTCAACTATCAGGTTTTTTGCTAGTCCGTGTCCTATTTTTTGCTCGAATATGGAGTTTTTTGCTCGAATTTCTCATTTTTGCTCGAATTTTAGTGTATTTTTGAGTTCTCAGGGTTCTTACACAAAAAAAGTTTTCATTTGATCCCTCTACTATATATATATATATATATATATATATATATATATATATATATATATATATATATATATATATATTTATATATTTATATATAAATATAAAAGGTGTTTCATTTAGATTAAAATGGTAATTTAAAATATCTTGATATTCAAGAATTAAAATTGTATCTTTATGAGAATTTTTTATAAAATTGTCTGAAGAAGTTTCATTGTCTTCTTCTTGATAATTGCATCCTTGTATGGAGTTTTAATTACTCCTTGTTTTTGTTGAATAAATTGCATAAATTGAGAAAATAATTCATCATTTCCCTGTAGTAAAGGAAATTGGTTGGTAAATTGGGAGGAATCTTGAATTTCTCCTCGAACAATTCTTGCGTCAATTAGTTAACCTCTGCCGTTTGAAATTACTGCTCTTCCTCTACCTCTTCCTCCTCTATTAGAGGAATTTGAACCTCTTCCTCTTCCTCGTCCTCGAGGAATCATTCCTGAAAAAATTCTCTGGTTAAGAAATCAAGAAGAGAATTTTCTTCCCCTTTCTTGTAAATTATTTGAAAATCAAACGGGGCTAAATGAGCCTGCCATCTAGCAAACATTTGCTTAGAAACATCATGTTTAAAATCTTTTGTAAACATAAATTTTGCAGATTGACAATCAGTTCTGATTATAAATTGCTGATTATATAAATCATCCTGAAATTTTAAAACACATTTAACAATTGATAAAATTTCTTTAGCAATAGTAGCATAGTTTTTTTTGGCTATTATTCCATTTTTCAGAATGAAATCTTACCAAGTATTCAAATTTATTTTCTGGATTAATTTGTTTTAATATACCTCCATACCCTATATCAGAAGCATCAGTTTCAATAATTTTTTGCCAATTAGGGTTTGCTAAGGATAAACAAGGTAATTTTTTTTTACCTTTTCTTTAATTTTCTGTACCATTTTAGTATGTTCCTTTGTCCAGGGGGTTGGAACTTTTTTAAGCCTATCATATAAGATTGCAGTATCCTGGGCTAAATTCTTGTAAAAGGGAGAAATATAGTTTAAACTTCCTAAAAACCTTTGTAATTGGGTTTTATCAGTAATTTCATCAGGAAATTTAGAAGTAAATTCAATACTTCTATTTATAGGAATTATATTCCCTTTTTCAATATTATGACCAAAAAATCTAACTTTAGTTTGAAATAATATCATTTTTAGTTTAGAAATTACTAGACCATTCTGAATAATTAATTTTTCAAAAATTTTTAAATGTTTAAAATGTAATTCTATATTTTTAAAAAATATTAAAATATCATCAATATAAACAATTATAAATTCTCCATAAGGATTAAATATATCATTCATAATTTTCTGAAATTCTGTGGGGCATTTTTACGACCAAAAAGCATGACATTCCATTCATATTGGCCAAATGGGACATTAAATGCAGTTTTATATCTATCCGATTCATCTATTTGAATCTGCCAATACCCTGATTTTAAATCAAATTTAGAAAATATGTTAGAATTGTGTAATCTATCCAATAAATCCTTTTTATTAGGAATTGGATATCTAATCCATTTTAAAACTTTATTTAAAGGTTTGTAATTAATAACAAGTCTCGGTACACCTCTCTCTTGTTCAGCATGTTTATTAACATAAAAAGCAGTACAAGACTATTGGGATTTAGAAGGTCTTATTAATTTTTTCTCCATTAAGGACTGAATTTCTCTTTTGCATATGTAACAACCCAAACCAAACCACGAACGACCCTTGTTAAAATCTCAAAAAAAAAAAAAATTGCTGGAACAGCATATGGCGCGGCGCGCCAAACTGGTCTGTCCCAAAAGTCATGAAATGCGAAAAAGATCGGCCACTTCCCGACATAATTAGACAGTACGCTTTTAACAACATATTCAAACATGTAAAACTAACACAATTCAAACATAAAAATAAGTTTTACAAAGCGGGGCCCACTTTGGCCGTTTTACGAGTTTAATACATAACGTGAGTTTCGACCACCAAAAAGTTTAAGTACCAAACGACACGATGAGCATGGTGTTTGGGATTAAACTACCCAAGTCATGGTCAAACTCCAAAAGCTAACACATCCAAGAGGCGTCCCTTAACAAGCGGGATCTCCAATCCAACTGTATGCCCTTACCTTTATCCACGCCGGAACCTATAAAATGGTAAACAACGAGAGGGTAAGCTAACGCTTAGTGAGTAGAATAAATATATACATGCATATATGTAACGACCCGGAATTTTCCAACCAAATTTAAACCTTAATCTTTATTATATGTTTCCGACACGATAAGCAAAATCTGTAATGTTGAGTCTAGAAAGTTTGAAAACTATATTCGGATATCCGTTACCCTTTGACCATGTCTGACGATTCACGAACCTTTAATATATGTATAGATAATTATATGTGTAACTAATTATAAATAATAAATTAATTATATTAATAAACTATTATGGGATCAATAAAAGTGTCTTTACCCCTTTTAGTTTAAGTTTTAGTACTCCGTATATATATATTAATTGGAACTTCAAATAAATATTAGGCGAAGCTTTTTGATCCGGTTTTAAACAGGGAATGAGTGAAATAATTAAATATAGTCAATCTAAAAATTTGGGACTTTTAGGAACACTTTTATATTTTAATTGTTTAGCAATGGGCACGATATAATACCCTAATACACTGTCGGCACAAGAGTTGAAAAAGGAGGTTGCTTACTGTTTTAAAGTTTCAATCACTCACGCACGTTTTTTTTTCACCATTGATTAATTTAATATTTTAATATATTATTATATTACTAATATTACTTTTATATTTATATATAAATGAAAGAGATTGAAACCATCTGCATCTAATCAATCCTTCTTCTTGTTCTTGTACAAATATTAGACAAACACCACATCCCAACTAATTCACCACCTTCTACCGCTACAAACCGCCATCATCTTCACTTTCAATCTACAACCATCACCACCGGTTAACTCATCATAGTAAAAATACATCAATTATCACCTTCCCGACTATCACCTCAACTCACATCATCCCGCCACCCTAAAACATATAAACGCCACCGGCCACCTCCTATCACCACTACTACAACCGCACAACTATCACTTAGTAGTATGTATCATCTTTACGCCACCACACAAACATTCTGACAACTATCGTGAACCATGAACCATCACCTAAACCGACCATCTTAACCCACTTGAAACCACCACTTTTTTTTTTGATTCTTTCTTTACGGTTTCAACCATCAACCAACTTTGGTTCATCATCATCGAACCCACTTTGATCCCCACCCGTAACCACCCTAAAACGCCACTCGTTTATATGTTTACTGCTACTGTTTTCTGGTTCGTTCCATCATCACCTGAACCAATATCGAACACCACCACAAGATCAACCATTGTTATTGCTATTCTGTTTCAGTTCAACTAAACCACAAACCCACTTCTGTTTCACTGTTTCAATCGAACCCAAGACAAAAACATTGAGAACCGCTGCTATATTTCGTGTTCCTGTTGAAGCAATTGAAATGATTCCTTGTTCGATCACAAAACATCAAATCAAATCCATTGACGCTGCTAATCTGTTATGATCAAGCCTAATCGAACAGACCACCTTGATCTTCCATTTTTTTTTTAAAATGATGGTTCATTGAAGTTAATTATATAATCTCATACAGTAATGGGACAATATATGCTGAGGTGTAAAGTGTTCGTTGGAATCCAGTTGTGTATGAGCTGACCGACGATATAATTTTTTTTTTTTCTATTCGGCTGGTATTTTTTTTCGGGCTTATTCTATTTCCTGTTGGGCTTGTGAGTGAATTTTGGGCCGAGTGTTTATATGATAAAGTGGGCCGTATACTCTTTGCTTTGTTGGGCTGTAACAGTTGGTAGGCTTTTGGAATAGGTTAAGGCTTCCTTGTGCAATCGAGATCCAACAACACCATTTTTTTTATTCTTTTCGGTTGATGATTTTTATGGAAATGGAAATCGAAAATGGAGATGATGCTGTTCGTGATAATAATGATCATGATGTTAGTTAAATAACAATCATAAAGATGGTTAGATGTGTAAGAAATAATAATTAATGATGAAGTAATAAAGAAGAAGAAGAAACTGTTACGATATAGGTTATATATTTTACTTCTCAGAATTAAACAAAAAGAATCTGATAGAGCAGACAATTTGGTAACACTATTGGTTACCGTGAGGTCGTGGGTTTGAGTCCTGTTTGGAGCGTTTCTTTTTAGGAGGGTATACATTCTTTTCCCATTTCCATCATTATTATTATTATTATTATTATTATTATTATTATTATTATTATTAGTAGTAGTAGTAGCAGTATAGTATCATTATGATTAAAGCCAATACTGTTATGATTATCATCATTATAGTTATAAACATCATTATTTCTAAAACTATTATTATTAGCATTATTATGAAAAGTATCATTTTAGTAAAAGTATTATGTTTATTAAAAATTATTATTATCAATATTATTAAAAAAAAATTTTTTTTTTTAATAAAATCATTATTTTTATTACTATTATGTTTATTATTATTATTAGTATTATTTTTAGAGACATTATTACTATTTTTATCACTATTATCATTATTATTACTAGAATTAATATTTTTATCAGTATTATTATTATAAATATTATCATTATAATCGAATACAACCTTTGTTACTATTATTGATATAAAAATATACTTATAATAAAATTTCATATAAGTATATACTAATTATATTAACATTTTTTTTTAACAAATTAGATATTTTAATATATATATATATATATATTGATATAACTCTATAAATATTAATCATTTTAAATATATACACAAAATTAAATATATATATATATATATATATATATATATATATATATATATATATATATATATATATATATATATATATATATATAATTTAAGATATAATAAATAAATTTATTCGATTACGATTATATGTGTTAATATATATACATATACAAATGATATAGGTTCGTGAATCCGAGGCCAACCTTATACTTGATCAATGATGTTATATGTATTTTTACTACAAAATACACTAGGTGAGTATATAGTCCCTTTTAAACTTTAAATATTTTGGACTGAGAATACATGCGCTGTTTTTATAAATGATTTACGATATGGACACAAGTGATCAAAAATAAATTCTACGTTGAGTTGTACCATGGCATATTTCTTTATACTTGGTAGCTAATATTTACGTGAGGAGCGTAAACGCGAATCCTGTTGATAGATCTATCGGGCCTGACAACCCCAACCGGGCTGGACGACCAGTTTTAAACGGTTGCACAGTACTTCGTTTCGTTACTACACTTGGTACGGTGTAGGGTTTATTTAAGAATATGCTGCTGTGATTTAAATGTTAAGTATGGTTACCAAGTGCTCAACGACTTTTCATACACGAGGAGTGTATTATGTATAACATGAAATCTTGTGGTCCATAGTTATAACGCTGCTAGCATCAAACCTATATATCTCACCAACTTTATGTTGACGTTTTAAAGCATGTTTATTCTCAGGTACGAATTAAGTCTTCCGCTGTGCATTAGCTCATACTAAAGACATTACTTGGAATCGATCATCGCAATGGAACCAAATGTTGAAGACTTTGTCCAGGTGGATAAGGACGGGTCTTTACAGGTGGTATCAGAGCGTTGGTCTTAGCGAACCAGGCCTTGCATTAGTGTGTCTGACTAGTAGTTGTTAGGATACATTAGTGAGTCTGGACTTTGACCGTGTCTACATGTCAAAAGTTTTGCTTATCATATCTGGTCGGAAACCATCTGCTTATTATCCTCAGGGAATTGCCTGCTTATCATTCATAAGTCTAGACACGTCTTACTGCATTTAGTGCATCGATAGTGTATAGACAAAAATTCATATCTTAGCGTATCTGATAATTCCTATCTTAGCGCATCTGTAGATTTGCCTGACATATGCCGTAAATTCCTCCGTAGCCTACAAAATTTTTAGTACTATATACATAGATATTCTATGAAATTAGAATATCATCCTATATTCGAAAATCATTTCACATCGAAGATCCATTCCATCCACCAAATTTCCCTCTTGGCGATGAACCTGAAGCACTTACCGGCGAACCTGTTCGAGAAACCATTTTCTCTTTCATTTCCAGAGTGTTTCGTCACGATTATATACTATCCCATATTTCAGATCTTGTTCATTCGCTCACTCCAACCACCAATCATCCCGGTGTACTAGCAGAAGTTAACGAACTTCGCGCTCGCGTGACGGCTTTGGAGAATATGGTGCGAAGGTTACAAACACCAGCAGCAGTACCAACAGCATAATCAGTACCACCATCATCGACGTCGACAGTACCCTTATCATCCCTAAACCATAACCGCGCCGTAACTCTCAACATCACAATTTGTACCTCGAATATCAACATCACACGCCTCAATATTACCATCTGTATTTCGAATATGATCTTCGTTCTACATATCGTTCTACATCGATTAATTTCGTTCTACGTATTGTTCTACCTCATTTACCTTCGTTCGACATGGCAATTATGTAATCTCTAATGTTTTAGAGATCATGTAATCAAGTGCTAACAATAAATCAAATGAGTATAATATCTTATTGACTCATTAAATCCATAATTACATCTGAAGAAAATATATATGCAAGTATATTTTCATAAAGATCGTAATTAAAAATTCTTTCGTACAAACTGTTAATGATGAAAATATTTTAACGGGTGGGTAGTACCCAAGGAATATTTAAAATTCACATTAACAAGTTACACTGTACATTCTTTGAATATGATTCAACGGTCATTTACTATCCTATTTACAATCACCGATATAAAAATCCGTTCACCGGAAAATAACCATTTTCATTCAAATTCATATTTCGATTTTGATCTATCAGAATCCAACAAGTGGCATAATGAAGAAAACATTGGACATGATAAAATTTGTTAGAAACACACGAATTAACTAATTGAAATATTGTTAAGATTCCACGCTAACTGTTCCTAGTTAACTGTTCCCAGCTAACTGCTAATTCCGTATTACATTTTATCGCAATTTAATTTATTGTCATTTAAGTTCTGTTATTTATTTTTCGCACTTTAAATAACGGGACACGTATACAAGGTTTCGACCTATCATATCGACCCATCTATATATATATTTCGGAACAACCATAGACACTCTATATGTGAATGTTGGAGTTGGCTATACAAGGTTGAGGTTGATTTCAAAATATATATATGGTTTGAGTTGTGATCAATACTGAGACCGGTACACGGGTCACGATACGTATTATTTAATTCGAATATTATATATTAAATTAAATATGTATCATTGAACTATTGAACTATTGGACTATCGGACTCTTGGACTGCTAACTTTGGACAATTAAAATGAATTAAAATATTGACTATAACATATGAAACTAAACTAATCTTCAAGTTTGCCACTTGATTTCATCTTAAACCTCATTCGTATCTTGACAATTATAATCCGCGTTCAAACCTATCATGATCGAGAAGTTGAATCAGCCGCACCTCGTCTACGGAAGAAAGATTTATGCATACGGTTATGCACATGAAAAACTTTCGAAACCGAAGTTATAGTTAAAACGTATCCGCGTCGAATTCCTTATCATTCATTAGCAAAAACAACCTTACAATTCCTTTTCAAAGTAACCAATTTTGTTACAGCTCCACTTCGACTTCTCAGAAAGACTAGCCTTATTATAGTCTCGATATATATACATCATCCTTTTGCCGTCGTTATCGGAGAATCTTTCATATTTCACGACATCATCAGCAGATGTATCAGCAGCTCGTCATCCCTTTGACGGAATCAACAATCGGTATTTTGAAAATCTCGCAGAACTTCTCCAGTTATACCTATAACGTCTATCCCTAAGAATTTCATACTCCAAATGTGAAGTTTCTGAAAAACTCCCTGAACTGCAAAGTAGTTCTTGAAATGATGATGAAGCAGCAAAAACTGTAAACGACTTTAACAATCAGAAGTTTGATGATGAAGTACAGTATGTTGGTAAAGCTCAGAAAAAGAGAAGGATGGAAAATGGGAAAACGAATTGAGCAAAGTATGAAAGACGCTGTGAATAAACCACAAGGACAGAACCTGCCTTCAAAGGATCCAAATGATTCAGTGTCTGCGGAGATCGTCAACAAACACGTTACTCCTCATTCTAAACCTTCACAGACGAATCTTCCTCGATGATAGAAAATCCAAGATACCATCGTGCCTTTCATTATAAATATCCTCAATATTTCTGAAGATATTTTCACAACTATTCCTATCTGAGATCATGTATCCCTCTGTAATATCTGCGTTACAACATAAAAGAAACTGTGTTAGTTTCTAAATTCTAAAACCATCTAGTTTAAAATAGGAATGTTCTGAAGCAGTGTTGGGAACTGATGCATGAATTAGTATAATATAATGAAACTTGATCAACTTCATTATATTACAGTAAGTCATGTTGAGTTTCTAATGAAATGTGATGATTCACAGTACCATCATCATGTGCCATGTTACACGGCTCTTACATTCTATCCAATCTTCAAACATATCGAGAACATATCTTCCTGATAGTTCTATCTTCTCTTTTAAATTCTGGTAATTTGACAAATCAAAATCATGCCATTACCATTTCTTTCTGAGAGCATTAGCTATGTTCATTCCAAATTTCATATCTACGAATTCCGGACCATTACTCGCTTGACTCGAAGTCGGGAAGAGAAAACGAAAGCATGAGGCTTTGAAAAATAATGAAGAATACAAAGGCCGATAACAACCCCCAGAAATTAGAAACCGTGTATATCAATACGTATGGCAACGTAAATACACGAGAGAATTACAAACATTATAATTCCAAGGAAATGATAAAAGTGAATAGATTCTTCTGGCGACAGTTGAAAGAGAAGAATGACAGATATGAAAGTTAGAAGTGTAATAAGAATCAGAACGGGACGAAGCATTGTAAAGAATGCTTTAAGGTATAAATTGAGGGAGAAAGGATATCAGATGTGAGGTATGGAAATAAGAAAGTAAAGGAGGTAGATTTATAGTGAAATAACCGACAGAGCAATCGAGACAGATTGGCATATTAAATCAAAGAAGATCATAATTTTCTTATTCGCCGAAGAATCAAATCTTTTAGATTTTCAAGATTTTCTTCTAAATCTCTTAAATTCCGGAAAATTCAGTGTGACTACGCCAAAAAAATTAAATCTCTATCTCAATCTTTTGTGACAGCTTCATTCGAACGCTTCACATAATCGAATTGTTTTACCACTATTACTAAATGGTAATAAAACTCCAGCTATCAATTCATATTCGTCATAAAAACATTTTATTGTTAGTCATGACGATCTCGATCAAATTTCGGGGACGAAATTTCTTTAACGGGTGGGTACTGTAACGACCCGGAAATTTCCAACGAAATTTAAACCTTAATCTTTATTATATGTTTCCGACACGATAAGCAAAATCTGTAATGTTGAGTCTAGAAAGTTTGAAAACTATATTCGGATATCCGTTACCCTTTGACCATGTCTGACGATTCACGAACCTTTAATATATGTATAGATAATTATATGTGTAACTAATTATAAATAATAAATTAATTATATTAATAAACTATTATGGGATCAATAAAAGTGTCTTTACCCCTTTTAGTTTAAGTTTTAGTACTCCGTATATATATATTAATTGGAACTTCAAATAAATATTAGGCGAAGCTTTTTGATCCGGTTTTAAACAGGGAATGAGTGAAATAATTAAATATAGTCAATCTAAAAATTTGGGACTTTTAGGAACACTTTTATATTTTAATTGTTTAGCAATGGGCACGATATAATACCCTAATACACTGTCGGCACAAGAGTTGAAAAAGGAGGTTGCTTACTGTTTTAAAGTTTCAATCACTCACGCACGTTTTTTTTTCACCATTGATTAATTTAATATTTTAATATATTATTATATTACTAATATTACTTTTATATTTATATATAAATGAAAGAGATTGAAACCATCTGCATCTAATCAATCCTTCTTCTTGTTCTTGTACAAATATTAGACAAACACCACATCCCAACTAATTCACCACCTTCTACCGCTACAAACCGCCATCATCTTCACTTTCAATCTACAACCATCACCACCGGTTAACTCATCATAGTAAAAATACATCAATTATCACCTTCCCGACTATCACCTCAACTCACATCATCCCGCCACCCTAAAACCTATAAACGCCACCGGCCACCTCCTATCACCACTACTACAACCGCACAACTATCACTTAGTAGTATGTATCATCTTTACGCCACCACACAAACATTCTGACAACTATCGTGAACCATGAACCATCACCTAAACCGACCATCTTAACCCACTTGAAACCACCACTTTTTTTTGATTCTTTCTTTACGGTTTCAACCATCAACCAACTTTGGTTCATCATCATCGAACCCACTTTGATCCCCACCCGTAACCACCCTAAAACGCCACTCGTTTATATGTTTACTGCTACTGTTTTCTGGTTCGTTCCATCATCACCTGAACCAATATCGAACACCACCACAAGATCAACCATTGTTATTGCTATTCTGTTTCAGTTCAACCAAACCACAAACCCACTTCTGTTTCACTGTTTCAATCGAACCCAAGACAAAAACATTGAGAACCGCTGCTATATTTCGTGTTCCTGTTGAAGCAATTGAAATGATTCCTTGTTCGATCACAAAACATCAAATCAAATCCATTGACGCTGCTAATCTGTTATGATCAAGCCTAATCGAACAGACCACCTTGATCTTCCATTTTTTTTTTAAAATGATGGTTCATTGAAGTTAATTATATAATCTCATACAGTAATGGGACAATATATGCTGAGGTGTAAAGTGTTCGTTGGAATCCAGTTGTGTATGAGCTGACCGACGATATAATTTTTTTTTTTTTTTTTCTATTCGGCTGGTATTTTTTTTCGGGCTTATTCTATTTCCTGTTGGGCTTGTGAGTGAATTTTGGGCCGAGTGTTTATATGATAAAGTGGGCCGTATACTCTTTGCTTTGTTGGGCTGTAACAGTTGGTAGGCTTTTGGAATAGGTTAAGGCTTCCTTGTGCAATCGAGATCCAACAACACCATTTTTTTTATTCTTTTCGGTTGATGATTTTTATGGAAATGGAAATCGAAAATGGAGATGATGCTGTTCGTGATAATAATGATCATGATGTTAGTTAAATAACAATCATAAAGATGGTTAGATGTGTAAGAAATAATAATTAATGATGAAGTAATAAAGAAGAAGAAGAAACTGTTACGATATAGGTTATATATTTTACTTCTCAGAATTAAACAAAAAGAATCTGATAGAGCAGACAATTTGGTAACACTATTGGTTACCGTGAGGTCGTGGGTTTGAGTCCTGTTTGGAGCGTTTCTTTTTAGGAGGGTATACATTCTTTTCCCATTTCCATCATTATTATTATTATTATTATTATTATTAGTAGTAGTAGTAGTAGTAGTAGCAGTATAGTATCATTATGATTAAAACCAATACTGTTATGATTATCATCATTATAGTTATAAACATCATTATTTCTAAAACTATTATTATTAGCATTATTATGAAAAGTATCATTTTAGTAAAAGTATTATGTTTATTAAAAATTATTATTATCAATATTATTAAAAAAAAATAACATTTTTAATAAAATCATTATTTTTATTACTATTATGTTTATTATTATTATTACTATTATTTTTAGAGACATTATTACTATTTTTATCACTATTATCATTATTATTACTAGAATTAATATTTTTATCAGTATTATTATTATAAATATTATCATTATAATCGAATACAACCTTTGTTACTATTATTGATATAAAAATATACTTATAATAAAATTTCATATAAGTATATACTAATTATATTAACATTTTTTTTAACAAATTAGATATTTTAATATATATATATATTGATATAACTATATAAATATTAATCATTTTAAATATATACACAAAATTATATATATATATATATATATATATATATATATATATATATATATATATATATATATATATATATATATATATATATATATATATATATATATATATATATATATATATATATATATATATATATAATACATAATTTAAGATATAATAAATAAATTTATTCGATTACGATTATATGTGTTAATATATATACATATACAAATGATATAGGTTCGTGAATCCGAGGCCAACCTTATACTTGATCAATGATGTTATATGTATTTTTACTACAAAATACACTAGGTGAGTATATAGTCCCTTTTAAACTTTAAATATTTTGGACTGAGAATACATGCGCTGTTTTTATAAATGATTTACGATATGGACACAAGTGATCAAAAGTAAATTCTACGTTGAGTTGTACCATGGCATATTTCTTTATACTTGGTAGCTAATATTTACGTGAGGAGCGTAAACGCGAATCCTGTTGATAGATCTATCGGGCCTGACAACCCCAACCGGGCTGGACGACCAGTTTTAAACGGTTGCACAGTACTTCGTTTCGTTACTACACTTGGTACGGTGTAGGGTTTATTTAAGAATATGCTGCTGTGATTTAAATGTTAAGTATGGTTACCAAGTGCTCAACGACTTTTCATACACGAGGAGTGTATTATGTATAACATGAAATCTTGTGGTCCATAGTTATAACGCTGCTAGCATCAAACCTATATATCTCACCAACTTTATGTTGACGTTTTAAAGCATGTTTATTCTCAGGTACGAATTAAGTCTTCCGCTGTGCATTAGCTCATACTAAAGACATTACTTGGAATCGATCATCACAATGGAACCAAATGTTGAAGACTTTGTCCAGGTGGATAAGGACGGGTCTTTACAATATAAGACTTACCTACTCGTATCCACGATATCATATAACGCATACAAACGCATAACGCCTCAATAAAGAAGCTAGTACCATCAAATCGTACAACTAGCAACATCAATAGCATAATATTCATAATAATAATTTAATGCTAACGTCAACAACTATAAACCATGGTTAACCAATATCTTCGCAAGGGAATGACTTCGCGAAACAGGTCACCGATGTTCATAACAACCGTTAGCTCCCAAAAACGGCTATGGTATGCTAACCCCCGAGGTGTTCCAAAAACGGCTATGGCATCACCCCCAAGTGTTCCCAAAAACGGCTATGACATCACTTGATCAACGTGTGAGTAAAACACGGCTATTACTCACAATTATGTACACAAACACGGCTATGTGCACAATAACTCGGATAATAATGTGGGAGTAAAACACGGCTATTACTCGCCACTATATGCACAAACCCGGCTATGTGCATAAATATAAAACGTGGACAAAACGCCTATGTCTCACAACTACGGTCACAAAACGGCTATGTGACACCATTAATACGGCACGTAAATCATATACATACATATATAGATTTTCCACTCACCTCAAAGTCTTGATGAGAGATAGACAAGCTCGGAAACCTTCAATGTAACGTACCTATTACATTATACATAATGTCAATCACAAACTCAAGTTGGTCAACCAACTCAAACTCCATTCTATAGTCATTTTGACCCATGGTGCAATCTCGACCCAAAACCCTATCATTTGCCAAATTAGGTCTTAAAACACTTTTCAACACAAGGTCTATGCATTTTAAACATACACTAACTGTAACGACCCTGGAATTTCCAACTTTTATTTATTAATAATTATTAATATTAATACGTGTGATTAAACGAATGTATGTGATTACATTTACATGTTGCCATGATTGCCCGTACTTGACTTTTAAGTGGCCGAAACGTCTTTGTGACACACGAAACTTCACGAATAATATTTTAAGATATTATTTGCATTCATGATTAGTTTTATTAATCATTTTAATTAACTATGGTGGTTAGTTAGTTACTTGGGCTTTAATTAGATTTAATTGTTAATTAATGGAACTTGGGCTTGTTTAAAGTAAATGGACTCATGATATTGGACTTCCAAGCCCACCCTACCTTTTAAGTGGACTTAGTTAGCCCACTCTTTCATGTGTAAGTATCAAATTTGATGGAAACTAGTTAGTTGTTGCACTTGGAATCTAGTTAGCAACTTATCCCCATGAAACCCCATCTAATAACCACCTTTTATGAGCTTTACCATGCATGGACCATTAAACAACTCTCTTCCTTTTTTTGTTGCTGCAGAACCGTGACCCTATAGGGCATGGGGAAGGATTTTTTGTTTCATTTTCTCATCACTTCATTTGCTTGTTTCTCTCATTTTCAAAACACAAAACTTACTAGCTTTCTTTTTCTCTTTTTCTCTCTAAAATTGTAAGTAAACTTGAAGCTCTTCCCTTCTTCTTTTCTTTACAAAACCAAACCTAAAGCACTCTTAATCATCATCA
The DNA here is from genome assembly GCF_046630445.1 of Rutidosis leptorrhynchoides. NCBI lineage: Eukaryota > Viridiplantae > Streptophyta > Magnoliopsida > Asterales > Asteraceae > Rutidosis > Rutidosis leptorrhynchoides. Next base: position 241,716,053 of record NC_092340.1, on the reverse strand, counting down.
TCATTTGTTGTTGTTTGATACTTGTCTTGTTAGTTACTTATTAGTTGTTATTAATTACTTGCTTTGTAGTTACTTGTTACTTAATTACTAGCTTTCAAGAATCAAACTTACTAGTTTGATTCTTCATAATATCTTGTATTTTCAAGAACATACAAGAACAAACTACCTAGTTATGTTCTACATACATTATGTCAAAAGATTTAAAGTTCTTGTGTTGTAACTTATACTTGAAGTACATGAAGTGAACTTAATGTTTACTTTCTAAATCTTTAAAGTATGAAACTCGTGAACTTATTTACTTGATTATTTAGTTTTACTTGCACTTTAATTTTATGATTTTGGTTGTTGTTGGTCAAGTACTACAAGTTAGTCTTGATCTCATATCTCTTGGAACTTAAAGTTAACTTAAAAGTTCAAGAACATATAAATGAGTTTTCTTTAAAAATAACTTTGTATACTTATGCTTGATCTAGACTTTTGAGTCTTGGATCTTCAAGATCTAACTAAGAACTATGTTCTACATCTTAAGATCTTGATTAGTTAGTTTACTTTCAAGATTGTAACTTGCTATTAGCTTTAAAGTTCATGTAAGTGTCAAACCTAAGACTTTGATGTAACTTTGGTTCATCAAACTACATGCAACTCTTAAGTGAGTTGTGCTTCATGTCTTAGACTTGCACTAGGGTTATGATGGTCAAGACTTGGTTAAGATGATGTAGATACATCAATGAGTTGTACACTTGAAGCTATATGCATCAAGGATGAGAACCATGATGAACATCAAGCACCAAGACCACCGGAACCCTTTTAAACTTACTGTTTCTGTCCAAAAGCTACTGATCTGATGTTTCTGTAACAGACCAGTAGACCTGGGCTGTTCTAACCTTGATTTTTAGATAGAACTTTTCGAGTAGATAACTTTTCATATAGGACTCGTCTTAATCCGAGTTACGGTTTAGGATTTATGGCCCTCCGATCGTCACTATGTCCTTTAACGTTGTGCAGAAATTTCTGACCTACTCGCACTTAGACCGTCGCCACGGTCGAACGAAGACGAGTTTGCTTCTGGAATTTTTACCACACTTAAGGGACTCATAGACGGAGCCATGGCCACTGGTCTCACCTTAATTCAGTAAGGGTAGAGGCCGTGGTGACTGACTGAAATCAGACTTTGTTTTAAACTACTTTCATAAACGAAACCTACCTTACGCCTTTTGTTTAATGATGAATGATGATGACCCTTAAGACCTTAATTACATACTTTTAAACCTATTAAGACGATTTACTGACTTAGTACTATTTAACTTAGGTTGAGGACCTCGGACCGTTTACTTGCACACCTTTCCCGACTACTACTTTACCGCTACATATCATTGTGAGTTATAGCATTCCCTTTTTACTTTAACTTATTTTGGGAACTGAGAATACATGCGGATTTTATGTTTTACATACTAGGCACGAGTACTTAAACTATATATGTGTGGGTTATAAAACGGCATAAACATTCCCTTTAGCTCGGTAACGTTTAATCATTGGTTTTTGAACCGTGAACGCGAATCTTAGATTTGGATCCATAGGGTTTGACATCCCCACTCGGGCTAGTAGCGCTAGCATTTAACGAGTGTTTAATACTTTGTAGACATACGCACTTTCCAAGTGTACTTTTAGGGGGTATAAACGTTAAGTTAGTTACCAAGTGCCCACGGTTAACATATACTTTATCATACTGTTTTGAAACGCCCTTTGTAGCACTGAAATCTCGTGGCCTACCTTACATACTGTTATACTTAAACTATAGCTCACCAACCTTTGTGTTGACGTTTTTAAGCATGTTTTTCTCAGGTGCTTGAGGTTAGCTTCCGATGTGTACTAGTCGTGCTGTAGACACCCGCTGCTTAGAGTTGTCATCGCATGAACTACTTTATTTTACATTCAAACATTCGTACTTTTGAACTATGACTTGTAACGACCATTGTGGTCACATACACTTATTATTTGCTTCTACTAAGTGAAGCATGCTTTTGAAATGTAAAACATTTGATGTCGGTTATGACATCACCTTTTTATCGTGAATGCAACTTCTTTAATTACAGCATATAGTACTTAACCTTGTAATAATCCTGTTGTTGATGATTCGTACACGATGGTTTTGTACGGGGCATCACATTTGGTATCAGAGCCACTCATGTGCCGTTGGGGGTGGTGGGGCAAACCTCATCGAGGACGATGAGTCCCTAAGGGGAGGGGGGTGAATGTAACACCCTAGGCAAATCCCACATCGCCCACGAACATGAGTGATCATGGGATTATAAGGTAATACTCACGCTTAAATGACAACAACGCGTTTTGGGATCACAGGCTGAGTAGAAGTGCGAGTACATTGTGGTTAAGCGTGCTCGGGCGAGAGCACTACCAGGATGGGTGACCTCCTGGGAAATTGCTTCTCGTGTGTGGTCTCCAAGAAAAAGTCGTGCGCCTGCGGGCACAGCGGACAATATTGTGGTCATGTTAAGCTGGGGTGTTACAGAATGGTATCAGAGCCTGGGAAAGACTTGCTCAGCTGTACATCAAAGAGGTTGTATCTCGTCATGGTGTACCTTTATCGATCATCTCCGATCGCGATCCCCGTTTTGCTTCTAGATTTTGGCGTTCTTTGCAAGAAGCCATGAGAACTCGTCTTGACATGAGTACTGCTTATCATCCTCAGACTGACGGGCAAAGTGAACGAACGATTCAGACGTTGGAAGACATGTTGCGTGCATGTGTCATTGATTTCGGAAAGGCCTGGGAAAGGCATTTTCCACTCACCGAATTCTCGTACAACAACAGTTATCACTCTAGCATTAATGCTGCACCTTTTGAAGCATTGTATGGCCGTAAGTGCCGATCTCCTATTTGTTGGGCCGAAGTAGGCGAAAAGCAAATCACCGGACCCGAAGTAGTCCACGAAACGACGGAGAAGATTCCTCAGATTCAAGCTAGACTTAAGACTGCCCGCGATCGTCAGAAGAGTTATGCCGATCTTAAATGTAAGGACTTTGAATTCAACGTGGGTGATCGTGTAATGTTGAAGGTTGCACCTTGGAAAGGTGTGATCCGTTTTGGAAAACGTGGAAAGTTAAACCCACGATACATTGGTCCTTTTGAAATCTTGGAACGTGTTGGACCCGTTGCTTACCGTTTGGATCTACCAGCACAATTGAACTCAGCTCATCCTACCTTCCATGTGTCAAACTTGAAGAAGTGTCTTGCTGCACCGGAACTTATCATACCACTTGAGGAACTTACGATTGACGACAAACTTCACTTTGTGGAAGAACCTGTTGAAATTATGGATCGTGAGATCAAAACTTTGAAACGCAATAAGATTTCGATCGTCCGAGTGCGATGGAATGCCAAACGAGGACTTGGGTTTACTTGGGAGCGGGTGGATCAAATGATGCGGAAGTATCCTCACCTTTTCCCGACTCCTCCATCTACCTCAGCCTAAATTTCGGGACGAAATTTTCTTTAACAGGTGGGTAATGTAACGACCCTGGAATTTCCAACTTTTATTTATTAATAATTATTATTATTAATACGTGTGATTAAACGAATGTATGTGATTACATTTACATGTTGCCATGATTGCCCGTACTTGACTTTTAAGTGCCCGAAACGTCTTTGTGACACACGAAACTTCACGAATAATATTTTAAGATATTATTTGCATTCATGATTAGTTTTATTAATCATTTTAATTAACTATGGTGGTTAGTTAGTTACTTGGGCTTTAATTGGATTTAATTGTTAATTAATGGAACTTGGGCTTGTTTAAAGTAAATGGACTCATGATATTGGACTTCTAAGCCCACCCTACCTTTTAAGTGGACTTAGTTAGCCCACTCTTTCATGTGTAAGTATCAAATTTGATGGAAACTAGTTAGTTGTTGCACTTGGAATCTAGTTAGCAACTTATCCCCATGAAACCCCATCTAATAACCACCTTTTATGAGCTTTACCATGCATGGACCATTAAACAACTCTCTTCCTTTTTTTGTTGCTGCAGAACCGTGACCCTATAGGGCATGGAGAAGGATTTTTTGTTTCATTTTCTCATCACTTCATTTGCTTGTTTCTCTCATTTTCAAAACACAAAACTTACTAGCTTTCTTTTTCTCTTTTTCTCTCTAAAATTGTAAGTAAACTTGAAGCTCTTTCCCTTCTTCTTTTCTTTACAAAACCAAACCTAAAGCACTCTTAATCATCATCATCATTTGTTGTTGTTCGATACTTGTCTTGTTAGTTACTTATTAGTTGTTATTAATTACTTACTTTGTAGTTACTTGTTACTTAATTACTAGCTTTCAAGAATCAAACTTACTAGTTTGATTCTTCATAATATCTTGTATTTTCAAGAACATACAAGAACAAACTACCTAGTTATGTTCTACATACATTATGTCAAAAGATTTAAAGTTCTTGTGTTGTAACTTATACTTGAAGTACATGAAGTGAACTTAATGTTTACTTTCTAAATCTTTAAAGTATGAAACTCATGAACTTATTTACTTGATTATTTAGTTTTACTTGCACTTTAATTTTATGATTTTGGTTGTTGTTGGTCAAGTACTACAAGTTAGTCTTGATCTCATATCTCTTGGAACTTAAAGTTAACTTAAAATTTCAAGAACATGTAAATGAGTTTTCTTTAAAAATAACTTTGTATACTTATGCTTGATCTAGACTTTTGAGTCTTGGATCTTCAAGATCTAACTAAGAACTATGTTCTACATCTTAAGATCTTGATTAGTTAGTTTACTTTCAAGATTGTAACTTGTTATTAGCTTTAAAGTTCATTTAAGTGTCAAACCTAAGACTTTGATGTAACTTTGGTTCATCAAACTACATGCAACTCTTAAGTGAGTTGTGCTTCGTGTCTTAGACTTGCACTAGGGTTATGATGGTCAAGACTTGGTTAATATGATGTAGACACATCAATGAGTTGTACACTTGAAGCTATATGCATCAAGGATGAGAACCATGATGAACATCAAGCACCAAGACCACCGGAACCCTTTTAAACTTACTGTTTCTGTCCAAAAGCTACTGATCTGATGTTTCTGTAACAGACCAGTGGACCTGGGCTGTTCTAACCTTGATTTTTAGATAGAACTTTTCGAGTAGATAACTTTTCATATAGGACTCGTCTTAATCCGAGTTACGGTTTAGGATTTATGGCCCTCCGATCGTCACTATGTCCTTTAACGTTGTGCAGAAATTTCTGACCTACTCGCACTTAGACCGTCGCCACGGTCAAACGAAGACGAGTTTGCTTCTGGAATTTTTACCACACTTAAGGGACTCATAGACGGAGCCATGGCCACTGGTCTCACCTTAATTCAGTAAGGGTAGAGGCCGTGGTGACTGACTGAAGTCAGACTTTGTTTTAAACTACTTTCATAAACGAAACCTACCTTACGCCTTTTGTTTAATGATGAATGATGATGACCCTTAAGACCTTAATTACATACTTTTAAACCTATTAAGACGATTTACTGACTTAGTACTATTTGACTTAGGTTGAAGAGCTCGGACCGTTTACTTGCACACCTTTCCCGACTACTACTTTACCGCTACATATCATTGTGAGTTATAGCATTCCCTTTTTACTTTAACTTATTTTGGGAACTGAGAATACATGCGGATTTTATGTTTTACATACTAGGCACGAGTATTTAAACTATATATGTGTGGGTTATACAACGGCATAAACATTCCCTTTAGCTCGGTAACGTTTAATCATTGGTTTTTGAACCGTGAACGCGAATCTTAGATTTGGATCCATAGGGTTTGACATCCCCACTCGGGCTAGTAGCGCTAGCATTTAACGAGTGTTTAATACTTCGTAGACATACGCACTTTCCAAGTGTACTTTTAGGGGGTATAAACGTTAAGTTAGTTACCAAGTGCCCACGGTTAACATATATTTTATCATACTGTTTTGAAACGCTCTTTGTAGCACTGAAATCTCGTGGCCTACCTTACATACTGTTATACTTAAACTATAGCTCACCAACCTTTGTGTTGACGTTTTTAAGCATGTTTTTCTCAGGTGCTTGAGGTTAGCTTCCGCTATGTACTAGTCATGTTGTAGACACCCGCTGCTTAGAGTTGTCATCGCATGAACTACTTTATTTTACATTAAAACATTCGTACTTTTGAACTATGACTTGTAACGACCATTATGGTCACATACACTTATTATTTGCTTCTACTTAGTGAAGCATGCTTTTGAAATGTAAAACATTTGATGTCAGTTATGACATCACCTTTTTATCGTGAATGCAACTTCTTTAATTACAGCATATAGTACTTAACCTTGTAATGATCCTGTTGTTGTTGATTCGTACACGATGGTTTTGTACGGGGCATCACACTAACCATCTTAGGTCCATTATGACCCATTTGACCACTTAAAAGTCAATACACCCATTTCGGGTCATCCACTAACCCACTTAACACCCATTTACATATATATAAGTGTGCTAGTACTTTAACTAACCAATTTAGGCTCATAAACATAGTTTACTACTTTGAAAACCCTAGTTAATCATCTTTGGGTCTACATGACCCAAATTTACCCAAAACACCCAAATTCACTAACAAATGGGTCTTAGTGTTCATTACCTACACAAACCCTAATTCTTAAACAATTAAAACAAGGAAATTAGGTTTAGGGCTTACCACAACTATCAAAACGTAGTAAATGAGGAGATGAACAACTTTAGTGCTTGCACTTTGACCCGATTCGAGTTTCTTCTTCCTTAATTTGAGCTCTCTCACTCTAGAATCTAACTCTCTCTCTAGAATTGATTGGAAGATGATAAAGTGGGTGAATATGGAGTAAATGACACTCCAAACAACTGATCCAAGCCTTAAAGTCGGACCTTAAGTGATTTTACCAAAATGCCCTTAAAATATCTAATTTAAAAAGAAAAAGGAATCTGTCAGCCTGTAATGGCGCGGCGCGCCAAATGCCCAGTTCAGCTTCTTTTGCCTTTTAATTATATACAGCGTATAAACCACAACTTGAATCACTTATTCACAGATATGTACAATGAAATATTTGGGTCTTACAACTCTCCCCTACTTAATTCGGAGCGCGTCCTCACGATCCACGCCGCATGACAAGAGGGAAGATAAACCAACACGAATTCTTCGGGTTCCCAAGTAAACTCGGAACCTTTACTCCGACGCCATTGAACCTTAAAAGTTTTCACCTCCTTGTTACGCAACATTTTCACTTTCTCATCAAGTATAGCAATCGGCTCTTCAACATACTCCAACTTATTGTTCAGCCCAGTTTCGTCTATTGGCATCCATGAAGAATCATCCGCAAGACACTTACGGAGATGGGAAACATGAAACGTGTTATGGATCCCCGCAAGCTCTTCGGGTAATTCCAATCGATATGCAACTTCACCAACACGAGCTAAAACCTTGAATGGCCCAATAAACCGAGGAGCTAACTTTCCCCGTTTTCGAAATCGAATAATACCCTACCATGGCGAAACCTTAAGCATTACCATGTCGCCTTCTTGAAATTCGATCGTTCGTCTACGCTTGTCGGCATACGACTTTTGTCTATCTTGAGCCTTTTCAAATGCTCTCGAATCGTAACAATCTTGCTATTTGTTTCCAAAACCAAATCGGTGCTCCCGATTTCCTTTTGTCCCACTTCACCCCAACAAATCGGAGTTCGACACCTCCACCCATAAAGCATCTCGTAAGGTGGCATCCCAATTCTAGTGTGATAACTATTATTGTACGAGAATTCCACCAAAGGCAAGTGCTCATCCCAACTACCACCGAAATCAATAATACACGCTCGTAACATATCTTCCAATGTTTGGTTCGTACGTTCGGTTTGACCGTCCGTTTGAGGATGATACGCCGTGCTCAATTTCAATTGTGTTCCCATATCTTCATGAAACTTTTCCCAAAACCGAGATGTAAAACGGGTATCTCGATCCGAAATAATAGATATAGGAACTCCGTGTCGAGAGACGACTTCCTTGATAAACAACTTAGCCAAAGTCTCTGACTATATCGCTTCCTTAATTGGAAGAAACAAAGCACTTTTCGTCAATCGATCAACTATCACCCAAATTGAATCAAATTGGGTTCTCGCCGTTTTAGGTAACTTTGTGATGAAATCCATGGTAATGTGCTCCCATTTCCATTTCGGGATTTCTAACGGTTGTAACTTACCATACGACTTTTGGTGCTCGGCCTTAACTTGCAAACACGTGACGCATTGCTCAACATACTTTACAACATCACGTTTCATGCCCGGCCACCAATAATCTTTCCTTAAATCAAGATACATTTTCGTCGCGCCCGGATGAATGGAATACTTTGACTTATGTGCTTCATCAAGTAGCACTTGCCGATAATCACCCATCTTAGGCACCCACACTCTTCCTTGAAAAGACAACAAACCACACGAGCCCATAGTAATGAATTCCGATTGCCCCACAATTCGTTCCGCATGCTTGTTGTGAACGTAAGCCTCTATTTGAATCACACCAAGTTTTTCAAGAAAATCGTTAGTAATAATCATACGTAACAATCCCAATAGTAACGCCGGGTGATGATTCTTTCGACTTAACGCATCCGCGACCACATTCGCCTTGCCCGGATGGTAATGTATTTCACAATCATAGTCTTTTACCACATCCATCCACCTACGTTGACGATAATTCAAATCTCGTTGATTAAAGAGATTTTTCAAACTTTTGTGATCCGAATAAATCGTACACTTGACACCATACAAGTAATGGCGCCAAATTTTCAACGCATCCCGCCAACTCAAGATCATGAGTCGGATATCTCGTTTCGTGTTCCTTTAATTGACGAGAGACGTAAGAAATGACTTTACCTCTTTGCATTAGAACACACCCGAGCCCATTTAAAGACGCATCACAATAAACCGTCATGTCTTCCACCCCTTCCGGCAATACTAACACCGGAGCTTGACACAACTTCTCCTTTAACAATTGAAAAGCAATTTCTTGCTCGTTTTCCCAAACAAACCTCGCGTTCTTCCTTGTTAATTTCGTCAACGAAGAAGCGATCTTAGAAAAGTCTTGGATAAATCGACGATAATAACCGGCCAATCCGAGAAAACTTTGGATTTTCGTAGGCGTATTCGGTTGTCTCCAACTCTTCACCGTCTCTATCTTCATCGGAATCTACTTGAATACCGTCCTTGTTCACAATATGGCCAAGGAATTGAACCTCCCTTAGCCAAAATTCACATTTGGAGAACTTAGCATATAACTTCTCCCTTCGTAACGTCTTCAATACTTCACGCAAATGACGTTCATGTTCGTTCATACTCTTTGAATAAACAAGTATGTCGTCAATGAACACAATTACCGACTTGTCCAACATAGGTTGGCACACTCGGTTCATAAGATCCATGAATGCCGCCGGTGCATTCGTAAGACCAAAAGGCATAACTACGAATTCAAAATGCCCATAACGTGTTCGAAAAGCCGTTTTCTCGATATCTTCCTCACGGACCCGCATTTGGTGATAGCCGGACCGTAGGTCAATCTTTGAGAAATGCGTCGCACCTTGGAGTTGATCAAACAAATCGTTAATCCGAGGCAGTGGATAACGATTCTTGATCGTCACCTTATTCAACTCCCGATAATCGATGCACATCCGCATACTTCCATCTTTCTTTTTCACGAATAAAACCGGAGCGCCCCATGGCGAAGCACTCGGTCGAATAAAACCCTTCTCAAGTAACTCTTGGGTTTGATTTAACAACTCTTTCATTTCCGTCGGCGCTAAACAATAAGGAGTTTTAGCAATGGGAATAGCTCCCGGAACCAACTCAATGCGAAATTCAACTTGTCTTTCCGCCGAAACACCCGGTAACTCGTCCTGAAAAACGTCTTCGAATTCACTAACAACCGAAATTTCACGAATGGGTGGTGGCTCATCACGAGTATCAACAAAATGGGCAAGAAAAGCCATGCCACCACTAACAAGGAAACGACGTGCCCGTGCAAAAGTGCATATCGGCACAAGTCTTCTACGCTTATCACCGTGAATAATTAACTCTCCCCCACTTGGGGTCTTCACACGAATAAATTTTTCATGGCATGCAATATCGGCTCTATTACGATCGAGCCAATCCATACCCACAACAATATCAAAGTCGCCCAAAGTCATTGGAATGGGATCTATCTTAAAGTTTTCGGCACCAAACACAACATCACAATTTTTGCACACATCGACCACTAGCACTGTCTTGCCGTCCGCTATTTCGACTTCTACCGGACGACTTAACTTAGCTAACGGTCTATTAAGTTTAGGCACAAATTTAGGAGACACAAACGACAAATTTGCACCACTATCGAAGAGAATCCTTGCCGGATTAGAATTAACCATGAAAGTACCTGAGACAACTTCGTTCGATTGTTTGGCTTCATCATTGGTCATCAAATAGTTGCGACCCCTAGCCGTACCCGCCGCCTTTTCTAACTTCTTGACATGATCATTATTCAAATCGGGACATTTCGGCCTCTTGTGCCCCTCCTTCCCACAATTAAAACACGTGACCGACTTGGTCAAACAATCACGGGCGTAATGACCCGACTTCCCACAACTATAACAAGTAGGCGCAAAAGTATTTGAACCACCCTTCTTCACACTTCCGACGCTTTCGGACCCCTTCTTGTTCTTTTTGTGGGAAAAGCTCGATTGACTCGAATTCTCGAACTTCCTCTTTCCAAAAGTAAAACTACTCTTTCTCAACACAAGCGCTTCAAAACCCGTTGCCATATTGAACAATTCATCGAAGCTCTTCACCACGTTTGCACTAATTTTCTCTTGATAGTTATCATTCAAGATTAGATAGAAATCTTCTTTCAACATTTTATCATTCCCGACATACTCCGGGCAAAATTGGGTCTTGGACAAAAACACGGATTTGAGAGTGTTCAAATCCATCGACCCTTGCCTCAAGGAACGTAGTTCATCCTTAAGCCTTGTAAGATCGGCCGAAGTTCGGTATTCATCGAAAAACTCCGCCTTGAATTCATCCCATGTGAACTCCATGCATTGTTCTTCGTCATAAAGTCGGATCTTCGCGTCCCACCACAATTTAGCATCACCTCTTAACATGCTACAACCATATCTCGTCTTTTTATCAAGAGGGTATTCACACGTACGAAAAGCCCCCTCCATGTCGGAGATCCAACGGGCACTCTTAAGTGGGTCCCGTTCACCATCGAAGGTGGGAGGTTAAGAGTCCTTGAAATTCTTATAGAAGAAGTCCCGTCTCCCCACATTATCCTCTTGAAGAACGGCCTTCACTTGCCCCTTGACTACATTAACTAATTGCTCGTCAATCGTATCTAGAAACATTTTTTTAACATCCTCGAGGAACTCCGCCTTTTGACGTTTAAAGATGGCCTCAACTTTGGCCGTGAACTCAACGTCCTCACTCGTACTTCCGTCATTGGTGTCGTGTCCATTTCTCATCTTCATTCTATAAAACGAAAAAGATTTAAACAACGAAACGAAAGGACTTAACACATATGTATATACATATACACCACACTACTCCATCTTGCTCGACAATCGTCGTACATTACTTGTTTGACACGATTTGCACCCGTAACAACGGTAGCTAATCACTGTTATGCGAGCACGTCGCATTAACTTGCTAGGACCACGTCCATCTCGCTTGATGATTGCTAAACACAACTCAAAACCATTAGCACAAGGTTAGTTCACATAAATCAAAGTACTAACAATTCCCGATTAGACCCAAAGTCCTACAAGTCCCGCATAAAACGTACACACAATAAAGTCTAAGTCTAGGCACCTATCTCAAGTCGCCTAAATCCCTTAGACCATGGTCTGATACCACTTGTAACAACCCAAACCAAACCACGAACGACCCTTGTTAAAATCTCAAAATAAAAAAAAATTGCTGGGACAGCATATGGCCGCGCGGCGCGCCAAACTGGTCTGTCCCAAAAGTTTTGAAATGCGAAAATGATCGGCCACTTCCCGACATAATTAGACAGTACGCTTTTAACAACATATTCAAACATGTAAAACTAACACAATTCAAACATAAAAATAAGTTTTACAAAGCGGGGCCCACTTTGGCCGTTTTAAGAGTTTAATACATAACGTGAGTTTCGACCACCAAAAAGTTTAAGTACCAAACGACACGATGAGCATGGTGTTTGGGATTAAACTACCCAAGTCATGGTCAAACTCCAAAAGCTAACACATCCAAGAGGCGTCCCTTAACAAGCGGGATCTCTAATCCAACCGTATGCCCTTACCCTTATCCACGCCGGAACCTATAAAATGGTAAACAACGAGAGGGTAAGCTAACGCTTAGTGAGTAGAATAAATATATACATGCATATAAGACTTACCTACTCGCATCCACGATATCATATAACGCATACAAATGCATAACGCCTCAATAAACAAGCTAGTACCATCAAATCGTACAACTAGCAACATCAATAGCATAATATTCATAATAATAATTTAATGCTAACGTCACCAACTATAAACCATGGTTAACCAATATCTCGCAAGGGAATGACTTCGCGAAATAAGTCATCGATGTTCATAACAACCGTTAGCTCCCAAAAACGGCTATGGTATGCTAACCCCCGAGGTGTTCCAAAAACGGCTATGGCATCACCCCCAAGTGTTCCAAAAACGGCTATGGCATCACTTGATCAACGTGTGAGTAAAACACGGCTATTACTCACAATCATGTACACAAACACGGCTATGTGCACAATAACTCGGATAATAATGTGGGAGTAAAACACAGCTATTACTCGCCACTATATGCACAAATACGGCTATGTGCATAAATATAAAACGTGGACAAAACGGCTATGTCTCACAACTACGGTCACAAAACGGCTATGTGACACCATTAATACGGCACGTAAATCATATATATACATATATAGATTTTCCACTCACCTCAAAGTCTTGATGAGAGATAGACAAGCTCGAAAACCTTCAATGTAACGTACCTATTACATTATACATAATGTCAATCACAAACTCAAGTTGGTCAACCAACTCAAACTCCATTCTATAGTCATTTTGACCCATGGTGCAATCTCGACCCATTTGCACCCTTAACCCTAATATTTGGGTCAATCATAACCAAAACCCTATCATTTGCCAAATTAGGTCTTAAAACACTTTTCAACACAAGGTCTATACATTTTAAACATACACTAACTATCTTAGGTCCATTATGACCCATTTGACCACTTAAAAGTCAATACACCCATTTCGGGTCATCCACTAACCCACTTAACACCCATTTACATATATATAAGTGTGCTAGTACTTTAACTAACCAATTTAGGCTCATAAACATAGTTTACTACTTTGAAAACCCTAATTAATCATCTTTGGGTCTACATGACCCAAATTCACCCAAAACACCCAAACTCACTAACAAATGGGTCTTAGTGTTCATTACCTACACAAACCCGAATTCTTAAACAATTAAAACAAGGAAATTAGGTTTAGGGCTTACCACAACTATCAAAACGTAGTAAATGAGGAGATGAACAACTTTAGTGCTTGCACTTTGACCCGATTCGAGTTTCTTCTTCCTTAATTTGAGCTCTCTCACTCTAGAATCTAACTCTCTCTCTAGAATTGATTGAAAGATGATAAGGTGGGTGAATATGGAGTTGTAACAACCCAACCCTTATGCAAACGAAATATGCAAAAATAAAAAAAAAATTGTTTGTTCAGCAAATGGCGTGCGCGCCATATAGCCGCGCGGCGTGCCGAACTGGTCTGTCCAAAAAGTCTTTAAACGTGAAAAAGATTGGCCACTTCCCAACATATTTAGACGAAACGCTTTTACCCACATCTTCAAATATGTATAACTAACACGATTCAAACATAAAATAAGTTTTACAAAGTGGGGCCCACATCGGTCGTTTTACGAGTTTCATACGAAAGTTTGAGTTTCGACCACATTAGTTTAATTTCCAAACAAACTACGAGCATGATGTTTGGGGATTAACTACCCAAATCCTAGGCCGAATCCACAAGTAATCCAAGCAAGCAACCTAAAAGGGAAATCATCTAAATCTCGAGCATACCCTTGCCACGTTCGCCTCCGAAACTAAAAATGTAAACAACGAGAGGGTAAGCTAATGCTTAGTGAATGCAATACTTATACGCATACATACATAATCCAATTACTTGCATACACCTACACAACAACACAATAACATTAGCAAACCGCAATATCGAATAAACGAATAATCGTAGGTACAACAAGTCAACATCATTAGCATAGAGATCTCAACAATAATATACGCCAAATACAAATACGTACAATGCTAATAAAATTACACATCTCAATATACCCAATGTCGACATTCGACTCGATGGTGGCCGACGAAGAGTAGTAGGTCAAAATCGTTAACTACTCACCACCCATCGCACGCGTACGTGGTCGACGAAGAGTAGTAGGTCAAAATCGTTAACTACTCACCACTACGCACCATGAGGCCGACGAAAAGTGCAACCGAAACGTTAACACTTACCTCAATCACAAGGATGGCCGACGAAAAGCGAATCCGCTTACCATCCCACGATAAGTGGCCAACGAAGAGCGGATCCCCAAACGGATACACTCACCACTTACCCCAACACACATATGTGGCCGACGAAGAGCGATAGGTCAAACATTAATCACTCACCACATATCTAAACATACACATGTAGCCGGCGAAGAGTGATAGGTCATACGTTAATCACTCGCTACATGCCCAAACACACACATACACACGTGGCCGACAAAGAGCGATAGGTCAAACGTTAATCACTGGCCACAAACATAAAACGAATATAGCCAACGAAGAGTTATCCACACGGATATCACTCACTATATTTTCCCATCTCAATCGTGGTCCACGAAAAGTGAATCCTAACGGATGTCACTTACCACATCGCACACAAGCAACCAAATTATATACATAAGCGTATAAATATTCCACTCACCTTGATTACTTGAAAAGCAATCCCGCTTGAGCTCCTAATCGTCCAAATGCAAATTACCTAAGTAATTCGCAAACAAATAAGCTAAACACTGTAGCTTATGCCCAAAACACCAATAAGTGCAATTTCGACCCATTTGCACTTCCAAGCACAAACCGCGCCCAAACTAACCAATAATCACTAACACAAGTGAGAATGGTCCTAATATGCCAATCAAACCCAATCATAGGTGTTAAACACCTATCTTGCCCAAAATGACACTTAAACCCTAATTTGACCCATAAGAAGTCAATATCACGCCATTAGCAAGTTTTGACACCAAAACATATTTAACTTGGTTCTATGCTTCAACTTAATCCATTTTAAGTTTATAAACCTTATTAAATCGGCAATTGAGTCATAATCATCAACAAACCCTAATTTTGACTCTAGTCAAAATTAGTCAACCATAAGAACCCTAATGGTTTCCAAAACACTAATAATCACTAACACTAGTGATTATACACCATTTACAAGTCTTAAACATAGTTAAATCATTAACCAACCCAAAACCCGCCAAATATCAAAATAGCAAGTTTCCATAAACCCTCTTCATCAACCAAATGGGTTTTACAACTAACAATCTCAAACCCTAACTTGAATATCAAATCTAACAATGAAATTCGGAGTTAGAACTTATCAATACTACCAAAATGATGCCGTTGACGAGTAGAGCAACTTTAAAACCCGAGCTTTGGTGAGAATCCAACTCCTTCTTCTCCAAATCAAGCTCTCTCTCACTAAAAGTGGGTTTCTCTCACTAGGGTTTGATAAGGGTGTTTGATGAGTGAAATGTGATCCAAAATGACCAATGGATCAGTGATGTCGTAGGAGGTGTATACAAAATAGTATTATTTTTAGTGCGAAATACTATTAAATACGATACAATTTTACACAAGATATTTATTTATTTAGAGAATGGATATACTTAAACCTTGCTACAACACTTATAGGCAGTGTACCTAATCGTACAGTAGTGTAGTTTTTAGTAAGTCCGGTTCGTTCCACAGGGAAATCTTTAAACAAAGCTGAACGCTATATTAATTTACTTTTATAAAAATACAAATATATATATAAGTAATATTATTATTATAAAGGGGGTTTTTACCGTTTAATGACCGGTTTGTCGATTTTAAAACTTTAGTCGCAGTTAAAACCTAATGTAAAATATTAAATAAATAAAAGACTTAATTTAAAGCGTAAAATAAATAACGATAATGAAATTGCAATAAAAGTGCGATAAAATAAAATTGCGATAATTAAAAAGGACGATAATTAAAAGTACAATTAAATAACAATAAATAAAAGTGCGATAATTAGAAGTGCAATTAAATATAAAATAAAGGAAATTAAATATGAAATAAAAGAATTATGCTTATTTAAACTTCTGTAATCATGATGTTTGAAGTGTTGATTTTAGTTTTATGCCCATGGGTTAATTGTCCTTTGTCCTGGATTATTTAATATGTCCGTCTGGTTTTTGTCCATAACAGTCCATCAGTCATAAATATAAAGTGCGAGTGTCCTCATCAAATTATTCTTATACCCGAAGTTAAATATTCCAACTAATTGGAGATTCGAATTGTAACAAGGTTTTAATACTTTGTTTAATGAATACACCAGGTTATCGACTGCGTGTAAACCAAGGTTTTACTACTTTGTTAACAATTACACCAATTACCCTTGAATGTAATTTCACCCCTGTTTTAATTATTCTAGTGGCTATTAATCCATTCCCGTGTCCGGTTAAATGAACGATTATTCGTACATATAAATACCCCGCCCATCGTGTCCGATTGAGTGTATATGGTAATTTATAGGGACGCCCAATTGTAAATCTTTATATTAACATTAACAAACTATCATTTAGTTAAACAAATATAAAGCCCATTAATAGCCCATAGTCTAATTTCCACAAGTGTCGTTCTTTTGTCCAAACCCCAATTATGGTACAAAGCCCAATTACCCAATTTTAGTAATTAGCCCAACATCATGATTACTTCGTTTTAAATAAGCATAATAATAACTTAGCTATGAGACATTAATGTAAAAAGGTTGAACATAACTTACAATGATTAAAAATAGCGTAGCGTTACACGGACAGAATTTCGACTTACACCCTTACAACATTCGCTAACATACCCTTATTATTAGAATTATAATTAAAATTAAAATATAAATTATAAATATATATATATAATTTACGTATGATAAGAAGAAGAAAAAGGTTATGATTTGCGATCAGAATTCGGTTGCTTTTATAGGAAAAGTCGACTTTTGGGGCTCCGCGACTCGCGGCCTTTTTGGCCTTCAAACTCCGCGAGTCGCGGAGTTTGTTTTTACAGCTCACCCTTTTGGAGTCTTTCTGTGCCGACGGTTTTTATTTATAAATATAATATATATATATATAATTAATATAATTAATTATATATTATATTATATTTATATACATAGTTAACTTGTAATTTTTAGTCCGTTGCGTCGAGCGTTGAGAGTTGACTCTAGTCCCGGTTCCGGATTTTCGAACGTCCTTGCGTACAATTTTATATTTTGTACTTTGCGTTTTGAATCTTGTACTCTTGTAATTTCGAGACGTTTCTTATCAATAATTGGAACCTTTTTGATTGTCTTTTATACTTTTGAACTTTTTGGTCGTTTGCGTCTTCAATTCGTCGAATCTGTCTTTTGTCTACACCTTTTATTATTTAAACGAATATCACTTGTAAATAGAACAATTGCAACTAAAAGCTTGTCTTTCTTGAGGAATAATGCTATGAAATATATGTTCGTTTTTAGCATTATCAAATATTCCCACACTTGAGCGTTGCTTGTCCTCAAGCAATATCGTCTTGAAATACTAGAATCACTTCTTTATTCTTCACACTTTGTATATCAGTGATTTCTATACGGCGGTATAAACAATGGTAGTAACGATATGGTTTACAGTCCCACATGACTATAAAAATTTAGATCCATTAAGGAAATTGGATCTTTATGAAAACATTTGATCTTTTGAAAATTAAATCTAGTTTTTACCCTAGATAAGTTTTCCGGAATAACCCTTTACCGGTGTTTGCAAAATATTTTTGTGGGTTTGGTGGGTTTTAGATTTGAAAATTTTAGCTTAAAACTTGCGGTTTTGTGTCACCCACTTGCTAACCTTGTATTTGGAAAGCAACACGTCCAGTTTACTTGTTCCGTATATTACCTTTCGGTAAACTACCGTCCGGTTGTAAAGGAAAGCGTTGAACAAGCAACTGTTAAGGCAATGTCCCCTGACATGCTTTTAATTATGGTCTGTAACGTGTCGGATGCAATTACTATCCTTGGTAGGAGCAATAGTAAAGCTCATCCTATAATTTTTCGGTCTGGCACAAGGTCCTGTCTTCGACCATGCTATGCAACCACCGTTCTTACGGTTGACACCCGATTTGGTTCAGGTGACCTAATGAATTCCAGGTGAATTCCTAGGATTTTACGTTCAATGGTAATGAACGCATTGAAAATGGTTTTTCAGAAAACAAATCGGTTTGTAATTTTTGATCAAAATATTTTCTCGTTCAAGCTCGAGGTTAGATATCATTGAATTCCATGAGTTTGAATTCTCAATCTTTAAGGTCAATCTCTAGGATTGAATAATATCAGTCTTAAAAGCTGATTTTTAATCTTTAAGGAGATTATCCTTTCTGGGGATCTGATTCATTAGTCTTATCAAGCTAATTTGCATGGTGCCCCCCATTGTACGAGATAAATCCTTCTCATGATTAGGATAAATCTGACCACTTGGCGACCCTGTTTAATGCTGAGGTCCGTGGATTTCCTGCTGATTTTAGTGATGACTTTTCTAGATTTTTTGTCAACCTACAGCTGGTCTGGACGACAACTTCTTGACCTAAATCAAGAAGCGTGTGTCTTTTTCGGAAGACTTTACTTCCTTCAAATGATGGAATTGATTCATCGTGTAGATCCATCTTTTTATCTTTTCTTTCATCGGATAAAACAGTTTAGTTTAGTCCAAAGCAAAAGTATTTTCAGTTATTTGTTACAGATATATGTGACATATGTTTAAGATAACTTGGTAAATTTTCCCACACTTGGCTTTTATTTTCCTTTTTATCGTCCTCTATTCCATTTTAAATGAATTTTAACATTTTGGTTTGTTTCTCAATTTATGTCCTTTTTGAGGTAACAATAATTTCGGTGTTAAAACCTAGTTTTATCGTTCATAAATATGTATAAACATGATTTTTAGTTCATTTAATTGAAAATTTTGAAAAATTTTACTAGAATTGGGTAGTCAGTATATAAGACCAGGGCTGTTCTTTATTATCAGAGAGCACTAGATTCTAATACAACTACTGCTTTACTAGTATTTTTAATGGTAACCAAGTGTATAAAGTAAAAATTTTTAAAATCCGAAAGAATTTAACCCTTTCCCACACTTAAGATCTTGCAATGCCCTCATTTGCAAGAAATCAGTAATAATTTAAATTATTGAGGGTGATTTGTGTGAAAATGATTAAATTTTACCAAAGTTTCCAAATATATTGGCGTTTGTTTGCTGAATGATAAATGGTGCACATCATTTGTTCATTCCGTCTTGTTGTTATTTCACATATATTTTGCATCTTGTCGTCAAAATTAGTTGCATTTGCTGAACTTAATGCCAGTCTTTGAAAATGCGTTGTTTTACCCTGTTGTGTACATAAGATAAACTGCAAACATATATACATATTTTTGAAGTTTGGTATATTACCCCACATTCAAAAATTATTAAAATCTAAGAATAAAAGTTAGATAATTATAAAAATGATTACAATATTAACAAAAGTATTAAACGTATCAATAATTACAAATTACAAAATAAATAAAACTAAGTATACTAGGGATGATACTGGTACCAATAGGGGTTCCAGGCATAACCATAGGTGCTATAGAATGCTTCGGCAGGGTTATACGTAGGATACGGTGGCTGCATCTCTATAGACCAGGGAGGGAAGATGGGTTTCGGTGTAGGAATATAGTTTCTACCTATATGTTGGCAATGAGCTATGATTTGGTTCTGATGAACTTGCCAATCTTCAAATGCTCTCTGTCTAGCATTTTTGTATTCCTGAGAAGCTATAAACCTTTGCATTTCTTGCATCTCATTCCCCCCTCCTACATTACCTTGCTGTTGGTTTCTCTCCACCTGTGGATGTCTACCATGGTATCGTACTGCGGCGTTATTTCGCCTCTTCAAAACTTTCGCACCATGGTATACATTTAAACCTATAGTATCGCGGGGTTCCGGTTCTTCTACTAATAATCCCCCCCGACTTATATCCACACCGAGATATTCACCAATCAAAGTAATAAAAATACCACCTCCTATTATGCTATGCGGTCGCATCCCCCGAACCATAGCTGATAAATAATAACCCACACAATATGGTATACTTACAGCGCTTTGTGGGTCTCGAATACACATATGGTAAAACAAATCCTGTTCATTTACTTTTTCCTTGTTCTTACCCCTTTGTGTAATCGAATTAGCTAAAAACCTATGTATCACTCTTAATTCGGCTCTATCTATATCCAAATAAGAGTAATTTCCCCCTTTGAAACGGTGATGGCTTGTCATTTGACTCCACACACCGTGTGTATCAAAATTTTCATCTATCTTTCTACCGTTTAGTATCAATCCTCTACAATCGGCAGACGCTAACTCCTCAGGCGTATATATACGTAAAGCCTGAGCCATGTCCAGTAAAGACATGTGGCGCATCGAACCGCCTAACAAAAATCTAATAAAAGAACGATCGGTTAAACTAGCTACCCGATCATTCAACTCTATACTACATAACAATTCTTCACACCATACTTTATATACAGGTCTACGCATGGTGAATAAACGTACCCAGTCATTAAAAGTAGAATACCATACCTCTGTACAAGTAATTCCCTAATTGGCCCGGCCAATTCTACAGCTTCTAAGGGTCCCCATTCTATGACCCTCGGTACCTCAACAACCTTAGAATGAAGAGTATGCAAACCCCTTTGATATTTTGGATAATCTATCCAAAGTCTGTCAAATCTCAGGTTCGGGTGCAACTCTTCCAAGTGCATATCGGAAAATGTCATGACTGGATGAGGTATATCCTGCTTGTAGTAGTTATCCACCTCCTGTTGTTCCAAATTCTCAGCAGGAGCATTGCGGGTTTGGGATGAAGATTCACCCCTTTCATTCTGCAAAACACATCAAACACAATTTTTGTGCATCCAAATATGCATTAGTGTCAGCAAAATCATCAATCAAAATAATTACAATGACATTATCAATTTATATCAAACTTAAGCTCATTTTCACATTTTTATCAAATCTACACTTTTTCAAATAAGCATATACGAAAATGTTCGCCAAGTTCATAAGCATTCAACTCAAATAACATGTCAAAATAATCATTACTAGCAATTAAACAAGTCTCAAATGGCATTATCTTTCAAAAATCAAGTTCATGAATTTTAGACATGAAAAAGTCCACTTTAATTCTCAAAATCATGTTTAGGCTCAAAGTTTGGATCATTTAACTACCTAAACATGTTACACTACTTAATTTAGCAACAATTCATGACAAAAATCGGTCATAACCTGTTTATATCAAAAAGCCCCAAATTTGCTCAAGAACACAAACCCTAGATTATTCAAAATTTGAAGTTTAAGGCTTCTAATCATGTTAAACAGCATCAATCTAGGTTATACAAGCATAATACATAAACAATTTAAGCCTAATTACACTAAAAAGCATCAAAATCAAATTGGGAAAAAAATGACTCAAGAACACCAAATTTCGGATTAAATGGTGTTTAGGTGTAGAAATTTACCGTTTTTCTTGAGTAATTCTTAGATGGCATCCTTCTCAACATGATTTTAGCAAAAATTTTGGTGATTAACCGTTAAAAATTGGGATTTTTGGGTGTATTTTCGGAGTGTTTTTCGCAGTATTTTTGAGTTGTGGTGTGTAAAACTGAGCTGTTGCAGCTCTTTATTTTTTTCTGTAATCCGACTCCTCCGCGAGTCGCGGAGATTAAAGCTCCAAACTCCGCGAGTCGCGGAGTTTGGTATTTTTTTTTTTTTTTTTTTAATCTTTAACTTATTAAAACAATTAAGTAGTTAATTTTAAAATTTTGTTTCCCTTGTTATTTAGGACGAGGTCGTTTCGGATCGATGTCCTAGTCCGTCCCTCGACAAAATTTTAAAATTTGTCTTTTTGTAGCGATTGTTTTAAAAGCTAAGTTTTTTTTTTGGGTTTTTTCAATGTTTTTGGCATACTTTAATTCAATAAGATTAAAAATAATGATAATAAAAGTTCTCGTCCCTCCCTCGGGTAAAGCAATTTCGGTTTAAAGACCTAGTCTTCAACTTACGATGAATTTTAAAAATCATATTTTTAACTTAATGAGATAAAGTAAATTTTTGTTTTTAAATTCACACAACTTAAATATAAAATTCAAAATTAATATTAAAAATTCACACCAAACTTAAAATTTGAAATGCATAAAATTAAAAATTCATATTATAAATTCAAACCAAACTTATATTAATTTTTCAAATATTTACAATTTTAAATATATTGTTTTTACAAAGTTTACAATATTAATTTAAGATTTAAATATTAATTTTAAAAACATGGTAAAAATAAAATTAAAAATCTTTTTGTCTTTTTATCCCACTTTAATCAATCAAATATTATCAAAAATATGCGCCCCTCTTTTCGGTAAAGTAATTTCGGTTCCAAAACCTAATTTAACTCATGACGAATTTTTGAAATATTTTGGGTTGATTGATTAAAGATATTTATACCTTAAGAATAAACGTTAAATTTCGCAGTGATGTAATAAATTTTTGAATGATATCAATAATTTCGGTCGCCAAACCTAATTTTATTCAATACCAATTTAATACTTTTTAGCGAACAAATTAGCGTTTATTATCAAAAGGTTAAAAATAAAAATAAAAATAAAAACTGTACAGACATACCTGTGAAATAGATTTCTTAGTTATATGATCTATCCCATTCATAACATAGTCGGTTTAATTGGTTTTCCATGGCTACATAGGCGTAACCTCGAGCATTCAGTGTCTTTTCTTCTAAACATATGAACGGTCCGTCTCTGCATAAAGTAACAAATTCGGTATTTGAATAGGTTTGATTATTTGAACATTTACCTCCATGTGACCATTTTCCGCATTTGTGACATCTTTCTAGGTGTCGTGCTCTTCTTTTCGCTGCGGATTTTGATTTTCCTTTACCAAATTGTAACTTATTATCTTCGCATCTGGATTCTTTTCTAACTCCGTCCATTCTTTCTCTGATTACTGATACTAATTCACTCGGTAGTATGTCATTATTACGTTTAGTGATCAAAGCATGTAGCATTAGACCATGGTTTAGTTCACAGGCAGTCTTCATTTTGTAAAAACCTAAAAAAAATAAAAATTCAGAATGGGGGGAGAAGACTAGTTCTTTAGGGTCTGCTAGGGAAAGACCATTCGGGTTCCATTTTCGAGAACTATACGAAAACAGACAATCTAACTCTAACAGAAATACATATTATCCTTTAAATACTTGATTCTCCCCACACTTAGTTAGCTGTGGTGTCGAAATTGTGATTAACTTCGCTGTCGACTTCCATCGGACCATGTATGTAATGTTTAACTCTGTGACCATTAACTTTAAATTCAATCCCATTTGAATTTATTAATTCTATCATTCCGTATGGGAAAACTCTTTTGACTATGAATGGTCCAGACCATCTTGATTTCAATTTTCCAGGAAATAGCTTGAATCGTGAATTGAAAAGAAGAACTCTGTCTCCTTCTTTAAATTCTTTTGAACTTCTGATTCTTTTATCATGCCATTTCTTCGTTCTTTCTTTATAGATTAACGAATTTTCGTATGCTTCATGTCTTAATTCTTCCAATTCGTTTAGTTGACTTAATCGTAGACGTCCGGCTTCATGTAAATCAAGATTACATGTCTTCAAAGCCCAAAATGCTTTGTGTTCAATTTCTACTGGAAGATGACATGCTTTTCCATAAACAAGTCTAAAAGGTGTGGTTCCAATTGGAGTTTTGTAGGCTGTTCTAAAAGCCCAGAGTGCATCCTCCAATTTAATGGACCATTCCTTCGGATTTGATCCTACGGTTTTCTCTAGAATACGTTTTAAAGCTCGGTTGGTATTTTCAACTTGTCCACTTGTTTGTGGATGATATGCGGTGGAGATTTTATGAGTTACTCCATATCTTTTAAGAACTTTCTCAAGTTGATTATTACAGAAATGAGTACCCCGATCACTTATTAAAGCTTTCGGTGTTCCAAACCTTGCAAAAAGACGTTTTAAAAAGTTGACTACAACTCGTGCATCGTTAGTTGGGAGAGCTTGTGCTTCCGCCCATTTAGATACATAATCAATGGCTACGAGTATATATAGATTATTATTAGATTTTGGAAATGGACCCATAAAGTCAATACCCCAAATGTCAAATACTTCACATACTTGGATGACATTTTGTGGCATTTCATCACGTTGACTTATTTTTCCGGCCCTTTGACATGCATCACAGGATTTGCAAAGAAGGTGTGCGTCTTTGTAAATTGTAGGCCAATAGAATCCAGCTTCATAAACTTTTCTTGCTGTTAGTTGAGGCCCATAATGCCCTCCTGTTGGTCCTGTGTGACAATGGTTTAAAATTTTACTAGCTTCATCTCCAAATACACATCGGCGTATTATTCCATCGGGACAACTTTTAAACAGATGTGGATCTTCCCAGAAATAGTGTTTTATATCACTGAAGAATTTCTTTCGTCTTTGGTACGATAATCCTTTTTCAAGGAATCCACAAACTAAGTAGTTTGCATAGTCTGCAAACCATGGGATTTCTTTATAATCTATCTTCAATAGATATTCATCAGGAAAGTTGTCTTGTATGGCTGATTCATTTAGAACTTCTAATTCGGGATTTTCAAGACGAGAAAGATGATCAGCGGCGAGATTTTCTGCTCCTCTTTTATCTCGGATTTCAATATCAAACTCTTGTAAGAGTAAGATCGAACGGATTAATCTTGGTTTAGCATCTTGTTTTGAAAATAGGTATCTAAGAGCAGAATGGTCGGTATAGACCACCGTTTTTGCTAGAACGAGATATGATCGAAATTTGTCAAAAGCAAAGACAATAGCAAGGAGTTCTTTTTCAGTAGTTGTATAATTCGTTTGTGCTCCTTGTAACGTCTTACTAGCATAATATATAGGTTGAAATCGTTTTTCAATCCTTTGTCCTAAAACGGCTCCCATTGCAAAATCACTTGCATCGCACATTAGTTCAAATGGTAGATTCCAATTTGGTGTTATCATGATCGGCGCATTAGTGAGTTTCTCTTTAAGAATATTAAAAGATTTGATACACTCATCTGAAAAGATGAATGGAGCATCCTTTTCTAGGAGTTTATTCATAGGAGTGGCAATTTTAGAAAAATCTTTTATGAAACGTCGGTAAAAACCGGCATGCCCTAGAAAACTCCTAACTCCTCTAACATTGGTGGGATGTGAAAGTTTAGCAATTACATCTACTTTAGCTCTATCCACTTCAATTCCTTCTTTTGAAATTTTATGTCCAAGAACGATGCCTTCTTTAACCATGAAATGGCATTTCTCCCAATTAAGAACTAGATTTGATTTTTCGCATCAAATTAGCATTCGTTCCAGATTAACTAGACATGATTTAAATGTATCACCGAAGACTGAAAAGTCATCCATGAATACTTCCATGCATTCTTCTATCATGTCGTGAAAAATTGCCATCATGCACCTTTGAAAGGTTGCAGGGGCGTTACAAAGTCCAAATGGCATGCGTTTGTAAGCAAAAGTACCATAAGGGCACGTGAATGTGGTTTTCTCTTGATCTTCGGGTGCTATTGGAATTTGAAAATATCCGGAAAATCCATCTAGAAAACAATAGTAACTATTTCCGGCTAATCTTTCCAACATTTGATCTATGAAAGGTAAGGGAAAGTGATCTTTTCTGGTGGCGTCATTTAATTTTCTATAATCAATACATACACGCCATCCTGTTACAGTCCTAGTAGGAATAAGCTCATTTTTCTCATTTGTAATGACAGTCATGCCACCCTTCTTAGGCACGCATTGAACTGGGCTTACCCATGGACTATCAGAAATTGGATATATCAAACCTGCATCTAGCAGTTTAATAATCTCTTTCTTAACTACATCTTGCATATTAGGATTTAATCTTCGTTGGCGTTGCACATACGTTTTATGACCTTCTTCCATAAGGATTTTATGTGTGCAATACGAAGGACTTATTCCTTTAATATCATGAATCTTCCATGCAATGGCTGGTTTATGAGCTTTCAACACAGAAATGAGTTGTGATTTCTCATTTTCAGTAAGAGAAGACGATATTATTACAGGTAATTCAGATTCACCATGTAAATAAGCGTATTCCAAATGGTTTGGAAGTGGCTTTAACTCTAATTTCGGAGGTTCTTCTATCGATGATTTGTATCGATATCTGTCTTCTTCTTTTAGCATTTGAATTTCTTCTGTTGTTGGTTCATATCCATTAGCTATAAGTGTAGCTAACATTTCAGCTTCATCAATTGGTTCATTACCTTCTCCTAAAGAACATTCTCCTGTTCCTTGTAATTCTGGAAATTCTTCTAATAATTCTGCATGTGCATCTATAGTTTGAATATAATAACATGTATCATCTGCAGATTGTGGTTGTTGCATTGCTCTATCAACTGAAAAGGTAACACTCTCATTCTCTATACTTAGGGTTAGTTTCTTACCGAACACGTCTATCATTGCTTTAGCCGTGTTTAAGAATGGTCTTCCTAATATGAGAGGAAGTTGAGAATCTTCTTCCATGTCCAAAACAACAAAATCTACTGGAAATACTAAAGTACCAACTTTAACTAGCATGTTCTCCATTATCCCTCTAGGATATTTTATTGATCTATCGGCTAGTTGTATGCTTATTCTGGTTGGTTTCAATTCTCCAAGGTCTAGTTTAGTGTATAGTGAATACGGCATTAGATTTATACTAGCACCTAAGTCTGCCAATGCTTCTATTGAACTAAGACTACCCAGAAAACATGGAATTGTGAAACTTCCTGGATCAGATAATTTTTCTGGTATCTTATTCAACAGCACTTCTGAACAATTAGCATTCATAGTAACAGCCGAGAGTTCTTCCATTTTCTTTCTATTTGAGATTAGATCTTTCAAGAATTTAGCATATCTAGGCATTCCTGAAATCACATCAATGAAAGGAAGATTTACATTTATCTGTTTAAACATATCCAAGAATTTGGATTGCTCGGCTTCAAGTTTCTCTTTCTTCATTTTACTCGGGTAAGGAAGTGGTGGTTGGTATGGTTTAAAATAAGGTTTATCCTTAACTGTGTTATCTTCATTAACCTTTTCAACTACCGGTTCTTTTTCCTTATCTTGATCAGGTTGTGGTTCTTGTGGAGTAGGAATAGTTTCATCAGAAGTTACAGGTAATTCAGGTGGTTTAAGTGTTGTGCCACTTCTTGTGGTAATGGCTTTAGCTGTTTCATTTCGGGGGTTAGCATTTGTATCGCTCGGTAAACTTCCCGATTTTCTTTCACCTATTAACCTTGCTAGGTTACTTACTTCTTGTTCTAGATTTTGAATAGAAGCTTGTTGATTTCTAAATGCTTGAGCATTTTATTCATTGGTTTGTTTCTGAGATGTGAAAAACTGCGTTTGAGTTTCAACTAGCTTCGTCATCATATCTTCTAAATTCGGCTTTTTATCAACGGTTTGTTGTGGTGGTTTGTTTTGAAAATTAGGTCTTTGCTGATTATAATTATTATTGGATACTTGTTGATTGCTAGGACCTTGTTGGTTGTTGTATGGAATATTTCGGTTATAATTCTGGTTTTGATTGTAAATCGGTCTTGGCGGTTGATAATTATTCTGATAATTATTTCCAGGCCTTTGGTTTATGTATGAAATATTCTCTCTTTGTTCCATTGTTAATTCAATACTGAGACAATCTTTTGTCAAATGTGGTCCTCCACACTGCTCACAACTAATTCGTATTGAGTGAATATCCTTAGTCATCTTTTCCATTCGTCTCTCCACAGCATCTATCTTTGCGGAAATGGAATCTAAGTCATGGCTAGAATCGGCTCTAGCTGCTTTAGATGATCTAACGATGTCTTTTTCTTGGTGCCACTCATGTGAGTGGGAAGCAGTGTTATCAATAATTTTGTAAGCATCAGTTTCGGTTTTCTTCATAATAGAACCACCAGCTGCTATATCTATGTCTTTTCTTGTAGTGATGTCGCATCCTTGGTAGAATATTTGTACTATTTGACAGGTGTCTAAACCATGTTGCGAACATCCTCTTAACAACTTTCCATATCTTGTCCACGCCTCATATAGAGTTTCATTTGGTTTCTGTGTGAACGTAACAATTTCTGCTTGAAGTCTTACGGCTTTAGATGCAGGAAAGAATTGTTTAAGAAATTTGTCAACTAAAACATCCAATGTATCAATCGCCCCTTCAGGTAACGATTCTAACCAATCTTTGGCTTCTCCCTTTAAAGTCCAGGGAAATAACATGAGATATATCTGTTCATCCTCCACTTCTCGGATTTTAAATAGTGTGCATATCCTATTAATGGTACGTAGATGTTCATTTGGATCTTCCTTCGGCGCACCACTAAATTGGCATTGATTAGTCACCATGTGTAGAATTTGTCCTTTGATTTCATAATCTGGCGCATTAATGTCTGGATGAGTAATTGCGTGACCTTGGCCAGTGCGTTTAGCTCTCATTCGGTCTTCCATACTTAAAGGTTCCAAATTTTCCATAATTGAATTTGTTGAATCGGTATCACTAGATGATTCTGATTTAATGGTTCGTTCCTCAACAATCTCTGTTTGAATAATTGGTGGCTCCGGAGGAAAGTTTAATGGTTCAGGATCTACGAACCGTTCCTGAATATTTTCCGGATTCTCAATTGTGAGGTCGGGTTCAAAAAATGGATTATCGGAAATTTGAAGTGAAGTACTTGGTCTACTGGATGACGATTCTAAAGAAAAATCAACGGCGGTTATATTTGCTAAATGTCTTGATCTAGTTACAGGTGGTGAACGTACAAAAGGTGATGAACGTCTTGCTCGGTGCATTCACTGAATATCCTATTAGTTTTAAAAAGGAAAGAAAAATTATAATAAGTTATCCAATCAATAGACTTTTCTGATTTTGCCCACGTTTCGAATAGCCAAAAGATGCAGCAGAGGGGCAGGATTCGTTTGGTCTTAATATAATTGAGGACTGTTTGACTCCAATAACCCGGTCCACGTACAAATCCAACTATTACTACGAACCAGAAAATTTTGATGTCTATTAATTTAACCACTTAAAATAAATTTTCGTAATTATAAGAAATTTAGATAAGAAGTAGAATAAAAATCTATGTCCTAAAACTAGAATAGCGAGAAATAAGAAAGAAAAAGAGTTCGTCGGAAAAAGGTTGAAAAAGAAAAATGGTTGAAAAAAAATAAAAGGTGACGAAAAAAATAAAAGAAACTTATAAAACTTAAAAATACTTGACTAACCTAACCTTATTACTACAACTAACTTAAAATTATAATCGCAAATTGAAATTACTAATTGGAATGATAGTTGATACATAGGTAAAAGTCGTCTAAAAATATTAAAGCTTACAGGAAAAACTAAATCCCAAATGGAAATAACTTAAAAAGAAACTAAAACTTAAAAAGGCGTCGCAAAATTCTAAAGTACCTAAATCTTAGTCTAAAGAAAAAGCACTTAAGAAATTCTACGGCAAAGCCTAAAAATCTAGGAGTAAAAATGACTATGGCAAAAACTAAGTTTAAAATTAAATATGAGCTAAAAATACAAATATTACGCTACAACGATTAAAAAGGGACAAAATATAAAAATATACAAAAAGTTGTAAAAAGTACAATTTTTATAAAAATATTATTTTTATATTTTTTAATTTTTTAAAACTAGTAATTTTATAATTTAATTAAACTAATTTAACTAAAATATATAAATTAAATAAAAAGTAAAAGTAATTATAATAATAATAATTAGTTAGGGTTATAATAATAATAATTAATAATTAACCGTAATTAATGCTGAATTAGGGCTTCTGTCGGCGTGTCAGGTTATCTCCGCGAGTTGCGGTAATTTATAAAGAAAACCCCGCGAGTCGCGGGGTTCAGAAATTCAGATGACAGCTTATTAAATTCGACGCGTTTTTCTTTATTTATTTTTTTTTTATTTTCTGTTTTCTGTTTTTATATAAATAAAAGATATTTAAATAAAACTTATATTTTTATAAACTAAAATAAAAATAAAGAAACTTATAAAACTTAAATATTTAACAAAATCTTAAAAATACTTATATTTTTATTTTTCTTTTTATATTTTTGAATAATTAAAACGTATTTTTACAAAAACGAATTTTAATAAAAGTTAACTAAAAATCTTTTTTTTTTTTTTATATTAGCGTTGCGCTTCCGGCGTTTAAGAGTGTCCCCGGCAGCGGCACCAAAAATACTTGATGTCGTAGGGGTGTATACAAAATAGTATTATTTTTAGTGCGAAATACTATTAAATACGATACAATTTTACACAAGATATTTATTTATTTAGAGAATGGATATACTTAAACCTTGCTACAACACTTATAGGCAGTGTACCTAATCGTACAGTAGTGTAGTTTTTAGTAAGTCCGGTTCGTTCCACAGGGAAATCTTTAAACAAAGCTGAACGCTATATTAATTTACTTTTATAAAAATACAAATATATATATAAGTAATATTATTATTATAAAGGGGGGTTTTTACCGTTTAATGACCGGTTTGTTGATTTTAAAACTTTAGTCGCAGTTAAAACCTAATGTAAAATATTAAATAAATAAAAGACTTAATTTAAAGCGTAAAATAAATAACGATAATGAAATTGCAATAAAAGTGCGATAAAATAAAATTGCGATAATTAAAAAGGACGATAATTAAAAGTTCAATTAAATAACAATAAATAAAAGTGCGATAATTAGAAGTGCAATTAAATATAAAATAAAGGAAATTAAATATGAAATAAAAGAATTATGCTTATTTAAACTTCTGTAATCATGATGTTTGACATGTTGATTTTAGTTTTATGCCCATGGGTTAATTGTCCTTTGTCCTGGATTATTTAATATGTCCGTCTGGTTTTTGTCCATAACAGTCCACCAGTCATAAATATAAAGTGCGAGTGTCCTCATCAAATTATTCTTATACCCGAAGTTAAATATTCCAACTAATTGGGGATTCGAATTGTAACAAGGTTTTAATACTTTGTTTAATGAATACACCAGGTTATCGACTGCGTGTAAACCAAGGTTTTACTACTTTGTTAACAATTACACCAATTACCCTTGAATGTAATTTCACCCCTGTTTTAATTATTCTAGTGGCTATTAATCCATTCCCGTGTCCGGTTAAATGAACGATTATTCGTACATATAAATACCCCGCCCATCGTGTCCGATTGAGTGTATATGGTAATTTATAGGGACGCCCAATTGTAAATCTTTATATTAACATTAACAAACTATCATTTAGTTAAACAAATATAAAGCCCATTAATAGCCCATAGTCTAATTTCCACAAGTGTCGTTCTTTTGTCCAAACCCCAATTATGGTACAAAGCCCAATTACCCAATTTTAGTAATTAGCCCAACATCATGATTACTTCGTTTTAAATAAGCATAATAATAACTTAGCTATGAGACATTAATGTAAAAAGGTTGAACATAACTTACAATGATTAAAAATAGCGTAGCGTTACACGGACAGAATTTCGACTTACACCCTTACAACATTCGCTAACATACCCTTATTATTAGAATTATAATTAAAATTAAAATATAAATTATAAATATATATATATAATTTACGTATGATAAGAAGAAGAAAAAGGTTATGATTTGCGATCAGAATTCGGTTGCTTTTATAGGAAAAGTCGACTTTTGGGGCTCCGCGACTCGCGGCCTTTTTGGCCTTCAAACTCCGCGAGTCGCAGAGTTTGTTTTTACAGCTCACCCTTTTGGAGTCTTTCTCTGCCGACGGTTTTTATTTATAAATATAATATATATAATTAATATAATTAATTATATATTATATTATATTTATATACATAGTTAACTTGTAATTTTTAGTCCGTTGCGTCGAGCGTTGAGAGTTGACTCTAGTCCCGGTTCCGGATTTTCGAACGTCCTTGCGTACAATTTTATATTTTGTACTTTGCGTTTTGAATCTTGTACTCTTGTAATTTCGAGACGTTTCTTATCAATAATTGGAACCTTTTTGATTGTCTTTTGTACTTTTGAGCTTTTTGGTCGTTTGCGTCTTCAATTCGTCGAATCTATCTTTTGTCTTCACCTTTTATTATTTAAACGAATATCACTTGTAAATAGAACAATTGCAACTAAAAGCTTGTCTTTCTTGAGGAATAATGCTATGAAATATATGTTCGTTTTTAGCATTATCAATCAGTTTTGATGACCCCAAACCGACCCCAAGTGAAAAGACCAAAGTACCCCTCATTTAGACCTTTTAAAAAGGCTGAAAATTCCATCAGCAGCAATCGGCGCACCGCGCCAAATGGTGGAGCGCCGCTCCAACCTGCAGGTCAGTTTTCAGAAACTTGTTTTGGCCATACTTTTTGACCGTAGCTCCGTTTTCGATGAATCAAATATCGTTGAAAACGTAATAAGATTTTCTTTCCAATGGTAAGGCTTTGAAACATCAACACAAACTTTATTTGGGGTTGAAAAGATACGCACACACACCTTGTTACTTCAGACAACGTCCAGTTTCCTTCGACGTTCGAGCAAGTGACACGTACATGCTTCGTACACCTCATACACGTATCGTACACGATAAATACATTATGTACCATAAATATTTGTGTCTTACAGGAGTAAATGACACTCCAAACAACTGATCCAAGCCTTAAAGTCGGACCTTAAGTGATTTTACCAAAATGCCCTTAAAATATCTAATTGAAAAAGAAAAAGGAATCTGTCAGCCCGTAATGGCGCGGCGCGCCATAAGGCCACGCGGCGCGCCAAATGCCCAGTTCAGCTTCTTTTGCCTTTTAATTATATACAACGTAT
Organism: Rutidosis leptorrhynchoides; assembly: GCF_046630445.1. NCBI lineage: Eukaryota > Viridiplantae > Streptophyta > Magnoliopsida > Asterales > Asteraceae > Rutidosis > Rutidosis leptorrhynchoides. The sequence continues at coordinate 241,682,688 of NC_092340.1, read as the reverse complement.
ACCCCACAACTTGAATCACTTATTCACAGATATGTACAATGAAATATTTGGGTCTTACGGCATAATTGCAGGTATTCAGAATTCATTTGACACGGCCTTGCCTTTGTAGGAATTTGTCTTTCATCAAAATCATCTTCATAAGGAAGATTTACAGAATGTTTCTTCCTATTCCAAAAAGCATTAGGATGATCATTACAAATATTCAAATGAAATTTATTAGTTATTACCTTTATTTTATCTTGCAATTTAAAATTACCAAGTTGCTCATCAATTGAGTAAATTTGAAGTTCTTGTTTCAAAAAATTTATTTGATTATTTTTTGCGTTTAATAAATCTTGAATTTCATTTATTACTCTACTCCTTAGTGTAGTAATAAATTCAAATTTAATAGGTTTCCCTTCATAAGTTCCAGTGACACCTGTAGAATCAATTCTTTGTATTGGGAAAATTTTAGTTATAAAAGGTGTTCCTAAAATCATTTGGCTTGTCATATTTTTAACAAGCAGAAAATTAGTACTAATACAAACTTTATTTTCGCAAATTCTTGCATTTGAAAGTTTAAAACTTATTTTTAAAGGATTGTCATCCACCGTTCTTAAACCCTGGGTCGTTTTTTCAAAATATTTTGTAGGAATTAATCCTTCCTGTATACTATTTAAATCTGCTCCTCTATCAAGGAGAGCTACAAAATTATTTATAAAATTATCTTTCACAAGTAACTTAACTTTTATCAACCATTTTTGTGAAGTAATAATTTCCTTGGCATTTAAAAATCTTGATTTTCTGAAGAATATGGAAAATCTTCTTTAGAAATTTCTTTTCCTTTTTCTAGATTTATTATTCTAGTTTCTAGGGATATATTATTCTTTTTAATAAATTGAATCTCTCTTTTAAGATTGTTAATTTCTATTATTAAATCTTCTTTTGTTGTTTGATAATTATTTTTATTTTTCTGTTTTAATAAATCAAAAACATCAGACATTTTATAAGTTTGAGTATTTGGAAGATTATCCATTGGTTCAGAAGTACTGGCTTCTTCATTTAATAATTTTTCTATAAGTTTAATCTTTGCTTCAGGATCTTTGATATCCTTAATTAAACTATAAGTATCCTTATTAAGAACATTAATTTGGAGGTTTTCAAATTGAGCTTGAATTTTATATATCTCATTATCAGAGAATATAGAATTTTTACAATCGCAATCAGTGTCTGACATTAAAGATTCATTATCTAGACACTGTATATTTTCTCCGACTGAATCATCATCTGATTCACTTATAGCATTTTCTGAATCTGAATTATCAGAAAGTAGTAAAATTCTTGATAAACCTTCTTTTAATTCATCATTTATATTAAGACTATTTATTTTCTTTTTCATTTTGCAATTATTTGCATAATGACCTGGTTTTCCACATTTAAAACAGATTTTTTCTTTCTTTTTGAATTGATTTTCAAATTTTCTATTATTTTTATAATTTTTTCTTTTTTCAAAATATTTTCTTTTCTTTCTAAATTCTCTCTTATCTTTTGAAAAAGTTGGTTTAGAATTTGATGGAAGGGGATCCATACCAAATTGTTCACAAAAATGACCTAATTGTTTTCTTTCTGTTAATTTATTTTTCTTCATTTGGTGAGTTAGTTTCATTTCATTACGTAAACTTAAACCTTCTTGGACACAAACACCAATTAGTTTTCCATAAGTAAAATTTTCATATCTAATTGAGGCTTCATTTCCTCTTATAGAATTTCTAACCCTTTCTGCAAAAAGACTAGGTAGACCATCAATAAATTTTGATTTCCAATGATTACTATTAGAATCTGAGAGTTCCATAACTTTGGATAAAAATGTGTCTTTATACCATCTGAACGAAGTTAAAGTCGGACATCTTAATCCATTAATAAGTGTTCTGATAGTATCTGAATTATCAGACCATCTTCCTGTAAAATGTTCAATTATATTAACAACTAAAGTATAGACAGCTTGGGTAACAACCTCATTATTTTCTGTCTTAACAGTATTAAGAATTACAGTATGGTCTTCGGGTTTTAAATAATTATCCCACCATCATTTTAATTGTCCTGTAAATCCTGCTATTATCATATTAGCAATAGTTTTATCATTATTTCCATTACTTTTACCAATAGTACTATACATTAGCATTCTATGGGCTAAATTATAAATTTGTCTTTCAGAATAACCATCTATGTTCCATTCATAGATGTTTTTCCCACTATAACTATTATTACTTATATAATCATGTTCCTCATATAAAACATCTTGAGGAGTTGGTCTAGGATAATAATACAACCTTTGATTAGGTTTACTCGAAAATTTATTAGAATAAGTATTAATTGATTTACCTATTTTATTTATTTCATCATTAATATAATTTTTATATTCTTTATCAGAAAGTTCTTCTTCTAAGGTATTTAATTTTAAATTTTTAAATTGTTCTGCTAATAATCTTTCTAGAACTTCAGTATTCTTTATTTTAAAATCATTAATTTCTGGAGGGGGTTGCACAGTAGTTTGAATCATAGTACAAGTTTTATTTTCTTGTATGTCCTCTTTTTTGAAAATAATTTAATAATTTTTTAACTCTATCATTTAATGAAAATAATTGTTCTCCTAAAATAATAGAATAAAGATTAGAAAAATTCTGTTGTTGTATTAATGCATTAATTTGCTCCGTAGTACTTCTCAAAGTATCATCATTAAACAATTTTTTAAACGACTCAAATTGAAGACTAATTTCTCCTTTCTTTATTGTAAAAAGAGATTGTGGAGGGAAAATTTCTTTAACCATTTTTTCGTGTTTTAATATATATTCTCTTTCTAGACTGGAAATATAATTTATAATATAAGTATCAAAATACCAAGGCACAAAATATATAATTTCATTAACTTGGCTTAAATAATCATAAAATTGTTCTTGTATAATCATTTGATCATTTTTTGGAATATTCTCAAAAAACCAATCTCTAAATAACTTCCATTTAGGTAATCTAAATTCTTTAGATATTATTGATCTTGCTTCAGATCCTTTCGAAAAATCAATTTTTTGTGACTTATCCATTTAAACATTAAAGTCTACTTCTGAGGCAGGAATTTTCTCATCTTCATACATACCTTGTACAATATTATTTCTTATTTTAAGATTTTCAATTTTATTTTCTTCTCTTATTTGAGAAGTTGAATTTCTTGAAGCAATTGAAGGAGGAATCTCAACTTTATAATCAAGAGGAGAAAATTGAGAATAATTAGAACTAGAAGTGGTTCTACAAGATCTGGTTCTTCTAATTAAAGGAGATTCTTCTTCATCCTTTTCAAATTCAATTTTTATCGTTCCATTTGACTCTTGAACAATATTAGTTAAATTACTATTAATTCTAGGTTGAATAGATATAGCTTCTTCTATAACCCAATTTTCTGGAAAATCAATTTCTTCCCATTTAATCATTTTTCTAGTAGAAATTTTTGACAAATTAAAATTCGTCTCAATTAGAATAGTTTCATTTTTTGGTTTATCAACCCTTCTGCACTTAGGGTTCATAGTAACCAAAGGTTTATAATAAATTCTATAACAGATACAAATCAATTCAGATCCTGGCATATAATTATAACCATGAGTTTTAATATTTAAAGTTAATGCTTCTAAAATATTAGCATCGGTTAATGACAATTGTAAATTAGGGTAAACATTAAAATAGACCGGACCATGTGCCAGACTTGATTGTATAATTTCAATCAATGATTGTTTCCAATTTCTATTTCTACCGTCTCTTAAAACAGCCATAAAGCTTTCTGGTAACCCTTGTAAAGTTAAGGGTTTAAATGCAATTTGCACTAATCCTATATGTAAATAATTAAATTGTTTACTATATTTAAAAATATCATTTTGATTAAGTAATTGTATAACTATTTCTTCATTATTTAATGTTAATATTTCTTCTGAGGTTTTTACAGTTTGAATTAAACATAATTCCTCAAAAGTACCTAATTGATATAAAATTTTTGGTTGAATTTTTGGAATAGTCCATTTATTTAATAATTCTATTTTTTTTTGGAATTTCATATTCCTCAACTAAATTATTTTTAATTAAATTTTTATTATTATTACGCCTGAAAGCACTTAATAAATTCATTTTAAAATTTTGTTGGATAATACAAGATCATATTTCTGACTAAATCCATGGCTCTGATACCATTATGATAACATGATCTAGCATTAATTACATAAAATGATAAAATAAATAGAAATATGATTTAAAATAACAAAATAAGTAAACATATTCACAAAACAGGAAATTCTAAAACAGAAAACTAAGACTTCACAAAGGTTCTATTTATGATCGTCTTGGTCAAAGGGAGTCATTACAATCTGGTGGTCAAATACTCATAGTATGTAAAACTGGTTAGTCAATGAGCTTTTGCCCTTGACGCCACACCTAGGCTTAAACGGGCGTAATCACGACAAAAGTTTAACATACTCTGAATATAAGGGACCAGTTCAACCTTGACTATATATCAGATCGACCTTACAAAATCTTTTTCCTAGAATTTCTAGATTTTTTTTTTCATTATTACATGAAGTCAGTAGTCATATAATAAGTATTATCCAACATTTAAGAACTTAGCCTTCCATGTAGGAGGCGATTATGAAAATATGATTTAAATAAATAATCAGTAATAGAAAAGAAACTTACAGTGGGGCGAGTGTTCTTCAAATATTCACAATATAATTCACAAACTTAGATTATTACAGAAAATTATTTAAAAGTGAAAACTGAAGAAATTCTGAAAAACTGATATCTACAAAAGAACTCTGGCCTCTCTTATATAGAGGTATGAGGTCCATTACATCAATTATTGCCGACAAAAATTACATTATTAAACCGACAAACACAAATTATTGTGAGACCCTCTTCACATAGCATAAATTATTGTGGGACCCTCTTCGCATGGCATCTTGGATTATTTCATCGCTTTTTCTTTTCCACTCTTGTCTTCTTGCTCACTCATAATTGAAGTGGAATCTTCTGAATAATTGTTGAAAACTTGATTTTTTAATTCAGCAAAAATATCTGGAATAGTAATTGGTAAATCATCTTTAGGATCTTGAGATTCTCCTGCTAAAACTGAAAATTTGTTGTCATCGTCAGACATTTCTTTCATTGATGTGTCTGATTTTGGCTTTGAGAATTGCATCAAATCTTTTTCGACCTGCTCCATATATTCCTTTAAAATTTGTTGCTTTATTGGATTAAGCACTCCTTGAGAAATTAATTTTGCCTCCATTAAATACATTGGATTAACTGGAGCCAATTCTTTCATCTTTTTCTTTGATTTCAAAGTGCTCTGCTCTTTGTATTTTAGCAAAATGTTATGGATGTATTCAATTGTATCTTTGGATGCTAATTCACCTGTTTCTTTATCTTTTTTAAGTATATTGACCTAGAATTTGGTATAATAGGCTCTTTTCAATTGAAGCACTTCTTGATCATTATGTTCAATTTCTGGTTCCCATCTTAGAATCCATGGGATTGAAAATTCAATGAAGAAAATTAATGAGGGAATAATTTGAGTAACATCTTGAGATCTTTTTTCCTCATATAATTTTGGACAAATATTTATCCATTCAACATAAAATTTGTCAAAAGGATCCATTAAAATTTGAACTGATGGACCATAAGATTTCCACCATTTAAAAAATCAATTAGGCAGTCTAGGGTTATAAACCGTAGATGCTACCTTGATAAACCAAGAATGTTTATAATTTGGATTTTGATAGAAAAATACTTTGTGGAGAGCTTCCACATAATCTCAATAATTATAACTAATTTTAAGTTTATTTTCAGGGTTTATAAATTGTTTTTCCCTGAATGGAGATATTCCCCAATCTTCTATAGATAAAATTCTTTTAATATGAATTTTACTATAAATATGAAATTTTCTACTTGAATTTTGATCCTCCTTAATTGTATGCATAATTTCACACGTAGAGGTATCAATCAATAATCTTTCAAAATATGTTCGAGACTTATAAGCCTGAGCTGTATATATATATATATATATATATATATATATATATATATATATATATATATATATATATATATATATATATATATATATATATATAGGGGCAGGATCAATGGGGAAGTAACCAAGCGGGGGGAAGCAATTTTTTTTCTTCATTTTTTTGGAATTTTAATTTCCGGCATCAAGGTCATACGAAAATATGAACATTTAGAAAAGATACTTCGTGATGAATGTTATTATTTAGACAGGAAAACGATCGACGAAAATAACATTCAAGATAATATTGTTCGTGAAGAATGTGAACGTTTTTTTTTCTTCATGTTTTGTGAAGTAAAATTTAGCTCGATTTAGGGTTTAGGGTTTGGTGTTTTGGAACCCAAAACACCAAACCCTAAACCCTAAACCTTAAACTCTAAACCGTTCGTGTTAAAAACTCAATCTAAATCCTAAATCTAAACCCTAAACCCTAAATTTCTAAACCCTAATATCTAAACCCTATAAACCCTAATATCTAAACCCTAATATATAAAACCTCAACATATGCTCGAAAAACACGATAATTGTTATATATTGCTTCTTCGAGCGTTTTTCCCGCCAAAATAAAAACATTTATACAAAGTGTCTTTATTAAATGTTCATATTTTTATCCAATCTATAATGTTCGTGAACAAAGTTTTTTCAAAAAATGAAAAAAAATAAAAATAAATTTTGCTTCTCCCCGCTTCCCCCCGATTGGTTACTTCCCTCTTGATCCTACCACTATATATATATATATATATATATATATATATATATATATATATATATATATATATATATATATATATATATATATATATATACATATATAATCAAGAGGAAAGCATTTTTTGGGGGGGGGGGAAGTAATATTTTTTCGTTTTTTTCAAAAAAAAATTTCAAGCATCAAGATCGCATGAAAATATGAACATTTAAAAAAGACACTTTATGATAATGTTATTATTTTGGCGGTAAAACGCTTGAAGAAAAAAATAAAAATATTCAATGCATTGAATGTTTTGATTCTGAGTTTTTTTAAGGGGTTAGAAATTAGGGGTTAAAAATTAGGGTTTAGCTATCAGGGTTTAGAAATTAGGGTTTTGGATTTAGAAATTAGGGTTTAAATTGAATATTTTAACACGAACAGTTTAGAGTTTAGGGTTTAAGGTCTAGGGTTTAGGGTTTTAAATTTAGGGACTAAATCCAAAAAAGTGCTTCCCTCTTGATTATGACTATATATATATATATATATATATATATATATATATATATATATATATATATATATATATATATAGTGGTAGGATGAAGAGAGAAGTAACCATTCGGGGTAAACCCTAATAGCTAAACCCTAAGCAATCTATAAAAATGTAAACAACGAGAGGGTAAGCTAACGCTTAGTGAGTGAAAATATACTACATACATATATATATGCATAAAATGGACACGCCACACAATAATCAAATACCGCATACCGGAGCATCCAAGCATAAGGGCAAGCTAAGCTAAGCATACCGTACGATCACTAAGCAACAAGCTAAAAATGTTTCAACAAACATAAGTTCACCAACGACGATGTGAACAACGCTAAGAAGCTACACCCGGAGGGTTAGCTACATCACGACAGTACAACAATACATATATAACAATATAAACAAATAAGGTTAACCCATTAACCCATTACCGAATACCAAACACCACAACGAAGATTGGCAGAACTAGATTACTACACGAAACCACACGAGATTACTATCTTCACGACATCGAGGTTGGCTGAACTACACGAGCCTTAGTAATCCGAAACCACACGAGATTACTACCTCAATAAGATGACCGAACTACACGAGTCATCGTGAATCCGAACTACACGCGATTCACTTCTTCAATAACAAAACCCACGGTCACGGGATTATAAAGTCCACCACATCGGGGTTATCCAAAACCACATCACAATACATGTGATAACGTACACACAAGTGTACACCTCGCCAAAAAGGAGGTCAACCAAAACGCACAACCGTGCCAATTGGACTCATACAAAAGTCCATCAAATCCACCTATATGTGAAGTGAGCTCTATAACCGAGAACCACTTCACCCAACCCGCACCATCCTACACATACATATGTACATAGGATATTAACACTTTCTAAATAATCCGCAACTCGTCTATGGAAAGTACCTATTCCATTATCATAAATACCACAACACAATTAGGATGGATTTACAAACCAACCCAATTCGACACTTAGTACAATTTCGACCCAATTGCACTTCCAAGTACAAACCGTGCCCAAACTAACCAATAATCACTAACACAAGTGATAATGGTCCTAATATGCCAATTAAACCCGAACACAAGTGTTAAACACTTACCGTTCCCAAAATCGCCCATAAACCCTAATTTTGACCCATAAAGTCAAAATCTCACAATTTACAAGTTTTGACACCAAAACGTATTTAACTCGGTTTTATACTTCAACTTAATCCATCTTAAGTTTATAAATCTCATCGAATCGACATTCGGGTTATAATCATCAACAAACCCTAATTTTGACTTTAGTCAAAATTAGTCAACCACAAGAACCCTAAAAGTCTCCAAAACATCAATAATCACTAATACTAGTGATTATACACCATTCTCAAGTCTTAAACATGGTTAAATCATTAACCAACCCAAAACCCGCCTCTTAACACTTATAAACTCGAATCTTGGTGTTAATCTTCAATTAACAACTAAATGGGTTCCATCTATGAATCATATAATCAAAAGCCCCAAAATTGAATGATGAACACGAAAATAAAATTCGGAGTTAGAGCTTACCACTAGTATCACCGTGTAGCTAAGAACGAGGAGAACAAACTTGTCTACTACGCCAAAGATCAAAACCCGCTTCTTCCTTTTCAAAAATCCCTTTGAATCAAATGGGTGTTTGAGTTTGTTGAGAGAAAATGGAAAGAAAAGGAAAAAGAAATAGGGAAATGAAATGGGTGGATGAGGTTAAGTCCTCAAATCTGGCTCAAACGCGAAAAGACCGAAATGCCCTTTTAAAACTCTTAAAATAACCAAAGGAGTCTGCCAGCGAATATTGGCGCGGCGCGCGACCAGGTGGCGCGGCGCGCGACCACCCAGAATCAGAATCCAGGTCTTACAACTCTCCCCCACTTAAAATCGATCACGTCCTCGTGATCTTCACCACTTAACCACTTCGGACCCACTTAACGGTCCTCAATCATAAGTCCCAATCCGAACTTTCCTAGACAATTCTTCCCAATGAATCACCTTTAACAACTAAGATCGTCACCCACGATTTATCAAAACCACAATCCGAGCACTAAAACCTGCTCAATTCCCTCGCACCAGGAAAACTCATCCAATCTCTAACCGAGATGTCAACCCCTAGCATACCATTACCAAGTACAATGCTAAAGTAACCACATACCAAACTTAAGGTCAACCATCTAAACTGACGAAGACTGAGAAGAAGTAAATCCTTACGGATAACACTTACCACTAAACATCCCTTGTAGTGCGCAATACGACCCATACGCAACTACCGTAACATCATAACAGACAGCTAAAACCGATAGCGCCCGAAACGACTATGGCAACGCTAATCCAAAGGTGTACAAAATCGACTATCGTCACACCCGTAACAACATGTGAGCGAAACACGGATATCGCATCACTAAACGTACAACATGGTCCTCGCGACCCCACCATCGGTGTATAAAACAACCGATAGTTCCCACAACATGGTCCTTACGACCCCACCATTGGTGTATCAAACAACCAATAGATCAAACATCATGGTCCTTACGACCCCACCATCGGTGTATAAAACAACCGACAGATCACACAACAAGAAGGCTGGCCGAAAACACACGCGCCTTAGTGAATCCGAACTACACGCGACTCACTACCTTCACCACAACAACAACCGGGATTGGCCGAACTACACGCGCCTTAGTGAATCCGAACTACACGAGAGTCACTATCCCAGAGGGATGACCGAACTACACGAGTCATTTGTGAATCCGAACTACACGAGACTCACTCCTCAATACAATGACCGAAACCACACGAGTCATTTGTGAATCCGAACTACACGAGATTCACTTCCACAATAAGATGATCGAAACCACACGCGTCATCGTGAATCCGAAACCACACGCGATCCACTACCATGATGAAGTCAGCGGACCCTGAAGGTCATGCTTCACCAATCTCAACACCGGATGAAGTCAGCGGACCCCGAAAGTCATGCTTCACCGATACAACACTACGCCCATGACGAAGTCAGCAGACCCCGAAGGTCATGCTCCACCAATCGCGTACTCCCATGATGAAGTCAGCGGACTCGAAAGTCATGCTCCACCAATCAATAACCATGATGGAGTCAGCGGACTCGAAAGTCATGCTCCACCAATCAATAACCATGATGAAGTCAGCGGACCCCGAAGGTCATGCTTCACCAATCAACGCCCTTTTGGCCTCGAACAACGAGTAGCGTAACATCGCGCTCTGCTACACTATAGTGAACCCTAACAGATACCACTAACCATCCACACAATCGAGCAAGAACCACCTATATCAATCATAGGCACAAAACCAAAGTTCTCTAGAAGAGAATCCGATACGCACATCCCTTAATCGAGGGATTTCACCTTGCTCGTCAAACACGTCCATTATCTCTCAACGAGATTTACCACATTACCACATCGGTGATAATTCAAATCCAAAATCGTAAGTACAATTTAACCAAAATTGTACTGTACCACAAACCGACCAAAACTAGGTCCCAACAAAATTTTCGGACCTACTAAAACGTCATTCGAAATCTCACCCTAAGGCCTCCTCGTGCGGGAGTGTAACTCTCCCACTTGGAACTACATTCCATCTCCACAAATCATACAACCGTATAATGCTACCAAGGGTAGACTTTACAACAATTGGGTTCACACGACCCATCACCATATCTTGCTCCAACCTTGAGCATACTAAGGATCTTAACCTATCCTTAAACACTTCGAACGAAAAGTGTACCACCAATTACACAACCCAAATCCCTCGCAACCATCCAATTGCTTTAGTTTGTCAACTTCCACCTTGTCACTCATGTACCTAAGGGTTTCACTTCGGTACCCTAAGTACAATGTAACCACAACATAATCGGAGTCGAACACCACGCTAGTAGGTATAAAAGAGGCACCTAATGTCGCGTCATGTAGACTCCTTTACCAACGTACATCGAGATCCAAAACACTCGATTTCAAGGGTTTCATCCCACCCGTCGAACCTCATGGTTCATCAACTCCAACATACAAGCGAACACGCGCTTAACAATCGAACACCAAAACACATTTCCATGGCTCGGTAGAAACATTTTCCAAATACTAAGGTATGCTTGGTTGCACCAAGTTTTACGCCCTTCGCCCGACAATCAAACGTCACCATAGGGTACTTCCATTAGGAACGTCACCCATAACAACAACATGCACAACACAATGCATTTAATAAACTCAAACTCAACGGCGCATAATAAATAATCAAAGGACATATTTATTTAAAATGAAACGTACCTTAACGTCTTCTTGCCGCACCCGTCCCCACTAACTTGGGACATTCCGACTTACGATGTCCTTCCTCTTGACAATTGAAACACACCATGCCATCACCCTTTGGTACCGAACATTCCCAAGACTTGTGACCCCTTACGCCACAATTGTAACATCGAGACGTACTAGAATCCGGTATACCCGTCCGCGTACCACCCATGCTCACACTCGGACCCTTAGTCCTCTTACTCGGAGCACCATACGAAACAACCCTTCTCTCACTTGAAGGTTCACACCTCTTCGATCGTGAATACGACTCGAAACCTCTAGCCAAGTCAAATAATTCCGCAAACAATTTCGCTTGACCCTGGCTAATTTTACTCTTCAATTCATCATTCAAGGTCCGATAGAAATCTTGCATCAAAAAATGATCATTCCCCAAATACTCCGGGCAAAAACGAGCCTTCGCCATAAAGGTCGTCTTGAGAGTATTCAAATCCATAGAACCCTGTTGCAAATTTCGCAACTCATTACGCATTTTCGACAAATCGGCTGAAGTTCGGAACTCCTCGAAGAATTCCTTCTTAAACTCGTCCCATGATAACGCCATAAACGGTTCACCACCGACAAGATCAATCTTACCATCCAACCAATCCTTTGCTCTACCCCGCAACAAGCTCGTAGCGAGTCTTGTCCTCTTCTCAGGCGGGCATTCAATAGTACGTAAACACCCTTCGACATCCGAGATCCAAGTTGTGCTTATCAAAGGATCCGGTTTTTTGTCGTACATCGGGGGTTTAGTCTTCATGAAGCTTTTAAGACAACGCTCCATCTCACCACTACCTTGAAGTTCGGAATACTTCCTATCCATTTCTTCTCGAAACGCACTCATTTGCTCAGCAACGGCGGCCGCAACTCTAGCGTTAAACTCCACGTCGTTCGTCTCGATCCCATTTCCCGTCGCCATTCTAAGGAATGCAAAGCGATTAGATCACGAACGTATAAAGCACACACACAATACCGCCCCCATCTTGCTAAACACTCGTCGTACATCACTTGCTAGACACGATTTGCACCCGTAATAAGGTTTGCAAGTCTTTATTACGCACACACGCCGTATCGACTTGTTAGTACAACGACCGTCTCGCTCGATGCTATAAACAAACACAAACGAAATTCTACGCGATATAAACACACGCGAGAATTATCATCACAACACAATCATATATTAATAATATCCGCATTACTAATATAAACGTTAGTCAACCTATAAACAAGGCACTAACTAAACCCATTTCGACCCGTAATCCTACAAGTCCCGCAACAAATTAAACACACACACAAGTCTAAGTCTAGGCACCTATCTCAAGTCACCTAAATCCCTTAGACCATGCTCTGATACCACTTGTAACGACCCAAACCAAACCACGAACAATCTACTTAAAATACAAAAAAAAAAAAATTGTTCGTTCAGCAACTGGCGCGGCGCGCTATAAGGCCGCGCGGCGCGCCAAACTGCTCTGTCCCAAAAAGTTTGAAATGCAAAAAAGATTGGCCACTTCCCGACCTAATTAGACAAAACGATTTTAACCACACATTCATATTTGTAAAACTAACACGTTCCATTAATAAAATTAGTTTTATGAAGACCGGGCCCACATCGGCCGTTTTACGACTTTCGTACGAAAATACAAGTTTTCAACCACAAGACTTTTAATACAAATAAAGCCGAGCATGGCGATTGGGGATACGCTACCCAATCCTAATCAATCCAAAAGCAAGCCTTTTAAAGCAACTACGCGAGTCACTAGTTCCCACGCTTACCCGAGCCACCGTCTCCAAGCAATCTATAAAAATGTAAACAACGAGAGGGTAAGCTAACGCTTAGTGAGTGAAAATATACTACATACATATATATGCATAAAATGGACACGCCACACAATAATCAAATACCGCATACCGGAGCATCCAAGCATAAAGGCAAGCTAAGCTAAGCATACCATACGATCACTAAGCAACAAGCTAAATATGTATCAACAAACATAAGTTCACCAACGACGATGTGAACAACGCCAAGAAGCTACACCCGGAGGGTTAGCTACATCACGACAGTACAACAATACATATATAACGATATAAACAAATAAGGTTAACCCATTAACCCATTACCGAATACCGAACACGACAACGAAGATTGGCCGAACTACACGAGCCTTAGTAATTCGAAACCACACGAGATTACTATCTTCACGACATCGAGGTTGGCCGAACTACACGAGCCTTAGTAATCCGAAACCACACGAGATTACTACCTCAATAAGATGACCGAACTACACGAGTCATCGTAAATCCGAACTACACGCAATTCACTTCTTCTATAACAAAACCCACGGTCACGGGATTATAAAGTTCACCACATCGGGGTTATCCAAAACCACATCACAATACATGTGATAACGTACACACAAGTGTACACCTCGCCAAAAAGGAGGTTAACCAAAACGCACAACCGTGCCAATTGGACTCATACAAAAGTCCATCAAATCTACCTATATGTGAAGTGAGCTCTATAATCGAGAACCACTTCACCCAACCCGCACCCATCCTACACATACATATGTACATAGGATATTAACACTCACCTTGTCGCCTTGATGAACGCTTCCGAATAATCCGCAACTCGTCTATGGAAAGTATCTATTCCATTATCATAAATACCACAACACAATTAGGATGGATTTACAAACCAACCCAATTCGACACTTAGTGCAATTTCGACCCAATTGCACTTCCAAGGACAAACCGTGCCCAAACTAACCAATAATCACTAACACAAGTGATAATGGTCCTAATATGCCAATTAAACCCGAACACAAGTGTTAAACACTTATCGTTCTCAAAATCGCCCATAAACCCTAATTTTGACCCATAAAGTCAAAATCTCACCATTTACAAGTTTTGACACCAAAACGTATTTAACTCGATTTTATACTTTAACTTAATCCATCTTAAGTTTATAAACCTCATCGAATCGACATTCGGGTTACAATTATCAACAAACCCTAATTTCGACTCTAGTCAAAATTAGTCAACCACAAGAACCCTAAAAGTCTCCAAAACATCAATAATCACTAATACTAGTGATTATACACCATTCTCAAGTCTTAAACATGGTTAAATCATTAACCAACCCAAAACCCGCCTCTTAACACTTATAAACCCGAATCTTGGTGTTAATCTTCAATTAACAACTAAATGGGTTCCATCTATGAATCATATAATCAAAAGCCCCAAAATTAAATGATGAACACGAAAATGAAATTCGGAGTTAGAGCTTACCACTAGTATCACCGTGTAGCTAAGAACGAGGAGAACAAACTTGTCTACTACGCCAAAGATCAAAACCCGCTTCTTCCTTTCCAAAAATCCCTTTGAATCAAATGGGTGTTTGAGTTTGTTGAGAGAAAATGGAAAGAAAAGGAAAAAGAAATAGGGAAATGAAATGGGTGGATGAGGTTAAGTCCTCAAATCTGGCTCAAACGTGAAAAGACCGAAATGCCCTTTTAAACTCTTAAAATAACCAAAGGAGTCTGTCAGTGACCATTGGCGCGGCACGCAACCAGGTGGCGTGGCGCGTGACCAGCCAGAATCAGAATCCAGCTCATACAGACAAATGTTTTTATTTTGGCGGAAAATGCTCGACGAAGTAATATATAACAATTATCGTGTTTTTCGAGCGTATGTTGAGGTTTTAGCTATTGGGGTTTAGATATTAGGGTTTAGATATTAGGGTTTAGAAATTTAAGGTTTAGGGTTTAGATTTAGGATTTAGATTGAGTTTTTAACAAGAACGGTTTAGAGTTTAGGGTTTAGGGTTTAGGGTTTGGTGTTTTGGTTTTATGGAATAAACACAAAATACCAAACCCTAAACACCAAACCCTAAACCCTAAACCCTAAACTCTAAATCGGACTAAATTTTACTTCACAAAACATGGAAAAAAAAACGTTCATATTCATCATGTAACAACCCAACCCGTTAACCAAGCAAAAACGCAACATAAAAAAAAAGTTTAAAACTGAGCTGACCAGATGGGGTGCGCGGCGCGCAACCCCACCTGTGCGCGGCGCGCACAGGGCCTGGCAGCCCGCTGTCCACTTTTTTCAATTTTTGTAAAAAGATCTCTTGCTTCCCGACACCTTTAGACCAAACGCTTTTCACTACATTTTATATTGGTTAAAACGAACACGTTTCAATAATAAAATGAGTTGTACGAGACCGGGCCCACATCGGCCGTTTTACGACTTTCGTACAAAATACAAGTTTTCAACCACATGATTTTTAACACAAAATAAAGACCGAGCATGGCGATTGGGGATACGCTACCCAATCCTAATCAATCCAAAAGCAAGATCTTCTAAAGCAACTATGCGAGTCCACTAGTCCCCACGCTTACCCGAGCCACCGTCTCCAAGCAAATCTATAAAAATGTAAACAACGAGAGGGTAAGCTAACGCTTAGTGAGTGAGAATATACTACATACATATATATGTATTAAATGTACACGCCACACAAATAATCAAATAACGCATACCGGAGCATCCAAGCATATAGGCAAGCTAATCTAAGCATACCGTACGATCACTAAGCAACAAGTTAAGGATATATCAACAAACATAAGTTCACCAATGACAATGTGAACAACGCCAATAAGCTACACCCGGAGGGTTAGCTACATAACAACAATATGACAATATATATATACATATATATATATATATATATATATATATATATATATATATATATATATATATATATATATATATATATATATATATATATATATATAGCAATATATAAACGTCCAAGGTTAACCCCTTAACCCAATACCCAAAGTCAACTACCACAATGAAGATTGGCCGAACTACACGAGCCTTGGTAAATCCGCATACACAGGAGACTACTATCTTCAACAACACAACATCGAGGTTGGCCGAACTACACGAGCCTTAGTAAATCCGTAAACACACGAGATCACTACCTCAATAAGATGACCGAACTACACGCGTCATCGTGAATCTGAATTACACGAGACTCACTTTCTCAATAAGATAACCGAAACTACACGCGTCATCGTGAATCCGCATCAACACGTGATCCACTTCACCAATCACAACTCAAATACCGACCCTTCGCCATTGGGGTTGTATAATCCACATCACAAGCGTATGTGATATCGTACACACGAAGTGTGCACCTTGTCAAAGGTGGCCAACCAAAACGCACAACCGTGCTAATTGGACCTATTACACAAGTCCATCAAATCCACCTATATGTGAAGTGAGCCCTATAACTGAGAACCACTTCACCCGACCCGCACCCATCCTACACATACATATGCACATAGGATATTAACACTCACCTTGTCACCTTGATGAATGCCACTGAATAATCCGCAACCCGTCAATGGAAAGTACCTATTCCATTATCACAATTACAACAACACACTTAGAGTGGATTTACAAACCAACTCAATTCGACACTTAGTGCAAATTCGACCAATTGCACTTGCAAGCACAAAACGCGCCCAAACTAACCAATAATCACTAACACTAGTGACAATGGTCCTAATATGCCAATTTAGCCCAATCATAAGTGTAAAACACTTATAATTCTCAAAATCACCCTATAAACCCTAATTTTGACTTATTTCAAAATTAGTCTTTCAAACACCTTCAAAGGGTTTCAACACTTCCATAATCACTAAACCTAGTGATTAAACTCAATTTCAAGTTCTAATCATGGCCAATTTGTTCACCAACCTAAAACCCACCAACAACAAACAATAACCCGATTACTAGCATCAATAAACTCACTTCAAGAGTTTAAATGGGTTTCTCTACAAATCAAGTTCAAACCCTAACTTGAATATCAACTCAAACAATGAAATTCGGAGTTAGAACTTACCACAACAACCAAAACGTAGCTAGGAACGAGGTGAACAACTTTAACACTTGAGCTTTTGATCAAACCAAGCTTCTTCTTCTCCAAACCCCAAATCTCTCTCTAGAAATCTCCCTCTCTCTCTAGATAGTTGAGAGTGTGTTTGTGGATGTGAAAATGATCCAACAATAGATCCAAACCAGCTGATAAGTCCACAGATCCAGCCTCAAGTGAAATGACCAAATTGCCCTTCATTTAACTTAAAATAGAAAAAGATAGAAGTCTGTCACAGACCACGTGCGCGGCGCGCTCACCTTATGGTGCGCGGCGCGCACCCATGTCTGGGCAGATTCTGAGTTTTTAACTTCACACCACGCTTTGCCCACTAAACGTACATCATTAATACACTACGTACAATAAATATTAGGGTCTTACAACTCTCCCCCACTTAGAATCGATCACGTCCTCATAATCCTCGTCACTTAACCAACCGGACCTACACTCCACGGTCCTCAACATAAGTCCCAAACCGACTTTCCTAGGCAATTCTTCCCAAATGAATCGCCTCTAACAACTAAATCGTCACCCGAGATTTATCGAATCCAAAAACCGAGCACTAAAACCTTACTCATTCCCTCACATCGGGAAAACTCAACCAAATCTCGAACCGAGATATCAACCCCTAGCATACCATACCAAGTACATCGCTAGTAAAAACCGCTCATCAAAATAAAGTCAACCATCTAAACCGACGAAGACCGAAAAGAAGTGAATCCTTACGGATAACACTCACCACTTAACATCCTTTGTAGTGCGCTGATGTTATGCGAGGGGTATATGAAATAGTTATATTTTTACAAGGAAATACTATTAAATACGATACAATTTTACACAAGATATTTATTTATTTATAGAATGGATATACCTAAATCTTGCTACAACACTTATAGGCATTGTACCTAATCGTACAGTTGTGTAATTTTTAGTAAGTCCGGTTCGTTCCACAGGGATCTTTTAAACAAGCTTAACGCTATATTTTTAACTTATAATTGTAAAAATACAAAAATATATATAAGTAGTATTATTATTATAAAAGGGGTTTTTTTACCGTTTAATGACCGGTTTGTCGATTTTAAAACTTTAGTCGCAGTTAAAACCTAATGTAAAATATTAAAAATAAATATAACTTAATTTAAAGCGTAAAGTAAATAACGATAATGAAATTGCGATAAATAAAAGTGCGATAAAATAAAATTGCGATAATTAAAGAGAATGATAATTAAAAGTGCAATTAAATAAAATAACAATAAATAAAAGTGCGATAATTAAAAGTGCAATTAAATATGAAAATAAAAGAATTATGCTTATTTAAACTTCCGTAATCTTGATGTTTGACGTGTTGATTTTTAGTTTATTCCCATGGGTTAATTGTTCTTTGTCCTGGATTATTCAATATGTCCATACGGATTTGTCCATAATAGTCCATCAGTCATAATCATAAAATGCGGAAGTCCTCGTCAAATTATTCTTATTCTCGAAGTTAAATATTCTAACTAATTGGGGATTCGAATTGTAAAAAGGTCTTAATACTTTGTTTAATGAATACACCAGGTTATCGACTGTGTGTAAACCAAGGTTTTACTACTTTGTTAACAATTACACCAATTACCCTTGAATGTAATCCACCCCTGTTTCAACAAGTCTATTAATTATTAATTCAGTTTCGTGTCCGGTAAAATGAACAATTATTGGTATTTATAGATATCCCGCCCACCGTACCCGATTAAGCGTAGGTGGTTATATTTAAATACGTCAATTTATAAGTCTATATATTAAATTAACGAGGTCTCATTTAGTTAATATAAAGCCCATTAATAGCCCATAGTCTAATTTCCACAAGTGTCGTTCTTTTATCCAAATCCCAATTATGGTACAAAGCCCAATTACCCAATTTTAATATTTAGCCCAACATTACGATTACTTAGGCATTAAATAAACATAATAATAACTTAGCTACGAGACATTAAATTAAAAAGGTTGAACATAACTTACAATGATTAAAAATAGCGTAGCGTTACACGGACAGAATTTCGACTTACACCCTTACAACATTCGCTAACATACCCTTATTATTAGAATTAAAATTAAAATTAAAATTAAAATTATAATATATATATATATATATATATATATATATATATATATATATATATATATATATATACGTTTGAGTAGGAAGAAGAAAAAGAAGGTGATGATATTCGATCAAAACTGCGCTTTTTATAGGAATGTGGCCCTCCACTGTACACCATGTCATCGCATGGAAAATGTACTTCCAGGCCATGCGATCGCATGGCCACTTTTTCCAGCTCACATGAGCTTGTTTCTATCTTGCCGACAGTTTTAATTATAATATATAATATATAAATAATTTTAAGAATTATTTAAATATTATATTATATTTATGTGCATAGTTGACTTGTAATTTTTTGTCCGTTGCGTCGAGCGTTGAGAGTTGACTTTGGCCCCGGTTCCGGATTTTCGAACGTCCTTGCGTACAATTTAATATCTTGTATTTTGCGTTTCGCGTCTTGTACTCTTGTAATTTTGAGACGTTTCTCACCAATAATTTGAACAACTTTGATTGTACTTTGTACTTTTGAGCTTTTTTGGTCGTTTGCGTCTTCAATTCGTCGAATCTGTCTTTTATCTTCACCTTTTATTATTTAAACGAATATCACTTGTAAATAGAACAATTGCAACTAAAAGCTTGTCTTTCTTGAGGGATAATGCTATGAAATATATGTTCGTTTTTAGCATTATCAAATATTCCCACACTTGAGCGTTGCTTGTCCTTAAGCAATATAGTCTTGAAATAAAAATACCAGAATCACTTCTTTATTCTTCACACTTTGTACATCAGTGATTTCTATACGGCGGTATGAACAATGGTAGTAACGATGTGGTTTACAGTCCCACATGACTATGAAAATTTAGATCCTTAAGGAAATTGGATCTTTATGAAAACATTTGATCTTTTTGAAAATTAAATCTAGGTTTTACCCTAGATAAGTTTTCCGGAATACCCCTTCACCGGTGTTTGTAAATTCTTTTTGTGGGATTGGTGGGTTTCAGATTTGAAAATTTTAGCTAAAAACTATATTGCTAAACTATATTACATGTATAAAATTTTGTATAGTTAATATTGTCTCAGTAAAATATATGTTTTGTAGTATAGTGGTAAGTATTCCCGCCTGTCACGCGGGTGACCCGGGTTCGATCCTCGGCAGCGGCGCCAAAAATACTTGATGTTATGCGAGGGGCATATGAAGTAGTTATATTTTTACAAGGAAATACTATTAAATACGATACAATTTTACACAAGATATTTATTTATTTATAGAATGGATATACCTAAACCTTGCTACAACACTTATAGGCAGTGTACCTAATCGTACAGTAGTGTAGTTTTTAGTAAGTCCGGTTCGTTCCACAGGGATCTTTAAAACAAGCTTAACGCTATATTTTTAACTTATAATTGTAAAAATACAAAAATATATAATTAGTATTATTATTATAAAAGGGGTTTTTTTACCGTTTAATGACCGGTTTGTCGATTTTAAAACTTTAGTCGCAGTTAAAACCTAATGTAAAATATTAAAAATAAATATAACTTAATTTAAAGCGTAAAGTAAATAACGATAATGAAATTGCGATAAATAAAAGTGCGATAAAATAAATTTGCAATAATTAAAGAGAATGATAATTAAAAGTGCAATTAAATAAAATAACAATAAATAAAAGTGCGATAATTAAAAGTGCAATTAAATATGAAAATAAAAGAATTATGCTTATTTAAACTTCCGTAATCATGATGTTTAACGTGTTGATTTTTAGTTTATTCCCATGGATTAATTGTTCTTTGTCCTGGATTATTCAATATGTCCATACGGATTTGTCCATAATAGTCCATCAGTCATAATCATAAAATGCGGAAGTCTTCGTCAAATTATTCTTATTCCTAAGTCAAATATTCCAACTAATTGGGGATTCGAATTGTAACAAGGTCTTAATACTTTGTTTAATGAATACACCAGGTTATCGACTGCGTGTAAACCAAGGTTTTACTACTTTGTTAACAATTACACCAATTACCCTTGAATGTAATCCACCCCTGTTTCAACAAGTCTATTAATTATTAATTCAGTTCCGTGTCCGGTAAAATGAACAATTATTGGTATTTATAGATATCCCGCCCACCGTACCCGATTAAGCGTATGTGGTTATATATAAATACGTCAAATTATAAGTCTATATATTAAATTAACGAGGTGTCATTTAGTTAATATAAAGCCCATTAATAGCCCATAGTCTAATTTCCACAAGTGTCGTTCTTTTATCCAAACCCCAATTATGGTACAAAGCCCAATTACCCAATTTTAATATTTAGCCCAACATCACGATTACTTCGGCATTAAATAAGCATAATAATAACTTAGCTACGAGACATTAAATTAAAAAGGTTGAACATAACTTACAATGATTAAAAATAGCGTAGCGTTACACGGACAGAATTTCGACTTACACCCTTACAACATTCGCTAACATACCCTTATTATTAGAATTAAAATTAAAATTAAAATTAAAATTAAAATTATAATATATATATATATATATATATATATATATATATATATATATATATATATATATATATATATATATATACGTTTGAGTAGGAAGAAGAAAAAGAAGGTGATGATATTCGATCAAAACTGCGCTTTTTATAGGAATGTGGCCCTCCACTGTACACCATGCGATTGCATCTTCCAGGCCATGCGATCACATGGCCACTTTTTCCAGCTCACATGAGCTTGTTTCTATCTTGCCGACGGTTTTAAATATAATATATAATATATAAATAATTTTAAGAATTATTTAAATATTATATTATATTTATGTGCATAGTTGACTTGTAATTTTTAGTCCGTTGCGTCGAGCGTTGAGAGTTGACTTTGGCCCCGGTTCTGGATTTTCGAACGTCCTTGCGTACAATTTAATATCTTGTATTTTGCGTTTCGCGTCTTGTACTCTTGTAATTTTGAGACGTTTCTCACCAATAATTTGAACCACTTTGATTGTACTTTGTACTTTTGAGCTTTTTTGATCGTTTGCGTCTTCAATTCGTCGAATCTGTCTTTTGTCTTCACCTTTTATTATTTAAACGAATATCACTTGTAAATAGAACAATTGCAACTAAAAGCTTGTCTTTCTTGAGGGATAATGCTATGAAATATATGTTCGTTTTTAGCATTATCAAATATTCCCACACTTGAGCGTTGCTTGTCCTCAAGCAATATAGTCTTGAAATAAAAATACTAGAATCACTTCTTTATTCTTCACACTTTGTACATCAGTGATTTCTATACGGCGGTATGAACAGTGGTAGTAACGATGTGGTTTATAGTCCCACATGACTATGAAAATTTTGATCTTTAAGGAAATTGGATCTTTATGAAAACATTTAATCTTTTTGAAAATTAAATCTAGCTTTTACCCTAGATAAGTTTTCTGGAATAACCCTTCACTGGTGTTTGCAAATTGTTTTTGTGGGATTGGTGAGTTTCAGATTTGAAAATTTTAGCTCAAAACTTGCGGTTTTGTGTCACCTACTTGCTAACCTTGTATTGGGAAAGCAACACGTCCAGTATACTTGCTCCGTATATTACCTTTCGATAAACTACCGTTCGGTTGTAAAGGAAAGCGTTGAACAAGCAACTGTTAAGGCAATGTCCCCTGACATGCTTTTAATTATGGTCTATAATGTGTCGGATGCAATTACTATCCTTTGTAGGAGCAATAGGAAAGCTCACCCTATAGTTTTTTGGTCTGGCACAAGGTCCTGTCTTTGACAATGCTATGCAACCACCGTTCTTACGGTTGATACCCGATTTGGTTCAGCTGACCTAATGAATTCCAGGTGAATTCCTAGGATTTTACGTTCAATGGTAATTAATGCTTTAAAAATGGGTTTTTCAGAAAACAAATCAGTTTGTAATTTTGATCAAAATATTTTCTCGTTCAAGCTCGAGTTTAAATATCATCGAATTCCATGAGTTTGTAATTCTCAATCTTTAAGGTCAATCTCAAGGATTGAGTAATATCAGTCTTAAAAGCTGGTTTTTGATCTTTTAAGGAGATTATCCTTTCTGGGGATCTGATTCATTAGTCTTATCAAGCTAATTTCCACGATGCCCTCCCCATTTTACGAGACAGATCCTCTCATGGTTAGGATAAGTCTGACCACTTGGTGACCCTGTTTGACGCTGAGGTCCGTGGATGTGATGATCACTCTAAATCCATATGGACGAACACGTCATTCATTAATTTCATTGCGAGGTATTTGACCTCTATATTATACGTTTTGTAAACATTGCATTCTTTTGAAAAGGCACACCATAAATGAATATTTAAATCAAAGGTTTTTGACATCTGATGATTTCTACATATAGACAATCACCGTATATAATAGTTTACAATAGTACTTCCGTTGACAATGCAGTCAAAATAAGGTACATGATGATGAATTGGTGAATGCAACGTTTTCTTGAAAAATATGCCATATAAGACTCCATGCACATAGCTTGTCTATCATATAAGCAAACAGCGGAAGACTTCTAGGGAACCTGGGAATAAACATGCTAACAAGTGTCAACACAAAGGTTGGTGAGTTCATAGTTTGTATGTTTCGCATAATCTGTATATAAAGATGGATCACAAGATTTCAGTTGTTTCATCCAGAAACGTTTATCAAAATATTCTACAAAATTGAGCACCCTGGTAACTAAACTTAACGTATATATAATTTGTACCCTTTGTATAATCATCTTAATAATACACGCAAACCAACGTGTACGCTTCTCAAATAGCATACGTCCGTTAAAAGGCTAGTGCTCTAGCTCGAACGGGGATATCAAGCCCTATGGATCCATATACTGTTATTCGCGCCCACCAGTCCATATCCTATGTACTGGCAGCTACTAGTTACCAAAGCTAAGGGATTTTCAGTTCAAACTCAGTGTAGAATTAAGTATGTACTTGTATCCATTGCGTTTAAAATAAATTGCATGTATTCTCAGCCCAAAAATATATATTGCAAAAGCAATTAAAAAGGGAGCAATGAAACTCACCTTAGCAGCACATAAAGTTGTTCATCGTAATGTGATCGAAACTCGGTATATCAAATAATCGTAGATCTCAACCTAGAGAACATATGTTGGTCAATAAATGTCTATCAAGCTAGGTCAGGTCATAGTGTATCACAATCCTAATGCTCGAAATTGACATACAAAAGTTATCCAAAGTTGTTTCAAAAAGTCAATTTTGACAATAGTTCAACAAACGAGACGTACCTTATATAAGGATTCATTTACTCGGTTGGTAATATTCAAAAATCCATTTTATCAATCTCATAAACAAGTTGTTTAAGTATTAATTGCAGATTCAAAAAGCAATTCCAATTATAATTCAGTTGACCATATCTTTTGATTCGTTCCTTGAAACTATTCGATATCTAAATGAAAAGTTATTGATTTTTCGCCAGCTTTCCGAAAACATGTATATCATATACCTTTTACCCGTAATATATGTATTTAATTTGTGATTTATTATAAACTGTTTAACGATGAAATTTCGCATACAAGCATGTATAAATATATACACTCGAGCGCTAGTATGTATACACTATTAATTTATAAAATATAAAATATAAATGCTTACGTATTAATATTGAGATTCAATATTGTAGAAAAGTACGTAGACGTAACGGAGATGATAAACACTAAGTTTGATTCACAATTATACCCCCGAACATTACCCATAACCTCCTTGGCAATAACCCATAATTTCTTTAGCTTTAATTCACTCGAAAATCATTTTTGAAATCGTTTGAACATGACCTCGTCGTAGTATTTTATGTATAATACTAATAAAAATAATATTAATACTACTGATAATAATAATAATAATAATAATAATAATAATAATAATAATAATAATAATATAAATAATATAAATATTACGGAGTATATATCTATATCTGTGTAAGTGTGTGTCATGTTCGAGCAAAACAATTGAATTTATAGTACCTTTTCTGAAAAAGCACCCCATGCGATCGCATGGGATTTGTGCTTCAAGGCCATGCGATCGCATGGCCCTCTGATCCAGCTCACAAACTTTTAACTTTTTATTTGTCGACATAATTTTATATAATATATATAATATATTTAATTTATATAATTAATTATATATTATATTAAATTCACATGCATAGTTGACTTGTAATTTTTGTTCCGATAAGTCGTACGTCATCACTCGACTTATGTCCCGGTTCCGGTTTTTCAAATGTCCTTTCGTACGCCGAGAAAACTTATATTTTACATTTCGTGTCACGTACCTTTGTCAAAATATAGCCTTAAATTATCCCTAAACTATACCACTCAAAGTATATCTTAAACTTTCGAGTATTTTGATCATTTACTTCTATAAATCATCGTCTCGCTATTTGTTAATATATATATATATATATATATATATATATATATATATATATAATAACAATTAGTTTTTATGACCAAGTTAATATTATATTTTATCGTATTGTTAAATATATATTTTCGATATTAATAAGCACGTTTTAAAATATATATCGCAAGTTATTCATATATCTAATTCCAACATTTGATATTCCTTATTATTGTATGTGTCCAAATTACGTTATTTAAACAAACACTTTACCATTTATTCTCAATACCGTTAAGAATGAATGATTTCCCAAATCAACGTGGACCTTACAACAGAGACCCGTAATAATATCATAATCCTTAAGGGACTTAATAATTATCTTTTAATTCAATCGTTTGGCATAATCTTTTAACTCTGTATCTAAATATATCAATCAGATAATCAAACCAATAAGTTTAATGCACAGTATCATATACTCAACACTTTGTTACGTTTTCAAGTTATGGTATATATATGTATCTATTTACCTATAATTGTTCGCGAATCGTTGAGAACAATCGAAAGGTAATTGAATAGTTCAAAAATTTTGAGATTCAACTTTACAGACTTTGCTTATCGTGTCGGAAACGTTAAAGATTAAGTTTAAATTTGGTCAAAAATTTCCTGGTCATCACAGTGGATTTCCTGCTGATTTTAGAGATGACTTTTTGTAACGACCCGGATTTTTCCGATCATTTTATACCTATGAGATTAATATTTACATAAATTAAACCTTACCAACATGATAAGTAATCTAAATTGTTGAGATTTATGTTTTTAAAAAGAGTTTTACACAACGTTTGACCGTCTAATTTGACCGATGATATCACGAACTATATAACAAACGATAATTATACGTTTGTGTATATATATGTATTTATATATATTTAACATGATCTAAGAATGGTTTAACATCTCATTGTGTACTAATAACAATAAGTTATAAGTATACTTTGAGACTACTAACTTAAGTTTTCAAAATGATAACTATACGTAACGTTATTTGACATATATACCTTTAACCTATAATACTTATACAAGTATCATATAAATATGTATTTAATCACTTTTAAATGGCTTATATACATAAAACAATATAAGTATATTTACAAAAGATAGCTATATTTGAATTCTCGTTCCGTTTCCTCAAAATTTCTACACATATACCTATAATATATGTACTCGTATCATACCCAGCTCCTATACGTATTCACTATTAGTATATACACATCACAATCACTTTATTATCAGCCATGAGTCAGCCAATTTTGTATCTTAGCATGCATGATTAATCAATTTGGCATATTACAAGACTTTTGCACAATATTACAAATTTATACATCTTTTCACCACCATTTATACTCCATTCCAATTTCATTCTTACTACACATTTTCTCTAACCAAAAACACACTCTTAGGAACCTTAAGTGTTCTTTACAATCTCAGCAAATAACCATGAAGATCTAGCTTCAAAAACAAGCCTTAATCATCATAATAAATTCCTTACAAGAAAACTTCAATAATCCTTCTAAAAATACAAGTTTACTTCCAACCTTTTGATCCAACTCCACCACTCTTTTGGTTCTAGGATTTTTCTCATATTTTACAGTAACTTTGTCCAAGTAACTTGAGGTAGTAACCTTGTTCATAACCTTATTCGATTCATATTTATATAGCTATCTTATTTTGTGTTGTAAAATTTTAACAACATGAACATAGTTTGAATGATTTCAAACTTGTTTGCAAACTAAATAGATCCTTCTAACTTATCTTTTAAAACACTTCAAGACCTGTAATATATCATAATGATATGCTAACTTAACAAGATATAACTTGGTTTTACAAAGAACATCTTAAAAACTGAATCTACGTCGTCGGAGTGCAACCGGGGGCTGTTTTGGGTTGGATAATTAAAAACCATCTTAAGTTTTGAATTGGAAGTTCATGTTCTGGAAAAATGATATTTCTTATGAATATGTTAACACATAAAAATTTCATGGTTTAACTCTGTAACATCCCAAATATTTAAGGTATTATTTTATGTAAATTTTTTATTGCTAAGAAATTAAATGGTAAAGGTTATTTTATGTTAAATGGATAAAAGTTAAGTTTATTGGTTAAGTTAGGAAGGACTAAGGGTGAAAAGTTAAGAATAAGGACTTCTCTAACCATAGTTGTGGTGGGGAGGGTAGAAATTGCTAATAAGCCAAAGTTATTTTATATAAAAGGGATTAAAATGCTGGAAAAATAAATTATTAAGTGCAAAATACAGAAAACCTTCCTGGAGTTCTTGTGAGTGTCGACATTTGCAAAGGGAAGAGGAGGATCCATCAATTGTTAAAATTAAACTCATGCAATCTTGAATTAGTGAAATCTAAGACACCCTAATCACTTTAGCAAGCTCTAATCTTCCAATTTCACTCTCTTTGTGCACAATTAGGGTTCTTAAACTCTAAAAGTCAAGGTATGGATTTTGTGTCCAAGTATTGCTTATATGGTGTGTTTATGATGAGTTTTATGCTTAAATAGTTGCTAGTTGTTGAATTGTGCACAATTGTTTGAGTTAGAATGTAATTGTTATTGATTTTGGAAGAGGAATTATGTATAGACTTGCATGATGGATTTTTTTGTTATGAATATGGTGAATTTGGTGATGTTCTAGTTAAGTTTCTAGTCATGCACACCAAGTGTTTGTTAAAATGTCTCAAAGAGATGATTATGTGTTCTAGCTAGAAATTGTGATGAAGGATGTTCATGTATGAACTTTTGTTATAGTTGTAAGTTATAGAAATTGATAATTTGATAATTTAATGGTGTTAGTAATGAAATTGGATTACTATGCACATTTGATGATTAATGAAAGGATTAAAGAAAAAGTTGCATGATAGAGCTAAAAGGGATGAGTTAGTAATGTACATGATTAAAATGTGATGTTGAATTGGTAACATTGTCATCTTAGGAAAAATGAGATTTTAAGGCTACTTGTATGCTTGTTGTGATTAGGGGGTTAAATGTGTGTGTAAGTATGAAAAGATGTAATGATTCAAGAAAGTTGTGTTTTTGAATGAGTTATGTGATTAATGGGATTAGCTCATGTATAGGTGCTAATCAAGGAAAAGAGATTTCAAGTGATCAAGGAAATTCAATTAAGCAAGGTGAGTTCATAGGGGGTAATATGGGCGGGTCAAGAGTGGCTTAGTGTTCTCGGATTGCATCCGTGCAAGAGAGAAACGACTAAGTGCACTAGTTATGTAGCTTAGATAGAACTATTGGGTTAACCTAATAGTTGTATCTATGGTTGATGTTTAGCTTAGGCAAGGTTATTACATTGCTAGTAATCTTGCCTATGGTTTGTGTTAGCTTAGACACATTAAGTGTCTATGTATGAGATGATGATAGCTTAGGCATATTTAGTATGTCTATGGTTAGCTTAGGCATGATTACTAGGTTCGGCCTAGTAAGTCATGTCTATGGTATGAATGAATTGGATCCGAATGTATGCAAGCAACCAATGGGTTGAAGGATAAGTGTTATGATTTGTGCCCAAATGTTTTATGTTTTGTGTTTTATTACTTTCCTATAACTCACTAAGTGTAAAAACTTACCCCCATGATGTTTTATGTTTTAGGTACTAAAGTCCATCGTGAAGGTAAGGAACCCGTGTGAAGCACTTGAGGAGCATTGGCATTAGAGTAAGTGGTATTGCAAGTCCCTTATTGTAAACACGCTCCATGGTTACCGCTTATCAACGCCTAGTGTTTTGGTATGAGTCATGTTTGTTGTTGTCAAACTTGGGACCTAATGATGGTTGGAGTATGAAAACATGTTTTGAAGTCTAAATGTTGTTTATGGATGGTCTAAGATATTAGAAACTGAATCTTTATGTTGGTGGATGAATTATGCTATTTTAAATGTGTTTGAGAATGATGAAATGTGCAAAAGTTGGTTTAAGTAAAATGTTGCAGGTCAGGCACCCGGACCAGTGTTATGTCGCGCCGCGGCCAAGGGCTCCGCGCCGCGGCAATGAACTAAGGTTCAAAACAGAAGTTGGGTTAAGGAGATAAAAATTTTATGTGTTGTGTCGCGCCGCGACAAGGCAGGTCGCGCCGCGGCAAATGCCTTGTCCGGCCAGTAACTTAACTTTTCAAAAAAAAAAAAAAAAAAAAAATTTTACTCGAATCAAGGCGTTAAAAGTTGGTATCAGAGCTGAGGTTTAAGGGACTTGGATAACCCACGATAGGGATTATCTAGGCTTAAACCATTGTTGTGAAAGGATAAGCGGTTTAGGACTTGCATAAGTGTTTAAGTCGTATAGTTGTGCCATGCTCCATAGGGTAGAGTCATTGACAAGACGCATAGAATAATGAATAAGATTACGAATTGGTTTATGTAAGGAGTTTGATACTCGCTAGCCATGATGTCGTGGTAGACTAGATGTGTAATGAAATGGTGTAATAACAACAGGCCATTGCTATTACTTCATTCTAGTACACATGGACGTCTACTATGGTCATGGTCAATCGAGTTAGGAATTCTTTCAGATTGTTTGGTTTTGATGAATAATGGTGTTACCGGTATTTGAACTAATGGGTTGAATGTAATTTTCAGAATGGCTATTGTATCACCAAACCGAGGTCAAGATGAGGATGATGAGTACGTCCGCACCCCATCCACGGAGTCTATAGAAGACTCTCAAAACGAATCGGAAGAAGTTAACATGCCAAATGATATTTCGGGGCAAATAGGGCAAGCCTTGATACGTTATACCCCAACCTTGTTAGAAAAGATCAAGACATTGATCAATGATCAATTAGATGAGAAGTTAAAGACTCTTATTGCTAATAACCCTACCTTAAGAGGTGAAGGCGGTAGTGGGGTAAGACAAGAAGAGGTAGAAGCCCCAAAGAAGAAGGATGATCGTTTTGAATACAAGAACTTTGCAAATTGCCATCCCCCCGAGTTTCATGGTAAGGTTGACCCAATCGTTAGTCAAAGGTGGATAGACGAAATTGAAGAAACTTTTATGTTATGTGAATGCCCCGAGCATTTAAAGGTAATTTACGCGGCACATCAAATGAAGGGTAGTGGTTATGAGTGGTGGAATTTTATAGTTAAGTCTCATGGGCGAGACGTGGCTACAAGTTTCTCATGGGACAAATTCCGTGAAATGTTTATGACTCAATTTGCTCCGCCCGCCGAGGTTAGTAGGTTGAAATCCGAGTTTATGAATATAGAGCATGGAAGTAAGTCGGTGACCGAGTTTAATGCTGAGTTCAATGACAAGTCTCGTTTTTGTCCGGACTTCGTGTCAAGTCCCAAGTTGATGATGGATCATTATCATGAAAAGTTAAATCCCGAGATAAGTGAATTTATCGACAAGAGCACTTATAAGACCTTAGCCGAGATGATGAATAGAGCACTTGTTAGAGAGCATGAACTTAGGAAGAAGGCGGCGTTTAAACGGAAGTTAGATCAAGACTCTAAGGCGATGCATAATGTTAGTCCGAAGAAGGGTAAGTTTGGTTCCGAATCCCCGCACAAGTCAAAAGGGGGTTTTGTGTCGGGTAAGAGCGGTGGGAAAGAAGCCAAGTTGTGTACTAGATGTGGTAAAAATCATACGGGTGAATGTAAAGCGGGTACCTCCGATTGTTACTCTTGTGGAAAGCCGAGACATAGGGCCGTCGAATGTCCTAAGTAAGGTAAGCAATGTTATTATTGTTTTGAGAAAGGTCACTTTCAAGCCGAATGTCCGGAATACAAGAAGGATTTAGCTAGTGGTAGTGTTAAGAAAGAGGTTAAGACGGAACCGAAGACTAGTGATAGCCGACCAAGGGCCCGAGCTCATCAGATTACCGCACTCGAAGCGAAGGAGTCCAAAAATGTGGTGTCAGGTACCTTTATTGTAAACTCTTTACCTGCGCATGTTTTGTTTGATTCCGGTGCTACGCGGTCGTTTGTATCATATTCTTTTTGTAAGCATTTTAATATGACCCCAAGTATGTTAGAACACCCATTAGAGGTTGAAATAGCGGATAATAAGACCGTGATGGTGTATAGTATCATTAAGGGGTGTGAAATTATTTTGGATGATGAAAAGTTTGTCATTGATTTAATACCCATGCAAATGGGGGAATTTCAAGTAATTGTGGGCATGGATTGGCTAGATGACAATGAGGGGATAATTTTGTGTCGTAAGAAAATATTGTTAGTTCAATCACCAAGTGGAAAAGTTATATGGATTTATGGGGAACGAGCTAGGCGTGCAATTCCTATATGCACATATGCTAAGGCTAAAAGATTTTTGTCTCATGGGTGTTGTGCGTTTTTGGCACATGTTGTTGATGATTCGAAAAAGGTTGTTGAATTAGATGATGTACCAATAGTTAACGAGTTTCCGGATGTGTTTCCAAGTGAATTGCCCGGTGTACCTCCCGAGCGAGAGGTAGAGTTTAGAATAGATTTGATACCCGGGGCCACGCCAATTGCCAAAGCTCCCTATCGATTAGCCCCGTCGGAAATGAGAGAAATGATGACTCAATTACAAGATTTGATAGATAAAGGTTTTATACGTCCTAGTAGTTCACCTTGGGGAGCTCCGGTTTTATTTGTGAAAAAGAAGGATGGAACTATGAGAATGTGTATTGATTATCGAGAATTGAATAAAGTCACTATTAAGAACAAGTACCCGTTGCCAAGGATAGACGATTTGTTTGATCAACTACAAGGTGCTAGTTTCTTTTCAAAGATAGATTTAAGGTCGGGTTACCATCAATTGAAGGTGAGGGAAGAAGATGTCCCTAAAACGGCTTTTCGAACAAGGTATGGTCATTATGAGTTTGTGGTTATGCCGTTTGGATTAACAAATGCTCCGGCCGCGTTTATGGATTTGATGAATAGAGTTTGTCGACCGATGCTTGATAGGTTTGTAATTGTGTTCATTGATGACATTTTGGTATATTCTAAGAGTGAAGAGGAACATACGGTACATTTAAGACAAGTATTAGAGACTTTAAGAAGAGAAAGATTGTTTGCTAAGTTCTCTAAGTGCGAGTTTTGGCTTCGTGAAGTTCAATTTTTGGGCCATGTCATTAACAAGAAGGGTATTTGTGTTGATCCGGTGAAGATAGAGGCAATTATGAGATGGGAACCACCTACGAATCCTACCGAGGTTAGGAGTTTTCTAGGTTTAGCGGGGTATTATCGGCGATTTATACAAGATTTTTCTAGAATAGCCACCCCACTCACCAAGTTGACTCGTAAAAGTGTGCCATGGAGATGGGAAGAAAAGCAAGAACAAGCGTTTCAACTCCTTAAGGAGAAGCTCGTTCAAGCTCCCATATTGGTTTTACCGGAAGGGAATGAGAACATGACGGTTTATTGTGATGCTTCTAAGAAAGGCTTAGGGTGTGTATTGATGCAAAATGGGAAGGTCATAGCTTATGCTTCCCGACAATTGAAGGAACACGAGAAACGCTATCCTACGCATGATTTAGAATTGACGGCCGTGGTTTTTGCTCTAAAGATTTGGCGTCATTATCTTTATGGTGTTAAGTTTTCCATTTATACCGATCATAAGAACTTAAAGTATTTGTTTGATCAAAGGGATTTGAACGATAGGCAAAGGAGAGGTCTCGATTTGGTGAAAGATTATGATTGTGAGATCTTATATCACCCCGGAAAAGCGAATGTAGTAGCGGATGCTCTTAGTAGGAAGTCAAGTCATCAACCGATTAAGATAACAAGCTTGGCTATGGTAATATCACCTCAAATATTTGATGATATTCGTGTTGCACAAGGTGAAGCATTATCGCCCGAAAACGTGAGAAAAGAAAGAATCAAGGGGCAAGTTGACGATTTTGTGGTAGATTCTCGTGGTTTAAGGCTTAGATATGGGAGAATTTGGGTACCTTTGCAAAGTGATGTTAGAAGTGAGCTCCTTGACTTAGCTCACAAGTCTAAGTATTCGATTCACCCCGGTGCTACGAAAATGTATAGAGATTTAAGGAAAGACTATTGGTGGCCGGGAATGAAGAGGGATATAGTTAAGTATGTGCACAAGTGTCTTACTTGTCTTCAAGTGAAAGCCGATCATCAAATGCCCTACGGTAAAATGCAACCTTTAGAGGTACCGGTGTGGAAATGGGAGCATATTACGATGGATTTAGTGACTAAGTTGCCTAAGACCCCTAGACAACACGATGCAATTTGGGTTATTGTTGATAGATTGACTAAGAGTGCATTATTTTTGGCAATAAGAGAAGCTTCGTCGTTGGAAGAAATGTCAAAGTTATATATGAAAGAAGTTGTTGCAAGGCATGGAGTGCCGGTTTCTATTGTTTCGGATCGAGACACCCGATTTACATCGCGATATTGGAGAAAGTTTCAAGAGGAAATGGGTACTAAGTTACATGTAAGTACCTCGTTTCACCCGCAAACGGATGGTCAAAGTGAGCGGACTATACAAACTCTCGAGGATATGTTAATAGCATGTGCTATCGATTTTGGTGGTAGTTGGGATGCTCATTTACCATTAGTTGAATTTTCATACAACAATAGTTATCACTCTACAATTGGAATGGCACCATATGAGATGTTGTATGGAAGGAGGTGTAGAACCCCGATTTGTTGGGGCGAAGTAGGTCAACGGGAATTAGGAAGCACGGAAATAGTACAACAAACCACCGAGATGATTGACCAAATTCGTGAAAGAATAAAGGCGGCACAAGATCGACAAAAGTCTTATGTAGATAAAAGGAGAAAACCGATAGAATTTCAAGTAGGTGATAAAGTGATGCTAAAAGTTTCTCCATGGAAAGGCATCATTCGTTTTAGAAAGAGGGGAAAATTGGGTCCAAGGTTCGTGGGACCATTTGAGATAGTGGCGAAAGTTGGGAAGGTAGCCTACCGTTTGGCTCTACCCGATGAATTGAGTAATATACATGACACGTTTCACGTGTCACAATTGAGGAAATGTTTGGCGGATGAATCAACCTATGTTCCTTTGAATGAAATTGAGGTCGATAATAAGTTAAGGTATGCGGAAAAGCCGATAAAAATTATGGATCAAAAGGTTAAGCACTTGAGGAATAAGTCGGTAATATTATTGAAGGTATTATGGCAATTTAGAAAAGGTTCCGAGTGTACATGGGAACCCGAAGAATGGCTCTTGAAGTATTATCCGTCGTTGCATCAAGAATGGTTCGCGAGGACGCGAACGATCCAAGAGGGGGAGAGTTGTAACATCCCAAATATTTAAGGTATTATTTTATGTAAATTTTTTATTGCTAAGAAATTAAATGGTAAAGGTTATTTTATGTTAAATGGATAAAAGTTAAGTTTATTGGTTAAGTTAGGAAGGACTAAGGGTGAAAAGTTAAGAATAAGGACTTCTCTAACCATAGTTGTGGTGGGGAGGGTAGAAATTGCTAATAAGCCAAAGTTATTTTATATAAAAGGGATTAAAATGCTGGAAAAATAAATTATTAAGTGCAAAATACAGAAAACCTTCCTGGAGTTCTTGTGAGTGTCGACATTTGCAAAGGGAAGAGGAGGATCCATCAATTGTTAAAATTAAACTCATGCAATCTTGAATTAGTGAAATCTAAGACACCCTAATCACTTTAGCAAGCTCTAATCTTCCAATTTCACTCTCTTTGTGCACAATTAGGGTTCTTAAACTCTAAAAGTCAAGGTATGGATTTTGTGTCCAAGTATTGCTTATATGGTGTGTTTATGATGAGTTTTATGCTTAAATAGTTGCTAGTTGTTGAATTGTGCACAATTGTTTGAGTTAGAATGTAATTGTTATTGATTTTGGAAGAGGAATTATGTATAGACTTGCATGATGGATTTTTTTGTTATGAATATGGTGAATTTGGTGATGTTCTAGTTAAGTTTCTA
Organism: Rutidosis leptorrhynchoides; assembly: GCF_046630445.1. Taxonomy (NCBI): domain Eukaryota; kingdom Viridiplantae; phylum Streptophyta; class Magnoliopsida; order Asterales; family Asteraceae; genus Rutidosis; species Rutidosis leptorrhynchoides. The sequence goes on along the minus strand of NC_092340.1, from coordinate 241,646,663 downwards.
GTCATGCACACCAAGTGTTTGTTAAAATGTCTCAAAGAGATGATTATGTGTTCTAGCTAGAAATTGTGATGAAGGATGTTCATGTATGAACTTTTGTTATAGTTGTAAGTTATAGAAATTGATAATTTGATAATTTAATGGTGTTAGTAATGAAATTTAATTACTATGCACATTTGATGATTAATGAAAGGATTAAAGAAAAAGTTGCATGATAGAGCTAAAAGGGATGAGTTAGTAATGTACATGATTAAAATGTGATGTTGAATTGGTAACATTGTCATCTTAGGAAAAATGAGATTTTAAGGCTACTTGTATGCTTGTTGTGATTAGGGGGTTAAATGTGTGTGTAAGTATGAAAAGATGTAATGATTCAAGAAAGTTGTGTTTTTGATTGAGTTATGTGATTAATGAGATTAGCTCATGTATAGGTGCTAATCAAGGAAAAGAGATTTCAAGTGATCAAGGAAATTCAATTAAGCAAGGTGAGTTCATAGGGGGTAATATGGGCGGGTCAAGAGTGGCTTAGTGTTCTCGGATTGCATCCGTGCAAGAGAGAAACGACTAAGTGCACTAGTTATGTAGCTTAGATAGAACTATTGGGTTAACCTAATAGTTGTATCTATGGTTGATGTTTAGCTTAGGCAAGGTTATTACATTGCTAGTAATCTTGCCTATGGTTTGTGTTAGCTTAGACACATTAAGTGTCTATGTATGAGATGATGATAGCTTAGGCATATTTAGTATGTCTATGGTTAGCTTAGGCATGATTACTAGGTTCGGCCTAGTAAGTCATGTCTATGGTATGAATGAATTGGATCCGAATGTATGCAAGCAACCAATGGGTTGAAGGATAAGTGTTATGATTTGTGCCCAAATGTTTTATGTTTTGTGTTTTATTACTTTCCTATAACTCACTAAGTGTAAAAACTTACCCCCATGATGTTTTATGTTTTAGGTACTAAAGTCCATCGTGAAGGTAAGGAACCCGTGTGAAGCACTTGAGGAGCATTGGCATTAGAGTAAGTGGTATTGCAAGTCCCTTATTGTAAACACGCTCCATGGTTACCGCTTATCAACGCCTAGTGTTTTGGTATGAGTCATGTTTGTTGTTGTCAAACTTGGGACCTAATGATGGTTGGAGTATGAAAACATGTTTTGAAGTCTAAATGTTGTTTATGGATGGTCTAAGATATTAGAAACTGAATCTTTATGTTGGTGGATGAATTATGCTGTTTTAAATGTGTTTGAGAATGATGAAATGTGCAAAAGTTGGTTTAAGTAAAATGTTGCAGGTCAGGCACCCGGACCAGTGTTATGTCGCGCCGCGGCCAAGGGCTCCGCGCCGCGGCAATGAACTAAGGTTCAAAACAGAAGTTGGGTTAAGGAGATAAAAATTTTATGTGTTTTGTCGCGCCGCAACAAGGCAGGCCGCGCCGCGGCAAATGCCTTGTCCGGCCAGTAACTTAACTTTTCAAAAAAAAAAAAAAAAAAAAAAATTTTACTCGAATCAAGGCGTTAAAAACTCAAAGTGTAAGTATTTTTAGAAAAATGATCATTAAATGTTGTTTTTATGATGGAAAATGATCACCTTCATAAGTTTCACCAAAGTTTGACCTATAACCTGTGATTTTGAATACAACCTAAGGTATTTTCAGTTCATATTCTTAAAATTTGACTCGATCCAAGGAAGTGGCAAGTTGAACAAACAAAAACGGAGTTGTAATGAAGAAACTACGACTAAAACAAGATCGGGTATCCGAAGCTAGTTTAGCTACGAAAATATTTGGAGAAAAATTAAATTAATCATATATTTCTAATTAATATGATATTTCATATATATTTACATATGATTTGATTTTATATATTTCAGGATCACCCGTAAACAACACGAGAAGATTAATCATAAGACCTCATGATTGTACGCAACACGTCATTTGACAACACGGTACTTTATGTACGCAACACGTCACTTGACAACATGGTACCATGGGTCGAGATTAATTCTGATCAATACGAATACGATGGGGTCTTTATTTATTTTATTTAAGCAACTAATTGTGGACCACTAACATCGGACTGCTAACTACGGACTAAGAAAATATTAAAAGTATTAAAAGTATATATATATATATATATATATATATATATATATATATATATATATATATATATATATATATATATATATATATATATATATATATATATAAATAACGATTACTTAAAAAGAAAATATGTTGATATATTATATATGTGGTTAGGTTCGTGATATCTATCGGAGACCAAGTCGTGATAAATACCTTCAAGGCAAAAGTGAGTATATAGTCCCACTTTTAAACTCTAAATATTTCGGGATGAGAATACATGCATTTTATGATTTACGTTATGGACACAAGTGATTAAAAATATATATTCTACGTTGAGTTGTACCACTGGCATACTTCCCTGTAACTTGGTAACTACTATTTACATGAGGTATTGTAAACGCGAATCCTGTTGATAGATCTATCGGGCCTGACAACCCCAACCGGACTGGACGACCAGTATTCAACGGTTGCACAGTACTTCGTTTCGGTGACTACACTTTGTACGGTGTAGTAAGATTTCATAATAAAGGGAATATGCGACGTTGATTAAATGTTAAGTATGGTTATCAAGTGCTCAACAACTTAGAATATTTTTATTAAAACGTTTATATATGAAATCTTGTGGTCTATATTTATAACGCTGCCAGCATTAAACCTATATCTCACCAACTTTATGTTGACGTTTTAAGCATGTTTATTCTCAGGTGATAACTAAAAGCTTCCGCTGCAACTTGTTGAATTTAAGCAAGATCTTGAGTATGCATATTTGTGTCAAAAATAAAACTGCATATCGGAGGATTTGTAATGTAAAATATGTTGGAAGTCGTATTGTTATTATCACACGTAAAGTTTGTAAGTCTAAGATTATCGCTAAACGATAATCATTATTATCTCGTTTAAACCTTGTATTTGTAATAAAAGTTATGGTTTGTATTGTAAAACGAATGTAGTTTTTGAAAAACGTCGCATATAGAGGTTAATACCTTGCGATGAAATCATATGTTATTGTATTCGTCCTTATGGTTAAGGTCGGGTTATGACATGTGGTATCAGAGCGTTGGTCTTAGAGAACCAGAAAATTTGCATTAGTGTGTCTTATCGAGCTTGTTAGGATGCATTAGTGAGTCTGGACTTTGACCGTGTTTGATTTAGAAAACTATTGCTTATCCCTATTGGTTAAAAAAATTAATATGTAAATATTATGTGATACTAACATGCTAGTTGTTATGTGATAGATGTCTAGCTTAGAACTTGTTATCACATTCAGCGACTCCGAACCAGAATCTTCAGATGGTGTTCCAGTCATTAACCTATCCGATGATGAAAACGACACCTTTGGGGAAGACTCACAAGTTCCGGATGAATCAATTGAAGAGGAACCGGAAAGTGATCCTGAGGAGGAAGAAATACAGGAAATTACGAAAGACAAGTTCGAACGAGGAAGGAAACGAAAGGCTACTGAAATGGAAAATCCAAATCCCGAGTCTAGAGAGGATGTTGTGGCACCAACTCCACCAGATACTTCCACACCTATTCTCGCTATTCCTATTAGTTCTATCCCGACATCCAGTTCTTCGGTTCCTCAGCCAAAACGCAGGGAGACAACCAGGATAACCTTTAAGCGATTTCTTTGAACACAAACGCTTTGGGTTAAATGATGCACTGTTGTTTTAAACCATGGGATCATATAACGTTTTATATAATATTACTAGTGTGGTTTGCTTAATGTTTGATGTAAGATAAGCATATGTAAAATAGTGAAGTGTGAAATGCAATAATTTTCCATGGTTGTGTATTATTTGGATGGTAGTAATTAATTTCTGTACTAAGCTATTAAGTATGAACTTTAACGGGTTGGTACTACCCTAGATATAATTATAAAACGCTAATAAGAAGAAAAGACTTTTATAATAATAACTGGTTCATATTATTAATAAGCTACGATGTACTGTAAATACATACTACATCTATAATATTCCATGCGAATAATTATTTTTCTCATTCTTATTGAAGATTATGGCGCGATTGAACCGAATGACGGAACAAGAAATCGAGGAACTCATCAATCAGCGAGTGGACGACAGAATGTTATGGGTCGAGGCTGCGAGAGGTGCTGCAGTTAACCCAAATCCTCATGTGGGATGTACTTACAAAACTTTTCAATGTTGCAAGCCCTCATCATTCAGTGGAACAGAAGGACCGGTCGGTTTAACCCGGTGGATCGAAAAGATTGAGTCTGTGTTTAAAATCAGTGGTTGTATTGAGAAGGACATAACCAAGTGTGCATCGTGCACCTTACAAGATAGTGCACTCACGAGGTGGAAAAACTATGTGAAGGCCGTAGGAGGAGATGTAGCTTATGATACTCCCTGGGAAGAATTCAAAACAATGCTAATCAACGAGTATTGTCCAAGGAACGAGGTTAGGAAGTTGGAAGCTGAATTACGAAGCCTGAAAGTTGTTGGTATTGAACTCACCAACTACAATCAGCGATTCATGAAATTAGCTTTGCTATGTCCCGAATTGGTACCAACCGAAGAACGGAAGATTGAACTGTACAAAGACGGTTTGCCTAAAAAGGTCAAGGAAAATGTTACAGCATCCAAACCCAAGACTATTCATGAAGCTATCACCATGGCAAACGAGTTGATGGACCAGATTATTCTGGATAAGAACACCGATGTCAAGACATCGGGAAACAAAAGAAAGTGGGAAGGTAATCATCAACAATCCAACAAGAAACAAGAAACCACGCAAGGTGCGGGTAGCGGTTCAAACTCAGGTTATAAAGGACGAAATCCTTTATGTAACAGATGCCACAAACATCACTCTGGTTATTGTAATGTGGTGTGCAACAATTGTAATCGAAAAGGTCATCTTGCTGAAGATTGTAAGGTTCCCGCTACAAATACAAACGGTACCAAGACTCCTGCCACCAATGCAAATAGAACTGCCTTGGCCACTGTTACTTGTTATGGGTGTGGGAAACAGGGTCATTATAAGAGCTAGTGTCTGAATACAGAGAAGAATAATGGATCTGCACGTGGAAGAGCATTTGTTATTAATGCTAGAGAGGCGTGTGAAGACCCGGAGCTTGTTACGGGTACGTTTACCATTAATAACTTATCCGCATCTATTATATTTAATACTGGTGCCGATAGAAGTTACGTGTGTAGAGACTTTTACGCTAAATTGAATTGTTCATCATTATCTCTAGATGCTAAGTACATGATTGAGTTAGCTAATGGTAAACTAATTAAAGCCGATAAAATTTGCCGTGATTGTAAAATAAATTTAGCCGGAGAAACATTTAAGATTGATTTGATACCCATAGAATTAGGAAGTTTTGATGTAATAGTCGGCATGGACTGGATGTCCAAAATAGGAGCTGAAGTTGTGTGTGCCAAGAAGGCAATTCGCATTCCTCGTAAGGATAAAACGCCAGTAATGATTTATGGAGAGAAGGGTAACTCAAAGTTAAAACTCATTAGTTGTTTGAAAGCTCAAAAGTGCTTGAAGAAAAGGTGCTATGCTATCTTAGTACATGTTAATAAAGTCAAAACGAAGGAAAAAGTGAAGAGCATCAATGACGTGCCTGTGGCAAGAGATTTTCCTGAAGTCTTTCTGGAAGAGTTGCCGGGACTACCTCCTTTCAGGTCTGTAGAATTTCAAATAGATCTTGTACCAGGAGCTGCGCCGGTTGCTCGTGCTCTATATAGACTTGCACCGTCCGAGTTAAAAGAACTTCAGAGTCAGTTAAAAGAACTACTGGACAGAGGATTCATACGACCAAGTACTTCACCGTGGGGAGCTCCAATTTTATTTGTTAAAAAGAAAGATGGATCTTTTAGGATGTGTATAGATTATCGTGAATTAAATAAGTTAACTATCAAGAATCGGTATCCACTACCGAGAATTGACGACTTATTTGATCAACTGCAAGGATCATGTGTGTACTCGAAAATCGACTTAAGATCGGGCTATCATCAACTACGTGTCAAAGAAGAAGATATTCCGAAAACTGCTTTCCGGACACGCTACGGTCATTACGAATTTTTGGTCATGCTGTTTGGGTTGACAAATGCGCCAGCTGTATTCATGGACCTCATGAATCGAGTTTGTAGTCCGTATTTAGATAAGTTTGTTATCGTTTTCATTGACGATATTCTTATCTATTCCAAGATTGAGCAAGAGCATGAACATCATTTAAGATTGGTATTAGAATTGTTAAGAAAAGAACAATTATACGCAAAATTTTCTAAGTGTGCGTTTTGGTTAAAAGAAGTGCAATTTCTTGGTCATGTTGTTAGTAGCAAAGGAATTCAGGTTGACCCAGCTAAAATTGAGGCCATTGAAAAATGGGAGACTCCTAAGACACCAACGCAGATACGCCAATTTTTGGGTTTAGCTGGTTATTATAGAAGGTTTATTCAAGATTTTTCCCGAATAGCTAAACCATTAACAGCGTTAACGCAAAAAGGGAAGAAGTACGAATGGACTTTTGAGTAGGAGAGTGCATTTCAATTACTGAAGAAGAAGTTGACTACGGCGCCTATTTTATCGTTACCTGAAGGGAACGATGATTTTGAGATATATTGTGACGCTTCGCGACAAGGTTTTGGTTGCGTCCTTATGCAACGGAAGAAAGTTATAGCATACGCATCCCGACAATTGAAGATTCACGAGCGGAATTATACGACGCATGATTTAGAATTGGGAGCAGTAGTGTTTGCATTGAAGATATGGAGACACTATTTATATGGGGTTAAATGCACTGTGTTTACTGATCATAAAAGCCTTCAACATATTTTTGATCAGAAACAGCAGAATATGAGGCAACGTAGGTGGGTAGAGCTGATAAACGACTATGATTGTGAGATTCACTATCATCCCGGGAAAGCGAATGTAGTGGCCGACGCTCTAAGCAGAAAGGAACGGGAACCAATTCGAGTACGAGCAATGAACATAACAATTCGCATGAATCTCAACTCACAAATCAAAGAGGCTCAACGAGAAGATCTTACTAAAGAAAACATAGGAAATGAAATAATGAAGAAGTATGGAAAACAAATCGTTATACGGGAAGATGGAATTCGATATTTTGCAAACCGTATTTGGGTACCAAAGTTGGGTGGATTAAGGAAGTTGATATTGAACGAGGCACATAAGACAAGATACTCGATACATCCTAGAGTTGGAAAGATGTATCAAGATCTTAAGATGCATTATTGGTGGCCTAATTTAAAGACAGATGTTGCAACATATGTTGGGAAATGTTTAACTTGTTCCAAAGTCAAAGCAGAACACCAGAAGCCGTCAGGGTTACTTCAACAACCAGAAATCCCAGAATGGAAATGGGATGGTATTACCATGGATTTTATCACAAAGTTACCTAAGACTGCCTGTTATGACACCATTTGGGTAATAGTTGATCGTCTCACCAAATCTGCACATTTCTTGCCTATAAAGGAAACGGATAGAATGGAGAAACTATTACGATTATACATAAAGGAAATTGTTTTAAGGCATGGAATACCTATTTCCATTATATCCGATCGTGATAGTAGATTTACATCAAAGTTCTGGAAATCACTACAGGAGGCCCTAGGAACTCGTTTGGATATGAGTACCGCATATCATCCGCAAACTGACAGGCAGAGTGAAAGAACAATTCAGACTCTTGAGGACATGCTCAGGGCATGTGTGATCGATTTTGGAAACGGATGGGATAAATATCTACCATTAGCAGAATTCTCGTATAATAACAGTTATCATGCGAGCATTAAAGCTGCACCATTCGAAGCATTGTATGGAAGGAAGTGTAGATCCCCTATCTGTTGGAATGAAGTAGGAGATCGACAATTAACTGGTCCCGAGATCATACACGAAACGACTGAGAAGATAGTACAAATCAAGGAGAGATTGAAAACAGCCCGTAGTCGCCAAAAGAGCTACGCCGATGTCCGAAGGAAACCATTAGAGTTTCAGATCGGTGACATGGTTATGTTAAAGGTGTCACCTTGGAAAGGTGTAATACGTTTCGGCAAAAGGGGTAAACTAAACCCAAGGTATGTAGGCCCGTTCAAGATCATCGAACGCATCGGACCGGTAGCTTATCGACTCGAGTTACCACAACAACTCGCCGGAGTACATAATTCATTTCACATCTCAAACCTCAAGAAATGTCTTGCAAAGGAAGATCTCACCATTCCTCTTGAAGAAATCCAAGTCGACAAGAAACTACAATTCATAGAAGAACCAGTCGAAGTCATGGACCGTGAAGTTAAACGACTCAAGCAGAGCAACATACCAATCGTTAAGGTTCGTTGGAATGCTCGAAGGGGTCCCGAGTTTACTTGGGAACGAGAGGATCAGATGAAACAAAAGTACCCACATTTGTTTCCCGAGAACGCAAAATAGGTACAACTTTAAAATTTCGGGACGAAATTTATTTAACGGGTAGGTACTGTAACGACCTGGATTTTTCCGATCATTTTATACCTATGAGATTAATATTTACATAAATTAAACCTTACCAACATGATAAGTAATCTAAATTGTTGAGATTTATGTTTTTAAAAAGAGTTTTACACAACGTTTGACCGTCCAATTTGACCGATGATATCACGAACTATATAACAAACGATAATTATACGTTTGTGTATATATATGTATTTATATATATTTAACATGATCTAAGAATGGTTTAACATCTCATTGTGTACTAATAACAATAAGTTATAAGTATACTTTGAGACTACTAACTTAAGTTTTCAAAATGATAACTATACGTAACGTTATTTGACATATATACCTTTAACCTATAATACTTATACAAGTATCGTATAAATATGTATTTAATCACTTTTAAAGGGCTTATATACATAAAACAATATAAGTATATTTACAAAAGATAGCTATATTTGAATTCTCCTTCCGTTTCCTCAAAATTTCTACACGTATACCTAGAGTATATGTACTCGTATCATACCCAGCTCATATACGTATTTACTATTAGTATATACACATTACAATCACTTTATTAGCAGCCATGAGTCAGACAATTTTGGATCTTAGCATGCATGATTAATCAATTTGGCATATTACAAGACTTTTGCACAATATTACAAATTTATACATCTTTTCACCACCATTTATACTCCATTCCAATTTCATTTTTACTACACATTTTCTCTAACCAAAAACACACTCTTAGGAACCTTAAGTGTTCTTCATAATCTCGGCAAATAACCATGAAGATCTAGCTTCAAAAACAAGCCTTAATCATCATAATAAATTCCTTACAAGAAAACTTCAATAATCCTTCTAAAAATACAAGTTTACTTCCAACCTTTTGATCCAACTCCACCACTCTTTTGGTTCTAGGATTTTTCTCATATTTTAAAGTAACTTTGTCCAAGTAACTTGAGGTAGTAACCTTGTTCATAACCTTATTCGATTCATATTTATATAGCTATCTTATTTTGTGTTGTAAAATTTTAACAACAAGAACATAGTTTGAATGATTTCAAACTTGTTTGCAAACTAAATAGATCCTTCTAACTTAACTTTTAAAACACTTCAAGACCTGTAATATATCATAATGATATGCTAACTTAACAAGATATAACTTGGTTTTACAAAGAACATCTTAAAAACTGAATCTACGTCGTCGGAGTGCAACCGGGGGCTGTTTTGGGTTGGATAATTAAAAACCATCTTAAGTTTTGAATTGGAAGTTCATGTTCTGGAAAAATGATATTTCTTATGAATATGTTAACACATAAAAATTTCATGCTTTAACTCAAAGTGTAAGTATTTTTAGAAAAATGATCATTAAATGTTGTTTTTATGATGGAAAATGATCACCTTCATAAGTTTCACCAAAGTTTGACCTATAACCTGTGATTTCGAATACAACCTAAGGTATTTTCAGTTCATATTCTTAAAATTTGACTCGATCCAAGGAAGTGGCAAGTAGAACCAACAAAAACGGAGTTGTAATGAAGAAACTACGACTAAAACAAGATCGGGTATCTGAAGCTAGTTTAGCTACGAAAATATTTGGAGAAAAATTAAATTAATCATATATTTCTAATTAATATGATATTTCATATATATTTACTTATGATTTGATTTTATATATTTCAGGATCACCCGTAAACAACACGAGAAGATTAATCATAAGACCTCATGATTGTACGCAACACGTCATTTGACAACACGGTACTTTATGTACGCAACACGTCACTTGACAACATGGTACCATGGGTCAAGATTAATTCTGATCAATACGAATACGATGGGGTCTTTATTTATTTTATTTAAGCAACTAATTGTGGACCACTAACATCGGACAGCTAACTACGGACTAAGAAAATATTAAAAGTATTATATATATATATATATATATATATATATATATATATATATATATATATATATATATATTTGTAACGATTACTTAAAAAGAAAATATGTTGATATATTATATATGTGGTTAGGTTCGTGATATCTATCGGAGACCAAGTCGTGATAAATACCTTCAAGGCAATAGTGAGTATATAGTCCCACTTTTAAACTCTAAATATTTCGGGATGAGAATACATGCATTTTATGATTTACGTTATGGACACAAGTGATTAAAAATATATATTCTACGTTGAGTTGTACCACTGGCATACTTCCCTGTAACTTGGTAACTACTATATACATGAGGTATTGTAAACGCGAATCCTGTTGATAGATCTATCGGGCCTGACAACCCCAACCGGACTGGACGACCAGTATTCAACAGTTGCACAGTACTTCGTTTCGGTGACTACACTTGGTACGGTGTAGTAAGATTTCATAATAAAGGGAATATGCGACGTTGATTAAATGTTAAGTATGGTTATCAAGTGCTCAACAACTTAGAATATTTTTATTAAAACGTTTATATATGAAATCTTGTGGTCTATATTTATAACGCTTCCGGCATTAAACCTATATCTCACCAACTTTATGTTGACGTTTTAAGCATGTTTATTCTCAGTTGATAACTAAAAGCTTCCGCTGCAACATGTTGAATTTAAGCAAGATCTTGAGTATGCATATTTGTGTCAAAAATAAAACTGCATATCGGAGGATTTGTAATGTAAAATATGTTGGAAGTCGTATTGTTATTATCACATGTAAAGTTTGTAAGTCTAAGATTATCGCTAAACGATAATCATTATTATCTCATTTAAACCTTGTATTTGTAATAAAAGTTATGGTTTGTATTGTAAAAACGAATGCAGTTTTTGAAAAACGTCGCATATAGAGGTCAATACCTCGCGATGAAATCATATGTTATTGTATTCGTCCTTATGGTTAAGGTCGGGTTATGACACTTTTCTAGATTTTTCGTCAACCTACAGCTGGTCTGGACGACAACTTCATGACCTAAATCAAGAAGCGCATTTCTTTTTCGGAAGACTTTACTTCCTTTTAATGATGGAATTGATTCATCGTGTAGATCCATCTTTCTTTCAAATATATTACAGTAAATCGGGTAAAACTGTTTAGTTTAGTCTAAAGCAAAAGTATCTTCAGTTATTTGTACAAAAATATGTGATATATGTTTTAAATAACTTGGTAATTTTTCCTACACTTGGCTTTTATTTTCCTTTCTTTGCCTTTTTATTGTCCTCTATTCCATTTTAAATGAATTCTAACATTTTGGGTTGTTTCTCAATTTATGTCCTTTCCGAGGTAACAATCATTTCGGTGTTTAACACATAGTTTTATCGTTCATAAATATGTATAAACATGATTTTGAGTTCATTTAATTGAAAATTTTGAAATTTTTTACTAGAATTGGGTAGTCAGTATATAAGACTAGGGCTGTTCTTTATTATGAGAGAGCACTAGATTCTAATACAACTACTGCGTTACTAGTATTTTTAATGGTAACCAAGTGTATAAGTCAAAAATTTTAAAAATCCGAAAGAATTTAACCCTTTCCTACACTTAAGATCTTGCAATGCCCTCATTTGCAAGAAATCAGTAACAATTTAAATTATTGAGGGTGATTAGCGTAGAAAAATGATTAAATTTTACCAAAGTTTTCAAACATATTGGCGTTTGTTTGTTGAAAGATAAATGGTGCACATCATTTGTTCATTCCGTCTTGTTGTTACATCACATTTGTTTTTCGTTTTGTCGTCAAAATTAGTAGCTTTTGCTGAACTTAATGTCAGTCTTTGAAAATGCGCTGTTTTATCCTGTTGTGTACAATTGACAATATACATACATACAAATAATAACAAGCATGGTAATTTGAAATGGGACTTAAAATCCCACTTTCAAATCAAATATGAAATATTAGTACAATAATATTAAAATTTTAAACAATACATAAAAGTATCAAAATATAATGTGTTTTAAACATAAATAAATAAAAATAAAAAAATAAAAATCATAAAAATCACCAACAGGAACTATATCAATCTGGATAGGGGTTCCAGTTCATATTTTCGTCCGGGTTCCATGGTTGGTGATAGGTGTACTGGTAGGCCTGGTTAGGGTCTTAGAGAGTATATGGTGGTCTCATCTCGGGCTGATGTGGAGGATAGTAAGTGGGTTGGGTCGGTACGTAGTGATCCTGAGGTGACAGCCAGCTCATAATCTGACACTGATGATAGTCCCATCTATCATGTTGTCGTTGCCTGGAATGCTCGTAATCATTCCGGGCTTGCCACTGCTCCATCAAACAAAATCTCTCCGCGTTTGTCATATCTACCTCATCTACACGCTGGTAGACGTTAGTCATAGCCTCCCTAATGACATCCCTAATGTCATCCGCTTCCTCCATTTCCTCATCTGAAACTCTCTCTACCTGAGGATGACTACCTTCATAGGGTACTGGCTGGTTGCGTCTGCTCTTTAATACCTTAGCACCCTGATAGACCTTCAATCTTAAAGGCTCAACCTGTTCCCTACATTCCAAAAGTGGACCCCCTTTGTAAAGACCCGTCCTTATCCACCTGGACAAAGTCTTCAACATTTGGTTCCATTGCGATGATCGATTCCAAGTAATGTCTTTAGTATGAGCTAATGCACAGCGGAAGACTTAATTCGTACCTGAGAATAAACATGCTTTAAAATGTCAACATAAAGTTGGTGAGATATATAGGTTTGATGCTAGCAGCGTTATAACTATGGACCACAAGATTTCATGTTATACATAATACACTCCTCGTGTATGAAAAGTCGTTGAGCACTTGGTAACCATACTTAACATTTAAATCACAGCAGCATATTCTTAAATAAACCCTACACCGTACCAAGTGTAGTAACGAAACGAAGTACTGTGCAACCGTTTAAAACTGGTCGTCCAGCCCGGTTGGGGTTGTCAGGCCCGATAGATCTATCAACAGGATTCGCGTTTACGCTCCTCACGTAAATATTAGCTACCAAGTATAAAGAAATATGCCATGGTACAATTCAACGTAGAATTTATTTTTGATCACTTGTGTCCATATCGTAAATCATTTATAAAAACAGCGCATGTATTCTCAGTCCAAAATATTTAAAGTTTAAAAGGGACTATATACTCACCTAGTGTATTTTGTAGTAAAAATACATATAACATCATTGATCAAGTATAAGGTTGGCCTCGGATTCACGAACCTATATCATTTGTATATGTATATATATTAACACATATAATCGTAATCGAATAAATTTATTTATTATATCTTAAATTATGTATTATATATATATATATATATATATATATATATATATATATATTTAATTTTGTGTATATATTTAAAATGATTAATATTTATATAGTTATATCAATATATATATATATTTTAAAATATCTAATTTGTTAAAAAAAATGTTAATATAATTAGTATATACTTATATGAAATTTTATTATAAGTATATTTTTATATCAATAATAGTAACAAAGGTTGTATTCAATTATAATGATAATATTTATAATAATAATACTGATAAAAATATTAATTCTAGTAATAATAATGATAATAGTGATAAAAATAGTAATAATGTCTCTAAAAATAATACTAATAATAATAATAAACATAATAGTAATAAAAATAATGATTTTATTAAAAATGTTATTTTTTTTAATAATATTGATAATAATAATTTTTAATAAACATAATACTTTTACTAAAATGATACTTTTCATAATAATGCTAATAATAATAGTTTTAGAAATAATGATGTTTATAACTATAATGATGATAATCATAACAGTATTGGTTTTAATCATAATGATACTATACTGCTACTACTACTACTACTACTAATAATAATAATAATAATAATAATGATGGAAATGGGAAAAGAATGTATACCCTCCTAAAAAGAAACGCTCCAAACAGGACTCAAACCCACGACCTCATGGTAACCAATAGTGTTACCAAATTGTCTGCTCTATCAGATTCTTTTTGTTTAATTCTGAGAAGTAAAATATATAACCTATATCGTAACAGTTTCTTCTTCTTCTTTATTACTTCATCATTAATTATTATTTCTTACACATCTAACCATCTTTATGATTGTTATTTAACTAACATCATGATCATTATTATCACGAACAGCATCATCTCCATTTTCGATTTCCATTTCCATAAAAATCATCAACCGAAAAGAATAAAAAAAATGGTGTTGTTGGATCTCGATTGCACAAGGAAGCCTTAACCTATTCCAAAAGCCTACCAACTGTTACAGCCCAACAAAGCAAAGAGTATACGGCCCACTTTATCATATAAACACTCGGCCCAAAATTCACTCACAAGCCCAACAGGAAATAGAATAAGCCCGAAAAAAATACCAGCCGAATAGAAAAAAAAAAAAATTATATCGTCGGTCAGATCATACACAACTGGATTCCAACGAACACTTTACACCTCAGCATATATTGTCCCATTACTGTATGAGATTATATAATTAACTTCAATGAACCATCATTTTTAAAAAAAAAATGGAAGATCAAGGTGGTCTGTTCGATTAGGCTTGATCATAACAGATTAGCAGCGTCAATGGATTTGATTTGATGTTTTGTGATCGAACAAGGAATCATTTCAATTGCTTCAACAGGAACACGAAATATAGCAGCGGTTCTCAATGTTTTTTTCTTGGGTTCGATTGAAACAGTGAAACAGAAGTGGGTTTGTGGTTTGGTTGAACTGAAACAGAATAGCAATAACAATGGTTGATCTTGTGGTGGTGTTCGATATTGGTTCAGGTGATGATGGAACGAACCAGAAAACAGTAGCAGTAAACATATAAACGAGTGGCGTTTTAGGGTGGTTACGGGTGGGGATCAAAGTGGGTTCGATGATGATGAACCAAAGTTGGTTGATGGTTGAAACCGTAAAGAAAGAATCAAAAAAAAAGTGGTGGTTTCAAGTGGGTTAAGATGGTCGGTTTAGGTGATGGTTCATGGTTCACGATAGTTGTCAGAATGTTTGTGTGGTGGCGTAAAGATGATACATACTACTAAGTGATAGTTGTGCGGTTGTAGTAGTGGTGATAGGAGGTGGCCGGTGGCGTTTATAGGTTTTAGGGTGGCGGGATGATGTGAGTAGAGGTGATAGTCGGGAAGGTGATAATTGATGTATTTTTACTATGATGAGTTAACCGGTGGTGATGGTTGTAGATTGAAAGTGAAGATGATGGCGGTTTGTAGCGGTAGAAGGTGGTGAATTAGTTGGGATGTGGTGTTTGTCTAATATTTGTACAAGAACAAGAAGAAGGATTGATTAGATGCAGATGGTTTCAATCTCTTTCATTTATATATAAATATAAAAGTAATATTAGTAATATAATAATATATTAAAATATTAAATTAATCAATGGTGAAAAAAAAAACGTGTGTGAGTGATTGAAACTTTAAAACAGTAAGCAACCTCCTTTTTCAACTCTTGTGCCGACATTGTATTAGGGTATTATATCGTGCCCATTGCTAAACAATTAAAATATAAAAGTGTTCCTAAAAGTCCCAAATTTTTAGATTGACTATATTTAATTATTTCACTCATTCCCTGTTTAAAACCGGATCAAAAAGCTTCACCTAATATTTATTTGAAGTTCCAATTAATATATATATACGGAGTACTAAAACTTAAACTAAAAGGGGTAAAGACACTTTTATTGATCCCATAATAGTTTATTAATATAATTAATTTATTATTTATAATTAGTTACACATATAATTATCTATACATATATTAAAGGTTCGTGAATCGTCAGACATGGTCAAAGGGTAACGGATATCCGAATATAGTTTTCAAACTTTCTAGACTCAACATTACAGATTTTGCTTATCGTGTCGGAAACATATAATAAAGATTAAGGTTTAAATTTGGTTGGAAATTTCCGGGTCGTTACAGTACCCACCCGTTAAAGAAATTTCGTCCCCGAAATTTGATCGAGATCGTCATGACTAACAATAAAATGTTTTTATGACGAATATGAATTGATAGCTGGAGTTTTATTACCATTTAGTAATAGTGGTAAAACAATTCGATTATGTGAAGCGTTCGAATGAAGCTGTCACAAAAGATTGAGATAGAGATTTAATTTTTTTGGCGTAGTCACACTGAATTTTCCGGAATTTAAGAGATTTAGAAGAAAATCTTGAAAATCTAAAAGATTTGATTCTTCGGCGAATAAGAAAATTATGATCTTCTTTGATTTAATATGCCAATCTGTCTCGATTGCTCTGTCGGTTATTTCACTATAAATCTACCTCCTTTACTTTCTTATTTCCATACCTCACATCTGATATCCTTTCTCCCTCAATTTATACCTTAAAGCATTCTTTACAATGCTTCGTCCCGTTCTGATTCTTATTACACTTCTAACTTTCATATCTGTCATTATTCTCTTTCAACTGTCGCCAGAAGAATCTATTCACTTTTATCATTTCCTTGGAATTATAATGTTTGTAATTCTCTCGTGTATTTACGTTGCCATACGTATTGATATACACGGTTTGTAATTTCTGGGGGTTGTTATCGGCCTTTGTATTCTTCATTATTTTTCAAAGCCTCATGCTTTCGTTTTCTCTTCCCGACTTCGAGTCAAGCGAGTAATGGTCCGGAATTCGTAGATATGAAATTTGGAATGAACATAGCTAATGCTCTCAGAAAGAAATGGTAATGGCATGATTTTGATTTGTCAAATTACCAGAATTTAAAAGAGAAGATAGAACTATCAGGAAGATATGTTCTCGATATGTTTGAAGATTGGATAGAATGTAAGAGCCGTGTAACATGGCACATGATGATGGTACTGTGAATCATCACATTTCATTAGAAACTCAACATGACTTACTGTAATATAATGAAGTTGATCAAGTTTCATTATATTATACTAATTCATGCATCAGTTCCCAACACTGCTTCAGAACATTCCTATTTTAAACTAGATGGTTTTAGAATTTAGAAACTAACACAGTTTCTTTTATGTTGTAACGCAGATATTACGGAGGGATACATGATCTCAGATAGGAATAGTTGTGAAAATATCTTCAGAAATATTGAGGATATTTATAATGAAAGGCACGATGGTATCTTGGATTTTCTATCATCGAGGAAGATTCGTCTGTGAAGGTTTAGAATGAGGAGTAACGTGTTTGTTGACGATCTCCGCAGACACTGAATCATTTGGATCCTTTGAAGGCAGGTTCTGTCCTTGTGGTTTATTCACAGCGTCTTTCATACTTTGCTCAATTCGTTTTCCCATTTTCCATCCTTCTCTTTTTCTGAGCTTTACCAACATACTGTACTTCATCATCAAACTTCTGATTGTTAAAGTCGTTTACAGTTTTTGCTGCTTCATCATCATTTCAAGAACTACTTTGCAGTTCAGGGAGTTTTTCAGAAACTTCACATTTGGAGTATGAAATTCTTAGGGATAGACGTTATAGGTATAACTGGAGAAGTTCTGCGAGATTTTCAAAATACCGATTGTTGATTCCGTCAAAGGGATGACGAGCTGCTGATACATCTGCTGATGATGTCGTGAAATATGAAAGATTCTCCGATAACGACGGCAAAAGGATGATGTATATATATCGAGACTATAATAAGGCTAGTCTTTCTGAGAAGTCGAAGTGGAGCTGTAACAAAATTGGTTACTTTGAAAAGGAATTGTAAGGTTGTTTTTGCTAATGAATGATAAGGAATTCGACGCGGATACATTTTAACTATAACTTCGGTTTCGAAAGTTTTTCATGTGCATAACCGTATGCATAAATCTTTCTTCCGTAGACGAGGTGCGGCTGATTCAACTTCTCGATCATGATAGGTTTGAACGCGGATTATAATTGTCAAGATACGAATGAGGTTTAAGATGAAATCAAGTGGCAAACTTGAAGATTAGTTTAGTTTCATATGTTATAGTCAATATTTTAATTCATTTTAATTGTCCAAAGTTAGCAGTCCAAGAGTCCGATAGTCCAATAGTTCAATAGTTCAATGATACATATTTAATTTAATATATAATATTCGAATTAAATAATACGTATCGTGACCCGTGTACCGGTCTCAGTATTGATCACAACTCAAACCATATATATATTTTGAAATCAACCTCAACCCTGTATAGCCAACTCCAACATTCACATATAGAGTGTCTATGGTTGTTCCGAAATATATATATAGATGGGTCGATATGATAGGTCAAAACCTTGTATACGTGTCCCGTTATTTAAAGTGCGAAAAATAAATAACAGAACTTAAATGACAATAAATTAAATTGCGATAAAATGTAATACGGAATTAGCAGTTAGCTGGGAACAGTTAACTAGGAACAGTTAGCGTGGAATCTTAACAATATTTCAATTAGTTAATTCGTGTGTTTCTAACAAATTTTATCATGTCCAATGTTTTCTTCATTATGCCACTTGTTGGATTCTGATAGATCAAAATCGAAATATGAATTTGAATGAAAATGGTTATTTTCCGGTGAACGGATTTTTATATCGGTGATTGTAAATAGGATAGTAAATGACCGTTGAATCCGATTCAAAGAATGTACAGTGTAACTTGTTAATGTGAATTTTAAATATTCCTTGGGTACTACCCACCCGTTAAAATATTTTCATCATTAACAGTTTGTACGAAAGAATTTTTAATTACGATCTTTATGAAAATATACTTGCATATATATTTTCTTCAGATGTAATTATGGATTTAATGAGTCAATAAGATATTATACTCATTTGATTTATTGTTAGCACTTGATTACATGATCTCTAAAACATTAGAGATTACATAATTGCCATGTCGAATGAAGGTAAATGAGGTAGAACAATACGTAGAACGAAATTAATCGATGTAGAACGATATGTAGAACGAAGATCATATTCGAAATACAGATGGTAATATTGAGGCGTGTGATGTTGATATTCGAGGTACAAATTGTGATGTTGAGAGTTACGGCGTGGTTATGGTTTAGGGATGATAAGGGTACTGTCGACGTCGATGATGGTGGTACTGATTATGCTGTTGGTGCTGCTGCTGGTGTTCGTAACCTTCGCACCATATTCTCCAAAGCCGTCACGCGAGCGCGAAGTTCGTTAACTTCTGCTAGTACACCGGGATGATTGGTGGTTGGAGTGAGCGGATGAACAAGATCTGAAATATGGGATAGTATATAATCGTGACGAAACACTCTGGAAATGAAAGAGAAAATGGTTTCTCGAACAGGTTCGCCGGTAAGTGCTTCAGGTTCATCGCCAAGAGGGAAATTTGGTGGATGGAATGGATCTTCAATGTGAAATGATTTTCGAATATAGGATGATATTCTAATTTCATAGAATATCTATGTATATAGTACTAAAAATTTTGTAGGCTACGGAGGAATTTACGGCATATGTCAGGCAAATCTACAGATGCGCTAAGATAGGAATTATCAGATACGCTAAGATATGAATTTCTGTCTATACACTATCGATGCACTAAATGCAGTAAGACGTGTCTAGACTTATGAATGATAAGCAGGCAATTCCCTGAGGATAATAAGCAGATGGTTTCCGACCAGATATGATAAGCAAAACTTTTGATATGTAGACACGGTCAAAGTCCAGACTCACTAATGTATCCTAACAACTACTAGTCAGACACACTAATGCAAGGCCTGGTTCGCTAAGACCAACGCTCTGATACCACCTGTAAAGACCCGTCCTTATCCACCTGGACAAAGTCTTCAACATTTTGTTCCATTGCGATGATCGATTCCAAGTAATGTCTTTAGTATGAGCTAATGCACAGCGGAAGACTTAATTCGTACCTGAGAATAAACATGCTTTAAAACGTCAACATAAAGTTGGTGAGATATATAGGTTTGATGCTAGCAGCGTTATAACTATGGACCACAAGATTTCATGTTATACATAATACACTCCTCGTGTATGAAAAGTCGTTGAGCACTTGGTAACCATACTTAACATTTAAATCACAGCAGCATATTCTTAAATAAACCCTACACCGTACCAAGTGTAGTAACGAAACGAAGTACTGTGCAACCGTTTAAAACTGGTCGTCCAGCCAGGTTGGGGTTGTCAGGCCCGATAGATCTATCAACAGGATTCGCGTTTACGCTCCTCACGTAAATATTAGCTACCAAGTATAAAGAAATATGCCATGGTACAACTCAACGTAGAATTTATTTTTGATCACTTGTGTCCATATCGTAAATCATTTATAAAAACAGCGCATGTATTCTCAGTCCAAAATATTTAAAGTTTAAAAGGGACTATATACTCACCTAGTGTATTTTGTAGTAAAAATACATATAACATCATTGATCAAGTATAAGGTTGGCCTCGGATTCACGAACCTATATCATTTGTATATGTATATATATTAACACATATAATCGTAATCGAATAAATTTATTTATTATATCTTAAATTATGTATTATATATATATATATTTAATTTTGTGTATATATTTAAAATGATTAATATTTATATAGTTATATCAATATATATATATATATATATATTAAAATATCTAATTTGTTAAAAAAAAATGTTAATATAATTAGTATATACTTATATGAAATTTTATTATAAGTATATTTTTATATCAATAATAGTAACAAAGGTTTTATTCGATTATAATGATAATATTTATAATAATAATACTGATAAAAATATTAATTCTAGTAATAATAATGATAATAGTGATAAAAATAGTAATAATGTCTCTAAAAATAATACTAATAATAATAATAAACATAATAGTAATAAAAATAATGATTTTATTAAAAATGTTATTTTTTTTAATAATATTGATAATAATAATTTTTTATAAACATAATACTTTTACTAAAATGATACTTTTCATAATAATGCTAATAATAATAGTTTTAGAAATAATGATGTTTATAACTATAATGATGATAATCATAACAGTATTGGTTTTAATCATAATGATACTATACTGCTACTACTACTACTAATAATAATAATAATAATAATAATAATAATAATAATAATAATAATAATGATGGAAATGGGAAAAGAATGTATACCCTCCTAAAAAGAAACGCTCCAAACAGGACTCAAACCCACGACCTCACGGTAACCAATAGTGTTACCAAATTGTCTGCTCTATCAGATTCTTTTTGTTTAATTCTGAGAAGTAAAATATATAACCTATATCGTAACAGTTTCTTCTTCTTCTTTATTACTTCATCATTAATTATTATTTCTTACACATCTAACCATCTTTATGATTGTTATTTAACTAACATCATGATCATTATTATCACGAACAGCATCATCTCCATTTTCGATTTCCATTTCCATAAAAATCATCAACCGAAAAGAATAAAAAAAATGGTGTTGTTGGATCTCGATTGCACAAGGAAGCCTTAACCTATTCCAAAAGCCTACCAACTGTTACAGCCCAACAAAGTAAAGAGTATACGGCCCACTTTATCATATAAACACTAGGCCCAAAATTCACTCACAAGCCCAACAGGAAATAGAATAAGCCCGAAAAAAATACCAGCCGAATAGAAAAAAAAAAAAAAAAAATATATCGTCGGTCAGCTCATACACAACTGGATTCCAACGAACACTTTACAGCTCAGCATATATTGTCCCATTACTGTATGAGATTATATAATTAACTTCAATGAACCATCATTTTTAAAAAAAATATGGAAGATCAAGGTGGTCTGTTCGATTAGGCTTGATCATAACAGATTAGCAGCGTCAATGGATTTGATTTGATGT
Source organism: Rutidosis leptorrhynchoides (assembly GCF_046630445.1). Taxonomy (NCBI): domain Eukaryota; kingdom Viridiplantae; phylum Streptophyta; class Magnoliopsida; order Asterales; family Asteraceae; genus Rutidosis; species Rutidosis leptorrhynchoides. The sequence goes on along the minus strand of NC_092340.1, from coordinate 241,624,315 downwards.
TTTGTGATCGAACAAGGAATCATTTCAATTGCTTCAACAGGAACACGAAATATAGCAGCGGTTCTCAATGTTTTTGTCTTGGGTTCGATTGAAACAGTGAAACAGAAGTGGGTTTGTGGTTTGGTTGAACTGAAACAGAATAGCAATAACAATGGTTGATCTTGTGGTGGTGTTCGATATTGGTTCAGGTGATGATGGAACGAACCAGAAAACAGTAGCAGTAAACATATAAACGAGTGGCGTTTTAGGGTGGTTACGGGTGGGGATCAAAGTGGGTTCGATGATGATGAACCAAAGTTGGTTGATGGTTGAAACCGTAAAGAAAGAATCAAAAAAAAGTGGTGGTTTCAAGTGGGTTAAGATGGTCGGTTTAGGTGATGGTTCATGGTTCACGATAGTTGTCAGAATGTTTGTGTGGTGGCGTAAAGATGATACATACTACTAAGTGATAGTTGTGCGGTTGTAGTAGTGGTGATAGGAGGTGGCCGGTGGCGTTTATAGGTTTTAGGGTGGCGGGATGATGTGAGTTGAGGTGATAGTCGGGAAGGTGATAATTGATGTATTTTTACTATGATGAGTTAACCGGTGGTGATGGTTGTAGATTGAAAGTGAAGATGATGGCGGTTTGTAGCGGTAGAAGGTGGTGAATTAGTTGGGATGTGGTGTTTGTCTAATATTTGTACAAGAACAAGAAGAAGGATTGATTAGATGCAGATGGTTTCAATCTCTTTCATTTATATATAAATATAAAAGTAATATTAGTAATATAATAATATATTAAAATATTAAATTAATCAATGGTGAAAAAAAAACGTGCGTGAGTGATTGAAACTTTAAAACAGTAAGCAACCTCCTTTTTCAACTCTTGTGCCGACAGTGTATTAGGGTATTATATCGTGCCCATTGCTAAACAATTAAAATATAAAAGTGTTCCTAAAAGTCCCAAATTTTTAGATTGACTATATTTAATTATTTCACTCATTCCCTGTTTAAAACCGGATCAAAAAGCTTCGCCTAATATTTATTTGAAGTTCCAATTAATATATATATACGGAGTACTAAAACTTAAACTAAAAGGGGTAAAGACACTTTTATTGATCCCATAATAGTTTATTAATATAATTAATTTATTATTTATAATTAGTTACACATATAATTATCTATACATATATTAAAGGTTCGTGAATCGTCAGACATGGTCAAAAGGTAACGGATATCCGAATATAGTTTTCAAACTTTCTAGACTCAACATTACAGATTTTGCTTATCGTGTCGGAAACATATAATAAAGATTAAGGTTTAAATTTGGTTGGAAATTTCCGGGTCGTTACACCCTTGGTCCCTATCTACACCCAAATACTCTCCAATGAGAGTAACAAAAATACCCCCTCCTATTATTCCCCCTTCCTGTATTCCTTCCACCATCTTAGACAAATAAAAACCAACACAGTAAGGGATATTAACAAAGCTTCTTGGGTCTCGAATATACTTTAGGTAAAATAAATCATGTAAGGTCATTTTCTCCTTGTTGTGACCTCTCTGTGTAATCGAGTTAGCCAAAAATCTATGAATTATACGAAGCTCGGCTCTGTTAATATGTAAGTAGGAGTGTTTTCCTCCTAGCGTAAAAACATTATAATCTGACATACGCCTCCAGACGGCGTTCGCGTCAAAATTCCTATCTACCCTTTTACCACGATAAATCAAATTCATACAATCGGGTAGTAGTAATTCACCAGGAGTATATATCTACAAAGCCCTGGCCATGTCCAGCATGGACATCCTGTACATCCTACGGCCAAGTATAAACCTAAGAAAACTTCTATCATCTAATCTATCTACATCTGCATTTAACGCTATATTACTCATAAGCTCAATACACCATTCCTTATATACAGGTCTACTAATGGCGAATAGACGTTCCCAATCGGGAAAAGAAGAACTGTCATACCTTTGGATTAGTAGCAGTCTAACACGGTTAGCTAGTTGGACCCTTTCCAAAGGCTGCCAATCGATTACCCTTGGCACTTCTACATTTTTCGGTATCAGTTTGAATTTGTTACTTTGATATGATGGGTAATCTCTCCAGCATCTATCGAATCTCAGATTAGTATGCAACGTGTGTTCAGGAATCGTTGGGTATTCTACTGGCGGATGCATCGAAAATACTATGAAGGAATCAACAAATTATAGCGGATCATAATATGGAACGTGTTGATCAGGCTGTTATTGTGGTTCCTGTTGTTGCTCCGATTCAGGCTCATATTGCATTTCTGGTTCAGGTTCTGGAGCAGGTTGCCTGGATGATGATGATGAACCTCTAGTTTCAGTATCAGTAAATCTCTGCAAAACACATTAAACACAAAATTTGTGCATCCAAATATGCATTAGTGTTAGCAAAATAACAAATTAACACAATTACAATGACATTTTTAATCAAAATTAAACTTATGCTCATTTTCACAATTTTATCAATTCTACACTTTTTCAAATAAGCATATATGAAAATATTTACAAAGTTCATAAGCATTCAATTCAAATATCATGTTAAAACAACCATTACCAGCAATTAAACAAGTTTCAAATGACATTTACATCAATTTAATCAAGTTCATTAATTTTATACCTAAAAAGTCCACTTTAATTCTCAAAAATCATGTTTAGGATCAAAGTTTGGATCATTTAGCTACCTAAACATGTTACACTACTTAATTTAGCAATAATTCATGACAAAAATCGGCCATAACCTGTTTATATCAAAAAGCCCCAAATTGCTCAAGAACACAAACCCGAGATTCCTAAAAATTTTGAAGTTTTTGGCTTCAAGTCATGTTAAATAGTATCAATCTAGGTTATACATGCATAAAATACTAACAATTTAACTCTAATTACACTAGAAATTAACAAAATCAAATTAGGTAAATTATAGCTCAAGAACACTAAAAATCAAATTTAAAGAGGTTTAGGACTGAAATTTTTACCCTTTTTGATAAACTCCTTATCAAATTCATGTTTAGAACGGATTGTAGCAAGAAATTTGGTGAATTTTGGTGTTAAAATGATGGATTTAGAGGTGTTTGTGTGTGTATGTTCGTATGTGTGTATGTGTGAAAGTGAAGACAGAGAGCAGCTCGCTGCCTTTTTTGTTTCTGGCCTGATTTTCAGCCTCATGCGATCGCATGAGGTTCCCTTTTTTTTTTTTTTTTTTTTTTATGAAACCTTTAACTTATTAAAACATAAATTAATAAAATTTTAAAAATTTGTTTCTTTTTAGGAGTAAGGGTGTTTCGGATCATCGTCCTAGTCCGTCCCTCAACAAAATTTTAAAATTTTGTCATTTTTAAGCGTGGTTTTAAAAGCAAAGATTTTTGGGTTTTTTAATGTTTTTGGCATACTTTAATTCAATAAGATTAAAAATAATGGTAATAAAAGTTCTCGTCCCTCCCTTGGGTAGAGCAATTTCAGTTCAACGACATAGTTTTCAACTCACGATGAATTTTAAAAATCAATTTTTAACTTAGTGAAATAAAGTAATTTTTTGTTATTAAATTCACACCAAACTTAAATTTAAAATGCATAAAATTAAAAATTCATATTATTAAAATTTAAAATTCATACCACACTTATATTATATTTTTGTTTTTATACATACAAACTTATGTTAAAAATATTAATTTTTCAAATATTTACAAACTTAAATATATATTAATTTAAAAAGTTTACAATAATAATTTAATATTAATATATTAATTTTAAAAATAAAGTAAAAATTAAAAATCTTTTTGATCTTTTATCCCACTTTAATCAATCAAATATTATCAAAAATATACGCCCCTCTTTCCGGTAAAGTAATTTCGACTATATTACCTAGTTTTACTCCTGACGAATTTTTTGAAATATTTTGGGTTGATTGATTAAAGATATTTATACCTTAAGAATAAACGGTAATTTTCGCAGTGATGTAATAAATTTTTGTATGATATCAATAATTTCGGTCTCAAAACCTAATTTTATTGAGTATTAATTTAATACTTTATAGCGAACAATTTAGCGTTTATTATCAAAAGGTTAAAAGCAATAAAATAAAAATAAAAATAAAAACTGTACATACTTACCTGTGAGATAGAATTCTCAGTGACCTGCTTTAGCCCACTCATAAAATAGTCGGACTAATTGGTTTTCCATAGCTACATAGGCATAACCTCGAGTATTCAACGATTTTTCTTCGAAACATATGAACGGTCCATCTCTGCATAAAGTAACAAATTTCGTATTTGAATATGTTTGATTCGTCGAACATTTTCCTTCGTGTGATCATTTTCCGCATTTGTGACATCTTTCAAGGTGTCGTGCTCTTCTTTTCGCTGCGGATTTTGATTTTCCTTTACCAAAATGTAACTTATTATGATCGTTTCTGAGTTCTTTTCTTACTCCATCCAATTTGGCTCTTATTACTGATACCAGGTCACTCGGGAGTGTATCATTATTACGTTTAGTTATCAAAGCGTGTAGCATTAGACCATGGTTTAGTTCACAGGAATTCTTCATCTCGTAAAACCTAAAAAAAAAAAAAAAATTCAGAATGGGGGAGAAGACTAGTTCTTTAAGGTCTGCTAGGAAAAGACCATTCGGATTCCATTTTCGAGAACTACACGAAAACAGAAAATCTAACTCTAACAGAAATACATATTACCCTAAAAAGATTCGAACCTCCCCACACTTAGTTGAAATTGTGATTAACGTTATTTTCAATTGGATCATCAACAACTTGTATATCTCTGACTTTTGCTTCAATCCATTTGTTGATTTCCTCCGTAACTTTCACAAATTCAACTAACATTGCCTTTTCTTTTGGCGATAAATTGGATACTAATCGGTTACATAACTTATAGTTTCCCTTAATCCTAGCATCGTGAATCCGTTTATAAAGTTTCTTCATTGAACTGTTAAAAACGGGTTCATCTAATTTTGTATCATCAACGGGGTTCTTTGTGATCGGATCATCATTAAGTGTTTCTTCATCTTCCCCACACTTATGTATTTTTATTGGTTTAACAGTTTTGGTTGGTGGAGATCTAAACTTTTGGTTCACAATGGTGATCGATTTATCACCATCCCTAAGTGTCATTCTACCTTCTCTTACATCAATGAACGCCTCGGTGGTTGCTAAAAATGGGCGACCTAAAATTAGAGGAATATCAAGGTTTTCCTCCATATTAATCACTATGAAGTTTGCAACAAAGGTCAAACTTCCCACGTTAACAAGTAAATTATTTGCTATTCCAACCGGGTGTTTAATGGTTAGGTCAAATGATTGAACACCTATTTTGGTTAGTTTTAATTTACCCATACCTAATCTTTTGTATAACGAAAGAGGCATAATATTTGCACTTGCTCCTAAATATGCGAGTCCATTATATACAGCACCATCATTAAGCAAGCAAGAAATGATAAATTCGTCTGGGTCTCCTACTTTAGTAAGTCGAGTTGGTTTGTAAACCTTTTTTGGGTGTTCTTTTCTTGGTTCTTTCACTTCTTTTTGAACTTCATGTTCACATTTTTTTTCGTTTCTTGGAATGGGAGGTTTGTATAAGAATTCTTCTTCATCACTCCAATTTGAATCCTCCCTATTTTCCAATTTTGATTTTTCATATGTTGTTGATAACATATTTATGTTTTCATTTTGAAGGTTTTCTTGGGTGGTGAAATTATGATTGACTTCATTGTCAACTTCCATCAGACCATGTATGTAATGTTTAACTCTGTGACCATTAACTTTAAATTCAATCCCATTTGAATTTATTAACTCTATTGTTCCGTATGGGAAAACTCTTTTGACTATGAATGGTCCAGACCATCCTGATTTCAATTTTCCAGGAAATAGTTTGAATCGTGAATTGAAAAGAAGAACTCCGTCTCCTTCTTTAAATTCTTTTGAACTTCTGATTCTTTTATCATACCATTTCTTCGTTCTTTCTTTATAGATTAAAGAATTTTCGTATGCTTCAAGTCTTAATTCTTCTAATTCATTTAGTTGACTTAATCGTAGACGTCCGGATTCATGTAAATCAAGATTACATGTCTTCAAAGCCCAAAATGCTTTGTGTTCAATTTCTACGGGAAGATGACATGCTTTTCCGTAAACGAGTTTAAAAGGTGTAGTTCCAATTGGAGTTTTGTAGGCTGTTCTAAAAGCCCAGAGTGCATCCTCCAATTTCATGGACCATTCCTTCGGATTTGATCCTACGGTTTTCTCTAGAATACGTTTTAAAGCTCGGTTGGTATTTTCAACTTATCCACTTGTTTGTGGATGATAAGCAGTGGAGATTTTATGAGTTACTCCATATCTTTTGAGAACTTTTTCAAGTTGATTATTACAAAAATGAGTACCCCGATCACTTATTAAAGCTTTCGGTGTTCCGAACCTTGCAAAAAGACGTTTTAAAAAGTTGACTACAACTCGTGCATCGTTAGTTGGAAGAGTTTGTGCTTCCGCCCATTTAGATACATAATCAATGGCAACGAGAATGTAGAGATTATTATGAGATTTTGGAAATGGACCCATAAAGTCAATACCCCAAATGTCAAATACTTCACATACTTGAATGACATTTTGTGGCATTTCATCACGTTGACATATTTTTCCGGCCCTTTGACAAGCATCACAGGATTTGCAAAGAAGGTGTGCGTCTTTGAAAATTGTAGGCCAATAGAATCCAGCATCGTAAACTTTTCTTGCTGTGAGCTGAGGCCCATAATGCCCTCCTGTTGGTCCTGTGTGACAATGGTTTAATATTTGACTAGCTTCATCTCCGAATACACATCGGCGTATTATTCCATCGGGACAACTTTTAAATAAATGTGGATCTTCCCAGAAATAGTGTTTTATATCACTAAAGAATTTCTTTCGTTTTTGGTACGACAATCCTTTTTCAAGGAATCCACATACTAAGTAGTTTGCATAGTCTGCAAACCATGGAATTTCATTATAATCTATCTTCAATAGATATTCATCAGGAAAGTTGTCATGTATGGCCGATTCATTTAGAACTTCTAATTCAGGATTTTCAAGACGAGAAAGATGATCAGCTGCGAGATTTTCTGCTCCCTTTTTGTCTCGGATTTCAATATCGAACTCTTGTAAGAGTAAGATCCAACGGATTAATCTTGGTTTAGCATCTTGTTTTGAAAATAGGTATCTAAGAGCAGAATGGTCAGTATAGACCAACGTTTTAGCTAGAACAAGATATGAACGAAATTTGTCAAAAGCAAAAACAATAGCAAGGAGTTCTTTTTCAGTAGTTGTGTAATTCGTTTGTGCTCCTTGTAACGTCTTAGTAGCATAATAAATAGGTTGAAATCGTTTTTCAATCCTTTGTCCTAAAATGGCTCCCATTGAAAAATCACTTGCATCGCACATTAGTTCAAACGGTAGATTCCAATTTGGAGTTATCATAATCGGCGCATTAGTGAGTTTTTCTTTAAGAATATTAAAAGATTTGATGCATTCATCTGAAAAGATGAATGGAGCATCGTTTTCTAGGAGTTTATTCATAGGAGTGGCAATTTTAGAAAAATCTTTTATGAAACGTCGGTAAAAACCAGCATGCCCTAGAAAACTCCTAACTCCTCTAACATTGGTGGGATGTGGAAGTTTATCTATTACATCTACTTTAGCTCTATCCACTTCAATTCCTTCCTTTGAAATTTTATGTCCAAGAACGATGCCTTCTTTAACCATGAAATGCCATTTCTCCCAATTAAGTACTAGATTTGATTGTTCGCATCTAATAAGCATTCGTTCAAGATTAACTAGACATGATTCAAATGTATCACCGATGACTGAAAAGTCATCCATGAAAACTTCCATGCATTCTTCTATCATGTCGTGAAAAATCGCCATCATGCACCTTTGAAAGGTTGCAGGGGCGTTGCAAAGTCTAAATGGCATGCGTTTGTAAGCAAAAGTACCATAAGGGCACGTGAATGTGGTTTTCTCTTAGTCCTCGGGTGCTATTAGAATTTGAAAATATCCGGAAAAACCATCAAGAAAACAATAGTAAATGTTTTCGGCTAATCTTTCCAACATTTGATCAATGAAAGGTAAGGGAAAGTGATCTTTTCTGGTGGCGTCATTTAATTTTCTATAATCAATACAAACACGCCATCCTGTTATAGTCCTAGTAGGAATAAGCTCATTTTTCTCATTTGTGATGACAGTCATGCCACCCTTCTTAGGTACGCATTGAACTGGGCTTACCCATGGACTATCAGAAATTGGATAAATTAAACCTGCATCTAGCAGTTTAATAATTTCTTTCTTAACAACATCTTGCATATTAGGATTTAGTCTTCGTTGGCGTTGCACATACGTTTTATGACCTTCTTTCATAAGGATTTTATGTGTGCAATACGAAGGACTTATTCCTTTAATATCATGAATTTTCCATGCAATAGCTGGTTTATGAGCTTTTAGCACAGAAATTAGTTGAGATTTTTCATTTTCAGTAAGAGAAGACGATATTATTACAGGTAATTCAGATTCACCATGTAAATAAGCATATTCCAAATGGTTTGAAAGTGGCTTTAACTCTAATGTCGGTGGTTCTTCTATCGATGATTTGTATCGATATCTATCTTCTTCTTTTAGCATTTGAATTTCTTCTGTTGTTGGTTCATATCCATTAGCCATAAGTGTAGCTAACATTTTAGTTTCATCAATTGGTTCAGTTCCTTCTCCTAAAGAACATTCTCCTGTTCCTTGTAATTCTGGAAATTCTTCTAACAATTCTGCATGTGATTCTATAGTTTGAATATAATAACATGTATCATCTGCAGATTGTAGTTGTTGCATGGCTCTATCAACAGAAAAGGTAACACTCTCGTCCTCTATACTTAGGGTCAGTTTCTTACCAAACACGTCTATTATTGCTTTAGCCGTGTTTAAGAATGGTCTTCCTAATATGAGAGGAACTCGAGAATCTTCTTCCATGTCCAGAATAACAAAATTTACTGGAAATACTAAAGTACCAACTTTAACTAGCATGTTTTCCATTATCCCTCTAGGATATTTTACTGATCGATCGGCTAGTTGTATGCTTATTCGTGTTGGTTTCAATTCTCCAAGGTCTAGTTTAGCGTATAGTGAATACAGCATTAGATTTATACTAGCACCTAAATCTACCAATGCTTCTATTAAACTAAGACTACCCAGAAAACATGGAATTGTAAAACTTCCTGGATCTGATAATTTTTCTGGTATCTTATTCAACAGCACTGCAGAACAATTAGCATTCATAGTAACAGCTGAGAGTTCTTCCATTTTCTTTCTATTTGTGATTAGATCTTTCAGAAATTTAGCATATCTGGGCATTCCTGAAATTACATCAATGAAAGAAAGATTGACATTTATTTGTTTAAACATATCCAAGAATTTGGATTGCTCGGCTTCAAGTCTCTCTTTTCTCATTTTACTCGGGTAAGGAAGTGGTGGTTGATATGGTTTAACATAAGGTTTAGCCTTAACTGTGTTATCTTCATTAACCTTTTCAATTACCGGTTCTGTTTCCTTATCTTACTCAGACTGTGGTTCTTGTAGGACAGGAATAGCTTCATCAGAAATTACAAGCATTTCAGGTGGTTTAAGTGTAATACCACTTCTTGTGGTAATGGCTTTAGCTGTTTCATTCCGGGGGTTAGCATTTGTATCACTAGGTAGACTTCCCGGTTTTCTTTCACCTATTAACCTTGCTAGGTTACTTACTTCTTGTTCTAAATTTTGAATAGAAGCTTGTTGATTTCTAAATGCTTGAGCATTTTGTTCATTGGTTTGTTTTTGAGATGTGAAAAACTAAGTTTGAGATTCAACTAGCTTTGACATCATATCTTCTAAATTTGGCTTTTTATCATCGGTTTGTGGTGGTTTGTTTTGAAAAATAGGTCTTTACTGATTGTAAGTATTGTTGGATACTTGTTAATTCCTAGGACCTTGTTGATTGTTGTATGAAACATTTCGGTTATAATTCTTGTTTTGATTGTAGATTGGTCTTGGCGGTTGATAATTATTTTGATAATTATTTCCAGGCCTTTGGTTTATGTATGAAACATTCTCTCTTTGTTCCATTGTTAGTTCAATACTGAGACAATCTTTTGTTAAATGTGGTCCTCCACATTGCTCACAACTAATTCGTATTGAGTGTATATCCTTAGTTATCTTTTCCATTCGTCTCTCGACAGCATCTATCTTTGCAGAAATGGAATCAAAGTCATGGCTAGAATCGGCTCTAGCTGCTTTAGATGATCTAACGATATATTTTTCTTGGTGCCACTCATGTGAGTGGGAAGCAGTGTTATCAATAATTTTGTAAGCGTCAGTTGCGGTTTTCTTCATAATAGAACCACCAGCTGCTATATCGATGTCTTTCCTTGTAGTGATGTCGCATCCTTGGTAGAATATTTGTACTATTTGACATGTGTCTAAACCATGTTGCGGACATCCTCTCAATAACATTTCAAATCTTGTCCATGCTTCATACAGAGTTTCGTTTGGCTTTTGTGTGAACGTAACAATTTCTCCTTGAAGTCTTACGGCTTTAGATACCGGAAAGAATTGTTTAAGAAAATTTTCAACTAAAACGTCCCATGTATCAATCGCCCCTTCTGGTAACGATTCTAACCAATCTTTGGCTTCTCCCTTTAAAGTCCAAAGAAATAACATGAGATATATCTATTCATCCTCCACTTCTCTTATTTTAAATAGAGTGTAGATCCTATTAAAGGTTCGAAGATGTTCATTTGGATCTTCCTTCGGTGCACCACTAAATTGGCATTGATTAGTTACCATGTGTAGGATTTGTCCTTTGATTTCATAATCTGGCGCATTAATGTCAGGTTGAGTAATTGTGTGACCTTGGCCAGTGCGTTTAGCTCTCATTCGGTCTTCCATACTTAGAGGTTCCAGATTCTCCATGATTGAATTTGTTGAATCTGAATCACTAGAGGATTCTGATTTAATGGTTGGTTCCTCGACAATCTCTGTTTGAATGATTGGTGGTTCCGGAGGAATGATTAATGGTTCAGGATCTCTGAATTTTTCTTGAATATCCTCCGGATTCTCAATTGTGAGGTCGGGTTCAAAAAATGGATTATCGGAAATTTGAATTGGAGTACTTGGTCGACTGGATGACGATTTTAAAGAAAAATCAACGACGACAATATTTGCTAGATGTCTTGATCGAGTTACAGGTGGTGAACGTACAAAAGGTGGTGAACGTTTTGCTCGGTGCATTCACTGAATATCCTATTAGTTATAAAAATAAAAATTATATAAGTCATCAAATTAATAGACTTTTGATGTGTTAGCAGAGAGGTATATAAAATACTATTAATTTTAGAAGGAAATACTATTAAATACGATACAATTTTACACAAGATATTTATTTATTTAGAGAATGGATATACTTAAACCTTGCTACAACACTATAGGCAGTGTACCTAATCGTACAGTAGTGTAGTTTTTAGTAAGTCCGGTTCGTTCCACAGGGAAATCTTTAAACAAAGCTTAACGCTATATTAGTTTACTTTTATAAAAATACAAATATATATATATAAGTAATATTATTATTATAAAGGGGGGTTTTTACCGTTTAATGACCGGTTTGTCGATTTTAAAACTTTAGTCGCAGTTAAAACCAAATGTAAAATAATAAATACAAGACTTAATTTAAAGCGTAAAGTAAATAACGATAATGAAATTGCGATTAATAAAAATGCGATAAAATAAACTTGCGATAATTAAAAAGTACGATAATTAAAAGTGCAATTAAATACAATAACAATAAAAATGCGATAATTAGAAGTGCAATTAAATATAAAATAAAGGAAATTAAATATGAAATAAAAGAATTTTGCTTATTTAAACTTCCGTAATCATGATGTTTGACGTGTTGATTTTTAGTTTATTCCCATGGGTTAATTGTCCTTTGTCCTGGATTATTTAATATGTCCGTCTGGTTTTTGTCCATAACAGTCCATCAGTCATAAATATAAAGTGCGAGTGTCCTCGTCAAATTATCCTTATACCCGAAGTTAAATATTCCAACTAATTGGGGACTTAAACTGTAACAAGATTTTAATACTTTGTTTAATAATTACACCAGGATGTCGACTGAGTGTAACCCAAGGTTTTAATATTTTGTTATCAATTATACCAAGTGTCCTTGTACATAATTTCACCCCTGTTTTAATTATTCTAGTGGCTATTAATCCATTCCCGTGTCCGGTTAAATGAACGATTATTCGTACATAAAAATACCCCGCCCATCGTGTCCGATTGAGTGTATATGGTAATTTATAGGGACGCCCAATTGTAAATCTTTATATTAACATTAACAAACTATCATTTAGTTAAACAAATATAAAGCCCATTAATAGCCCATAGTCTAATTTCCACAAGTGTCGTTCTTTTGTCCAAACCCCAATTATGGTACAAAGCCCAATTACCCAATTTTAGTAATTAGCCCAACATCATGATTACTTCGGATTAAATAAGCATAATAATAACTTAGCTACGAGACATTAAATTAAAAAGGTTGAACATAACTTACAATGATTAAAAATAGCGTAGCGTTACACGGACAGAATTTCGACTTACACCCTTACAATATTCGCTAACATACCCTTATTATTAGGATTAAAATTAAAATATAAATATAAATATATACGATATAGATAGAGAGATGGATGGATATATTGGATGATTTTTACGATCAGAATGTGCGAGCTTTATAGGCAGTTTCAAAATTAGGGGCTCCGCGACTCGCGACATTTTTTGCCTTCAAACTCCGCGAGTCGCGGAGTTTGAAATTACAGCTCACAAACTTTGGAGTCTTTCTTGCCGACGGATTTTTATAATTTATATAATATATAAATAATTATAAGAATTATTTAAATATTATATTATATTTATGTGCATAGTTGACTTGTAATTTTTAGTCCGTTGCGTCGAGCGTTGAGAGTTGACTCTGGTCCCGGTTTCGGATTTTTGAACGTCCTTGCGTACAATTTAATATCTTGTACTTTGCATTTTGAATCTTGTACTCTTGTAATTTCGAGACGTTTCTTATCAATAATTGGAACCTCTTTGATTGTATTTTGTACTTTTGAGCTTTTTGGTCGTTTGCGTCTTCAATTCGTCGAATCTGTCTTTTGTCTTCACCTTTTATTATTTAAATATCACTTGTAAATAGAACAATTGCAACTAAAAGCTTGTCTTTCTTGAGGAATAATGCTATGAAATATATGTTCGTTTTTAGCATTATCAAATATTCCCACACTTAAGCGTTGCTTGTCCTCAAGTAATATCGTCTTGAAATACTAGAATCACTTCTTTATTCTTCACACTTTGTACATCAGTGATTTCTATACGGCGGTATAAACATTGGTAGTAACGATATGGTTTACAGTCCCACATGACTATAAAAATTTAGATCCATTAAGGAAATTGGATCTTTATGAAAACATTTGATCTTTTGAAAATTAAATCTAGCTTTTACCTTAGATAAGTTTTCTGGAATAACCTTCACCGGTGTTTGTAAAATATTTTTGTGGGTTTGGTGGGTTTCAGATTTGAAAATTTTAGCTCAAAACTTGCGGTTTTGTGTCACCCACTTGCTAACCTTGTATTTGGAAAGCAACACATCCAGTTTACTTGTCCCGTATATTACCTTTCGGTAAACTACCGTCCGGTTGTAAAGGAAAGCTTTGAACAAGCAACTGTTAAGGCAATGTCCCCTGACATGCTTTTAATTATGGTCTATAACGTGTCGGACGCAATTACTATCCTTGGTAGGAGCAATAGTAAAGCTCATCCTTATAATTTTTCGGTCTGGCACAAGGTCATGTCTTTGACCATGCTATGCAACCACCGTTCTTACGGTTGACACCCGATTTAGTTCAGGTGACCTAATGAATTCCAGGTGAATTCCTAGGATTTTACGTTCAATAGTAATGAACGCATTGAAAATAGGGTTTTCAGAAAACAAATCGGTTTGTAATTTTGATCAAAATATTTTCTCGTTCAAGCTCGAGTTTAGATATCATTGAATTCCATGAGTTTGTAATTCTCAATCTTTAAGGTCAATCTCAAGGATTGAGTAATATCAGGCTTAAAAGCTGATTTTTGATCTTTTAAAGAGATTATCCTTTCTGGGGATCTGATTCATTAGTCTTATCCAGCTAATTTGCATGGTGCCACCCCATTTTACGAGATAAATCCTTCTCATGGTTAGGATAAATCTGACCACTTGGCGACCCTGTTTAATACTAAGGTCCGTGGATTTCCTGCTGATTTTAGTGATGACTTTTCTAGGTTTTTCGTCAACCTACAGCTGGTCTGGACGACAACTTCATGACCTAAATCAAGAAGCGCGTTTCTTTTTTGGAAGACTTTACTTCCTTTTAATGATGGAATTGATTCATCGTGTAGATCCATCTCTCTTACAATAAATCAGGTAAAACTTTTTAGTTTAGTCCAAAGCAAAAGTATTTTCAGTTATTTGTACAAAAATATGTAATATATGTTTTGAATAACTTGGAGAATTTTCCCACACTTGGCTTTTATTTTCCTTTTTATTGTCCTCTATTCCATTTTAAATGAATTTTAACATTTTGGTTTGTTTCTCAATTTATGTCCTTTCCGAGGTTACAATAATTTCGGTGTTAAAACCTAGTTTTATTGTTCATAAATATGTATAAACATGATTTTGAGTTCATTTAATTGAAAATTTTGAAAAATTTTACTAGAATTGGGTAGTCAGTATATAAGACTAGGGCTGTTCTTTATTATCAGAGAGCACTAGATTCTAATACAACTACTGCTTTACTAGTATTTTTAATGGTAACCCAGTGTTTAAGATAAAAATTTTAAAATCCGAAAGAATTTAACCCCTTCCCACACTTAAGATCTTGCAATGCCCTCATTTGCAAGAAATCAGTAACAATTTAAATTATTGAGGGTGATTTGTGTGAAAATGATTAAATTTTTACCAAAGTTTCCAAATATATTGGTGTTTGTTTGCTGAATGGTAAATGGTGCACATCATTTGTTCATTCCGTCTTGTTGTTATTTCACATATATTTTGCATCTTGTTGTCAAAATTAGTTGCTTTTGCTGAACTTAATGCCAGTCTTTGAAAATGCGTTGTTTTACCCTGTTGTGTACATAAGATAAACTGCAAACATATATACATATTTTTGAAGTTTGGTATATTACCCACATTCAAAAATTATTAAAATCTAAGAATAAAAGTTAGAAAATTATAAAAACTATTACAATATTAACATAAGTATTAAACGTATCAACATTACAAATTACAAAATAAATAAAACTAAGTAGACTAGGGATGATACTGATACCAATAGGGGTTCCAAGCATAACCATAGGTGCTATAGAATGCTTCGGCAGGGTTATAAGAAGGATACGGTGGTTGCATCTCTATAGACCAGGGAGGGAATATGGGTTTTGGAGTAGGAATATAGTTTCTACCTATATGTTGGCAATGAGCTATGATTTGGTTTTGATGAACTTGCCAATCTTCAAATGCTCTATGTCTAGCATTTTCGTACTCCTGTGAAGCTATAAACCTTTGCATTTCTTGCATTTCATTTCCCCCTCCTACATTACCTTGCTGTTGGTTTCTCTCAACCTGTGGATGTCTACCATGGTATTGTACTGCGGCGTTATTTCGCCTCTTCAAAACTTTCGCACCATGGTATACATTTAAACCTATAGTATCGCGGGGTTCTGGTTCTTCGACTAATAATCCCCCCCGACTTATATCCACACCGAGATATTCAGCAATCAAAGTAATAAAAATACCACCTCCTATTATGCTATGCGGTCTCATCCCCCTAACCATAGCTGATAAATAATAACCCACACAATAAGGTATACTTACAGCGCTTTGTGGGTCTCGAATACACATATGGTAAAACAAATCCTGTTCATTTACCTTTTCTTTGTTCTTACCTCTTTGTGTAATCGAATTAGCTAAAAATCTATGAATCACTCTTAATTCAGCTCTATCTATATCCAAATAAGAGTAATTTCCCCCTTTGAATCGGTGATGGCTTGTCATTTGACTCCATACACCATGTGTATCAAAATTTTCATCTATCTTTCTACCATTTAGTATCAACCCTCTACAATCGGCAGATGCTAACTCCTCAGGCGTATATATACGTAAAGCCTGAGCCATGTCTAGTAAAGACATGTGGCGCATCGAACCTCCTAACAAAAATCTAATAAAAGATCGATCGGTTAAACTAGCTACCCGATCATTTAATTCTATACTACACAACAATTCTTCACACCATACTTTATATACAGGTCTACGCATGGTGAATAAACGTACCCAGTCGTTAAAAGTAGAATTACCATACCTCTGTGCAAGTAATTCCCTAATTGGCCCGGCCAATTCTACAGCTTCTAATGGTCCCCATTCTATGACCCTAGGTACCTCAACAACTTTAGAATGAAGAGTATGCAAACCCCTTTGGTATTTTGGATAATCTATCCAAAGTCTGTCAAATCTCAGGTTCGGGTGCAAATCTTCCAAGTGCATATCAGAAAATGTCATGACTGGATGAGGTATATCTTGCTTGTAGTAGTTATCCACCTCCTGTTGTTCCGCATTCTCAGCAGGAGCATTGTGAGCTTGGGATGAAGATTCACCCCTTTCAGTCTGCAAAACAAATCAAACACAATTTTTGTGCATCCAAATATGCATTAGTGTCAGCAAAATCATCAATCAAAATAATTACAATAACATGATCAATTTATATCAAACTTAAGCTCATTTTCATATTTTCATCAAATCTACACTTTTTCAAATAAGCATATACGAAAATGTTCGCCAAGTTCATAAGCATTCAACTCAAATAACATGTCAAAATAATCATTACTAGCAATTAAACAAGTTTCAAATGGCATTATCTCTCAAAAATCAAGTTCATGAATTTTTAGACTTGAAAAAGTCCACTTTAATTCTCAAAATCATGTTTAGGCTCAAAGTTTGGATCAATTAACTACCTAAACATGTTACACTACTTAATTTAGCAACAATTCATGACAAAAATCGGCCATAACCTGTTTATATCAAAAAGCCCCAAATTTTCTCAAGAACACAAACCCTAGATTACTCAAAATTTAAAGTTTAAGGCTTCTAATCATGTTAAATAGCATCAATCTAGGTTATACATGCATAATACATAAGCAATTTAAGCATAATTACACTAAAAAGCATCAAAATCAAATTGGGGAAAAAATTGCTCAAGAACACTAATTTTCGGATTAAATGGTGTTTAGGTGTAGAAATTTACCGTTTTTCTTGAGTAATTCCTTGATAGCATCCTTCTCAACATGATTTTAGTAAAAGATTTGATGATTAACGGTTAAAAATTGTGATTTTGGGGGTGTTTTTGCAGGTTTTTTCGCTGTATGTGTGGGTGGTAGTGTGGACTGATCAGTTCTTAGCGTTTTATTTTTTTTCTGTATTTCGATCCCTCCGCGAGTCGCGGGGTTTAAACCTTCAAACTCCGCGAGTCGCGGAGTTTAGTATTTTTTTTTTATAACTTATACTAATTAAAACAATTAAGTAATTAATTTTAAAATTTTGTTTCCTTGTTACTTAGGACGAGGTCGTTTCGGATCGATGTCCTAGTCCGTTCCTCGACAAAATTTTAAAATTTGTCTTTTTGTAGCGATTGTTTTAAAAGCTAAAATTTTTGGGTTTTTTTAATGTTTTTGGCATACTTTAATTCAATAAGATTAAAAATAATGATAATAAAAGTTCTCGTCCCTCCCTTGGGTAAAGCAATTTCGGTTCAAAGACTTAGTCTTCAACTTACGACGAATTTTAAAAATCATATTTTTAACTTAATGAGATAAAGTAAATTTTTGTTTTTAAATTCACACAATTTAAATATAAAATTCAAAATTAATATTAAAAATTCACACCAAACTTAAAATTTGAAATGCATAAAATTAAACATTTATATTTTAAAAATTAAAAATTCACACCAAACTTAATTTAAAAATTTATATTATAAATTTATACCAAACTTATATTAATTTTTCAAATATTTACAATTTTAAATATATTGTTTTTACAAAGTTTACAATATTAATTTAAGATTTAAATATTAATTTTAAAAACATGGTAAAAATAAAATTAAAAATCTTTTTGGCTTTTTATCCCACTTTAATCAATCAAATATTATCAAAAATATGCGCCCCTCTTTTCGGTAAAGTAATTTCGGTTTCAAGACCTAATTTAACTCATGACGAATTTTTGAAATATTTTGGGTTGATTGATTAAAGATATTTATACCTTAAGAATAAACGTTAAATTTCGCAGTGATGTAATAAATTTTTGAATGATATCAATAATTTCGGTCGCCAAACCTAATTTTATTCAATACCAATTTAATACTTTATAGCGAACAAATTAGCGTTTATTATCAAAAGGTTAAAAAAAAACTGTACAAACATACCTGTGAAATAGATTTCTTAGTTATATGATCTATCCCATTCATAAGATAGTCGGTTTAATTGGTTTTCCATGGCTACATAGGCGTAACCTCGAGCATTCAGTGTCTTTTCTTCTAAACATATGAACGGTCCGTCTCTGCATAAAGTAACAAATTCGGTGTTTGAATAGGTTTGATTATTTGAACATTTACCTCCATGTGACCATTTTCCGCATTTGTGACATCTTTCTAGGTGTCGTGCTCTTCTTTTCGCTGCGGATTTTGATTTTCCTTTACCAAATTGTAACTTATTATCTTCGCATCTGGATTCTTTTCTAACTCCGTCCATTCTTTCTCTGATTACTGATACTATTTCACTCGGAAGTGTGTCATTATTACGTTTAGTGATCAAAGTGTGTAGCATTAGACCATGGTTTAGTTCACAGGCAGTCTTCATTTCCTAAAAAAAAATAAAAATTCAGAATGGGGGGAGAAGACTAGTTCTTTAGGGTCTGCTAGGGAAAGACCATTCGGGTTCCATTTTCGAGAACTACACGAAAACAGACAATCTAACTCTAACAGAAATACATATTATCCTTTAAAGACTTGATTCTCCCCACACTTAGTTAGCTGTGGTGTCGAAATTGTGATTAACTTCGTTGTCGACTTCCATCGGACTATCTATGTAGTGTTTAACTCTGTGACCATTAACTTTAAATTCAATCCCATTTAAATTTATTAATTCTATCGTTCCGTATGGGAAAACTCTTTTGACTATGAATGGTCCAGACCATCTTGATTTCAATTTTCCAGGAAATAGCTTGAATCGTGAATTGAAAAGAAGAACTCTGTCTCCTTCTTTAAATTCTTTTGAACTTCTGATTCTTTTATCATGCCATTTCTTCGTTCTTTCTTTATAGATTATAGAATTTTCGTATGCTTCATGTCTTAATTCTTCTAATTTGTTTAGTTGACTTAATCGTAGACGTCCGGCTTCATGTAAATCAAGATTACATGTCTTCAAAGCCCAAAATGCTTTGTGTTCAATTTCTACTGGAAGATGACATGCTTTTCTATAAACAAGTCTAAAAGGTGTGGTTCCAATTGGAGTTTTGTAGGCTGTTCTAAAAGCCCAGAGTGCATCCTCCAATTTAATGGACCATTCCTTCGGATTTGATCCTACGGTTTTCTCTAGAATACGTTTTAAAGCTCGGTTGGTATTTTCAACTTATCCACTTGTTTGTGGATGATATGCGGTGGAGATTTTATGAGTTACTCCATATCTTTTAAGAACTTTCTCAAGTTGATTATTACAGAAATGAGTACCCCGATCACTTATTAAAGCTTTCGGTGTTCCAAACCTTGCAAAAAGACGTTTTAAAAAGTTGACTACAACTCGTGCATCGTTAGTTGGGAGAGCTTGTGCTTCCGCCCATTTAGATACATAATCAATGGCTACGAGTATATATAGATTATTATGAGATTTTGGAAATGGACCCATAAAGTCAATACCCCAAATGTCAAATACTTCACATACTTGGATGACATTTTGTGGCATTTCATCACGTTGACTTATTTTTCCGGCCCTTTGACAAGCATCACAGGATTTGCAAAGAAGGTGTGCGTCTTTGTAAATTGTAGGCCAATAGAATCCATCATCATAAACTTTTCTTGCTGTTAGTTGAGGCCCATAATGCCCTCATGTTGGTCCTGTGTGACAATGGTTTAATATTTTACTAGCTTCATTTCTAAATACACATCGGCGTATTATTCCATCTGGACAACTTTTAAACAAATGTGGATCTTCCCAGAAATAGTGTTTTATATCACTGAAGAATTTCTTTCGTTTTTGGTACGATAATCCTTTTTCAAGGAATCCACAAACTAAGTAGTTTGCATAGTCTGCAAACCATGGTATTTCTTTATAATCTATCTTCAATAGATATTCATCAGGAAAGTTGTCTTGTATGGCCGATTCATTTAGAACTTCTAATTCGGGATTTTCAAGACGAGAAAGATGATCAGCGGAGAGATTTTCTGCTCCTCTTTTATCTCGGATTTCAATATCAAACTCTTGTAAGAGTAAAATTCAACGGATTAATTTTGGTTTAGCATCTTGTTTCGAAAATAGGTATCTAAGAGCAGAATGGTCGTTATAGACCACCGTTTTTGCTAGAACGAGATATGATCGAAATTTGTCAAAAGCAAAGACAATAGCAAGGAGTTCTTTTTCAGTAGTTGTATAGTTCGTTTGTGCTCCTTGTAACGTCTTACTAGCATAATATATAGGTTGAAATCGTTTTTCAATCCTTTGTCCTAAAACGGCTCCCATTGCAAAATCACTTGCATCGCACATTAGTTCAAATGGTAGATTCCAATTTGGTGTTATCATGATCGGCGCATTAGTGAGTTTCTCTTTAAGAATATTAAAAGATTTGATACACTCATCTGAAAAGATGAATGGAGCATCCTTTTCTAGGAGTTTATTCATAGGAGTGGCAATTTTAGAAAAATCTTTTATAAAACGTCGGTAAAAACCGGCATGCCCTAGAAAACTCCTAACTCCTCTAACATTGGTGGGATGTGGAAGTTTAGCAATTAAATCTACTTTAGCTCTATCCACTTCAATTCCTTCTTTTGAAATTTTATGTCCAAGAACGATGCCTTCTTTAACCATGAAATGGCATTTCTCCCAATTAAGTACTAGATATGATTGTTCGCATCTAATAAGCATTCGTTCTAGATTAACTAGACATGATTCAAATGTATCACCGAAGACTGAAAAGTCATCCATGAAAACTTCCATGCATTCTTCTATCATGTCGTGAAAAATCGCCATCATACACCTTTGAAAGGTTGCAGGGGCGTTGCAAAGTCCAAATGGCATGCGTTTGTAAGCAAAAGTACCATAAGGGCACGTGAATGTGGTTTTCTCTTGATCTTCGGGTGCTATTGGAATTTGAAAATATCCGGAAAATCCATCTAGAAAACAATAGTAACTATTTCCGGCTAATCTTTCCAACATTTGATCAATAAAAGGTAAGGGAAAGTGATCTTTTCTGGTGGCCTCATTTAATTTTCTATAATCAATACATACACGCCATCCTGTTACAGTCCTAGTAGGAATAAGCTCATTTTTCTCATTTGTAATGACAGTCATGCAACCCTTCTTAGGCACGCATTGAACTGGGCTTACCCATGGACTATCAGAAATTGGATAAATTAAACCTGCATCTAGCAGTTTAATAATCTCTTTCTTAACTACATCTTGCATATTAGGATTTAGTCTTCGTTGGCGTTGCACATACGTTTTATGACCTTCTTCCATAAGGATTTTATGTGTGCAATACGAAGGACTTATTCCTTTAATATCATGAATCTTCCATGCAATGGCTGGTTTATGAGCTTTCAACACAGAAATGAGTTGTGATTTCTCATTTTCAGTAAGAGAAGACGATATTATTACAGGTAATTCAGATTCACCATGTAAATAAGCGTATTCCAAATGGTTTGGAAGTGGCTTTAACTCTAATTTTGGTGGTTCTTCTATCGATGATTTGTATCGATATCTGTCTACTTCTTTTAGCATTTGGATTTCTTCTGTTGTTGGTTCATATCCATTAGCTATAAGTGTAGCTAACATTTCAGCTTCATCAATTGGTTCATTACCTTCTCCTAAAGAACATTCTCCCGTTCCTTGTAATCTTGGAAATTCTTCTAATAATTCTGCATGTGCATCTATAGTTTGAATATAATAACATGTATCATCTGTAGATTGTGGTTGTTGCATTACTCTATCAACTGAAAAGGTAACACTCTCGTCCTCTATACTTAGGGTCAATTTCTTACCGAACACGTCTATCATTGCTTTAGCCGTGTTTAAGAATGGTCTTCCTAATATGAGAGGAACTTGAGAATCTTCTTCCATGTCCAGAAAAACAAAATCTACTGGAAATACTAAAGTACCAACTTTAACTAGCATGTTCTCCATTATCCCTCTAGGATATTTTATTGATCTATCGGCTAGTTGTATGCTTATTCTGGTTGGTTTCAATTCTCCAAGGTCTAATTTAGCGTATAGTGAATACGGCATTAGATTTATACTAGCACCTAAATCTGCTAATGCTTCTATTGAACTAAGACTACCCAGAAAACATGGAATTGTGAAACTTCCTGGATCAGATAGTTTTTCTGGTATCTTATTCAACAGCACTGCTGAACAATTAGCATTCATAGTAACAGCCGAGAGTTCTTCTATTTTCTTTCTATTTGAGATTAGATCTTTCAAGAATTTAGCATATCTAGGCATTCCTGAAATCACATCAATGAAAGGAAGATTTACATTTATCTGTTTAAACATATCCAAGAATTTGGATTGCTCGGCTTCAAGTTTCTCTTTCTTCATTTTACTCGGGTAAGGAAGTGGTGGTTGGTATGGTTTAACATAAGGTTTATCCTTAGCTGTGTTATCTTCATTAACCTTTTCAACTACCGGTTCTGTTTCCTTATCTTGATTAGGTTGTGGTTCTTGTGGAGTAGGAATAGCTTCATCAGAAGTTACAGGTATTTCAGGTGGTTTAAGTGTTGTAACACTTCTTGTGGTAATGGCTTTAGCTGTTTCATTCTGGGGGTTAGCATTTGTATCACTAGGTAGACTTCCCGGTTTTCTTTCACCTATTAACCTTGCTAGGTTACTTACTTCTTGTTCCAGATTTTGAATAGAAGCTTGTTGATTTCTAAATGCTTGAGCATTTTGTTCATTAGTTTGTTTCTGAGATGTGAAAAACTGCGTTTGAGTTTCAACTAGCTTCGTCATCATATCTTCTAAATTCGGATTTTTATCATCGGTTTGTTGTGGTGGTTTGTTTTGAAAATTAGGTCTTGCTGGTTGTAATTATTATTGGATACTTGTTGATTGCTAGGACCTTGTTGGTTGTTGTATGAAATATTTCTTTTATAATTCTGGTTTTGATTGTAAATCGGTCTTGGCGGTTGATAATTATTCTGATAATTATTTCCTGGCCTTTGGTTTATGTATGAAATATTCTCTCTTTGTTCCATTGTTAATTCAATACTGAGACAATCTTTTGTCAAATGTGGTCCTCCACACTGCTCACAACTAATTCGTATTGAGTGAATATCTTTAGTCATCTTTTCCATTCGTCTCTCCACAGCATCTATCTTTGCGGAAATGGAATCTAAGTTATGGCTAGAATCGGCTCTAGCTGCTTTAGATGATCTAACGATATCTTTTTCTTGGTGCCACTCATGTGAGTGAGAAGCAGTGTTATCAATAATTTTGTAAGTATCAGTTTCGGTTTTCTTCATAATAGAACCACCAGCTGCTATATCTATGTCTTTCCTTGTTGTGATGTCGCATCCTTGGTAGAATATTTGTACTATTTGACAGGTGTCTAAACCATGTTGCGGACATCCTCTTAACAACTTTCCAAATCTAGTCCACGCCTCATATAGAGTTTCATTCGGCTTCTGTGTAAACGTAACAATTTCTGCTTGAAGTCTTACGGCTTTAGATGCCGGAAAGAATTGTTTAAGAAAATTTTCAACTAAAACGTCCCATGTGTCAATCGCCCCTTCAGGTAACGATTCCAACCAATCTTTGGCTTCTCCCTTTAAAGTCCAGGGAAATAACATGAGATATATCTGTTCATCCTCCACTTCTCGGATTTTAAATAGTGTGCAGATCCTATTAAAGGTACGTAGATGTTCATTTGGATCTTCCTTCGGTGCACCACTAAATTGGCATTGATTAGTCACCATGTGTAGAATTTGTCCTTTGATTTCATAATCTGGCGCATTAAAGTCTGGATGAGTAATTGCGTGACCTTGGCCAGTGCGTTTAGCTCTCATTCGGTCTTCCATACTTAAAGGTTCCAGATTCTCCATAATTGAATTTGTTGAATCGGAATCACTAGAGGATTCTGATTTAATAGTTCGTTCCTCAACAATCTCTGTTTGAATGATTGGTGGTTCCAGAGGAAAGTTTAGTGGTTCAGGATCTACGAATCGTTCCTGAATATTCTCCGGATTCTCAATTGTGAGGTCGGGTTCAAAAAATGGATTATCGGAAATTTGAACTGGAGTACTTGGTCGATTGGATGACGATTCTAAAGAAAAATCAACGGCAGTAATATTTGCTAAATGTCTTGATCTAGTTACAGGTGGTGAACGTACAAAAGGTGGTGAACGTCTTGCTCAGTGCATTCACTGAATATCCTATTAGTTTTTAAAAGGAAAGAAAAATTATAATAAGTTATCCAATCAATAGACTTTTCTGATTTTGCCCACGTTTCGAATAGCCAAAAGATGCAGCAGAGGGGCAGGATTCGTTTGGTCTCAATATAATTGAGGACTGTTTGGCTCCAATAACCCGGTCCACGTACAAATCCAACTATTACTACGAACCAGAAAATTTTGATGTCTATCAATTTAACCACTTAAAATAAATTTTCGTAATTTTAAGAAAATTAGATAAGAAGTAGAATAAAAATCTATGTCCTAAAACTAGAATAGCGAGAAATAAGAAAGAAAAAGAGTTCGTCGAAAAAGGTCGAAAAAGAAAAATGGTTGAAAAATAAAAGGTGACGGAAAAATAAAAGAAACTTATAAAACTTAAAAACACTTGACTAACCTAACCTTATTACTACAACTAACTTAAAATTATAATCGCAAATTGAGATTACTAATTGGAATGATAATTGATACATAGGAAAAAGTCGTCTAAAAATATTAAAGCTTACAAGAAAAACTATATCCCAAATGGAAATAACTTAAAAAGAAACTAAAACTTAAAAAGGTGTCGCAAAATTCTAAAGCACCTAAATCTTAGTCTAAAGAAAAAACACTTAAGGAATTCTTACGGGAAAGCCTAAAAATCTAGAAGTAAAAATAACTATGGCAAAAACTAAGTTTAAAACTAAATATGAGCTAAAAATACAAATATTACGCTAAAACGATTAAAAAGGGACAAAATATAAAAATATACAAAAAGTTGTAAAAAGTACAATTTTTATAAAAATATTATTTTTATATTATTTATTTATTAAAACTATTAATTTTACAATTTAATTAAACTAATTTAACTAAAATATAAATTAAATAAAAAGTAACTTAAAATAAAACTAATTATAATAATAATAATAATTAGGGTTAATAATAATAATAATTAATAATTATCCGTAATAAATGCAGTTTAGGGTTTCTGTCGGTGTCAGAGTCTCTCCGCGAGTTGCGGTATTTCAAGCATAAAACTCCGCGAGTTGCGGGGATCCAAAATTCAACTCTGGTACAGTTTAAATTCGACGTTTTTTTTATTTTTTTTTTATTTTCTGTTTTTGCTGTAAAATATAAAATATATTTATTAATTAAATAAAACTTATATTTTTACAAAGTAAAAGAAATAGAAATAAAGAAACTTTATAAAACTTAAATATTTACCAAACTTTAAAAAAAAAATATTTATATTTTTGTTTTTCTTTTAATATTTTTGAATATTTAAAACGTGTTTTTACAAAAGCGTACTAAAAATAAAAATCTTTTTTTTATATTTTCGTTATTTTAGCGTTGCGCTTCCGGCGTTTAAGAGTTCCCCGGCAGCGGTGCCAAAAATACTTGATGTGTTAGAAGAGAGGTATATAAAATACTATTAATTTTAGAAGGAAATACTATTAAATACGATACAATTTTACACAAGATATTTATTTATTTAGAGAATGGATATACTTAAACCTTGCTACAACACTATAGGCAGTGTACCTAATCGTACAGTAGTGTAGTTTTTAGTAAGTCCGGTTCGTTCCACAGGAAAATCTTTAAACAAAGCTTAACGCTATATTAGTTTACTTTTATAAAAATACAAATATATATATATAAGTAATATTATTATTATAAAGGGGGGTTTTTACCGTTTAATGACCGGTTTGTCGATTTTAAAACTTTAGTCGCAGTTAAAACCAAATGTAAAATAATAAATACAAGACTTAATTTAAAGCGTAAAGTAAATAACGATAATGAAATTGCGATTAATAAAAATGTGATAAAATAAACTTGCGATAATTAAAAAGTACGATAATTAAAAGTGCAATTAAATACAATAACAATAAAAATGCGATAATTAGAAGTGCAATTAAATATAAAATAAAGGAAATTAAATATGAAATAAAAGAATTATGCTTATTTAAACTTCCGTAATCATGATGTTTGACGTGTTGATTTTTAGTTTATTCCCATGGGTTAATTGTCCTTTGTCCTGGATTATTTAATATGTCCGTCTGGTTTTTGTCCATAACAGTCCATCAGTCATAAATATAAAGTGCGAGTGTCCTCGTCAAATTATCCTTATACCCGAAGTTAAATATTCCAACTAATTGGGGACTTAAACTGTAACAAGATTTTAATACTTTGTTTAATAATTACACCAGGATGTCGACTGAGTGTAACCCAAAGTTTTAATATTTTGTTATCAATTATACCAAGTGTCCTTGTACATAATTTCACCCCTGTTTTAATTATTTTAGTGGCTATTAATCCATTCCCGTGTCCGGTTAAATGAACGATTATTCGTACATAAAAATACCCCGCCCATCGTGTCCGATTGAGTGTATATGGTAATTTATAGGGACGCCCAATTGTAAATCTTTATATTAACATTAACAAACTATCATTTAGTTAAATAAATATAAAGCCCATTAATAGCCCATAGTCTAATTTCCACAAGTGTCGTTCTTTTGTCCAAACCCCAATTATGGTACAAAGCCCAATTACCCAATTTTAGTAATTATCCCAACATCATGATTACTTCGGATTAAATAAGCATAATAATAACTTAGCTACGAGACATTAAATTAAAAAGGTTGAACATAACTTACAATGATTAAAAATAGCGTAGCGTTACACGGACAGAATTTCGACTTACACCCTTACAATATTCGCTAACATACCCTTATTATTAGGATTAAAATTAAAATTAAAATTAAAATTAAAATATAAATATAAATATATACGATATAGATAGAGAGATGGATGGATATATTGGATGATTTTTACGATCAGAATGCGCGAGCTTTATAGGCAGTTTCAAAATTGGGGGCTCCGCGACTCGCGGCATTTTTTGCCTTCAAACTCCGCGAGTCGCGAAGTTTGAAATTACAGCTCACAAACTTTGGAGTCTTTCTTGCCGACGGATTTTTATAATTTATATAATATATAAATAATTATAAGAATTATTTAAATATTATATTATATTTATGTGCATAGTTGACTTGTAATTTTTAGTCCGTTGCGTCGAGCATTGAGAGTTGACTCTGGTCCCGGTTCCGGATTTTCGAACGTCCTTGCGTACAATTTAATATCTTGTACTTTGCGTTTTGAATCTTGTACTCTTGTAATTTCGAGACGTTTCTTATCAATAATTGGAACCTCTTTAATTGTATTTTGTACTTTTGAGCTTTTTGGTCGTTTGCGTCTTCAATTCGTCGAATCTGTCTTTTGTCTTCACCTTTTATTATTTAAACGAATATCACTTGTAAATAGAACAATTGCAACTAAAAGCTTGTCTTTCTTGAGGAATAATGCTATGAAATATATGTTCGTTTTTAGCATTATCAACTTTTCTGCTTTTGACCATGTTTCGAATAGCCAATAGATGTAGCAGGGAGCCAGAACCCTTTAAATCGGAAGCTCACAACTCAGCACTAACAAATCCAACTATTACTACGAAACAGAAAATTTGGAAGTCTATCAATTTAACCGCTTAAAATAATTTTTCATTGAAATTTAAAGAAATTTTAGAGAAGAAATAGAAAATTCTATGTCCTAAAACTAGATCGGTGAGAAATAATAAAGAAAAAGAGTGCGTCGAAAAACGTCAAAAAATAAATGGTTGGAAAATAATAAAAAGAACGTAGCGCGTCGAAACTTAAAAAGGAACTAAAAACTAAGAATTAAAAGTTGCGTCTAAAAATATTAAAGCTTAGAGAAATAATATATCCCAAAATGACAATTACTTAAAAAGTACTTAAAATATTAAAAACGGCGTCGCAAAATTCAAAAGCACCTAAATGTTATTCTAAAGAAAAAGCACTTTAGGGATTTTACGGCAAAGCCTAAAAAACTAGAAATAAAAATAACTATGGCAAAAAACTATGTCTTAAAACTAATTACGAGCGAAAAATACAAATATTACGCTAAAACGAATAAAAAGATACAAAATATAAAAATATACTTAAAGTTGTAAAAAGTACAATTTTTATAAAAATATTATTTTTATATTATTTATTTTATAAAAGTAATAAGTTTATAATTTATTAAAACTAATTAAACTAAATATACAAATTAAATACTAAAAACTAAAACTAATTAATTTAAAATTCAACCCTAATTAGAGTTTTAGTAATAATAATAATATACTCCTTAATTATTGCAGTAATCAATCAACTGTGACGTGTCAGAACCAGTCATGCGATCGCATGGATTTTTGCCTTCGGGTTCATACGATCGCAAGGAGTAGGGTTTCGGGCTAGAGTTGGGCTGCTACAGTACCGTGCCTCGTGGTTTTATATTTTTTTTTTCTATTTTAGATTATATAAAATATATATATAACTTAAATTCAAATTTAATTTTAAAAACTAACATAAAAATACTTTTTAACTTTATATATATTTAACAACTCCTAAAAATAAATATATAGATATTTTTTCTTTTTATATTTTTTTGTCTATATTTTTTTATATATTTTTTTAAAAAACGTATATTTTTAATAAAAACTTAATAAAACTCTAATAAAATAATTTTTTATTTTTTTATATAGCATTGCGCTTCCGGCGTTTAAGCAAGAAGTCCCCGGCAGCGGCGCCAAAAATACTTGATATTATGCGAGGGGTATATGAAATAGTTATATTTTTACAAGGAAATACTATTAAATACGATACAATTTTACACAAGATATTTATTTATTTATAGAATGGATATACCTAAACCTTGCTACAACACTTATAGGCAGTGTACTTAATCATACAGTAGTGTAGTTTTTAGTAAGTCCGGTTCGTTCCACAAGGATCTTTTAAACAAGCTTAACGCTATATTTTTAACTTATAATTGTAAAAATACAAAAATATATATAAGTAGTATTATTATTATAAAAGGGGGTTTTTTTTACCGTTTAATGACAGGTTTGTCGATTTTAAAACTTTAGTCGCAGTTAAAACCTAATGTAAAATATTAAAAATAAATATAACTTAATTTAAAGCGTAAAGTAAATAACGATAAATGAAATTGCGATAAAATAAAATTGCGATAATTAAAGAGAATGATAATTAAAAGTGCAATTAAATAAAATAACAATAAATAAAAGTGCGATAATTAAAAGTGAAATTAAATATGAAAATAAAAGAATTATGCTTATTTAAACTTCCGTAATCATGATGTTTGACGTGTTGATTTTTAGTTTATTCCCATGGGTTAATTGTTCTTTGTCCTGGATTATTCAATATGTCCATACGGATTTGTCCATAATAGTCCATCAGTCATAATCATAAAATGCGGAAGTCTTCGTCAAATTATTCTTATTCCCGAAGTCAAATATTTCAACTAATTGGGGATTCGAATTGTAACAAGGTCTTAATACTTTGTTTAATGAATACACCAGGTTATCGACTGCATGTAAACCAAGGTTTTACTACTTTGTTAACAATTACACCAATTACCCTTGAATGTAATCCACCCCTGTTTCAACAAGTCTATTAATTATTAATTCAGTTCCGTGTCCGCTAAAATGAACAATTATTGGTATTTATAGATATCTCGCCCACCGTACCCGATTAAGCTTATGTGGTTATATATAAATACGTCAAATTATAAGTCTATATATTAAATTAACGAGGTGTCATTTAGTTAATATAAAGTCCATTAATAGCCCATAGTCTAATTTCCACAAGTGTCGTTCTTTTATCCAAACCCCAATTATGGTACAAAGCCCAATTACCCAATTTTAATATTTAGCCCAACACCACGATTACTTCGGCATTAAATAAGCATAATAATAACTTAGCTACGAGACATTAAATTAAAAAGGTTGAACATAACTTACAATGATTAAAAATAGCGTAGCGTTACACGGACAGAATTTCGACTTACACCCTTACAACATTCACTAACATACCCTTATTATTAGAATTAAAATTAAAATTAAAATTAAAATTATAATATATATATATATATATATATATATATATATATATATATATATATATATATATATATATATATATATATATATATATATATATATATATATATATATATATATATATACGTTTGAGTAGGAAGAAGAAAAAGAAGGTGATGATATTCGATCAAAACTGCGCTTTTTATAGGAATGTGGCCCTCCACTGTACACCATGCGATCGCATCTTCCAGGCCATGCGATCACATGGCCACTTTTTCCAGCTCACATGAGCTTGTTTCTATCTTGCCGACGGTTTTAAATATAATTTATAATATATAAATAATTTTAAGAATTATTTAAATATTATATTATATTTATGTGCATAGTTGACTTGTAATTTTTAGTCCGTTGCGTCGAGCGTTGAGAGTTGACTTTGGCCCCGGTTCCAGATTTTCGAACGTCTTTGCGTACAATTTAATATCTTGTATTTTGCGTTTCGCGTCTTGTACTCTTGTAATTTTGAGACGTTTCCCACCAATAATTTGAACCACTTTGATTGTACTTTGTACTTTTGAGCATTTTTGGTCGTTTGCGTCTTCAATTCGTCGAATCTGTCTTTTGTCTTCACCTTTTATTATGTAAACGAATATCACTTGTAAATAGAACAATTGCAACTAAAAGCTTGTCTTTCTTGAGGGATAATGCTATGAAATATATGTTCGTTTTTAGCATTATCATGCCCAACGCGGCCAATACGCAACTATTGTAACATCATAATCCAATGGCTAAAAACCGATAGCGCCCAACGACTATGGCAACGCTAATCCCAATGTGTACAAAATCGACTATCGTCACACCCGTAACATCATGTGAGCGAAACACGGCTATCGCATCACTAGTCACACAACATGGTCCTCACGACCCCACCATCGGCGTATAAAACAACCGATAGATCACATATCCGTTAGTGTACAACGACATATAACACTAACTCATGGACAACGCATATCCATTCGCACACGGAGATGGTACTCGAATTTCCCATCGGTGCTCACACATCCAACAACATGAAGGCTGGCCGAAAACTACACGCGCCTTAGTGAATCCGCAACCATACGCGACTCACTACTTCCACCGCACAACAATCGGGATTGGCCGAACTACACGCGCCTTAGTGAATCCGAACTACACGAGAGTCACTATCCCAATAGAATGACCGCAACCACACGTGTAATTTGTGAATCCGAACTACACGCGACTCACTCCTCAATACAATGACCGAAACCACACGAGTCATTTGTGAATCTGAACTACACGGGACTCACTTCCACAATAACATGACTGAAACTACACGCGTCATCGTGAATCCGCAAACACACCCGATCCACTACCCAATCTCAACACCAGATGAAGTCAGCGAACCCTGTCAACGGTCATGCTTCACTGATATAACACCACTCCCATGATAAAGTCAGCGGACCCCGTCAACGGTCATGCTTCACCAATCGACGCTCTTTTGGCCTCATACAACGAGTAACGTAACATCTCGCTCTGTTACGCCATAGTGAATCCTAACAGATACCACTAACCATTCACACAATCGAGCAAGAACCGCCTATATCGAACATAGGCACAAAACGATAATTCTCTAAAAGAGAATCCACCACGCACATCCCTTAACCAAGGGATTTCACCTTGCTCGTCAAACACATCCATTATCTCTCAACGAGATTACCACATTATCACCTCGGTGATAATTTACATCCAAAACCATAAGTAAAATTTAACCGAAATTATACTCTACCACAATCGACCAAATCTAGGTCCCGACACAAATTTTGGATCTACTAAAAATGTCATCCGAAATCTCACACTAGGACTTCCTCGTGCGGGAGTGTAACTCCCCCACTTGGAACTACGTTCCATAACCGCATCTTGTGTAATCGTACAATTCTACCAAATGTAGACTTTACTAACAATTGGGTTCACACGACCCATCACCACATCTTGCTCCAACCTTGAGCATACTAAGGATCTTAACCTATTCTTAAACACTTCGAACGAAAAGTGTACCACAAATTACACAAACTATACTCTCGGAATCATCCAATTGCTTTAGTTTGTCAAATTTCACCCGATTACTCATGTACCTAAGGGTTTCACTTCGGTACCCTAAGTACAATGTAACCACAACACAATCGGAGTCGAACACCACGCTAGTAGGTATAAAAGAGGCACCTAATGTCGCGTTACGTAGACTCCTTTACCAACATGCATCGAGATCAACACTCGATTTCTCGGGTTTCATCCCAACTTCAACACAAAAGCGAACACGCGCTTAACAACTGAACACCAAAACCCATTTCCATGGCTTGGTAGAAACATTTCTCAAATACTAAGGAATGCTTGGTTGCGCCAAGTCTTACGCCCTTCGCCCGACAATCAAACGTCACCATAGGGTACTTCCATTAGGAACGTCACCCATATCAATAACATGCACAACACAATGCATCAAATAACTCAAACTCAACGGCACATAATAAATAATCAAAGGGCATATTTATTAAAATGAAACGTACCTTAACGTCTCCTTGCCACACCCGTCTCCGCTAACTTGGGACATTCCGACTTACGATGTCCTTCTTCTTGGCAAATGAAGCACACCATGCCATCACCCTTTGGCACCGAACATTCCCAAGACTTGTGACCCCTTACACCACAATTGTAACATCTAGGCGCGCTAGAATCCGATATACTCGTCCGCGTACCACCCGTGCTCACACTCGGACCCTTAGTCCTCTTACTTGGAGCACCATACGAAACAACCCTTCTCTCACTTGAAGGTTCACCCATACTTGATCGCGAATATGACACGAAACCCCTAGCCATGTTGAATAACTCTGCAAATGAGTTCACATGACCAATGCTAATCTTACCCTGCAATTCATCATTCAAAGTCTGATAGAAATCTTCCATCAACATCCGATCATTCCCAATATACTCTGGGCAAAAACGAGCCTTCGCCATAAAGGTCATCTTGAGAGTATTCAAATCCATGGGACCTTATTGCAAATTTCGCAACTCATTACGCAACTTCGATAAGTCGGCTGAAGTTCAGAACTCCTCGAAGAATTCCTTCTTAAACTCATCCCATGATAACACCATAAACGGTTCACCACCGACAAGATCAATCTTACCATCCAACCAATCCTTCACCCTACCCCGCAACAAACTAGTAGCGAGTCTTGTCTTTTTCTCGGGAGGGCATTCAATAGTACGAAAATACCCTTCGACATCCGAGATCCAAGTTGTGCTTACCAAAGGATCCGGTTTCCCGTCATACATTGGGGGTTTAGTCCTCATGAAGCTCTTAAGACAACGCTCCATTCCACTACTACCCTGAAGTTCGAAATACTTCCTATCCATTTCTTCTCGTAACGCACTCATTTGCTCCGCAACGGCGGCCGCAACTCTAGCGTTAAACTCCATGTCATTCGTCTCAATCCCGTTTCCCGTCGCCATTCTAAGGAATGCAAAAGCGATTAGATCACGAACGTATAAAGCACACACACAATACTGTCCCCATCTTGCTAAACACTCGTCGTACATCACTTGTTAGACACGATTTGCACCCGTAATAAGGTTTGCAAGTCCTTATTACGCACACACGCCGTATCAACTCGTTAGTACAACGACCGCCTTGCTCGATGATATAAACAAACACAAACAAAATTTTACGCGATATAAACACACGCGAGAATTATTATCACAACACAATAATATATTAATAATATCCGCATTACTAATATAAACGTTAGTCCACCTACAAACAAGGCACTAACTACAAGCTATTCCGACCCGTTCCCTACAAGTCCCGCAATAAATAAGCACACACGTGTCTAGGCAC
This sequence comes from Rutidosis leptorrhynchoides, assembly GCF_046630445.1. Lineage (NCBI taxonomy): Eukaryota > Viridiplantae > Streptophyta > Magnoliopsida > Asterales > Asteraceae > Rutidosis > Rutidosis leptorrhynchoides. The sequence goes on along the minus strand of NC_092340.1, from coordinate 241,589,696 downwards.
CTATCTTAAGTCACCTAAATCCCTTAGACCATGCTCTGATTCCACTTGTTACAACCCAACCCGTTAACCAAGCAAAAACGCAACATAAAAAAAAATTTAAAACTGAGCTGACCAGATGGGGTGCGCGGCGTGCAACCCCACCTGTGCGCAGCGCGCACAGGGCCTGGCAGCCCGCTGTCCACTTTTTCCAATTTTTGTAAAAAGATCTCTTGCTTCCCGACACCTTTAGACCAAACGATTTTCACTACATTTTATATTGGTTAAAGCTAACACATTTCAATAATAAAATGAGTTTTACGAGACCGGGCCCACATCGGCCGTTTTACGACTTTCGTACAACATACAAGTTTTCAACCACATGATTTTTAACGCAAAATAAAGACCGAGCATGGCGATTGGGGATACGCTACCCAATCCTAATCAATCCAAAAGCAAGATCTTCTAAAGCAACTATGCGAGTCCACTAGTCCCCACGCTTACCCGAGCCACCATCTCCAAGCAAATCTATAAAAATGTAAACAACGAGAGGGTAAGCTAACACTTAGTGAGTGAGAATATACTACATACGTATATGTATAAAATGGACACGCCACACAAATAATCAAATAACGCATACCGGAGCATCCAAGCATATAGGCAAGCTAATCTAAGCATACATGTAACAACGCAACTTTTTCCGTTACTTTAGTTAACTGTCCGTTAGTTAGTTAATGGAACTTACGTGAATTTTTTTTTTTTTTTTTGTATTTAAAGAAATTAAATGCGTACTTGATCCTTAGTGGATTACTTGAATTAATATGTTATATTAATTAGTAAACTTAATTCGGTTGACGAATTAAACTAGAAATGACACGATTAAAGTTAATCGCCTAGAAAACTTTTCGGTTAACGGAACTCAGAAAAACAATAGAATAATTATTGTTAATAATTATTGAACTTACGAAATAAATTTAATTTATTATTTACTTAATGAATTAAACACGGTGATTTTGTTTCAACGACTAGTTAACGTTCCGGAGATTCGGTACGGTTAACGGCACTCGAAACGAACCACGCGCGAACGAGCTTTTACACAAAACGAGTTCGAGACCCGAGCCCGAGGGCACATGGCCGTGACATCATACATCATATCCTAAAATATCTCATATTAGTCAAAAGAAGGTGGCCATTATATCATAAAATATCTTATATTAGTCAAAAAGAGGAGGCCATTAGTAGGTAATCCCATAATTTTTTTTAGACATGTGCATCACCTTTTACATGTAAAACTAGTAATCAGAAAATAAAGAGTTAAATGGTGCATCATATCTCATGAATACTCACCATCATCGATCATCTTTTCTTCAAGAACACCCTCGATGTTTGCTTGATCGTTAAATTGATCGCATATCCGTGTTCCTCTCGACGAGCCCTACGTATCTATACCAACAATTGTATGATTAGGGTAAGATCTAAAAACTCTATTTTTCCAGATTTAATTGTTTATCATATGAGTTAGATGTTCTATTGCTCAATTGGTCGCGTTTGTACATGTAATTAGTCGTTATATTGCCTGAATTGCGAGTTAGGGTTTAATCACGAATTGTATTGCTATGATACTGGTTTTGTGACTTTGTTTTCTGTAATTGAAAAGGGTTTAGATGGATAGCTATCGAAAAACTATTGAATTTTCTCGCTTGAATCGTATGATTTCGTTTAGTATAGCCTAAGTTATGATCGTTTGAAGTTTCGGTATGTAATTATGCAACAAAACGAAAACTTCAATTTGCATGTTACAAATTGGTATATGAAACTTATACCACTGGAAAGATAATTTAAAAACACACACTTTAGACTAGGATATCATGTCGTTTGCTTATGTAAAACCCGAGATATGCTTGAATTAGTGTAAAAGTAGTTTTATACAGCACTTGCATGAAAATGACCTTGTATGATAAAATGTGTTATCTTCTGTGATTAAAGATTTGCATATTTGAAATCTACACAAAAAGTAATTCATCTTTCATGTAGATATCATAGGCTAATTGTATCTATATCTTCGGGTAATCGCGTGCGAATGTGACTAGCGAAACTTGAATCCAATCTATAAATTGCTCTATGTTTTATACTCTGTGGCTTGTGTTTATTGAATGAGCATGTAAGCTTCTGGAATATGAATTTTAACATGATATGTGACTTATTGTTAGTTTATGTCAATCTCTGAAACCTTATGCATTGGGCACAATAGGGCCATACTTAATGTAAATTCTGATTTGAGCTGAAAAACTGAATGTTCAACTTGCATGAATAAACTGTACAAATTGGCTAAACCAAAATATCTCGATTTTTGATATGTGTTAGTTTAACTTGTTTTTGAACTATGGCCACTATTCTTGTACCGATTGCATGTTCCTACCTCCGGTTATAGCTAAAACCAAATCAGTGAGCGGTCAGAAACTGACTTGGTGAACCCCAAATGTACCCCTTCTGATTCCTGACGTTTAATTATCGTATGAGACCTTGGTTGGACTTTTTGGAATCGATTTTGAGTATACTTATGATATGGAGTTTTTCATGTTTACTTGAATTTTTTACTATGAGATAATATGCAAATTTTGCTACATGTACATGAACTTTGTGCACAACGATAAACTGAAATTGTGAAATTGACCAATTATGATCTAAAATGTGTTGTTTGACTTACGTTTGACATGTTGACCAACATTTGACATGAACCTACTGATGTTGACTTTGGTTGACTACTTTGACCAAGTTTGACTTTCGGTTTGACTTCGGTTGACTTTGTTTGACTTGCATGAATTAGTTGACTGTATGTTGACTTCTACTTTGAAACGCGTCGATTCGAGCAATAAAACAACTTATACTATGAAACCACACTTGTTTAAGACATATTTATTGACCAACCTAAATACATATACTTAGGTTGCATTACTCGGCTATAAACCGTACAAGTAAATTGTCCACTTTTCAATCCGAGCTTTATTCAAAGGTGAGTCTACAGTCCCACTTTTTACATATTTTCTGGGATGAGAATACACGCTGTTTATACTTATATCTTTACAAATGATTTTATATTTGACACGAGTACTATTATCTGCATATTGAGTTTGTACACAAAGCCTCTAGCTTGAATACTTTAAATACCATCGGTGTAGGCACAATTTAGATGGACGGATCCGTTAGGTTGACAACCTCACCCGCTATAAAAACTGTGGTGCATTTATTTTGAACATAATACATTCGTACAAATGTATAACATTTTTATAAGGTAAAGGCGGGTATAGTGGATTCTATACTCGGGTCATTGCTAGTATTCAGGTGCTCATAGATTATGCAAACATTTCGCAACTTGGAGTTGTACTTGTAAAATCTCGTGGTCAAGGAACTTAAACTATTTTCTGATAACTGTTTTTAGATACTATACAACGTTATTTAAAACTGTGGTTTACGAACAAATGAGATAAAACTTGACTTGGTATTGTCTACGAATATTTGAAACTTGACATGGTATTGTCTACAAATGATTGAAACTTGACATGGTCATGTCAACAAACTTTTTAAATGGGACACGGTGTTGTCTACAAACTTTTAACGTTAAACCTTGGTGGTCTTCCACTAATAAACATCTTCGAAATGTTATTTCTTAAACATACCGTATTGTTTACTTAAAACCTGTAGATTCACTCAACATTGTTGTTGATCCATTTTGCGTGTCTTATTCTCAGGTATTAATTGCTTCCGCTGTAGAATATTGCTGTTACGTAGAAGTCAAGCCAAGCACTGGGACCAGAGTTAACATTCCGTTAAAGGGATTTTTGACGGGGTGTTACAATACCGTACGATCACTAAGCAACAAGTTAAGGATACATCAACAAACATAAGTTCACCAATGACAATGTGAACAATGCCAATAAGCTACACCCGGAGGGTTAGCTACATAACAACAATACGACAATGAAGATATATATATATATATATATATATATATATATATATATATATATATATATATATATATATATATATATATATATATATATATATATATATATAGCAATATATAAACGTCCAAGGTTAACCCCTTAACCCAATACCCAAAGTCAACTACCACAATGAAGATTGGCCGAACTACACGAGCCTTAGTAAATCTGCATACACACGAGACTACTATCTTCAACAACACAACATCGAGGTTGGCCGAACTACACGAGCCTTAGCAAATCCGCAAACACACGAGATCACTACCTCTATAAGATGACCGAACTACACGCGCCATCGTGAATCCGAACTACACGAGACTCACTTTCTCAATAAGATGACCGAAACTACACGTGTCATTGTGAATCCGCATCCACACGTGATCCACTTCACCAATCACAACTCAAATATCGACCCTTCGCCATTGGGGTTGTATAATCCACATCACAAGCGTATGTGATATCGTATACACGAAGTGTGCACCTTGCCAAAGGTGGCCAACCAAAACGCACAACCGTGCCAATTGGACCTATTACACAAGTCCATCAAATCCACCTATAGTGAAGTGAGCTCTATAACCGAGAACCACTTCACTCGACACGCACCCATCCTACACATACATATGCACATAGGATATTAACACTCACCTTATCGCCTTGATTAATGCCACCAAATAATCCGCAACCCGTCAATGGAAAGTACCTATTCCATTATCACAATTACAACAACACACTTAGAGTGGATTTACAAACCAACTCAATTCGACACTTAGTGCAAATTCGACCAATTGCACTTACAAGCACAAAACGCGCCAAAACTAACCAATGATCACTAACACTAGTGACAATGGTCCTAATATGCCAATTTAACCCAATCATAAGTGTAAAACACTTATAATTCTCAAAATCACCCTATAAACCCAAATTTTGACTTATTTCAAAATTAGTCTTTCAAACACCTTAAAAGGGTTCCAACACTTCAATAATCACTAAACCTAGTGATTAAACTCAATTTCAAGTTCTAATCATGGCCAATTTGTTCACCAACCCAAAACCCACCAACAACAAACAATAACCCGATTACTAGCATCAATAAACTCACTTCAAGAGTTTAAATGGGTTTCTCTACAAATCAAGTTCAAACCCTAACTTGAATATCAACTCAAACAATGAAATTCAGAGTTATAACTTACCACAACAACCAAAACGTAGCTAGGAACGAGGTGAAAAACTTTAACACTTGAGCTTTTGATCAAACCAAGCTTCTTCTTCTCCAAAACCCCAAATCTCTCTCTAGAAATCTCCCTCCCTCTCTAGATAGTTGAGAGTGTGTTTGTGGATGTGAAAATGATCCAACAATGGATCCAAACCAGCTGATAAGTCCACAGATCCGGCCTCAAGTGAAATGACCAAATTGCCCTTCAATTAACTTAAAATAGAAAAAGACATAATTCTGTCACATAGCGCGCCGCGCACCCATGTCTGGGTAGATTCTGAGCTTTTAACTTCACACCACGCTTTGCCCACTAAACGTACATCATTAATACACTACGTACAATAAATATTAGGGTCTTACACTTCACGAACAATATTATCTTGAATGTTATTTTTGTCGATCGTTTTCCCGCCTAAATAATAACATTCATCACGAAGTGTCTCTTCTAAATGTTCATATTTTCGTCTGATCTTGATGCCGGAAAAAAAAATTCCAAAAAAAATGAAATTATTTTTTTTTTTGCTTCCCCCCGATTGGTTACTTCCCCATTGATCATGCCCCCTATATATATATATATATATATATATATATATATATATATATATATATATATATATATATATATATATATATATATATATATAGTAATGATCAATATAATTACCTCTTAAACAATACCCATGTACCTAAATGCCTAATAACAGATTGAACTATAAAGTTTTTTTTTCAGTACTTATATATACAAAATTTCTACTGCTATAAAAAGTATTAATGAATTTTAATTCGCAGGTTAGTGACTTTAATATTATAATGTAGAATTCTTCTTCAAACCCGTGAATCCACGGATCATTAAACTAGTTTGAAGAATAATTTCCTTGGAGATTAAATGGCCACCGTGAATTTACTTGATGTGGTCCTGATGTGATCTCATGTCACGCTTATATGCGATATCAAAACCAGTTAACTCGCACGATTACCCTAAGTAGAGAATTGCACAATATTATAATATAAATACTTATAGTAAGCTGCCCTATACACCTTTTTGTGAAGTTTTCCAAATTACGCATCTAATTGTGGTGCTTGTGTCATTAATCTCTAATTGTGGCTGCTCGAGATGATAAATTTGAAGGTATTGTTTATGAGGATGTATAAAATGATGAAAATGAAGAAGAATAAGTTTAAGAGATAGAGGAAGATAGTGAAGAAGAAGATGATGATGTCAATCCCAGAAAGATCGCATGTCAAAAGACATTGTTTTTATTAAAAGCGGGTATAAACTATATCATGAAGTTTAGGATTCGATACATCCTTAGTGGAAAGGCTTGGCTGAACGTGATTGATAACAGGGCATAGTACCATTTTAGTCTTGTAGTTTAGTTCAAGTTTATATATTGTGAAAAGTTTAACATATTTTTAATTGTGTATTGTTGGTACATGCTGCTTTTACTACAAACTAGGATTTTGGAAGCGGGGAGAGAGATGTCCAATGGGCTCATGCTCAAAAAACTCTACATGGGCTTTAAGCACCCGAAACACCAAATCTCTTCAATGAGAAGAGCAGCTATAGAGAACTTTCAGAAATTGTGGAACGGGCCAAAAGACGTGCTGAAGTTTCAAGGTATTCAATATTATTAAATATCATACAACCTGTTTTTTGAATTTCACGTTTCTTTTCTGTTTTTATAATTAAAAAGTTATTAATTACAAGTTGTTGGATTGTTTGTATAGGCTTCCGGAGGTACTTACGCTCAAGGGTCACGTTGAGTCAGTTGTGAAGTTGAAGGGGCTATAACATTGACACAATTTAACATGTGCATAATGATGTTACTTCACATTTACTTATCTGTATCGTATTATCTAATAGCACTCATATAAAAAGTATTTCTTAGTGAAGTATATGATGATTTTTGCAGGTTATCAAACTAATCCCGAACTCAGTGTATTCTTAGTCAAGTATTTTCATTCTATATGTGCCTGTTGTTTGATTCTCTTTAGAGGCTTTCATAAATCTGTTATACCTTGAGGTTCAATTGAGTAGATCACGTCATGATTGAGCTATGAGGGAGAAGTATAAACTACCTCGGGTTAAGCAAGATAAGTTATATGAGATTTGTATGTGCTTTGTGGGATGATCACGGTACTCGATTGTTACACGGTATGTATCTAACTTTAAATTTATACATTCAGGTTGCAGACTGAATGCATATATCTTTTAATTGGCCAATTCTTAAGTAATCATTTAAAAGAGAAGAAATATTACAAACTAATTCAAGCAATCTGTCTTGGATGAAGCTACATTATGTATTGATATTAGTGAAAACCAACTTGTCGTGAGCCTTACGATGATGTTTGAATCCATGTTTGTTTAGGTGTTGTTTGCCAACATTCTTGATCATATCGGCTGGTCATTTACTTGAGTTTTTTTAAGTAAATTTCATGTTGATGCATGAACTGTAACATCTTTATTGGTACCAGCTGCTACTGTGGGTCTTGCTACTGTGAATCATATCGGCTGGACATTTACTATAACATCTTTATTCGTAACTTTATGTTGTGTAATCAATCTATGTATGAACTATAATTTATCAAAGTTTTACTAATGTGTGTTGTTTACAAAAACATATTTTACTAATTCAAGTACCGTAAGAGTACTGTTGAAACTTTTCCTATAATAACGTTATTTCATATATAAGCTTAAAAACCAATAATATTTACGGATGAGTTCTCATGCAACGCACGGGCTCATAAATCTAGTCCTACAATATATTAACAAAAGGGTCGTTTTCTTTATAATTTTACGCTGGAATTGGCGTTTTAACATATTGGGTTTAAGTAGTCAGTGGCCCACGTAGCCTTCTAGGCTTCCGACAAATGCAATTACCAAATTCATGACAGATGCAAGGGTTATCTTTCTTTAAAAAAATTCACTATACAGCTTTAAACATCACCGCTCGCTCACCTCGACCGCCATCCACCGTCGCTAAATTGTCATTGCCGCCTTGACAGCGTCTCCGCAGCTAGCACCTTCCTCCACCATCGCCAGACTATCGGTGCAATCTCTCACTGGTTTTCTTAGTTTTTTTTTAATTATTAAATTAGATTTTTCTTTTTTCATTTTTTGCTGTCAATCTGAAAAAGAAGAGTTTATCGTTGGTTCATTTGTTGGGATTCATTTACAAAATTAGTGTTTGATCGTATGATTTATTAGGGATTTAATCACCCGATTCTTTCGTGCAGATTTTTTGTAGTCTTTGGTGTGATGGCCCCATCAAAACACTTAACGGCTCCGTCACTTGGTCCCACAGCTTGATCGAACTTAAATGAATTTAACAAACGACATTGCATTCTTTTATATCAAAAGTTTCCCAAAAAGGAAAGCATACCAAAATATGTAGTTTAAAAGTAACCCAACATATTAATAATCCAAAGTTGACACAAAAACATTGTCAACATCCCACAAGTATTAATTATTCAAAAAAACGAATGCAAGCCAAAGTTTCATAAATTGTTTCATAAAAATCTGCCCAAATGCATGCAGACTCTTCTAAACACAGCGAAAGCATCACATAAACTCAAGTACATGTGAAAACATGCGAGTAAACTGTCAACACAAAGGTTGAGTGAATTATAGGTTTAAATAATTGAATAAACTTTAGACCACAAGATTTAAAAATGTTAGAAAACATTAAACATTATTCCATTATCAATGAGCCACCTGGTTGTCATACCCCGTCCTAAACCATCTGGACGAAGTCACCAACATCTGGTCCCATTGCGATGATCGACTCCAAATAATGTCTTTAAAATGAGCAAATGCATAGCGGAAGATTTCTTTCATACCTGAGAATAAACATGCTTTCAAGTGTCAACCAAAAGGTTGGTGAGTTCATAAGTTTATCATAAACAATAAAATTCATCATTTTGATAGACCACAAGATTTAAATCCTGCATGGTACAAATGGGCCCGAATTCTATACCCACCTGTAATGTACATGCGATATCTTTTAAATACAGTACACCTTTCTCGTGTACGAAATCATCTTTCATAAATCTTAGTAACCGTACACATATCTCGTGCACAAAACTAATACACATAACCTGTGCATAAAAATCATTCTCTCGATACATAACATTCATATCAATTGGTGGCAATTATCATGTCCACATAATTCAACGGTGGCAATTATCATGTCCACATAATTTAACGGTGGCAATTATCATGTCCACATAATTCATCGGTGGCAATTATCATGTCCACATAATTCAATAATAATCCGCAGAACTTCTGTCTGCATAATAATTCATTCGAGGAATGTTTTGCTTGTGTCTATCTTGTCAAACATTTATAAAAGCATTTCATGTATTCGCAGTTCAAAACATATTTCAAAAGCATTTAATAAAGCAGTTGTAAGAAACAGCGCATGTATTCTCAGTCCCAAAAATGTAAAGAGTAAAAGGGAATCAAATGAACTCACAATATTGTATTTTGTAGTAAAAATACATATGACCCTATTGAAAATGCAGGGTTGGTCTCGGATTCACGAACCTATATCATTTATATATATTAACACATATGATTGTAATCGAACGAATTTATATTATTAGTGATATACTTGTTATTTCAATAAATCCCATGTTATATGTTTTAAATATAGTGTTCTGTACTAATTGTTATTTGATAAAATAATACTAATACTAATAGATAAAAAGTTGTAATCTCTTTAATATGATAATATTAATGATATCGATAATGTCAATTCAAATAATAATAAAAATGATAATTTTATTAATAATGTTATTTTACTTTTAATAAAATATAGTTTTAGTACAAGTAATAATTTTTAGCTATAATGATAATAAATAAAAGTTGTACTATTTTTACAATAAAACTTATCGTTTTGATAATAACTCTTAACACTAATAATACTTATTAATAATACTTGATAGTAATTAATGTTAATAATAAAATATTATTAATGATAATAATAGTTACAATACTAATAATGATGATGATAATAATAATAATAATAATTATTATTATTATTATTATTATTATTATTATTATTATTATTATTAGTAATACTACCTTTAAAGGAACCTCCAAAAATATAAACTGCCTTCACCCGAGCTCGAACCAGCGACCTCCCGCTTAACGAACACACGCTCAACCAATGGTCTGCTTCATTTTTTTTTTAATTTAATTACACTTAAACTACACTTAACCCAAATTCCTTTTATTTTGACCCAACTACATAGATCCTCACGGCCCAACAGGGTTTCTAGTCTCGGCCCAATCATCATACTTTATATACGGCCCAACATGTTGCTCCAGTCCACTAGCAGTTTGATTGATGTTAGTTAAATAAATATAAAAAAAACTGTTGCAAGCTAGGATCGAACTCAAGACCTGTTGATTAACAAACACCTAACTGACCACTGAAGCACACATATATTCTTGAATATATCTAGACCTTTAATGTTTTTTTTAACCCGTAATACCGCTGTCTTCATCATCATTGCTCGTAATTATTATCATCTTCGATTTAATCATCTCACAACATAATTTATATCACCTAATCTAATCATATTTCTCATTTCAATATTACGATTATCATCACCTAAACCTCACATTATCTTCATCCTCGTATATAATCATCATCATCTAATCCATTTCCTTATGGTTGCAGCAAAAAAAAAAATTATTCATCGATCATTATCATTACCTCAACATTCATCATCATCATCAATTATTATTGTATTCATTATATTATTATTAAAAAATTACCTAACAAAATTATTGGAACGTCACTTGTTGGAGACCCATTATGGTCGTCCATGTTGTCCACTTGCTAGCTTTACAACAACTCCAATCCAATAATAGTATAATAGATTCATTGGTTTTCATGGTGTTCACAAGTAGGTTTGATAAACACGTGTTTGGATTCAATATTTAGCAACGAACAGGATTGGTTTCGAAGATTTGAAGTAGCAGCGAGTAGTAGTAATAAGGTAGTGATGGTGATTTGATCAGAAAACATAACAGTTTGCGCATGTTTTGTGTGGTGGTTTGGGGCTGAATAGAAGCGGAAAAATGGAAATAGTTAACGAATAGCACATATTAAAAGGTTGCCTTTAAAACCCATTTGGGGTGGAGGTAATTGTAAAGGAGCGAAATGGTTTAAACATGCATACGTGTGTGTTGGGTTACAAAGAAGACAAGCATTAACTTTGTTCGATAATTAGCAAAACCCATGTGGGTTTCGGTTTTGTTGCAGCCAAGTAGAAAAAAAAAAACATTTAAGGTAGTTGGTTAATTGGTGGTTGTTCGATAATGGGGGTTGTAAACCGGAGAAGATGATGACCAGAAAACAGAATAAAAGCAAGGTTTGTGTTGACGGTTTTAGAAGGTGATGGTTGTGGTTGGGTTATTTCTAGCCTAAAACAAAAACAGTCATCTTAGCAGTGGTATGGTTAATTGGGTCGGTGATAGGGTGGTGTTTCTTGGTTTGTGATGGTCGAAACACTAATAGAGAGGTCGGACATCAGTAGCAGTTTAACAAGAGGTGATATCGATTATTAGAAGAAAGGAGTAGCATGCTTGTGTGTGTATTATATGTGTTTGTTATTTCTGCAATGTATATACATATATATATATTTAAAACATGCATTCAAAACAAGATAGAAAGTAGTATGTATGTGTCAACTTTCCAAATTGTGGGTTCCATGAATTTGTTTTGTCGAGCATTATAGCAAAACAATGGACTGGTTTTTCTTTTAATCAATTATGCATGGATGTAACAAGTAGAAAGTGTAGTGGGTTTGAGTGCCTGAAGATATAATATACATATATAGAAAGGTAGTATTAACTAGATAAGTAAAATTTAGCAAATTTCTTTTTCTAATCCGGTAATTGATAGGTAAGTACAGTATACTTCCTTTTATTTTCACAAGATAATTTAGAAACAAGATGTTAAAATTTCAAATCTTGCAAAGACAAAATTAGATTTTGTATTATTGCCTATCAAACTGTGATCATGTGAAGGAATACTTTTTAAATGTCCCAGAGATAAGACTCGTCTCCACCACTTGGTATTGATTCCACCATTCATAAAAGATCATAAAAAAAATAAAAAAAATTCATATCGACTTGTATAAAGTTAATAAGCACTTGCTGTTGTTTTGGGACAATGGTTTTGTTTATGGAGACAAAAGGGTCCATCAATAATAATAATAGTCATAAGAATTGATTTTAATAATATTACTATAATAACAATAATACTAACGTAAATAATAATAATCCTTTATTTTAAATAAGAAACAAAAGTATGTGTTATCTATTTTGGTCTTTAATTGTGTAGACCAGTCGCAAAAAGTTGATCGATTATTAGCGCTCAATCTCAAGTAAAATATACAGAGTGTTAAAACTCAACTTAAGTTATTTAAATATATTTTAGTAAGCCTTAAAATTTATATAACTTATTTATGGAACTACATCTATTTTTAAATCCTCATAACTTGTATTTAACTTGTTTAATATCAATCGGAACATCAAACGTGTATTACAAGCATTTAATATTTATTTTTAATATACTTTATTTATGTATAGAGATATATTTTAAATAATAATTATTATAATATCCTATCTTTATTTTATTAAATTTTAATAACAACAACATATAATACTTCAAATTATATTTCGAATTATTATATATATATATATATATATATATATATATATATATATATATATATATATATATATACACATATCTATTTACAATTAATTATTCGTGAGTCGTCGAGAGCAGTCGAAGGTCAAATGAATTCATGTAAACTGTTCCAAAGTTTTCAAGACTCAACATTACAGACTTTGCTTATCGTATCGGAAACATATAAAGATTAAGTTTAAATTTGGTCGGAAATTCCCGGGTCGTCACAGTACCTACCCGTTAAAGAAATTTCGTCCCGAAATTTGATCGAGGTCGTCATGGCTAACAAATAAAATGGTTTCATGATGAATACGAGTTGATAAATAGAGCTTTATCACCGTTGATGAATATGGATAAAACAATTCGATTACGCGAAGAGTATAAGTGAAGCTATCACAAAAGAGTGAAATGAGAAAAAAAAGATTCATCTTGACATTTGATGTAGTCACTGTTGAATTCCGTAATTCAAGGAATTTAAAGAAAATCTTGGAAATCTATAAGATCTGATTCTTCGGCGAATAAGGAAAGTAAGATTTCTATAATTAAATACGGTGATCTGCCTCGATTACTCCGTCTGATATTCCTATTATAAATCCAACTCTTCCGTTCCATTATTCTCACCATTCCTATACTTTTTTTCTTAGTTCATACACCCAAAGATTTTGAAAATGCTTAATTCATTTCTAATCCTTGATATTTTTCTAATTATTATTCCTGTTATCCTTCTTTTCAATCTTTCACCAGAAGAATCTGTTTACTTCTACTATTACTTTGAGGTGATTCTATTCTTAATTCTACCGTGTCTTTATATTGCTATTCGTATTAATATCTACGATTTGTAATCTCCGTGTTGTTATTGGGTTTTATATCTTCCCTTATATTTCGATGTCCCTGCTTCTGTTTCCTATAATCATTGTCATCCACAGTTAATGCTCTCTCCTATTTGCTGCGATTTATACCCCCATTTCTAATTTGGAGCTTCATACTTTTGTTTTCTTTTCCCGACTTTAAGTCAAGCGAATAATGGTCCGAAATTCGTAGATATAAATTTCGGAATGAACATAGTTAATGTTCTAAGAAAGAAATGGTAATAGCACAATCTGACTTGTCAAATTACCAGAATTCAAGGGAAAGATAGAACTATCAAGAAAATATGTTTTCGATATGTTTTAAAATAGGATATAAGAGTCATGTAACATGGCACATGATGACGTTATAGTCTGTGAATCATCACGTTCCATTAGAAACTCAGCATGACTTACTGTAATATAATCACGTTGATCAAGTGTCATTATATTATATTAACTCATGCATCAGTTCCCAACATTACTTCAATAACATTCATATTTTAAGCTTGAAAGTTTACAGAATATAGAAACTAACAGTTTCTATATGATGTAACACTGATAGCACGAAGAGATTAATGATTTCAGATAAGAATAGTTATGAAAATATCTTCAGAAATATGGAGGATATTTATAATGAAAGATACGATGATATCTTAGAATTTCTAATATCAATGGTTGATGAAGAAAGGTTTTCCGTAAGATTTTAACATGAGTACGGAGCAAGATATACGTTGAAGGTTTCATTGGATCCAGAATTACCTGGATTCTTTGAATATAGGGTATGGTTCTTGTATTTGTCCTTGGTCTCCTTCGTGGTTAGCTCAATCCATTTTCCAGTTCCAACTTTTCTGAGCTTTTCCAACATACTATTCTTTATCATCAACTTCTGATGATTAAGGTCGTTTACGGTTGTCTACGGTTTCTGCTGCTTCATTCACCTTTTTCAACATTTAGAATATTGATTTGTAGACTGATTGCTTTTCAGAATTTCAGAATGAAAGATCATAATTCTAAGAGATAAATGTTATACATATAACTGTTGATGTAGATATGCTGTGAGTTTTCAAAGTACTGATTGTTGATTCCCGGTAATTGGTATGGTAGTTCTCGTTACAAGATGCGGATGAGTATATGATAGGGTTTCAATGAATGAATATAATGATTTATCAGAGAGATTTAAGCCAAGAAGCAATGAGGTTGCTGGTACGTCTGCTGGTAATATGGTGGAATATAAAAGGTTCCCTGGTAACAATAAAAGAGCACTCATATATATCACGGTTATAATAAGGTTGTTTCGAATGAAAATTCAAAGTTGACTTATTGGAGCTGAGACAAAACTGGCTATCTCGAACAGGGGTTTCAAAGTTATTTCCGGTAATAATAACGCTAAAGGAACTAGCACAGATACGTGTTAAATGTTTACTCAGTTTCCGAAAGTTTTCACGTGCATAACTATACGCATCAATCTTTCTTTCTGTAGATGAAGGGTGGTTGGTTCATCCTCTCGATTGAGGTGTTTTCAGAAGTCATGAAAGGTTTGAACGCAGACTGTAATCGTCAAGATACAAATGAGGTTTAAGATGAAATCAAGTGGCAAACTTGAAGAATTGTTTAGTTTCATATGTTATAATCAATATTTTAATTCATTTTAATTGTCCAATGTTATTAGTCCACAGTCGATAGTCCACAGTTGACAGTCCAATAATTCATATATAATTTAATATATAATATTCGAATTAATTAATACATATCGTGACCCGTGTACATGTCTCAGACTCGATCACAACTCAAACTATATATATTATTGTAGAATCAACCTCAACCCTGTATAGAGAACTCGATCATTACTGGATATAGAGTGTCTATGGTGATTCCAAATAATATATATAGATGCGTCGATATGATATGTCAAAACCTTGTATACGTGTCCCGATATTTAAAGTGCGTAAAATAAATACAGAAATTAAATGACAATAAATAAAATTGCGAGAATGTAAATTGCGATAATTAAATTGCGATAAATAAAATGTAACCAGTTAGCTAGGAACAGTTAGCTAGGAACAGTTAGCGTGGATTCTTAACAAAATTCTTTTCATAGTTAAATTGTTTGTTTCTAACAAATTTTATTTTTTCCAATGTTTTCTTCATTATGCCACTTGTTGGATTCTGATAGGTCAAAATCCAAATATGAAATTGAATGAAAATGGTTATTCTGTGGTGAACGGATTCGTATCTTTGTAGATGTAAGTAGGATAGTAAATGAATGTTGAATCAGATTTGAAGAATGTACAGTGTAACTTATTAATGTGAAATCTTAAATATTCCTCGGGTATTACCTACCCGTTAAAATATTTTCATCATTAACAGTTTGTACAAAAGAATTTTTAATTACAATCTTTATGGAAACATATATACATATATATATTTTCTTCAGATGTAATCATGGATTTAATGAGTTAATTTAGTATTAAACTCATTTGGTTTACTATCAAAACTAGAATACATAATCTCTAAAACATTCGAGATTACATAATCGCTATGTCGAACGAAGATAATTGATCTAGAACGATTTCGTAGAAAGATGATTATACTCGAGGTACATAATGAGATGTTGAGGCATGGATTGTTGATGATACTGGTGCTGTCGCTGATGGTACCGTTGGTACCGATGATATTGCTGAAGCTGGTAACTTTTGCACCATATTCTCCAAATTTATTTCTCGAGCGCGAAGTTCTTTGACTTCTTCTATTATTCCGGGATGATTGTCAGTCGGAACGAGTGGATGAATAAGATTTAGAGTCTGAGTTATGATATAGTCATGGTGAGATACTCTGAGAGAGAAATTGGTGTTTCGAGCAGGTTCTTCGGTAAGTGTTTCAGGTTCTTCGCCAAGAATGCAGGTTGGTGGTTGAAAGGGATCGTTTCTTCTTGTCTCCAATGATTAAGTAGACTACGAACCCATCGGATGAATTGGGGATGGCTGATTGGTTGATTCATTCTGGTGACGCTGCTTCTGGAGCTTAGGTGAATATCCATGTCGAAATAGCTGTCGAAATAACTATCGGAATAGCTATCGGAATCTGAGGGACTCGAAATGGTTGACTGATTCATCTCGTACAATCAGATGAAGGATTTTCGATAAGAAATAGATTATAGGATATAGATTAGTACCCTGCAATACATAGTTTACATATGCATATATAATACTAAAATCCCATAAGTTACGAAGGAATCTACGGAAGCTGTCAGGCAAAGGTAACAACAACAGATACGCTAAGATATGAATTTATCTATACACTATCTATGCAATAGAGGCAGTAAGACGTGTCTAGACTTTAAGGATGATAAGCAACTAATTTTTGACACTAAATGATAAGCAAAACTTTTGACATGCAGACACGGTCGAAGTCCAGACTCATTAATGCATCCTAACAACTACTAGTTAGACACACTAATGCAAGACCTGGTTCGCTAAGACCACCGCTCTGATACCACATGTCATACCCCATCCTAAACCATCTGGACGAAGTCACCAACATCTGGTCCCATTGCGATGATCGACTCCAAATAATGTCTTTAAAATGAGCAAATGCACAGCGGAAGATTTCTTTCATACCTGAGAATAAACATGCTTTCAAGTGTCAACCAAAAGGTTGGTGAGTTCATAAGTTTATCATAAACAATAAAATTCATCATTTTGATAGACCACGAGATTTAAATCCTGCATGGTACAAATGGGCCCGAATCCTATACCCACCTGTAATGTACATGCGATATCTTTTAAATACAGTACAGCTTTCTCGTGTACGAAATCATCGTTCATAAATCTTAGTAACCGTACACATATCTCGTGCATAAAACTAATACACATAACCTGTGCATAAAAATTATTCTCTCGATACATAACATTCATATCAATTGGTGACAATTATCATGTCCACATAATTCAACGGTGGCAATTATCATGTCCACATAATTTAACGGTGGCAATTATCATATCCACATAATTCAATGGTGGCAATTATCATGTCCACATAATTCAATAATAATCCGCAGAACTTCTGTCTGCATAATAATTCATTCGAGGAATGTTTTGCTTGTGTCTATCTCGTCAAACATTTATAAAAGCATTTCATGTATTCGCAGTTCAAAACATATTTCAAAAGCATTTAATAAAGCAGTTGTAAGAAACAGCGCATGTATTCTCAGTCCCAAAAATGTAAAGAGTAAAAGGGAATCAAATGAACTCACAATATTGTATTTTGTAGTAAAAATACATATGACCCTATTGAACAATGCAGGGTTGGTCTCGGATTCACGAACCTATATCATTTATATATATTAACGCATATGATTGTAATCGAACGATTTTATATTATTAGTGATATACTTGTTATTTCAATAAATCCTATGTTATATGTTTTAAATATAGTGTTTTGTACTAATTGTTATTTGATAAAATAATACTAATACTAATAGATAAAAAGTTGTAATCTCTTTAATATGATAATATTAATGATATCGATAATGTCAATTCAAATAATAATAAAAATGATAATTTTATTAATAATGTTATTTTACTTTTAATAAAATATAGTTTTAGTACATGTAATAATTTTTAGCTATAATGATAATAAATGAAAGTTGTATTATTTTTACAATAAAACTTATCATTTTGATAATAACTCTTAACACTAATAATACTTATTAATAATACTTGATAGTAATTAATGTTAATAATAAAATATTATTAATGATAATAATAGTTACAATACTAATAATGATGATGATGATGATAATAATAATAATAATAATAATAATAATTATTATTATTATTATTAGTAATACTACCTTTAAAGGAACCTCCAAAAATATAAACTGCCTTCACCCGAGCTCGAACCAGCGACCTCCCGCTTAACGAACACACGCTCAACCAATGGTCTGCTTCATATTTTTTTTAATTTAATTACACTTAAACTACACTTAACCCAAATTCCTTTTATTTTGACCCAACTACATAGATCCTCACGGCCCAATAGGGTTTCTAGTCTCGGCCCAATCATCATACTATATATACGGCCCAACATGTTGCTCCAGTCCACTAGCAGTTTGATTGATGTTAGTTAAATAAATATAAAAAAACTGTTGCAAGCTAGGATCGAACTCAAGACCTGTTGATTAACAAACACCTAACTGACCACTGAAGCACACATATATTCTTGAATATATCTAGACCTTTAATGTTTTTTTTAACAATACCGCTGTCTTCATCATCATTGCTCGTAATTATTATCATCTTCGATTTAATCATCTCACAACATAATTTATATCACCTAATCTAATCATATTTCTCATTTCAATATTACGATTATCATCACCTAAACCTCACGTTATCTTCATCCTCGTATATAATCATCATCATCTAATCCATTTCCTTATGGTTGCAGCAAAAAAAAAAATTATTCATCGATCATTATCATTACCTCAACATTCATCATCATCATCAATTATTATTGTATTCATTATATTATTATTAAAAAATTACCTAACAAAATTATTGGAACGTCACTTGTTGGAGACCCATTATGGTCGTCCATGTTGTCCACTTGCTAGCTTTACAACAACTCCAATCCAATAATAGTATAATAGATTCATTGGTTTTCATGGTGTTCACAAGTGGGTTTGATAAACACGTGTTTGGATTCAATATTTAGCAACGAACAGGATTGGTTTCGAATATTTGTAGTAGCAGCGAGTAGTAGTAATAAGGTGGTGATGGTGATTTGATCATAAAACATATCAGTTTGCGCATGTTTTGTGTGGTGGTTTGGGGCTGAATAGAAGCGGAAAAATGGAAATAGTTAACGAATAGCACATATTAAAAGGTTGCCTTTAAAACCCATTTGGGGTGGAGGTAATTGTAAAGGAGCGAAATGGTTTAAACATGCATACGTGTGTGTTGGGTTACAAAGAAGACAAGCATTAACTTTGTTCGATAATTAGCAAAACCCATGTGGGTTTCGGTTTTGTTGCAGCCAAGTAGAAAAAAAAAACATTTAAGGTAGTTAGTTATTTGGTGGTTGTTCGATAATGGGGGTTGTAAACCGGAGAAGATGATGACCAGAAAACAGAATAAAAGCAAGGTTTGTGTTGATGGTTTTAGAAGGTGATGGTTGTGGTTGGGTTATTTCCAGCCTAAAATAGAAACAGTCATCTTAGCAGTGGTATGGTTAGATGGTTGTGATAGGGTGGTGTTTCTTGGTTTGTGATGGTCGAAACACTAATAGAGAGGTCGGACATCAGTAGCAGTTTAACAAGAGGTGATATCGATTATTAGAAGAAAGGAGTAGCATGCTTGTGTGTGTATTATATGTGTTTGTTATTTCTGCAATGTATATACATATATATATTTAAAACATGCATTCAAAACAAGATAGAAAGTAGTATGTATGTGTCAACTTTTCAAATTGTGGGTTCCATGAATTTGTTTTGTCGAGCATTATAGCAAAACAATGGACTGGTTTTTCTTTTAATCAATTATGCATGGATGTAACAAGTAGAAAGTGTAGTGGGTTTGAGTGCCTGAAGATATAATATACATATATAGAAAGGTAGTATTAACTAGATAAGTAAAATTTAGCAAATTTCTTTTTCTAATCCGGTAATTGATAGGTAAGTACAGTATACTTCCTTTTATTTTCACAAGATAATTTAGAAACAAGATGTTAAAATTTCAAATCTTGCAAAGACAAAATTAGATTTTGTATTATTGCCTATCAAACTGTGATCATGTGAAGGAATACTTTTTAAATGTCCCAGAGATAAGACTCGTCTCCACCACTTGGTATTGATTCCACCATTCATAAAAGATCATAAAAAAAATAAAAAAAAAATTCATGTCGACTTGTATAAAGTTAATAAGCACTTACTGTTGTTTTGGGACAATGGTTTGTTTATGGAGACAAAAGGGTCCATCAATAATAATAATAGTCATAAGAATTGATTTTAATAATATTACTATAATAACAATAATACTAACGTAAATAATAATAATCCTTTATTTTAAATAAGAAACAAAAGTATGTGTTATCTATTTTAGTCTTTAATTGTGTAGACCAGTCGCAAAAAGTTGATCGATTATTAGCGCTCAATCTCAAGTAAAATATACAGAGTGTTAAAACTCAACTTAAGGTATTTAAATATATTTTAGTAAGCCTTAAAATTTACATAACTTATTTATGGAACTACATCTATTTTTAAATCCTCATAACTTGTATTTAACTTGTTTAATATAAATCGGAACATCAAACGAGTATTACAAGCATTTAATATTTATTTTTAATATACTTTATTTATGTATAGAGATATATTTTAAATAATAATTATTATAATATCCTATCTTTATTTTATTAATTTTTAATAACAACAACATATAATACTTCAAATTATATTTCGAATTATTATTTATATATATATATATATATATATATATATATATATACACATATCTATTTACAATTAATTATTCGTGAATCGTCGAGAGCAGTCGAAGGTCAAATGAATTCATGTAAACTGTTCCAAAGTTTTCAAGACTCAACATTACAGACTTTGCTTATCGTATCGGAAACATATAAAGATTAAGTTTAAATTTGGTCGGAAATTCTCGGGTCGTCACACTGGTAACCACTTAACCCTTTATTTACCCTTGCCAATCACAATAAAAATATACACTGGACAGTGTATCTACAACAAAATACGAAGTACTAAACATTCCGATTATAAATTGCTAGCGCGACTAGCTCGAAATGAGGTTGTCAAACCCGATAGATCTATCCCTAGGATTCGCGTTCACCGGTAGAAACCAATGATTACAGTTACCAGCCTAGGGAATATTTTTGTCCAACTCACAATGAATAATTTAAATTTAATTGTCACTTGTGTCTAAACGTGAAATAAAATGCATGTAATCACATCCCAAAAATATACTTTGAAAAGTATGTAAAAACGGGACTATAACTCACCTTAATAGTAATGAAGTAACCAAGACAATTAAACGAACAGGAAATGTAGTACAGTGATCAGGAATGATCACAACGCCGACCTATAAATAAAGCAGGTCGATATAAATAACTAATTTAGGTCAAGTCTTAGTATGATAGCTATTATACATGTTGCAAGTAGTCATAGAACAATACTCAATATGCATCGGTTTGATTAGAACACCTTACAGACACATACTTTCTATTTTTAGAAAGTTTTTATTTTTAGCAGGTTTTCATTTTTGGAAAGTTTCTATTTTTGGAAAGTTTCTATTTTTGGAAAGTTTATAAGTTAGGAAAGTTTCCATAATTAGAAAGTCAACAAAAGTCAACTGAAAGTCAAAGTCAACCGAAAGTCAACTCAAAAGTCAACCTTGGTCAAACATGGTCAATGTAAATTTTAAAAGTATAATTTATAGTAATAATATAAGTTATAACGTTTATTAAAGTTAAATATGTCTAATTATGTCATAACATAAGTTTAATTAAATTAAAATGAATTATTAAAGTTAATATAAGTTTAAATGATATAATTAATATAACATAAGTATTTAATTAATTAATTAAATATTAGTCATAATGTAAGTATTATTAATTAATAGTAAATTTTAAATCATATCATAAGTATTATTAATTAATAATGAATTATTAATCATATCATAAGTTTCTAATTATAATTATTAAATCATAAGTATTTAATAATTAAATTATAATTAAATAATAACTAAGCCTTATAATAATTAAATAATTAATTAATTCTTATTATAAGTATTATTATAATAATCTCATAATATAAGTTTAATACTTATCATAAGTATTTATCCATTAATAATGAAGTATTATTAATCATATGTTTAATTAAAAGTTAATTAAATCATAAATATTAATTAAATGATATAATAAATATATATCATAAGTTGTAAATAATAATAATTACTTTTTTTATCATAAGTAATTAAATTATAATGAAATCCATTATTTATATCCTAAGTTTAATAATTAATCAAAAGTTTTAAATCAAAAGTTCATCGGGTCGTATCCTAAGCCCCGGGTGTCGGTTTTCGGCGAGCCTTACATATATCTCCGCCTAAGTAAAGTACCCGACACTTTGGTACACTCAAGAACACCTCAAGAACAGTCAACAAGCCATGTTATACAGCCAATACACCACTTGGACTTCAATTCAATCAAAAACGTGTTTTGGACGTAGCGGCTGATTCGTGGCTCGGATTGAGATGACCCGAACATGAAAGTTCGCCCCACCATCAGTCCTAACACACTAAAACACCCTAAAGTCACCAAATATGGTCACAAAGTTGGACCAAACCTGGTTCATACCAAAATCACATTCAATCTTAACAAAATACCACTTTGATCATAACTAGGGTTCCGGGAATCGAAACGACATGAATCCGGTGTCTAAAATTAATTTCTTGATGAGAGGAACTCGTTTATATACTTTATTTTAACTTTTATATCAGTTACAAAGTCAGAAACACACGAAAAATCTGCTATCCAAATTATATCAAACCGAAAACATATGTAAACGAGCAATTCTACGCATACAATCAACATTACAACAACTAATAATCATCATACTATTAATAAATCATCAAAATACAGAAAAGTAAGGAAAAATTAAAAGTTCTAGGGTTAGGGTTTATACCCTAATCAAGAAACGAGAAGTATAATCGCGTAGAGAACGGAACGAGGAACGCGTTGATGTATAACAATCCTTGATCCAAGCTATGAAAATTGATGAAGTTGATGATGTTATGGTGATGGTTGGCGATGGCAAAGAGGGAGAGGAGAGGGAGAGAGCACCAAAAATAGAAAATTAGGTTTAATAAAAAGTGGGATGGAAATAATACTCCAAAAATAAAAATCAAGGGAGTTTTACTCCCCTCCCTTGGTGTCTCGGCCGAATGAGGGGTCATGGGGTGGGCCCCATGGCCCAATCTTGCTAAATGTGTAAAATCTTGTGGCCCGAAAGCCCGAACGAGTCCCGAAACGCGAAAACGCACTTACGCGATTAAAAATTCAGAAAGATAACAAATGCGCGATGAAAAATAAATATAAATACACTATATAATTATATGACCTTAAAATATCATATTTAAAATAAATAGGATTTAAATATCCCAAAAACGCGACCGTTGGTTTGAAAACCGAAAAGATTCGCCGGATAGAAATCCGCGATTCGTATAAACGTACGATTTAAAATATGAATACATATATTCACATAACACATAATAATTAATATATTATTACTAAAATAATAATATAGGTCATGAAATGACGTAACCCAATTAACAGTTAACGGTAGTTAAATAATTAACGGTAAAAGATAACGGAAAAAGTAGGGTCGTGACACTACCTTCCCGTTACGGAAATTTCGTCCCGATATTTAAGCAGGTGCAGGGGTTGACTCAGCATCTGGGAACAAATGCGGGTACTTCTGCTTCATCTGGTCTTCACGCTCCCAAGTGAACTCTGGACCGCGTCTGGCGTTCCATCTAACCCGGACAATAGGAATTCGGCTCTGCTTAAGAGTCTTAACTTCTCGATCCATAATTTCAATAGGTTCCTCAATAAAGTGTAGTTGCTTATCAACATGAAGTTCTTCCAAAGGAATAGTCTTGTCGGCTTCGGCCAAACACTTCTTTAAGTTCGATACATGAAAAACATTGTGAACAGCACTGAGTTCTTGTGGCAACTTCAAACGATAAGCCGCCGGTCCAACTCTCTCAACAATCTCAAACGGTCCAATAAAGCGAGGACTTAGCTTTCCCCTTTTACCAAAACGGATCACATCCTTCCAAGGTGAAATCTTTAACATAACATGATCACCAACTTGAAATTCCACATCTTTCCTTCCCCTATCGGCATAACTCTTTTGCCGACTTCTAGTGGTTCTTAACCTTTCCTTAATCTGTACAATCTTCTCGGTAGTCTCGTGAATAATTTCTGGACCTGTGAGTTGAGCATCCCCAACCTCATTCCAATAGACAGGAGACCTACACTTCCTACCGTACAGAGCTTCAAACGGTGCGGCTTGAATACTTGTGTGATAACTGTTGTTATATGAAAACTCAGCTAGCGGCAAATATTTATCCCACCCATTTCCAAAATCAATAACACACGCTCGTAACATATCCTCCAACATCTGAATGGTCCTTTCACTCTGACCATCCATTTGAGGATGATAAGCGGTGCTCATATCTAATCTAGTTCCCAAGGCTTCCTGCAAAGATTGCCAAAACCTCGATACAAATCAACTGTCTCGGTCCGAAATAATGGATACAGGAACACCATGCCTAGAAACAATCTCCTTCAAGTACAAACGAGTGAGCTTCTCCATTGAATCCGTTTCCCTAATCGGCAAAAAGTGAGCCAACTTAGTGAGTCGATCTACAATCACCCAAATAGTGTCATAGCCACCCGCAACTCTCGGTAACTTAGTAATAAAATCCATCGTAATTCCTTCTCACTTCCACTCGGGAACCTCGGGTTATACCAACAGTCCAGACGGTTTTTGATGTTCAGCTTTAACCTTAGCACAGGTCAAACACTTAGCCACATACGTAGCCACATCACCTTTCAAATTTGGCCACCAATACAGCTCCTTAAGATCATGATACATCTTTCCTGAACCAGGATGAATAGAGTACCTAGACTTATGAGCCTCATCTAAAACAAGTTGTCGCAGTTCACCAAACTTCGGAACTCAAAGACGTCCTGCAAAGTACCTAGTACCATCTGCTCGAATCTCAAATTTCTTAGCAATACCTCTTACGTTCTCTTCCACAAAATTCTCTTCCTTTAAGGCTTCTTGTTGTGCCTCAAGAATCTGCCTTGCGAGGTTTGTTCTAATTGTCATATTCAAGGCTCTAAACCTGCGAGGTTCATCCCTTTCTTTATGACTCAACGCATCAGCCACAACATTGGCCTTACCTGGATGATACAAAAGTTCACAATCGTAATCGTTCAACGTCTCAATCCATCTTCGTTGTCTCATGTTCAACTGTTTCTGATCGAGGATATGTTGAAGAATTTTGTGATCTGTGTACACTGTACTCTTGACCCCATACAAATAATGTCTCCAAATCTTAAGTGCAAAAACAACGGCCCCCAACTCTAAATCATGAGTTGTATAGTTCTGCTCGTAAATCTTCAACTGACGTGATGCGCACGCAATAACTTTCTTTCGTTGCATCAAAACACAACCAAAACCTTGACGCGAAGCATCACAATAAACAACAAAATCATCATTACCCTCAGGTAGTGACAATATTGGAGCGGTAGTCAACTTCTTCTTTAAAATCTGAAAAGCAGCCTCTTGTTCATCCTTCCACTCATATTTCTTCCCTTTATGCGTTAAAGCAGTCAAAGTTTTTGTGATACGAGAGAAATCTTGAATGAACCTTCGATAGTAACCTGCTAATCCTAGGAACTGATGAATCTGGGTAGGAGTTTTCGGAGTTTCCCACTTTTCAATCGCCTCAATCTTAGCAGGATCAACTTGAATCCCTTGCTTACTAACAATGTGTCCAAGGAATTGAACTTCTCGTAACCAGAATGCACACTTAGAGAACTTAGCGTACAAATATTCTTTCCTCAACAGATCAAGCACTAACTTCAAATGTTCCTCGTGCTCTTCATCACTCTTCGAATAAATAAGGATGTCGTCGATAAACACAATAACGAACATGTCCAGATAGGGTCTACACACACGGTTCATGAGGTCCATGAACACAGCAGGTGCATTCGTCAATCCGAACGGCATAACAAGAAACTCAAAGTGACCGTAACGGGTGCGAAAAGCAGTTTTCGAAACATCAGATTCTTTAACACGCAACTGATGATAGCCGGAACGAAGATCGATTTTTGAATAAACAGATGAACCCTGAAGTTGATCGAACAGATCATCAATTCTCGGAAGAGGATAACAGTTTTTAATAGTAAGCTTGTTCAACTTACGATAATCAATGCACAAACGGAAAGAACCATCCTTCTTCTTAACAAACAGAACAGGAGCTCCCCAAAGGGATGAACTAGGACGAATAAAACCTTTGTCTAACAACTCACGGAATTAACTTGACAATTCTTGAAGTTCAGAAGGCGCAAGACGTTAAGGAGCACGTGCTACGGGAGCAGCACCGGGAACAAGATCAATTTGAAATTCTACCGCGCGTTGCGGCGGAAGGCCAGGTAAATCTTCGGGAAATACCTCGGGAAAATCTCTAACAATATGAATATCTCCAACACTCTTCGTTTCTCTTTTGGAATCAACAACATGGGCTAGAATAGCATGACAGCCTTTGTGAAGATGTTTAAGAACCTTCAGACAGCTAATAAGATTTAACTGTCGGCACCTCTTATCTCCAAAAACCATCAGCGGCTCTCCAACCACATTAGTAATATGAATAGCTTTATCATAACATACGATCTCAGCACGATTCGCAGATAACCAATCCATTCCAATAACAACATCAAAACTACCAAGTTCAATCGGTACCAAATCTATCTCAAAATCTCTACCAGCTAAACTAATGTTACACTTACGATGCACAGTCTTAGAAGTGAGTACCTTACCATTAGCTATTTCAACAACATAAGTATTGTCTAAAGGAGTTAACGGTGTTTTGATTTTTGGACTTAATTTACTCGACACAAAACTCAAATCAGCCCCTGAATCAAATAGTACATAAACTGATAAATCGTTGACCGAGAACGTACCAGTAACAATTTTAGGATCTTCCTCAGCATCCCTAGTGTTAATGTTGAATGCTCTACCACGCGCAGTCTCTGCAGTCTTCTTGTTAGGACAGGCATCACGGAAATACCCCGGCTTTCCACACTCGTAACACACTCTCGGATTACCACCATTATTCGACTTTCCATTACCATTACCATTACCACCTCTATTACCAGCATTATTACCATTATTACCACCTACAGCAGGAGTAGCAGAACTCAGCAGAAGCACCGTACAATCCTTAGCAATGTGTCCCTGTTTAGAACACCCCTTGCAAGTCACGGTACAGAAACCATCATGAGCCTTGTAATAACGTGGACACACCCGCTGACTGCGGTTATTCGAACCAGAAGAATCCTGCTTTTTCTGCTGATTCTGGTTTTGATTGCGGTTATTATCCCACTTTCTCCTCCCATTATCAGCTTTCTTAACAGCCTCTTCACTGGGTTCGGTTACAGCAGCCTTGCTTCTTCTCAAGATTTTATCATTCAACTTATGAGCCATCGACATCGCAGCCTCAATAGTATGGGGCTCACTAGATTCAACTCCATGTTCAATTTTCTCGAATAGCCCATCAATGTAAGCTTCGATCTTAAGATTCTCATCGGTATAAACATTAGGGCACAACAAAGTCAACTCAAAGAATCTCCGCTCGTAGGCATCTAATTCGGTGCCCTTCATTTTCAAGTTTTTAAGTTCAACCTCTAACTTCTTAAGCTCACCCCTAGGACGGTAGCGGGTGATCATTCTTTCCTTGAAATTATTTCAAGTTAAACCATAAGCCACATCATTTCCCAAACTGTTAACCAAGTTGTTCCACCAGGTCAATGCACTATCCTTTAAAGTGCAGCTAGCAAAACTAACCTTGTCTTCCTCTCGGACTCGACTAACCCTGAAAATAGACTCGATTTTCTCAAACCAGCGAGTAAGTAATATGGGTCCTTCTGTACCACTAAATTCCTGTGGGCGACTAGCCATGAACGTTTTGTGGGAGCATCCCACCTGATTGTTGTTCGCATTAGCATTTGCATTTTCATTCGCTTCCATAGTAGCAGCTATCCCTTCAGTAACAAGACGTTGGATACGGGCTTCGTTGGACTCTCTAGGAGGCATGATCTTCAAAACAGAATAACACAACCGTTAGTACTAAGAATAATACCAGTGTTATAAAGGAATAGATCGAACACGAAAAGATTAACCATTAAAATAATAGTCAGTAACCACTATGAGTAATAACATGACAGTTATGAATGTTATAGAAATAACCACCACATGCATACATATTTTATGATAACATCATACAACATACATAGCACCTAACATACATGCTCTACATTACGCATAATATAACATGCCAAGAGTCACAACATCAGAAATAAAATGTGATAATGATAAAAGATGTCATAAAAATAACCATCCATACATAATGAAAAACATCCCATAACAAAATCTTAATAAAATCCTCGACAAAACGCCGTACATAACCCAAAAATGTATGTATGAAAGGACATTAAGTTTTATGAAATAAGTAATCAATCATGAATCATCATATCACATCTGCTTAGAGCGGGTGTGATAAGCTGGGCCAGCATGAGTCTCAACAGAAGGCTCATACTTCCGCAACTTTCCTTTCACTTCTTCCAACTCTTCCTTCAAACCACGAACTGTGCTCTCTAAAGCCTCGAACCTAGCGTCAAATTCACAGTTACGCTTACGACTCTCGATCCCAACATTGTTCTTGAAGCTAACAAACGAATCCATGCTAGCTCGTATCTGGTCCATCATCTTGTTATGTGGCAAAGTACGCATACAATCACTAAGAGCATTAATACGCGTCACTTCATTGTAAGCCCTGTTCATATGGGTAAGGGTGGAAAAGTAGTAGTGAACAGGATCATCGATCTCCGGTTGATCAGCACGGCCTCTGGCAGCAGCCGGAGGAGCAGGAGCAGCAACTGAGTTATCACTCGAAGTCGACATCTGCAAACAGTAAAACCGCAAACCACATACCAAAAGATATAAATGCTAATGATATAACACATCCGAAATGAAATGCATAATAATGCTATAGCAAAAGGGTCGGGCTGTAGACTAGACTCTAATGCACCCTAAGAACCAAGGGTTGACCACATTAAGACCGCCTTGTTCCCTACCACCAGAGCTCTGATACCAACTGTGATGGCACCGTCAAAACACTTAACGGCTCCGTCACTTGGTCCCACAGCTTGATCGAACTTAAATGAATTTAACAAACGACATTGCATTCTTTTATATCAAAAGTTTCCCAAAAAGAAAAGCATACCAAAATATGTAGTTTAAAAGTAACCCAACATATTAATATTCCAAAGTTGACACAAAAACATTGTCAACATCCCACAAGTATTAATTATTCAAAAAAACGAATGCAAGCCAAAGTTTCATAAATTGTTTCATAAAAATCTGCCCAAATGCATGCAGACTCTTCTAAACACAGCGGAAGCATCACATAAACTCAAGTACCTGTGAAAACATGCGAGTAAACTGTCAACACAAAGGTTGAGTGAATTATAGGTTTTAATAATTGAATAAACTTTAGACCACAAGATTTAAAAATGTTAGAAAACATTAAACATTATTCCATTATCAATGAGCCACCTGGTAACCACTTAACCCTTTATTTACCCTTGCCAATCACAATATAAATATACACTGGACAGTGTATCTACAACAAAATACGAAGTACTAAACATTCCGATTATAAATTGCTAGCGCGACTAGCTCGAAATGGGGTTGTCAAACCCGATAGATCTATCCCTAGGATTCGCGTTCACCGGTAGAAACCAATGATTACAGTTACCAGCCTAGGGAATATTTTTGTCCAACTCACAATGAATAATTTAAATTTAATTGTCACTTGTGTCTAAACGTGAAATAAAATGCATGTAATCACATCCCAAAAATATACTTTGAAAACTATGTAAAAACGGGACTATAACTCACCTTAATAGTAATGAAGTAACCAACACAATTAAACGAACAGGAAATGTAGTACAGTGATCCGGAATGATCACAACGCCGACCTATAAATAAAGCAGGTCGATATAAATAACTAACTTAGGTCAAGTCTTAGTATGATAGCTATTGTACATGTTGCAAGTAGTCATAGAACAATACTCAATATGCATCGGTTTGATTAGAACACCTTACGGACACATACTTTCTATTTTTAGAAAGTTTCTATTTTTAGCAGGTTTCCATTTTTGGAAAGTTTCTATTTTTGAAAAGTTTCTATTTTTGGAAAGTTTCTATTTTTGGAAAGTTTCTATTTTTGGAAAGTTTCTATTTTTGGAAAGTTTATAAGTTAGGAAAGTTTCCTTAATTAGAAAGTCAACAAAAGTCAACTGAAAGTCAAAGTCAACTGAAAGTCAACTCAAAAGTCAACCTTAGTCAAACCTGGTCAACGTAAATTTTAAAAGTATAATTTATAGTAATAATATAACTTATAACGGTTATTAAAGTTAAATATGTCTAATTATGTCATAACATAAGTTTAATTAAATTAAAATGAATTATTAAAGTTTATATAAGTTTAAATGATATAATTAATATTACATAAGTATTTAATTAATTAATTAAATATTAGTCATAATGTAAGTATTATTAATTAATAGTAAATTTTAAATCATATCATAAGTATTATTAATTAATAATGAATTATTAATCATATCATAAGTTTCTAATTATAATTATTAAATCATAAGTATTTAATAATTAAATTATAATTAAATAATAACTAAGCCTTATAATAATTAAATAATTAATTAATCCTTATTATAAGTCTTATTATAATAATCTCATAATATAAGTTTAATACTTATCATAAGTATTTATCCATTAATAATGAAGTATTATTAATCATATGTTTAATTAAAAGTTAATTAAATCATAAATATTAATTAAATGATATAATAAATATATATCATAAGTTGTAAATAATAATAATTACTTTTTTTTTATCATAAGTAATTAAATTATAATGAAATCCATTATTTATATCCTAAGTTTAATAATTAATCAAAAGTTTTAAATCAAAAGTTCATCGGGTCGTATCCTGAGCCCCGGGTGTCGGTTTTCGGCGAGCCTTACATATATCTCCGCCTAAGTAAACCACCCGACACTTTGGTACACTCAAGAACACCTCAAGAACAGTCCACAAGTGGTGTTATACAGCCAATACACCACTTGGACTTCAATTCAATCAAAAACGTGTTTTGGACGTAACGGGTGATTCGTGGCTCGGATTGAGATGACCCGAACATGAAAGTTCGCCCCACCATCAGTCCTAACACACTAACACACCCTAAAGTAACCAAATATGGTCACAAAGTCGGACCAAACCTGGTTCATACCAAAATCACATTCAATCTTAACAAAATACCACTTTGATCATAACTAGGGTTCCGGGAATCGAAACGACATGAATCCGGTGTCTAAAATTAATGTATTGATGAGAGGAACTCATTTATATACTTTATTTTAACTTTTATATCAGTTACAATGTCATAAACACACAAAAAAGCTGCTGTCCAAATTATATCAAACCGAAAACATATGTAAACGAGCAATTCTACGCATACAATCAACATTACAACAACTAATAATCATCATACTATTAATAAATCATCAAAATAGAGAAAAGTAAGGAAAAATTAAAAGTGCTAGGGTTAGGGTTTATACCCTAATCAAGAAACGAGAAGTATAATCGCGTAGAGAACGGAACGAGGAACGCGTTGATGTATAACAATCCTTGATCCAAGCTATGAAAATTGATGAAGATGATGATGTTATGGTGATGGTTGGTGATGGCAAAGAGGGAGAGGAGAGGGAGAGAGCACCAAAAATAGAAAATTAGGTTTAATAAAAAGTGGGATGGAAATAATACTCCAAAAATAAAAATCAAGGGAGTTTTACTCCCCTCCCTTGGTGTCTCGGCTGAATGAGGGGTCATGGGGTGGGCCCCATGGCCCAATCTTGCTAAATGTGTAAAAGCTTGTGGCCCGAAAGCCCGAACGAGTCCCGAAACGCGAAAACGCACATACGCGATTAAAAATTCGGAAAGATAACAAACGCGCGAAAAAAAATAAATATAAATACACTATATAATTATATGACCTTAAAATATCATATTTAAAATAAATAGGGTTTAAATATCCCAAAAACACGACCGTTGGTTTGAAAACCGAAAAGATTCGCCGGATAGAAATCCGCGATTCGTATAAACGTACGATTTAAAATATGAATACGTATATTCACATAAAACATAATAATTAATATATTATTACTAAAATAATAATATAGGTCATGAAATGACGTAACCCAATTAACAGTTAACGGTAGTTAAATAATTAACGGTAAAAGATAACGGAAAAAGTAGGGTCGTGACATTTGGTGTGAGACGGATCAGAGGTAAACCCTCCTTTGTTATCAGTAAAACTTAAAATTAACTATATATTTTGTGAGCATAATTAATGCCCTGATTTGAGAGTAAACTATATCATAAAAGCAATGTGTCTATTGGTACCGGTAGTAAGCAGGTATATACATGCTCATCAAATTTAAGTTACATCATCATACGTATATACCTATCTAATTTAAGTTATCTGATGTGGTGTTGCAGGTGCATCCACGTAACAATGGAGATTCAGGAATGCAACACCAAAAAAAGAGAGAACAATTGTATAGTAAGCTGCTTTCAATGGAACATCTCCTACCCAACAGATCATGTGTACAAGCTGCGTATACTAGATGGATGTACGAGAAGATCCTACCAATGGTTTCACTCTTAAAGCAAATCTAGGAGTTTTTGGCCTACCCGAAGAGTGCGTAAGTACGATTGGTGCTGATGACATCATCACACTTTGGACAAGGGGTTGCCTGGACTGCAACATCATTTTTTCCTTCGTGCTGTAAGTGTATTTAACAATTCATATGCACGTTTGACTATAGTTTTCAGGTTTTGAGCTGACATGTTAATTTTTTTAATTTTTTCCCGCATATTAGGGGTCTAGACAAACTTATGAAAGTAGCTTTTACCGAACCATATGGGTTAATGAACCCTTATTATATATGTGGAACATTTATCACCTCAGACAAAAATTTTGTAATCAAGTACTTGAGGAACGCCTTCAACTCTACTCAACAGTCTTTCTTCGCACCATATAATTAGAAGTATGTAATCATTCCTTATATATTATTGCTTACAAAAATTTTATCATCTGACGAGTGTATTTTAATTTGCCAGTGGCCATTGGGTGTTGGTTTTTATATCTCACAATGAGTACAAAGGAATTATACTTGATTCAGTTAATAGGACTCATAAGAAGACGAAAGATGATTATCTGATCACAGACTGCATAACGCAGTAAGAATTATTTCTAAAATTAATAATAGTTGTTACATTTACATTTACATTTACATTTACACATGTAATAATAGTTATTGATTTAGAATTATTTCTAAATCTTGATTACATTTACATTATGTCACATTACACAATATCATTTGGTCATTTATTTGTCTAATTTTGAATAGGGCTTGGGGTCCTTTGCAATGGAATGTAGTTAAGGTTAGTCATCCTAGCTGTCTACAAACAGTCCTCCAAGTTGTTCATCCATGTTTTCATGTTCATTACATGTTACATGTTAAATTAATACATGTGTATAAACGTGTGGTTATAATGCAGTGCAATCAACAACCCGGCAGTTGGGAGTGTGGATATTATGTGCTCAATTGGATGCATTCGATCGTACATAGTCGTATAAAAAAGGAAGTTATTAATATTGACGAAGTAAGTGTAGTGACCCGAACTTTTCCATGTTTATATATATTAATTGAGATTGATGTTTACATGATTAAATGTTTCCAACATGTTAAGCAATCAAACTTGTTAAGACTTGATTAATTGAAATAGGTTTCATATAGACAATTGACCACCCAAGTTGACCGGTGATTCACGAACGTTAAAACTTGTAAAAAAACTATATGATGACATATATATGGTTATATATATAGTTAACATGATATTATGATAAGTAAACATATCATTAATTATATTAACAATGAACTACATATGTAAAAACAAGACTACTAACTTAATGATTTTGAAACGAGACATATATGTAACGTTTATCGTTGTAACGACATTTAATGTATATATATCATATTAAGAGATATTCGTACATCATAATATCATGATAATATAATAATTTAAAATCTCTTTTGTTATTATAAACATTGGGTTAACAACATTTAACAAGATCGTTAACCTAAAGGTTTCAAAACAACACTTACATGTAACGACTAACGATGACTTAACGACTCAGTTAAAATGTATATACATGTAGTGTTTTAATATGTATTTATACACTTTTGAAAGACTTCAATACACTTATCAAAATACTTCTACTTAACAAAAATGCTTACAATTACATTCTCGTTCAGTTTCATCAACAATTCTACTCGTATGCACCCGTATTCGTACTCGTACAATACACAGCTTTTAGATGTATGTACTATTGGTATATACACTCCAATGATCAGCTCTTAGCAGCCCATGTGAGTCACCTAACACATGTGGGAACCATCATTTGGCAACTAGCATGAAATATCTCATAAGATTACAAAAATATGAGTAATCATTCATGACTTATTTACATGAAAACAAAATTACATATCCTTTATATCTAATCCATACACCAACGACCAAAAACACCTACAAACACTTTCATTCTTCAATTTTATTCATCTAATTGAACTCTCTCAAGTTCTATCTTCAAGTTCTAAGTGTTCTTCATAAATTCCAAAAGTTCTAGTTTCATAAAATCAAGAATACTTTCAAGTTTGCTAGCTCACTTCCAATCTTGTAAGGTGATCATCCAACCTCAAGAAATCTTTGTTTCTTACAGTAGGTTATCATTCTAATACAAGGTAATAATCATATTCAAACTTTGGTTCAATTTCTATAACTATAACAATCTTATTTCAAGTGATGATCTTACTTGAACTTGTTTTCGTGTCATGATTTTGCTTCAAGAACTTTGAGCCATCCAAGGATCCATTGAAGCTAGATCCATTTTTCTCTTTTCCAGTAGGTTCATCCAAGGAACTTAAGGTAGTAATGATGTTCATAACATCATTCGATTCATACATATAAAGCTATCTTATTCGAAGGTTTAAACTTGTAATCACTAGAACATAGTTTAGTTAATTCTAAACTTGTTCGCAAACAAAAGTTAATCCTTCTAACTTGACTTTTAAAATCAACTAAAAACATGTTCTATATCTATATGATATGCTAACTTAATGATTTAAAACCTGGAAACACGAAAAACACCGTAAAACCGGATTTACGCCGTCGTAGTAACACCGCGGGCTGTTTTGGGTTAGTTAATTAAAAACTATGATAAACTTTGATTTAAAAGTTGTTATTCTGAGAAAATGATTTTTATTATGAACATGAAACTATATCCAAAAATTATGGTTAAACTCAAAGTGGAAGTATGTTTTCTAAAATGGTCATCTAGACGTCGTTCTTTCGACTGAAATGACTACCTTTACAAAAACGACTTGTAACTTATTTTTCCGACTAGAAACCTATATTTTTTTTGTTTAGATTCATAAAATAGAGTTCAATATGAAACCATAGCAATTTGATTCACTCAAAACGGATTTAAAATGAAGAAGTTATGGGTAAAACAAGATTGGATAATTTTTCTCATTTTAGCTACGTGAAAATTGGTAACAAATCTATTCCAACCATAACTTAATCAACTTGTATTATATATTATGTAATCTTGAGATACCATAGACACGTATACAATGTTTCGACCTATCATGTCGACACATCTATATATATTTCGGAACAACCATAGACACTCTATATGTGAATGTTGGAGTTAGCTATACAGGGTTGAGGTTGATTCCAAAATATATATAGTTTGAGTTGTGATCAATACTGAGATACGTATACACTGGGTCGTGGATTGATTCAAGATAATATTTATCGATTTATTTCTGTACATCTAACTGTGGACAACTAGTTGTAGGTTACTAACGAGGACAGCTGACTTAATAAACTTAAAACATCAAAATATATTAAAAGTGTTGTAAATATATTTTGAACATACTTTGATATATATGTATATATTGTTATAGGTTCGTGAATCAACCAGTGGCCAAGTCTTACTTCCCGACGAAGTAAAAATCTGTGAAAGTGAGTTATAGTCCCACTTTTAAAATCTAATATTTTTGGGATGAGAATACATGCAGGTTTTATAAATGATTTACAAAATAGGCACAAGTACGTGAAACTACATTCTATGGTTGAATTATCGAAATCGAATATGCCCCTTTTTATTAAGTCTGCCTAATTGACGCGAATCCTAAAGATAGATCTATTGGGCCTAACAAACCCCATCCAAAGTACCGGATGCTTTAGTACTTCGAAATTTATATCATATCCGAAGGGTGTCCCGGAATGATGGGGATATTCTTATATATGCATCTTGTTATTGTCGGTTACCAGGTGTTCACCATATGAATGATTTTTATCTCTATGTATGGGATGTGTATTGAAATATGAAATCTTGTGGTCTATTGTTACGATTTGATATATATAGGTTAAACCTATAACTCACCAACATTTTTGTTGACGTTTTAAGCATGTTTATTCTCAGGTGATTATTAAGAGCTTCCGCTGTCGCATACTTAAATAAGGACAAGATTTGGAGTCCATGCTTGTATGATATTGTGTAAAAACTGCATTCAAGAAACTTATTTTGTTGTAACATATTTGTATTGTAAACCATTATGTAATGGTCGTGTGTAAACAGGATATATTAGATTATCATTATTTGATAATCTACGTAAAGCTTTTTAAACCTTTATTGATGAAATAAAGGTTATGGTTTGTTTAAAAATGAATGCAGTCTTTGAAAAACGTCTCATATAGAGGTCAAAACCTCGCAACGAAATCAATTAATATGGAACGTTTTTAATCAATAAGAACGGGACATTTCAGTAAGTATTTTAAGTTATGAATTATTAAATTTTATCTTTAGGTATATGTTACAAAAAGCTTATATTATATATGTATATATGTATATATGTATATTTATATACATTTATAAAATTTACAGCTATCATGGAATGAACCCTAAACCCTAAACCCTAAACCCTAAATTCTAAACTGTTCGTGTTAAAAACTCAATCTAAATCTTAAATCTAAACCCTAAACCCTAAATTTCTAAACCCTAATATCTAAACCCTATAAACCCTAATATCTAAACCCTAATATCTAAACCCCAATAGCTAAAACCTCAAAATACGCTCGAAAAACACGATAATTGTTATATATTATTTCTTCGAGCGTTTTCCCGCCAAAATAAAAACATTTATCACAAAATGTCTCTACTAAATGTTCATATTTTCATCTCATCTATAATGTTTGTGAACAATGTATTTTCAAAAAACGAAAAAAAAAAGTTATTGCTTCCCCCCGCTTCCCCCCGAATGGTTACTTCCCTCTTGATCCTACCACTATATATATATATATATATATATATATATATATATATATATATATATATATATATATATATATATATATATATATATATATCTTGATCCTACCACTATATATATATATATATATATATATATATATATATATATATATATATATATATATATAGGATCAAGAGGGAAGTAACCAATCGGGGGGAAGCGGAGGGAAGCAAAAACTTTTTTTTTTTCATTTTTTGAAAAAACTTTGTTCACGAACATTATAGATGGGATGAAAATATGAAC
Organism: Rutidosis leptorrhynchoides; assembly: GCF_046630445.1. Taxonomy (NCBI): domain Eukaryota; kingdom Viridiplantae; phylum Streptophyta; class Magnoliopsida; order Asterales; family Asteraceae; genus Rutidosis; species Rutidosis leptorrhynchoides. The sequence continues at coordinate 241,551,303 of NC_092340.1, read as the reverse complement.
ATTTAATAAAGACATTTTGTGATAAATGTTTTTATTTTGGCTGAAAAACGCTCGAAGATATAATATATAACAATTATCGTGTTTTTTGAGCGTATGTTGAGGTTTTCGATATTAGGGTTTAGACATTAGGGTTTATAGGGTTTAGATATTAGGGTTTAGAAATTTAGGATTTAGGGTTTAGATTTAGGATTTAGATTGAATTTTTAACACGAACGGTTTAGAGTTTAGAGTTTAGGGTTTGGTGTTTTGGGTTTATTCCATAAACCCAAAACACCAAACCCAAAACCCTAAACCTTAAACCCTAAACTCTAAATCGGGCTAAATTTTACTTCACAAAACATGAAGAAAAAAAAAACGTTCACATTCTTCACGAATAATATTATCTTGAATGTTATTTTTGTCGATCGTTTTCCCGTCTAAATAATAACATTCATCACGAAGTGTCTTTTCTAAATGTTCATATTTTCGTGTGATCTTGATGCCGTAAAAAAAATTCCAAAAAACGAAAAAACAAATTTTTTGCTTCCCCCCGCTTGGTTACTTCCCCATTAATCCTGTCCATATATATATATATACGGATATAATCAAGAGTGAAGTGATTTTTAGGGGGGAAGGGGGAAGCTCATGATCCCACCCTTGATTTTTGATCCAACAGTCCGTAATATTCCACCTCCTCTTCTTGTTCCAGCTTCCTGACCGTATCCTTTATTTGTATTGAAAGGGTAATTTCGTCATTTCATAATTACTTTTATTTTTTACGTAATTTCGTAATTCTTTTTTTTTTTTTACTTTTTCCCTTTTATTAACTGATATAATTGATTTTGTTTTTTCATCGATCATCATTGAATTAGGGTTTCGTTCTCTCTTCGTCAATATTCAATTACGTTTCTTCATACAATTTTTCAGTGATTTCGTCTTCATCATAAACGTTTGAGTTACGGTTTATATGTTCATCTGATTCATTTTTTTTTTGCTCAATTTAGTTCTATATCGTTCGTATCTGATTCGTTTTTACTTTTTTATGTGTAATCAAGGTTTGCGATGGCCTCCAGTTCTATTTGTGCTTCAGATTCAACCTCTCGTGTTGAAGGTTCTACTTCTGTCGCTGCTTCATCTGGTTTCGATTCTGCACAGTCTGATGCTGAATGTATGTGTTTTCTGATTTACATTCATTATTTTTTAATTTTCTTTACGTATGATAAATATTACTATCTGTTATCTGTTTTCTATTGTTTGCTTCTATTTTAGGGTTTATGTTATGTTTCAGTGCATTAATAATGAATATTTTTAATAACATTACATGCGTTGCATGTATTAATGTGACTTTGTTTTTCCTGCTTTTAATACTTTATTTTCTTATGAATATTACATATGATGAATATTATTATCTATTGTCTGGTGTTTCTTTTTATTTTATGGTTTATGTAATGTTTCTGTTCATCAATGATAAATATTTCTCTAAAAACATTACATGCCCTGCACATTTTAATGTGAATTGTTTTTTTTTTTCTGATTTCAATACATGATTTTCTTATGAACATTACATATGTTTATTATTATTATTATATATTTTATTTCCTTTTTTTTATTGTTTTTAGGGTTTATGATATGTTTCTGTTCACCAATAATAAATATATTGTTAATAACATTGCATGATCAATATTTTGTATTTTTAGGTTCTGGAGCAATTGTTGAACAACTTGATATTTCTTCAATAATTAGAGAAAGTGTTGATGGTCCACAAGAATATTTACCTGTTGTTCCTGATCATTTGAAACCTGTTATTGGTACTTTATTTCAATCGTATGATGCATGTCAGTTGTTTTATGAGTCCTATGGCGAGGCTGGTGGATTTGATACTAAAAGATCTTCGCAAAATAGAAATGCAGCTGGGATTGTTATTTACAAGGTTTTTTGTTGTAATAGATCCGGTACTTCTAGGCATCTCGCATATGATTCTCTTGTAGATTTTAATCTACCTGTTGTTAAACATTCAGTTGAAGGTGGTGTGGAAGGTGATGTTGAAGGTGACTCAGAAGTTGATGTTGATGGTAATGGTGAATCTAATGTTGAACTTTCTAAACTGATAAAAGGAAGAAAAGAAAGAAGGAAAAAAACCTCTTATTCGTAAAGTTTCCACAATCAAGACTGGTTGTTCTGCATCTCTTAGATGTAAGTTAGTTGGTGATAAGGTGATGATTTGGAAGTTCTATGAAGGTCACAATCATAAGTTAGTTTCTGTAGGTAATAGACAGCAAATGAAGATAAACAAAAGGATTGGTTTAGACGACGCGCAAATGTTGTTTGATTTAAATACTAAATCTAATGTTAGTGCTACTATAGCTTATAACATTATCTCAGATCTTAATGGTGGTTTTAGTCTGGTTGGTCCTTCTTCTGTTGATTTTCAAAACTTTAGGCGTGACATGAATCGGTATGTAGGTGAAAGTGATGCACACATTTTTATAGAGAATCTTCTTCGGAAGCAAGAAGTTTTACCAAACTTCACTTGCGAGTATAAATGTGGTAATGATGGTACTTTACTTGGAGTATTCTGGTCTGATTATGTCTCTAAAGTTAATTATCAAGAGTTTAGTGATATCGTGTCTTTTGATGCAACTTACAAGACAAACAAGTAAGTCTTTACTTTTGTTTTTATTAATTTATTCTGTTAACATTCAATGTGTGTAATACTATTATTAATTATGTTAAATTGTATTTCAGGTACAAGATGGTGTTTGTTCCTCTTACTGGAATTGATAATCATAAGAAACTTGTGTGTTTTGGTGCTGCTCTACTTACTGGTGAAAGTATTGAATCATTTAACTGGTTTCTAGATTGTTTCTTGAAAACTTTTGGGAATGAACCTTCATTAGTTGTCACCGATCATGATCCTGCAATGAAAGAGGCTATTGATTTGAAATTTAAACATGCAAAACACAGATTGTGCATGTGGAATATAAGTTCCAAGCTGCGTGATAAGGTTTTATGTTTTTAACTTTTTGTTTTCTTACTTTTTATTACTTGCCTTTTTCAACTTTTTTATGTTAGTTTTATATATTTTAGGTTGGCCACGAATTGTATGATACTCCTAATTTTAGGGATCGTATGAATTTAATTTTCTGGAATCAGCAACAAACACCTGAAAAGTTTGAGACTCGTTGGAAATCATTGATTGATGACTATAAATTGCATGAAGTTAGATGGTTTAATGACCTGTACAAAATTAAAGAAATGTGGGTACCATGCTTCTTCATGGATACCCCTATGAATGCTTTGATGAGAACTTCTTCACTTTCAGAGAGTGAGAATGCATTTTTCAGTAAATGCAAGAACATATGTTCTACTTTAGTTGATTTTTATTCAAGGTTTGAGGCGGCAATGGAAAGGCAAAGACATACTAATCGTCTTCTTGAATATGAAATGGAGAACAAATTGGTTAAACTTGCAACAACTCGGCGCATTGAGAAACATGCTAGGGATATATATACCCCTAGTGTTTTTTTACTTGTTCAAGATGAAATCTGCAGATCTTCCTCTTCATGCTATCAAACAAATTCTAGAGTTGAAGGAGATAAGCTAATTTGTGTAATTCAAGAAAAGTTTCCTGAACCACGTCCTAAGTGGGATTACCATGTAAGTATACAATATTTTCAACTTTTTATGTTTGTTTTAATATAATTATCCGTGATGCATGTTTTGCTGTTTAAATTATTTTTAAATGTTTGCATTCCAATTTTTGTTTTCCAGGTTGAATTTAATGAGAAGACATTTGAACGTGATTGCTCGTGTTTGTTGTTTGTACGTGAAGGACATTTGTGTCGTCATGTTTTCGTTGTTTATTATATAAATGAAGTTCATGCTATTCCTGATCGATATATTCTGAAGAGATGGTCAAAGGGAGCGTCTGAAGTATTCAATTCCATAGCTTATGAGTTAAATCCGTTTGTTGCATCTTATAGGGTTAAGAAAGAGCTGCTCAATAAATTTAGAAAAGCACTCTTTTTCTTGAAGGATGATACTGAAAAACTTGCGCTGTTAAGAGACAAGTTTGATGTGTTTATTAGTGAATTTTTTAATCCGAATGATGATACAGCGCCTTCTAGATTTGCTGCAATTGAGCAGTTGTATGGTTTCCCTAGGCCTGCTCTTGCTAATGTTCATGGTCCAAAGGGCGTGCGTAACAAAGGTGAGAGAAGTAACAAAGGTGAGAGTAGTAACAAGAGATACTTACATGCTATTGAGAGAAATGGTAAGATGCAGAGTGAAATGTCCCGTTCTTATTGATTAAACACGTTCCATATTAATTGATTTCGTTGCGAGGTTTTGACCTCTATATGAGACGTTTTTCAAAGACTGCATTCATTTTTAAAACAAACCATAACCTTTATTTCATAGATAAAGGTTTTAAAAAGCTTTACGTAGATTATCAAATAATGATAATCTAAAATATCCTGTTTACACACGACCATTACATAATGGTTTACAATACAAATATGTTACAACAAAATAAGTTTCTTGAATGCAGTTTTTACACAATATCATACACGTATGGACTCCAAATCTTGTCCTTATTTAAGTATGCGACAGCGGAAGCTCTTAATAATCACCTGAGAATAAACATGCTTAAAACGTCAACAAAAATGTTGGTGAGTTATAGGTTTAACCTATATATATCAAATCATAATAATAGACCACAAGATTTCATATTTCAATACACATCCCATACATAGAGATAAAAATCATTCATATGGTGAACACCTGGTAATCGACATTAACAAGATGCATATATAAGAATATCCCCATCATTCCGGGACACCCTTCGGATATGATATAAATTTCGAAGTACTAAAGCATCCGGTACTTTGGATGGGGTTTGTTAGGCCCAATAGATCTATCTTTAGGATTCGCGTCAATTAGGGTGTCTGTTCCCTAATTCTTAGATTACCAGACTTAATAAAAAGGGGCATATTCGATTTCGATAATTCAACCATAGAATGTAGTTTCATGTACTTGTGTCTATTCTGTAAATCATTTATAAAACCTGCATGTATTCTCATCCCAAAAATATTAGATTTTAAAAGTGGGACTATAACTCACTTTCACAGATTTTTACTTCGTCGGGAAGTAAGACTTGGCCACTGGTTGATTCACGAACCTATAACAATATATACATATATATCAAAGTATGTTCAAAATATATTTACAACACTTTTAATATATTTTGATGTTTTAAGTTTATTAAGTCAGCTGTCCTCGTTAGTAACCTACAACTAGTTGTCCACAGTTAGATGTACAGAAATAAATCGATAAATATTATCTTGAATCAATCCACGACCCAGTGTATACGTATCTCAGTATTGATCACAACTCAAACTATATATATTTTGGAATCAACCTCAACCCTGTATAGCTAACTCCAACATTCACATATAGAGTGTCTATGGTTGTTCCGAAATATATATAGATGTGTCGACATGATAGGTCGAAACATTGTATACGTGTCTATGGTATCTCAAGATTACATAATATACAATACAAGTTGATTAAGTTATGGTTGGAATAGATTTGTTACCAATTTTCACGTAGCTAAAATGAGAAAAATTATCCAATCTTGTTTTACCCATAACTTCTTCATTTTAAATCCGTTTTGAGTGAATCAAATTGCTATGGTTTCATATTGAACTCTATTTTATGAATTTAAACAGAAAATTATAGGTTTATAGTCTGAAAAATAAGTTACAAGTCGTTTTTGTAAAGGTAGTCATTTCAGTCGAAAGAACGACGTCTAGATGACCATTTTAGAAAACATACTTCCACTTTGAGTTTAATCATAATTTTTGGATATAGTTTCATGTTCATAATAAAAATCATTTTCTCAGAATAACAACTTTAAAATCAAAGTTTATCATAGTTTTTAATTAACTAACCCAAAACAGCCCGCGGTGTTACTACGACGGCGTAAATCCGGTTTTACGGTGTTTTTCGTGTTTCCAGGTTTTAAATCATTAAGTTAGCATATCATATAGATATAGAACATGTGTGTAGTTAATTTTAAAAGTCAAGTTAGAAGGATTAACTTTTGTTTGCGAACAAGTTTAGAATTAACTAAACTATGTTCTAGTGATTACGAGTTTAAACCTTCGAATAAGATAGCTTTATATGTATGAATCGAATGATGTTATGAACATCATTACTACCTTAAGTTCCTTGGATAAACCTACTGGAAAAGAGAAAAATGGATCTAGCTTCAACGGATCCTTGGATGGCTCGAAGTTCTTGAAGCAGAATCATGACACGAAAACAAGTTCAAGTAAGATCATCACTTGAAATAAGATTGTTATAGTTATAGAAATTGAACCAAAGTTTGAATATGATTATTACCTTGTATTAGAATGATAACCTACTGTAAGAAACAAAGATTTCTTGAGGTTGGATGATCACCTTACAAGATTGGAAGTGAGCTAGCAAACTTGAAAGTATTCTTGATTTTATGTAACTAGAACTTGTAAAATATATGAAGAACACTTAGAACTTGAAGATAGAACTTGAGAGAGATCAATTAGATGAATAAAATTGAAGAATGAAAGTGTTTGTAGGTGTTTTTGGTCGTTGGTGTATGGATTAGATATAAAGGATATGTAATTTTGTTTTCATGTAAATAAGTCATGAATGATTACTCATATTTTTGTAATTTTATGAGATATTTCATGCTAGTTGCCAAATGATGGTTCCCACATGTGTTAGGTGACTCGCATGGGCTGCTAAGAGCTGATCATTGGAGTGTATATACCAATAGTACATACATCTAAAAGCTGTGTATTATACGAGTACGAATACGGGTGCATACGAGTAGAATTGTTGATGAAACTGAACGAGGATGTAATTGTAAACATTTTTGTTAAGTAGAAGTATTTTGATAAGTGTCTTGAAATCTTTCAAAAGTGTATGAATACATATTAAAACACTACATGTATATACATTTTAACTGAGTCGTTAAGTCATTGTTAGTCGTTACATGTAAATGTTGTTTTGAAACCTTTAGGTTAATGATCTTGTTGAATGTTGTTAACCCATTGTTTATTATAACAAATGAGATGTTAAATTGTTATATTATCATGATATTATGATGTATAATATATCTCAGTATGATGTATATACAGTTAAATGTCGTTACAATGATAATCGTTACATATATGTCTCGTTTCGAAATCATTAAGTTAGTAGTCTTATTTTTACATATGTATTTCATTGTTAATACACTTAATAATATATTTACTTATCATTTAACATAATTAACCAAGTGTATCAATATCTTAATATGATTCATATGTACCTAGTAAGACGTTGTTATAACGATAATCGTTATATATATCGTTTTCGAGTTTCTTAAATTAATAGTCTCATTTTTATGTACATAACTCATTGTTAAAATACCTAATGAGATACATACTTATAATAAAAACATGTTAACTATATATATAACCATATATATGTCATCGTATAGTTTTTACAAGTTTTAACGTTCGTGAATCACCGGTCAACTTGGGTGGTCAATTGTCTATATGAAACATATTTCAGTTAATCAAGTCTTAACAAGTTTGATTGCTTAACATGTTGGAAACATTTAATCATGTAAATATCAATCTCAATTAATATATATAAACATGGAAAAGTTCGGGTCACTACAGTACATACCCGTTAAATAAATTTCGTCCCGAAATTTTAAGCTGTTGAAGGTGTTGACGAATCTTCTGGAAATAGATGCGGGTATTTATTCTTCATCTGATCTTCACGCTCCCAGGTGAACTCGGGTCCTCTACGAGCATTCCATCGAACCTTAACAATTGGTATCTTGTTTTGCTTAAGTCTTTTAACCTCACGATCCATTATTTCGACGGGTTCTTCGATGAATTGAAGTTTTTCGTTGATTTGGATTTCATCTAACAGAATAGTGAGATCTTCTTTAGCAAAACATTTCTTCAAATTCGAGACGTGGAAAGTGTTATGTACAGCCACGAGTTGTTGAGGTAACTCAAGTCGGTAGGCTACTGGTCCGACACGATCAATAATCTTGAATGGTCCAATATACCTTGGATTTAATTTCCCTCGTTTACCAAATCGAACAACGCCTTTCCAAGGTGCAACTTTAAGCATGACCATCTCTCCAATTTCAAATTCTATATCTTTTCTTTTAATGTCAGCGTAGCTCTTTTTTCGACTTTGGGCGGTTTTCAACCGTTGTTGAATTTGGATGATCTTCTCGGTAGTTTCTTGTATAATCTCCGGACCCGTAATCTGTCTATCCCCCACTTCACTCCAACAAATCGGAGACCTGCACTTTCTACCATAAAGTGCATCAAACGGCGCCATCTCAATGCTTGAATGGTAGCTGTTGTTGTAGGAAAATTCTGCTAACGGTAGATGTCGATCCCAACTGTTTCCGAAATCAATAACACATGCTCGTAGCATGTCTTCAAGCGTTTGTATCGTCCTTTCGCTCTGCCCATCAGTTTGTGGATGATAGGCAGTACTCATGTCTAGACGAGTTCCTAATGCTTGCTGTAATGTCTGCCAGAATCTTGAAATAAATCTGCCATCCATATCAGAGATAATAGAGATTGGTATTCCATGTCTGGATACGACTTCCTTCAAATACAGTCGTGCTAACTTCTCCATCTTGTCATCTTCTCTTATTGGCAGGAAGTGTGCTGATTTGGTGAGACGATCAACTATTACCCAAATAGTATCAAAACCACTTGCAGTCCTTGGCAATTTAGTGATGAAATCCATGGTAATGTTTTCCCATTTCCATTCTGGGATTTCGGGTTGTTGAAGTAGACCTGATGGTTTCTGATGCTCAGCTTTGACCTTAGAACACGTCAAACATTCTCCTACGTATTTAGCAACATCGGCTTTCATACCCGGCCACCAAAAATATTTCCTGAGATCCTTGTACATCTTCCCCGTTCCAGGATGTATTGAGTATCTGGTTTTATGAGCTTCTCTAAGTACCATTTCTCTCATATCTCCAAATTTTGGTACCCAAATCCTTTCAGCCCTATACCGGGTTCCGTCTTCCCGAATATTAAGATGCTTCTCCGATCCTTTGGGTATTTCATCCTTTAAATTTCCCTCTTTTAAAACTCCTTGTTGCGCCTCCTTTATTTGAGTAGTAAGGTTATTATGAATCATTATATTCATAGATTTTACTCTAATGGGTTCTCTCTCCTTCCTGCTCAAGGCATCGGCTACCACATTTGCCTTCCCCGGGTGGTAACGAATCTCAAAGTCGTAATCATTCAACAATTCAATCCACCTACGCTGCCTCATATTCAGTTGTTTCTGATTAAATATGTGTTGAAGACTTTTGTGGTCGGTATATATAATACTTTTGACCCCATATAAGTAGTGCCTCCAAGTCTTTAATGCAAAAACAACCGCGCCTAATTCCAAATCATGCGTCGTATAATTTTGTTAGTGAATCTTCAATTGTCTAGACGCATAAGCAATCACCTTCGTTCGTTGCATTAATATACAACCGAGACCTTGCTTTGATGCGTCACAATAAATCACAAAATCATCATTCCCTTCAGGCAATGACAATATAGGTGCCGTAGTTAGCTTTTTCTTCAATAACTGAAACGCTTTCTCTTGTTCATCATTCCATTCAAATTTCTTCCCTTTATGCGTTAATGCAGTCAAGGGTTTTGCTATTCTGGAAAAGTCTTGGATGAACCTTCTGTAGTAACCAGCTAGTCCTAAAAACTGGCGTATGTTTTTCGGAGTTTTCGGGGTTTCCCACTTTTCAACAGTTTCTATCTTTGCCGGATCCACCTTAATACCTTCTTTGTTCACTATGTGACCGAGGAATTGAACTTCTTCCAACCAAAATGCACACTTTGAAAACTTAGCGTACAATTCTTCTTTCCTCAATACTTCTAACACCTTTCTCAAATGTTCACTGTGTTCTTGGTCATTCTTTGAGTAAATAAGTATGTCATCAATGAAAACAATGACAAACTTTTCAAGGTATGGTCCACACACTCGGTTCATAAGGTCCATGAACACAGCTGGTGCATTAGTTAAACCAAACGGCATGACCATAAACTCGTAATGACCGTAACGTGTTCTGAAAGCAGTCTTTGGAATATCATCTTCTTTCACCCGCATTTGATGGTACCCGGAACGTAAGTCAATCTTTGAATAAACAGACGAGCCTTGTAGTTGATCAAATAAGTCGTCGATTCTCGGTAGTGGGTAGCGGTTCTTGATGGTAAGTTTGTTCAACTCTAGGTAGTCGATACACAACCTGAATGTACCATCTTTCTTCTTGACAAACAAAACAGGAGCTCCCCACGGTGATGTGCTTGGTCGAATGAAACTACGCTCTAAAAGTTTTTGTAATTGGCTTTGCAGTTCTTTCATCTCGCTGGGTGCGAGTCTGTAAGGAGCACGAGCTATTGGTGCAGCTCCTGGTACAAGATCTATTTGAAATTCAACGGATCGATGTGGGGGTAATCCCGGTAATTCTTTCGGAAATACATCGGGAAATTCTTTTGCAATGGGAACATCATTGATGCTCTTTTCTTCAGTTTGTACTTTCTCGACGTGTGCTAGAACAGCATAGCAACCTTTTCTTATTAGTTTTTGTGCCTTCAAATTACTAATAAGATGTAGCTTCGTGTTGCCCTTTTCTCCGTACACCATTAAGGGTTTTCCTTTTTCTCGTATAATGCGAATTGCATTTTTGTAACAGACGATCTCTGCTTTCACTTCTTTCAACCATTCCATACCGATTATCACATCAAAACTCCCTAACTCTACTGGTATCAAATCAATCTTAAATGTTTCGCTCACCAGTTTAATTTCTCGATTCCGACATATATTATCTGCTGAAATTAATTTACCATTTGCTAATTCGAGTAAAAATTTACTATCCAAAGGCGTCAATGGACAACTTAATTTAGCACAAAAATCTTTACTCATATAGCTTCTATCCGCACCCGAATCAAATAAAACGTAAGCAGATTTATTATCAATAAGAAACGTACCCGTAACAAGCTCCGGGTCTTCCTGTGCCTCTGCCGCATTAATATTGAAAACTATTCCGCCTTGTCCATTCGTGTTCTCCTGGTTCGGGCAATTTCTAATAATGTGGCCCGGTTTTCCACATTTATAACAAACTACATTGGCATAACTTGCTCCGACACTACTTGCTCCGCCATTACTCGTTCCGACACCATTTGTTCCTTTCGTTCTATTAACCCCTGGTCCGTAGACCTCACACTTCACCGTGCTATGACCATTTATTTTACACTTGTTGCAAAATTTGGTGCAGAACCCCGAGTGATACTTTTCACACCTTTGGCATAGCTGCTTCTGATTGTTGTTGTTGTTGCGGTTATTATTGTTGTTGGGATGATTGTTGTAGTTGCTGTTGCTGTTGTTGTTGTTGTTATTGTTGGGCCGTTTGTTGTAGTTGCGATTGATGTTGCGATTGCTGGGATAATTGTTGCGATTATTGTTGTAATTGCTGTTGTTGTTGTATTGGTGATTCTTATCACCGTTTTCCTCCCACTTTCTTTTGACTTGCTTCACATTGGCCTCTTCAGCAGTCTGTTCTTTAATTCTTTCTTCAATCTGGTTCACTAGTTTGTGAGCCATTCTACATGCCTGTTGTATAGAGGCGGGCTCGTGTGAACTTATATCTTCTTGGATTCTTTCCGGTAATCCTTTCACAAATGCGTCGATCTTCTCTTCCTCATCTTCGAATGCTCCCGGACACAATAGGCACAATTCTGTGAATCGTCTTTCGTACGTGGTAATATCAAATCCTTGGGTTCGTAACCCTCTAAGTTCTGTCTTGAGCTTATTGACCTCGGTTCTGGGACGGTACTTCTCGTTCATCAAGTGCTTGAATGCTGACCACGGTAGTGCGTACGCATCGTCTTGTCCCACTTGCTCTAGATAGGTATTCCACCATGTTAACGCAGAACCTGTGAAGGTATGCGTAGCGTACTTCACTTTGTCCTCTTCAGTACACTTACTTATGGCAAACACCGATTCGACCTTCTCGGTCCACCGTTTCAATCCGATCGGTCCTTCGGTTCCATCAAATTCCAAAGGTTTGCAGGCAGTGAATTCTTTGTAGGTGCATCCTACACAATTTCCTGTACTGCTAGATCCAAGGTTATTGTTGGTATGTAGCGCAGCCTGTACTGCGGCTATGTTTGAAGCTAGAAAAGTACGGAATTCCTCTTCATTCATATTCACGGTGTGTCGAGTAGTCGGTGCCATTTCCTTCAAAATAGTCAAATGGAACAAGTTAATCATACAGAATATTAAGAGTAGTTAATAGTATTTCGTAGCATAATATGAACTCATTTATAAAAGCTTTTTCTTCATATTAGCGTTTTATAAGTTTAAATTCGGGTAGTACCTACCCGTTAAGTTCATACTTAGTAGCTAATATACAATTCAACTACTACAATTCTATATGAAAAACTGATTATAATAATATTTCGCGTTCAAACTTTTATACAATATTTTACAAACTTACAATACCGCTTATTTTACATAAAGCATGAAATATAGCACACAATAACTTTGATACAAGATAGTTGTGAAGATAATTCTAGCTAGTACACAAGTCGTTCAGCAAAGGCAATAAAGACACGTAATTCATACGTCCAGAAACAAGTTATGCATTCTGGTTTTACTAGGACTACTTCCCATCCTTGGTCTTGTGCAACATAACCGTTATGGCCTTTGATAAGACAGCGTGTTGTAACGTCGTCAAAGGGACGAGGGTTACGTAATGTCCAACAGTCCCGTAATAATCTAAAAACCTCATTTCTTACCCCAATTACCGACTCCGTCACTTGTGGAAACGTTTTGTTTAATAGTTGTAGCCCGATGTTCTTGTTCTCACTTTGGTGAGAAGCGAACATTACTAATCCGTAAGCATAACATGCTTCTTTATGTTGCATGTTAGCCGCTTTTTCTAAATCACGAAGTCCAATATTCGGATATATTGAGTCAAAATAATTTCTTAACCCGTTGCGTAAAATAGCATTTGGGTTCCCCGCAATATATGCGTCAAAGTAAACACATCGTAACTTATGGGTTTCCCAATGTGATATCTCCCATCTTTCAAACGAAAGTCTCTTATAAACCAAGACATTCTTGGAACGTTCTTCGAATGTCTTACAAACTGATCTCGCCTTAAATAGTTGTGCCGAGGAATTCTGGCCGACTCTAGACAAGATTTCATCAATCATGTCTCCGGGTAGGTCTCTTAAAATATTGGGTTGTCTATCCATTTTGAGTTTTTAAACTGTAAAATAGACAAGAGTTAGATTCATAAAAAAATACTTATTAATACAAGCAATTTTTACATATATCATAAAGCATAAGAACACTATATTACATATATTACACCACACGAATACAACTATCTTATTCCGACTCGCTCGTTTCTTCTTCTTCGGTTTTGGTTCGTTTTGCCAAGTTTCTAGGGATATATGATGTTCCCCTAATACGAGCCGTCGTTGTCCACATTGGTTTAGAAAAACCTGGTGGTTTAGAGGTTCCCGGGTCATTGTTACAACTTAAGAACTTCGGGGGTTGACGATACATATAAAGTTCATCGGGGTTGGAAATAGATTTCTCTATTTTTATGCCCTTTCCCTTATTATTTTCTTTTGCCTTTTTAAATACAGTTGGGGTAATTTCTATAACATCATTGGAACTCTCGTCGGAATCCGATTCATCGGAGAATTGGTAATCCTCCCAATATTTTGCTTCCTTGGCGGAAACACCATTGACCATAATTAACCTTGGTCGGTTGGTTGAGGATTCTCTTTTACTTAACCGTTTTATTATTTCCCCCACCGGTTCCGATTCTTCTTCCGGTTCCGATTCTTCGTCCGGTTCCGATTCTTCTTCCGGTTCCGACTCTTCTTCCGGTTCCTCTTCGGGAACTTGTGAATCAGTCCACGAATCATTCCAACAAAAATATATAGTTTCCAACAAAAATGTTAAGCAATCATTTTTAAAGAAAACACGGTCGAAGTCCAGAATCACTAATGCATCCTAACAAACTCGATAAGACACACTAATGCAAATTTTCTGGTTCTCTAAGACCAACGCTCTGATACCAACTGAAATGTCCCGTTCTTATTGATTAAAAACGTTCCATATTAATTGATTTCGTTGCGAGGTTTTGACCTCTATATGAGACGTTTTTCAAAGACTGCATTCATTTTTAAAACAAACCATAACCTTTATTTCATAGATAAAGGTTTTAAAAAGCTTTACGTAGATTATCAAATAATGATAATCTAAAATATCCTGTTTACACACGACCATTACATAATGGTTTACAATACAAATATGTTACAACAAAATAAGTTTCTTGAATGCAGTTTTTACACAATATCATACAAGTATGGACTCCAAATCTTGTCCTTATTTAAGTATGCGACAGCGAAAGCTCTTAATAATCACCTGAGAATAAACATGCTTAAAACGTCAACAAAAATGTTGGTGAGTTATAGGTTTAACCTATATATATCAAATCATAATAATAGACCACAAGATTTCATATTTCAATACACATCCCATACATAGAGATAAAAATCATTCATATGGTGAACACCTGGTAATCGACATTAACAAGATGCATATATAAGAATATCCCCATCATTCCGGGACACCCTTCGGATATGATATAAATTTCGAAGCACTAAAGCATCCGGTACTTTGGATGGGGTTTGTTAGGCCCAATAGATCTATCTTTAGGATTCGCGTCAATTAGGGTGTCTGTTCCCTAATTCTTAGATTACCAGACTTAATAAAAAGGGGCATATTCGATTTCGATAATTCAACCATAGAATGTAGTTTCATGTACTTGTGTCTATTCTGTAAATCATTTATAAAACCTGCATGTATTCTCATCCCAAAAATATTAGGTTTTAAAAGTGGGACTATAACTCACTTTCACAGATTTTTACTTCGTCGGGAAGTAAGACTTGGCCACTGGTTGATTCACGAACCTAAAACAATATATACATATATATCAAAGTATGTTCAAAATATATTTACAACACTTTTAATATATTTTGATGTTTTAAGTTTATTAAGTCAGCTGTCCTCGTTAGTAACCTACAACTAGTTGTCCACAGTTAGATGTACAGAAATAAATCAATAAATATTATCTTGAATCAATCCACGACCCAGTGTATACGTATCTCAGTATTGATCACAACTCAAACTATATATATTTTGGAATCAACCTCAACCCTGTATAGCTAACTCCAACATTCACATATAGAGTGTCTATGGTTGTTCCGAAATATATATAGATGTGTCGACATGATAGGTCGAAACATTGTATACGTGTCTATGGTATCTCAAGATTACATAATATACAATACAAGTTGATTAAGTTATGGTTGGAATAGATTTGTTACCAATTTTCACGTAGCTAAAATGAGAAAAATTATCCAATCTTGTTTTACCCATAACTTCTTCATTTTAAATCCGTTTTGAGTGAATCAAATTGCTATGGTTTCATATTGAACTCTATTTTATGAATTTAAACAGAAAATTATAGGTTTATAGTCGGAAAAATAAGTTACAAGTCGTTTTTGTAAAGGTAGTCATTTCAGTCGAAAGAACAACGTCTAGATGACCATTTTAGAAAACATACTTCCACTTTGAGTTTAATCATAATTTTTGGATATAGTTTCATGTTCATAATAAAAATCATTTTCTCAGAATAACAACTTTAAAATCAAAGTTTATCATAGTTTTTAATTAACTAACCCAAAACAGCCCGCGGTGTTACTACGACGGCGTAAATCCGGTTTTACGGTGTTTTTCGTGTTTCCAGGTTTTAAATCATTAAGTTAGCATATCATATAGATATAGAACATGTGTGTAGTTAATTTTAAAGGTCAAGTTAGAAGGATTAACTTTTGTTTGCGAACAAGTTTAGAATTAACTAAACTATGTTCTAGTGATTACGAGTTTAAACCTTCGAATAAGATAGCTTTATATGTATGTATCGAATGATGTTATGAACATCATTACTACCTTAAGTTCCTTGGATAAACCTACTGGAAAAGAGAAAAATGGATCTAGCTTCAACGGATCCTTGGATGGCTCGAAGTTCTTGAAGCAGAATCATGACACGAAAACAAGTTCAAGTAAGATCATCACTTGAAATAAGATTGTTATAGTTATAGAAATTGAACCAAAATTTGAATATGATTATTACCTTGTATTAGAATGATAACCTACTGTAAGAAACAAAGATTTCTTGAGGTTGGATGATCACCTTACAAGATTGGAAGTGAGCTAGCAAACTTGAAAGTATTCTTGATTTTATGTAACTAGAACTTGTAAAATATATGAAGAACACTTAGAACTTGAAGATATAACTTGAGAGAGATCAATTAGATGAAGAAAATTGAAGAATGAAAGTATTTATAGGTGTTTTTGGTCATTGGTGTATGAATTAGATATAAAGGATATGTAATTTTGTTTTCATGTAAATAAGTCATGAATGATTACTCATATTTTTGTAATTTTATGAGATATTTCATGCTAGTTGCCAAATGATGGTTCCCACATGTGTTAGGTGACTCACATGGGCTGCTAAGAGCTGATAATTTTAGTGTATATACCAATAGTACATACATCTAAAAGCTGTGTATTGTACGAGTACGAATACGGGTGCATACGAGTAGAATTGTTGATGAAACTGAACGAGGATGTAATTGTAAGCATTTTTGTTAAGTAGAAGTATTTTGATAAGTGTCTTGAAGTCTTTCAAAAGTGTATGAATACATATTAAAACACTACATGTATATACATTTTAACTGAGTCGTTAAGTCATCGTTAGTCGTTACATGTAAATGTTGTTTTGAAACCTTTAGGTTAATGATCTTGTTGAATGTTGTTAACCCATTGTTTATTATAACAAATGAGATGTTAAATTGTTATATTATCATGATATTATGTGTAGCGACCCCGACAAATCGTCAAGTGACGGCGTCTGCTACGTGGGTCCCATTACCTGATTATAAGTCTTTAAGATAACGTTTGACCAAAATATGTCGCCTTCATTTCAAAATAAGGATTGTTTCAAAGTTTACAAGAATTGTTCAACCAAAAGTTAAGTTACAACGTTATAAGTACGATTGAAATCTAGGCGACACGGTTTAAAGTAGAGTCAAAAGACGCTCCATGAAATGCATGTATACTCGACATCGGATGCAAGTATCAAATAGTGAGCGGAAGCATGTATCACATATCGTGCAAGACCTGAGAAAAACATAGAAATCTGTCAACGAAAACGTTGGTGAAATCATAGGTTTAGTAAGTATTAAACGTTGTTTTTGAACCACAAGATTTTGTATTCCCATAACGTAGATTATCCAAATCATTTGCATTCCAAAAGTGTTGTTATACGCGAGCACTCAATTATCAAGACTTAACCAACGTTACCCCATCACACAGTGCTAGAACCCACACTAAAACACAAAAATATATTTCATCCGCATAACGGTAGCGAACCGTCCGAATGAGGGTTTGTTAAACCCGTATGGCCACACAATATAAGTTCTCGCTTACACCCTGCAAGTGTAACTAATGATAATCGAATTGAGGCATTTTTGTTCTAACTCGCACGTGGAATGTTTGTTTTCACACTTGTGTTCAAAACATAAAAGTAAGTAGTACAAGATGTAACAAAGTATATGTTTTCTCAGCCCACGATTTAAAAGTATAAAAGTTGTTGAAAAGGTGGGACTATGATCTCACCTCGAGTGCACGAGTATAAAGGTACTTCAACAAGTAAACGTGTGCATGAAAGTTGCTTAGCCTTGACCTAAACAAGTAAGTTATATCAATTAACCGGTTACGACACAAGGTCGGGTGAAATGTGTTCAATTAGTCCTATGGCTCGTTACGACTCGATTAAGTATAGCATGTGAATCACGTTGTCAAGTTTCATACAAGAAACAAGTATAAAAGCATGTTAGAATGATTGTATAAAAGTTTGGTTAAGTTTGACTAAAAGTCAAACTTGGTCAAAGTCAACGAAAAAGTCAACGCGTTCGGGTCGGGTCCCGAACTATTTTTCTATGCTAAATATTCATATACAAGTATATTAAAACAAGTTTCATGTGAATCGGAGGTCGATAGCTAGTCAAACATTTCGCGTGAAATGCGCCAAACAAAGCAGAATCTGGCCAGGCCAATCCGCGCGCCGCGCGGGGATGGGGCGCGCCGCGCCACCATCTGTGCAGGTCTGTTTCTGTTTTCCCCAAGTATGCACGAGCCAAAATCAATTCTAACACAACAATTGACCCGCAAACACTTATAATGCCTATCATATATCGTTGGAAAGGTATTTTGACGAGGAATACAACTAATCACATTTCATCAATCAAACTTCCACTTACAACAACCAAAAACCGTAATTAAACATTCATAATCAAAGTTCAAGTTCCAAAAACGCATTTTATGATTCGGGCAACCAATTTACTTGTATGTTATGCCGTTTCGAAGGTAATCAAACACACATTGCAACAAAACACTTAACAACAATATCTCATAGCATTTGACGCATCAAAGTTCATGTAAAGCTCATCAAACCCTAATCCAAGTTCACAAAATCATTAATCATGTTCTTGGAGTTTCCTTAATCAACCTATACATCAAAACGAAGCTAATGATACTAGTAACACTTTTAAAACATGCACTTTAACAATCTAATAACATTTGATCATCCAAAATCAAGGATTTAGCAAGAAATTTTCATATTGAACTAGTTACACCAAAAACAACGAATCGAGCATACAAATTACATACACGACATCACAATGAGCCATAGACACTAATTAACAACATTTCAAGTCAAAAACACGAATTTAGAGAAATCTAGAGTTTTAGAAATGTTACCCAAAATCGGTGTGGTTAGTATCAAATCGTAGAGAATGATGAGAGGATCAAGAATATGTAGTCGGATTTGTTGTGAGCTTCCAAGATTGGATTTAGATGACGATTTAGTGAAGTTGGGAGAAATGGAGTTCATGAGCTAGAGAGAAAAAGGAGGTGAAGATGGATGGAAATGAATGGATGAGAATGGTGGGTTGACTAGTTGACCTAGTCAACTAGTTTGCCCACTTGACAACTTCGGTCCTTCAAGTTTCAAAGCGGGTGCGGGAATTAACCGAGCGAATATTTTAAAACGCTCGAGTAAACGAGAGATGTTATAATTAAATAACGGGAATATAATGAACGTTACTCACGGAAACTATTAATTTAAATACGAAAGATTATGTTTTAAAAAAAAAAAAAGACGGTGTTAAAATTAAATTTAACGGAAAAATCACGGGATGTTACATTATCCACACCTCAAAAGAAATTTCGTCCCGAAATTTAGTTGGAAGTAGTAGTCGATATCTCTTACTCGAGACTTAGAGTAGTAACTCTACGAATGAGTGAAGGTACTTTCTTGGACATTCCACGAATCCGGATAGTCGGGGTGTTACGTTGTATTGAAGTTCGATTTCACGATCCATGATTTCAATCAGTTTTCCATGAAGAGGAGTTTGTCATCAATAGTTGGTGCATCTAAAAGGATTGCACATTCCTGTTCCGCATGACACGTTTCTAAGTTTGTTACACGAAATGTAGGATAAACGGAAACTTAATTGAGTCGGCAGTTCTAAACGGTAGGGAGCGGTTCCAATACGCCCCAAAGTTTCAAAAGGTTAAATATTGCGAATATAACCCTCCTCGATTTCCCAAAATGGATTACACCTTTCCAAGGTGCGGTTTCTCAATATTTTGCTGTTACACACTGGGATTTTGTGAGGTTTTCATCTAAGTTTGGTATAACTCTTTTGGCGACTACGGGTCGTCTCGAGCCCTTCTCGGACTTGAATGATCTCAATTGTTGTTTCCTGATGTAGTTCAGATTTCGGTGTTTGTTTGCCACATGCGTTGGTCCAACGAATAGGGGTATGACATTTGCGGTCATATAGGGTTTCAGAAGTGCGGCGTTAGTACAAGAACGGTAACTATCGTAGTATGAGGGATCAACTAAAAGCGATAATGCGAGTTTGAAACATGTCCTTCCAGGATGTAAATCGTTCGTTTGCTCGGTTCGTCGGTTTGTGAGAGATACACGGTACATGTGTCTAAGCGGGTTCCCAAGGTCTCTTGTAACGCTAGAAGTGAAACGAGTATTTCGATACATGATAAATGACGAAGATACACAGTGTTGGAATAGAATCTCTTAAGATATGTTTGAACAAGTCAGTTAAGGTTCGAAAAATGTTCGTTAGGACTATTCACCCTCGTGGCGAATACTAATGTAATATGAGGAGTTTATCTATCCCTGGAGAAATGTTACAAGGAGTTTCCTTAAACGGAAATGCGAGCGATGAGGATAGGAGTGAAATGAGGACTTTGAATAGGATGAGCTTACATCTCGAGGTTGCCATAACGTGCCTCTAGTTGTCAAAAGTTGAAGTCTGAAAGAGAAACGAGATAGTACACGTAGTTGTATAGTTCGGGGTTGCATAATAGTTGGCCGATTATCAGAAACAGAAGGGCGTTAAGTCAAAGAAGAGTGAAGTATCGTTGGATTGTGTGTTATCTTAAATTCCAGTAATATCAGACGGTAATGGTGAAATATCAGGGGTATGTAGTGTGGTACGTGATGACGAGAAAATTGATCGGATCCACAATTTAGTATTCGACTTCTCCGTGCAAAATAACGAATTTAACTAGAAATGTTGGTGTGAAGAATCACGCTCAAGGTTCGATCGCGGAGAGATTAAAGTCGTGTAACACGAGAAAAGTCAGAAATGAATTTTCGGTAATAACAGACGAGGTCTAAGATTTTACGAATACAAGTCTGAGTGGGGAGAGTTTCCTGATTACATGTGGCTTGATTTTGAGATTGAATGAAATGCCTTGATCATTAACATTATGGTCTAGAAAATTGGACTTCGTTCAACAGAAATTTTCACTTGGAGAATTTGGTATAGAGTTGCTCTTTTCTCAAAAGTTCGAGCGTAAGATGGTGATGTTGTTCGTTTTTCTTCTTTACTTGAATAAGTTAAGATGTCATCTATAAATACGATAACAGATTTGTCTAGATAAGTTTGCATACGTGGTTTAGGAGGTTTATGGATACGGACGAGCTTTGGATAAATCGAATGGTACTAAGAGAGATTTACAACTAACGTTGCGAGTTCGGAAAAGACTCAGGAGACATTGTCTCCCTTAACCCCCAATTGATGATAACCGGAACGGAGGTCGTTTTGGAATACACACGGGATTCATGCAAGAAATCATGAGGTCATGGATGCGAGGGAGAGGGTATCGGTTTCCAACCGAAAATTACTCAGTTCACAATAATCTATACAAGACGATGGGGAAACATTTTTTTTTTTTTTTTAACGAATATGTTCCGAGCTCCCTAGTTCTATAGGTGTCAAGTCAAAAGTCTTAATGTATATCCTCCAATAAAATTTATAGGCACACAATATTTTTCCGTTGGTCACTTAAATCGCCTAAATAGTATCTAGGGGAAAAGATGGAAGGTAATGAGTACAAGTCAAAGTATTGGTTGTAAAACGTCTAGCGGTAATCGAATCGAACAAGTATGAAATATACGGTTTGTTGTGAAGAAACGTACCCGTGACTAGTCCATCATCGTCTCGGGCATCCTAGGTGTCGATGTTGTAAGTTCAACGGCGCGCGTTGGTTTTTGCTTTATTCTTTGGGCATTCATTCCTAAAATGACCCGATTGGCCACATTTGTAGCAAATACTCGGCTTTGGTGCGTCGGGCCCCTTTTGAGTGACGGGGGCGGTACTTCCACAATACTTGGCAATATGACCACTACCGTGGCACCGATGGCAAATTAGCTTGCCACATTCATCAAAATGATGCTTGTGGCATTTGTTGCAAAAAGGTCGTGTCCCGGCATAACTTTTCTTGCCGACGGGGGTGAGAGGTTCCTTGGAAAAGTTGTTGTTGTAGTTACTCGATTGGGGGGCTTCCCATTTTCTTTTGTTGTCACCCGACTCATCCTCGGCTTTAGGTGCCGGCACTTCAATCTCGTCTACCGTTTCGATCAATTGACGGGCCATATTCAGGGCCTCTTGGTGATTACTGGGTTTGGATGACATTACTCCTTGTTTGATGCTCTTGGGAAGACCATCCATGTAAAGTTCAACCCTTAGAGGTTCGGGGGTCACGAGGTTTGGACACATCAAGGATAGCTCAGAAAATCGTTGATTATATGCCTTTAGGTCATTCCCGACCGCTTTTAAAGTTCTTAGTTCGTGTTTGAGCTTACGGGTCTCTTCGCGCGGGAAGTATTCGGTGATCATCTTTTTCTTTAAGTCGGCCCATGAGAGAGTGTGAGCTTCATCGATACCCACCGACAGCACATACGTATTCCACCATGTGAGGGCGATACCGGCAAAAGTGTGGGTGGAATATTTGACTTTGTCTTGGTCCCGACAACCGCTTATGCTAAAAACGGCTTCTGTTTGCTCAAACCATCGGGTGAGCACAACCGGTCCTCCGGTCCCATCGAAGGTGTGAGGTTTGCACCCCATGAAAGTTTTGTAGGAGCAACCCTCGTTTGAATTACCGGTTCCATGGTTGTTGTGGTTGTGGTTGT
The DNA here is from genome assembly GCF_046630445.1 of Rutidosis leptorrhynchoides. Lineage (NCBI taxonomy): Eukaryota > Viridiplantae > Streptophyta > Magnoliopsida > Asterales > Asteraceae > Rutidosis > Rutidosis leptorrhynchoides. Next base: position 241,528,580 of record NC_092340.1, on the reverse strand, counting down.
TATTGATGTCGGAGGAGATACTAGCCATAGCCGCACCTATGGCGGTGGCTATCATACGTTGGAGGGCTTGTTCGGGAGTTTCGGGAGGAGCGCGTCGACGAGCCATTGTTCCTTCATGACACAAAAATATCGTTGGTTAGTATTCTAAATAATACTAACCGCGATATGGAATAAAGAATAAGAGAAAATTATCCTTGACTCGCCTTAAATTCTTTATGTCATAATGTCGGAACGTCCATGTGAATCACCGTAATATAATCCCGGAAATTATATTACCCTGATTCTCATGTGCATTTAACATTACTTCATAAAGTCAAGGTGGCGCGTCAACGAAATTTATTAACGTAAGATCAAGATCGAATACGAGTTAGATATGATAGAAGAGTTCGAGTATAAATGCACAAATAGTCAAGTAATTCCTACTTCAGTCTATATGCCGGTTGTAGTCTAGATTCACCTATGTACCCTATGACTCGGGGTGGACACAAATGAACTCTAAATCCCTACAACCAAGGCTCTGATACCACTTGTAGCGACCCCGACAAATCGTCAAGTGACGGCGTCTGCTACGTGGGTCCCATTACCTGATTATAAGTCTTTAAGATAACGTTTGACCAAAATATGTCGCCTTCATTTCAAAATAAGGATTGTTTCAAAGTTTACAAGAATTGTTCAACCAAAAGTTAAGTTACAACGTTATAAGTACGATTGAAATCTAGGCGACACGGTTTAAAGTAGAGTCAAAAGACGCTCCATGAAATGCATGTATACTCGACATCGGATGCAAGTATCAAATAGTGAGCGGAAGCATGTATCACATATCGTGCAAGACCTGAGAAAAACATAGAAATCTGTCAACGAAAACGTTGGTGAAATCATAGGTTTAGTAAGTATTAAACGTTGTTTTTGAACCACAAGATTTTGTATTCCCATAACGTAGATTATCCAAATCATTTGCATTCCAAAAGTGTTGTTATACGCGAGCACTCAATTATCAAGACTTAACCAACGTTACCCCATCACACAGTGCTAGAACCCACACTAAAACACAAAAATATATTTCATCCGCATAACGGTAGCGAACCGTCCGAATGAGGGTTTGTTAAACCCGTATGGCCACACAATATAAGTTCTCGCTTACACCCTGCAAGTGTAACTAATGATAATCGAATTGAGGCATTTTTGTTCTAACTCGCACGTGGAATGTTTGTTTTCACACTTGTGTTCAAAACATAAAAGTAAGTAGTACAAGATGTAACAAAGTATATGTTTTCTCAGCCCACGATTTAAAAGTATAAAAGTTGTTGAAAAGGTGGGACTATGATCTCACCTCGAGTGCACGAGTATAAAGGTACTTCAACAAGTAAACGTGTGCATGAAAGTTGCTTAGCCTTAACCTAAACAAGTAAGTTATATCAATTAACCGGTTACGACACAAGGTCGGGTGAAATGTGTTCAATTAGTCCTATGGCTCGTTACGACTCGATTAAGTATAGCATGTGAATCACGTTGTCAAGTTTCATACAAGAAACAAGTATAAAAGCATGTTAGAATGATTGTATAAAAGTTTGGTTAAGTTTGACTAAAAGTCAAACTTGGTCAAAGTCAACGAAAAAGTCAACGCGTTCGGGTCGGGTCCCGAACTATTTTTCTATGCTAAATATTCATATACAAGTATATTAAAACAAGTTTCATGTGAATCGGAGGTCGATAGCTAGTCAAACATTTCGCGTGAAATGCGCCAAACAAAGCAGAATCTGGCCAGGCCAATCCGCGCGCCGCGCGGGGATGGGGCGCGCCGCGCCACCATCTGTGCAGGTCTGTTTCTGTTTTCCCCAAGTATGCACGAGCCAAAATCAATTCTAACACAACAATTGACCCGCAAACACTTATAATTCCTATCATATATCGTTGGAAAGGTATTTTGACGAGGAATACAACTAAGCACATTTCATCAATCAAACTTCCACTTACAACAACCAAAAACCGTAATTAAACATTCATAATCAAAGTTCAAGTTCCAAAAACGCATTTTATGATTCGGGCAACCAATTTACTTGTATATTATGCCGTTTCGAAGGTAATCAAACACACATTGCAACAAAACACTTAACAACAATATCTCATAGCATTTGACGCATCAAAGTTCATGTAAAGCTCATCAAACCCTAATCCAAGTTCACAAAATCATTAATCATGTTCTTGGAGTTTCCTTAATCAACCTATACATCAAAACGAAGCTAATGATACTAGTAACACTTTTAAAACATGCACTTTAACAATCTAACAACATTTGATCATCCAAAATCAAGGATTTAGCAAGAAATTTTCATATTGAACTAGTTACACCAAAAACAACGAATCGAGCATACAAATTACATACACGACATCACAATGAGCCATAGACACTAATTAACAACATTTCAAGTCAAAAACACGAATTTAGAGAAATCTAGAGTTTTAGAAATGTTACCCAAAATCGGTGTGGTTAGTATCAAATCGTAGAGAATGATGAGAGGATCAAGAATATGTAGTCGGATTTGTTGTGAGCTTCCAAGATTGGATTTAGATGATGATTTAGTGAAGTTGGGAGAAATGGAGTTCATGAGCTAGAGAGAAAAAGGAGGTGAAGATGGATGGAAATGAATGGATGAGAATGGTGGGTTGACTAGTTGACCTAGTCAACTAGTTTGCCCACTTGACAACTTCGGTCCCTCAAGTTTCAAAGCGGGTGCGGGAATTAACCGAGCGAATATTTTAAAACGCTCGAGTAAACGAGAGATGTTATAATTAAATAACGGGAATATAATGAACGTTACTCACGGAAACTATTAATTTAAATACGAAAGATTATGTTTTAAAAAAAAAAGACGGTGTTAAAATTAAATTTAACGGAAAAATCACGGGATGTTACATTATGATATATAATATATCTCAGTATGATGTATATACAGTTAAATGTCGTTACAACGATAATCGTTACATATATGTCTCGTTTCGAAATCATTAAGTTAGTAGTCTTATTTTTACATATGTATTTCATTGTTAATACACTTAATAATATATTTACTTATCATTTAACATAATTAACCAAGTGTATCAATATCTTAATATGATTCATATGTACCTAGTAAGACGTTGTTATAACGATAATCATTATATATATCGTTTTCGAGTTTCTTAAATTAATAGTCTCATTTTTATGTATATAACTCATTGTTAAAATACCTAATGAGATACATACTTATAATAAAAACATGTTAACTATATATATAACCATATATATGTCATCGTATAGTTTTTACAAGTTTTAACGTTCGTGAATCACCGGTCAACTTGGGTGGTCAATTGTCTATATGAAACATATTTCAATTAATCAAGTCTTAACAAGTTTGATTGCTTAACATGTTGGAAACATTTAATCATGTAAATATCAATCTCAATTAATATATATAAACATGGAAAAGTTCGGGTCACTACACAGAGGGCATGCAAAAAATGTGGTATTCTTGGTCATAATAGGAGAGGTTGTGACAAAAGAAATGCTGGTAAACAAAAGATGAAGCTTGTTGATGAAGATGATGAAGATGATGAAGACTATGACTCGATGGATGAACAACATGAAGAAGTTGGTGAATCTCAAGATTGATTGTTTATTGTTTTTTATCCTTAATTTTTACACGTTTTATACTGCTTGTTATTAAAGATCATACCATTACTTACATTGAATGTTTTAAGTTTTTCAAACTCAAATGTGTTTATGTTTTAGATCGAGTATTATTGCATCTCATATGTTTACTTATACCAATAGTTATTATGTCATCATGCTTAATACTTAATGTTCAATTCATGCTTAAAACATAATATGCAATGTTTGTAATATTACTATGTATTAAGTTTACTTAATACACAATATTCAATGCATGTAATGTTAGTATGTATTAAGTTTACTTAATACATAATATTCAATGTATGTAATGTTATTATGTATTAAGTTTACTTAGTACATAATATTCAATGCATGTAATGTTACTTAGCCTTGGACTTTTTAATCAATATGGTAGTTAGCTTCATCTTATTTAACATCAAATGTGTATACTGTATGCATCCATTAGTGTAATTCAGTCAACGATTACAAAATCGCTAAGTAGAAAATGATTAATGTATATAATAACCAACTGGCGCAATTTACTTTACATATAACAAAGCGTGTAACTAGTAAAATATTAATGTGAACCATATTAACTAAGTAACATCAACATAATATCTTATAATACGCAGGTTAAACGATTTACAAAATACCGTTAATACATCATGCTAAATGATTCACACAATACGGTTAACACAGAATTCAAAATATAAATTGTTTTACATACTAATGATGAAATAGAATACATTCTATTTTCTCTTATGCCATTTATCAATCTTGTTCAGTGCTTGTGCCTTCGCCTTGTCCACAGTCTACTTCTTGATTTTATCACTTGTTGTTTCTTCATAACTCTTCATTTTCTGCAAAACTATGATTTTAGTTCATTCAAATCGTGTGTCAAAATCGTAAGTGCATAATGCGATCTCAGGCTCGTAAGCTGCTTTTTATGAAAATTTGATTCATCCACTAATCCACAATACCACTTCTCTTCTCCTCTGTAGCATTCCATGTGTCTCATAGCAAAAATACCACAGTCAATTTGATTGTCTTTAGTCATCCATTTCGTTTCCTTTAACACAACCTCTTTACCGAAAAATCTTTTGTAGTACATACTTCCAACCTTTTTTAAATAATTCGTGAAGTAAAGCACCTATAAGTTGTACAAATCAATATATTAAATCGTTGTAATAATAAAAATTGATTAAAATTTTTGTTATAATAATAAAGTTTATTTACTTTTAATATCATTCAGCATATGTAATATTATTTAAAAATTCTACATACCACATTTTCTGGAACGTTTCCATACTGGTCCTTGAATTGAAGGTCAGCTTTTACATTATCGATAAGTTCAATCTTTCTTTTCTTCATGTTCAATACTATAATATAGTAATGATCTTTAACACATATCGGAAAGAAGACCTGCAATATCATACATGATTTTATAAAATATTACTATATATTTAATTTAGCTAGTAAGCAAAATATTTGTTATTTCATACCAGATCATAATTTTCAAATTTCGCTACCTTGGGCCAATATTTTAGAATATCATCAACACTTGAATTGAATTTATTTTGGTTTTCCTCTGATTGATTCTCAAGCATTCCCTCTGCCTATACATTAACATAAAATTTAATCACAATTTTTACTCAATGCATTTTTTTGTTGTTGTTATAAATTATATAAATGAATATTATTTTTATAAACTTACAAATATTGAAGTTGTCAAATAAAATCTTTGTGGCTTGGTCAGATCAGCTGTCTTTTCTTCCTCATTCAATATTGATGACCAAACATCGACAATGGAGGCAAACAACTTAGCTCGATATATCAAACTAGCCATACACATGCTGAAGCAATGCCCGTTCACCTTCTCACTTCCAAATACTTGATCCCTGAAACAACATCAGTAGAATTAAATATTTATATATATTTAAGGTATTTAAAATTTAAATTATTAAAATTTCCCAAGTATTTTTACCATGCACTTAGCTTGAAAGACTTGATGTATCTTAGAATTTTATACTCTGCCCTAGTAAAACCTGCCCCAACGTCTACTTGTCTTTTTATGTATGGTGATCGGTATACAGCAGCCAAATTTATTTCTCTCTGTCGCTTTGTTAATTTTTTTTCAGTTTTTTCCTGCTCTCGTGTATCCTCCTCACCTGATTCTTCATTATTGCCCATTTCTTCCGTTTCATTCACTACGTTCATTATTACTTCTTCAATTGTTCGTTCACCTTCATCATTTTCTTCCCTCCCCTTTTCATTGACATCCACAACTTGTTTTTCAGTTTCAACTACAATTTGTTTACCTCCTGGTAATTCTACATTTTCTTCCACATCTTCTTCATTCGCTTCAATGCCTTCAATCGCTTCAACTTCCTTTTCAGCTTTCTTTCCACTTTTATTAATTTCTTTCCTCTGCTTATCAGTTTCACTCACATCTTGATCCTCATTTTCAATTGCAGATTTTTTTCCTCTTCTTGATTTCCAAATTTTTCCACACTTTCTCCATTCACTTTATTCACATGTTCATTCTCTAAATCCTTCTCTTCATTCATTTGAGAAACTTCATCATGTAAATGAAATGGAATAAGTTGTGTTGAATTTAATTCTTTTCCATTATTATTGTGAGAAACACTAGGTGAAAAATCCTCATCTGAGATGTCCATCCCTTTAAAATAATCTTTAAGAACTTTTGAAATTTCTTCAATGGTTTTGTTTTCTAGATAAAGTCCCAAACCTTCACCTAGGATTTGACCATAATCCTTCATATCATTTAGATTTGTTACAAGGTAGTTCACATATTCTTGCATATATAAGATATTTAATTGTTAATATCATCATCACCCCATATGTTATTATTGTTTAAATCTACCATTTTGGCAATAATAATATATATTCAATACATGTAATAATAATAAATTGAAACTTTCATCACATATAATAATAATAAATTACAAATTTCATAAGATTTAAAACATCCATCATCCATCATCCATCATAAGTATTATAATAAACATTTTTCTTACCTTCTCAGATCCAAACTCGAGGTTCTTTGTTTTCTTCGCCTCCTTTTCTCTTTGAACTACAATAACATCACCAAACACACCTTTTCTAACTTCTGCAGTTTCTCTATCCTTCAACTTTATTGATGACCATTCATAAATTGTTGATCTTTCAGGTGGTACATATGTTCCATCAAGAATTATTGATTGGACATAATGAAGCTGCATTATTTTATTAATTTCATGGTAATCATTAAGATATAAATTTTTACACATGCATTATGTATAACACATATTACATGTAATAGATAATATATATAATAATTATTAGACTTACAACAATTATGGAGATTGATCCATTGAACGATCCAACGAGATTGTTTATTTCTTTCCATTCTCGAACAGTTTCATTCAAACATGTAAGCAGGTAACCACACCAATCAAGTTTTGGTATGTCACTTTCATCGTTTAAAACGCCAAGGAACTTTGTGTTCACTGTACCACATTTTGTCTGCTCGATCATCGATGATGTAAAAAGTACCTTGAAATTCAAAACAAACATTAGATCACTATCAAAGCTGCTCTTTAACTTTTCTAGTATCTATTTTTGATTTACACTCCCTTTGTCGTATCTGCTTCTCCACTTTACATTCATCTCTCCCCCTATTTGTGCCCTTACACAAGCTTCAACTTTATCTCCTCCTATTGGAATACCATACAATTCATGTATGCTTTTTCTTGTTATTTGTATGTTTCCAGCAAGTAGTTCTATGCAGCTTGTCTCAGGGTTGTACATAGTAAGACAGAAAAATGCAAGCTTCCTCGGAATTTCATCAAATTGCATCTCTAACAATTTACCAAAGCCAATTTTTGTTATAGCATTGATTCATTCTCTTGACAACAACCTTGTTGCTTGGTATAAGTTTTTTGGCGTGTTTCTGTGATACAATTTGGTGAACCCATCTGCAACATCTGTTTTATTTCGTTGCTTTTGAACTTTTTTGCGTTTTTTCAATTTTCTTTTCTTTGTAACAGGTTCTTCTTCATTATTTCTTTTCCTTTTCTTACTAGTTAATTCACCTTCTTCACGGGTTTCATTTGATTCCACAGGTTGTTCTTTCTTGTTACTCTTCCGTTTCTTTATTGCTTTGTTCACGTTTTACCTTTGACCCCTGCTTTGCTTTGACTGTTTTCCTTCTAGGAATTGATTTCTTTCGTTTACCCAATATTTTCTCTTCATATAATCTTCTGCTAAACCTTGTTTTTGTCTTTGCATCAATTTGAAGATTTTCCCCAATGATGATCACATCTATAATATAAATATTATAACATTTTTAGAAATCAATTTTCATTATAATCAACATAAAGTTTTCATATTTTTGTAACATATATGTAATGCGAAATGTTTATATACATTTATAAGTACTACCTTCATTTGATTCCTGTTCATCATTTTCATATATTGTCACTGTTCTATCACTATTTGCTGCCTCTTCAGTATGAGCATTTGTGTTTTCTGCAACTTCATAATATTTAGCAAACTTAATGACATTCAACATATATATTTGTGTCGACCCATAACAATAAAATTTATATATATAAATGAATCATGATATTTTTATTAATTATAAACAATAGAAAAATGTACCTGGTTCTTCTTCTTGATTCTCTTGTTGTTCAACTTGTAGAGGTTCTATATTCATATCTTCTGCATCCATCAAGTAATAAACTAGTAATGCTAAATATACATGTTATTTTCTACTTTTAACAAACTATAAGTTCATAATAATACTTAATCTAATTAGTTTGAGACATCTATAATGTAAACATTCATGGTTGTTTAGCATATCATTCACTATTTTTTGCTTTCACACTGTTTTGATTCATCTAATAAAAGTAGATTTAGACATTTTCCTCTTTTTTTTTTTTTTTTTTTTTTGTAAAAAATTACATATAATGAAGGTTTTGGCATAAATTTTGTTTGCACCAAACTTTCTTTTGAATCTTTTTTGATTTTCATCATTTCATTATGGTATTTGACTTTTAAAATAAATTATCTTACAAAATAATATAATATTACTTTCAGTGAATGATATAATAACATAGAATATAAACTTTACCTCTGTTTAAATGAATTTTTTCCTTTATTTCTTGAAGAATTTTTCTCGTATATTTAACACGAGATGATGAATCTCCAGTTTGGTTTTTAAGTGCTTTTTGAGAAAGATCGTCTGTATCTATATTACTCGACATACATGCGATTCATAGTATTTTTAAACTATTTCGAGTATAATGCATAAGATATATTCAATTTATAATATTCAACATATGTAATTGTTTTAAACCTATAGTGTCTGCATGCACCAGATATTAAATTACTTTCCTTAAAACTCTAATTTAACATTTTTTTGAAAAACTTTACATGTACAACATATATTTAAAAAAAATAAAAATAATAAATAACTGAAACAAGTTGTTTCGTCACTATTAATCTCAGAACCAGATAAAACATTACATTTACTGAATGTTATACAACAACAATAACAAAAAATAAGATGATTCATGATATTTTTAAATATTTTCAAGTATAATGCATTAAATAAACTGTATATATATAAACTTACTTTTCCTCATGTTGAATTTGAGCTTTAAGTTTCCCTTCTTTCTTGCTGCTAGATAATAAGAACTCGTTATATTTTTAGGGTTTTATATTTCGATAAGAAATAATGTAAAATACATGATTCAGTGATAGATTACTTACTGTATACTTTGAAATCGATGGTTCTATTATCTTCGGCCATTGTACTTTCTTCGATTTTGGGTTTATCGTGGAAACTAGGGTTTCGTTTTTCTAATCGCTAAAAGGAAAAATTTCGAGTGTCAGATGAAATAATGAAAATGAGAAATGTGTTAATGTGATAAATTGAAGGGGATTAATATTCAAAATTTTACCTTTTAGTTTTATTTTGTTACAGTTTTTACCCTTTTACAATCTTTTTTACTTAAATATTCATTTTTACCTTTTTAGTTTTATTCGTTTTACTTGAATATTCAAAAATTTAATTTAATTTTTTAGATTTTTAGGTTATTACAAAATGATCAATTATTATACACATTGATAACATTCACCTTATGTAATGATATTATATATTTAATATACTTCATTATTTCAACAGTTATTTCCATAAAATGACATAAAAAATGTATAAAAAAAACTGAAATATCATTTCAAACAAAAAATATTATAGCAAAATGACTTTTTTGCAATAAGACTATCCAAACATAGGTTGCAATAATACTGAAATATGTTCGCATGATATATAATGGATTTTGTGACGACCCGGGAATTTCTGACCAAATTTAAACTTAATCTTTATTTGATTTCGACATGATAAGCAAAGTCTATTAAACCAAGTCTCAAAATGTTGGGACTATTTTTTCATGCATGCATTTGACTTTAACTATTCCCGACGATTCATGAACAATTGTTTGTAAATAACTAAATGTATATAAATGTGAATATGTATATGTATATATATATATATATATATATATATATATATATATATATATATATATATATATATAATAATTTGAATTAGTATAATACCAAATAATCATTTGAATTAAATAGATAGTGTAATGTATAAAATAAATAAGATGTTATTAAATATATATATATGTATATATATATATGTATATATATATATATATGTATATATATATATACATGTATATATATATATATATATATATTGTTAATATTATTATTATCAATAAAATTAATGTTACTATAATTAATAATATTATTAGTACCACTAATAATAAAAATATTTTTGTTCAATGATGGATATATTATTAATATCAATAGATAATACATAAATATGAAATTGATATATATATAAATAATATTATTACAAATATTAATCTAATTAGTAATATTCATATAATATTCATCAATAATATATTCATTACTTTTATTTATCTTTCATCTAGTATAAATTTTGATAAAATTATTATTAATACGATTATTATTACTATAAATTCTATTATTCTTTTTATTCTTATTAAAATTAATAATATTAATGAATTCTATTAATAAATCTATAATATTAATTAATAGTACAGAGTTTAATATAACAATTATATATATTCAGATTTATATAAATATAAGTACAGATATATATATATAAATAAATATAAATACAGATTATATATATATATATATATATATATATATATATATATATATATATATATATATATATATATATATATATAAACATAAATTTGATTAAATCTATAATTAAATAAAGAAAATTATGTAATTCATTTACAATCACTCTCAACCTGTGAAAGGTCTGTTCTCTGATCTCAATTTGTACCAATCTGTATTGAATCCATATGAATGAGGCCAAAATCAGTTAGCTAGCAAATCAACTTTTTAATTTTCTTCTATATTTTCTGTCCTTGCTAAAATATTCTGTCGATTCATGTTCTGCTACAAGACAATGTTAGATTTCCTGTTAATTGATGAAAAGTTAGACACATTATCAATTACCACATCTGGTATTCATTCATGTCCTTTAAAGAAAACAGAAAACAAGAAAAAAAAACAAACGATACCCTGTTCTTAATAACTTTTTATTCAAACCTCGAATTCGAATACAAACTCAAAATCTATTAATACAGAGTTGATATGAATCCTTCAATCAAACTATCTGCAAAGATTCAATCTTCAATTCTCTCAAACAAGTTCGAATTTCTGAAGTCAAAGGTAAACTTTAAAAAGTCAAATGTCTTGTTCATAATGAAATTCGAAGTTATTTTGATATTTCTGATTAAATTAAGCATTCAAAAAGTTTATACGAATCAACTAAAACACAATTCGTGTTGTAACTATAATCCAAAACGTTCTAGATTTTGAGATTTGATTTAGGAGTCAAACTGTTCTTGACTGAGATATATAACAGTTCAAATTCATATAAATTTTTGAAATATATTAATGTGGTGTTGTTGTTAATCTTTTATTTAAACTATCTGTAAAGTGTCAAGCTCCAATTCATCTTAGTGATTTCAAAATTTTGGGCCAAAGTTTGGGTTTTAAAAAAGTCAAAGTTTGTTCTTCAATTAAATTCGGTTTTTCTGATTAGATTTAAATTAAATTGATAATTTGGAAGGATTATATGAATGAGATACAACCCTTTTCATGTTATAATTAAAAGCTAAAACAATCTAGAATTAAAAGTCACGATTTAAGCTACTAATTAAGTCTTCGAACCTGTTACATCCTTTTTTCCAAATTCGTAAATGTTAATTGATAAATTTTGATCATAAGTTGTTTGTAATTAGATGTCAAAACTAAAACAAACGTTTATTTGGATTTAGGATTTATCTCTGTTCAAATTAATGTATGGAAATGAAGAAGGAAGATTAAGAACAGATAGATACAGATATAATTATAAGTTCGGTGTTTTAATCAGAAAGAAAGAAATAGATGGGTGGTATGAGGTGTTTGAGAGTATGCGAGAGGTTACGGGTTCGAGTCCTGTCGTGGGCATATTTTTTTTTACAAACGCTTTTAAAGGTATATCTCATTACCAAAAATTATTATTAATATTATTATTGTTATTCTAATTAGTATTATAATTATTAATGTTATTATTTATCCCTTATTATTATTAATATGATTATTATGATTATTATTGTTAGTATGAATTGTTATTTGTTATTGTTATTAGTGTTAATATTATTATATTCACTATTTTTAGCATTAGGGTTATTAAGATTATCATTTAAAATATAATTTACCATTTTACTACTAGTATAAGTATTATTGTTATTATGATTAAGACTACAAATTAATGTTATAAAAAAATTTAATCACTAGTTTAGAAATTAAACTCGAAGATTATGATTATTATGATTAGGAATATAAAGGTTTTAATAATAGTATTATGATTAGGACAGTAAAAGTTTTAAAGACATTATCATTAAGATTATAAGAATATATATAAACATATGGATTTAAAAACTATGGATAAAATTATAAATTAAGTGAATTACTAATTAGTAGTATTATTATTAACAAAGTTATCATTATTATTACTAATACATCATTATTATTATCAAAAACTAATTTTTTTAAACAGATAAATATTTTGTACATGAAATAAACTTATTACATATATTATAATTATTAATATTTCACATAACTATATAAATCAAACTTACTAATATTATTTATTTAAATACGTACATATAACAAACTATTAATTTTTAATATAACACTAAGCAATAATTTATATAAATACATTAATATAACTATATATGTATTAATCATATTGAATATATACACAAATTAAAAATATAATATATAAACTATGATATAATAAATAAATTTGCTCGATTATGATTATGTGTATTAATAAATATATAAATGATAAAGGTTCGTGAATCCGAGGCCAACCCTGCATTGTTCAATTTAGTCATATGTATTTTTACTACAAAATACAGTATGGTGAGTTTCATTTGATTCCCTTTTAATCTTTACATTTTTGGGACTGAGATTACATGCGCTATTTTTTATAACTGATTTATTAAATGCTTTTGAAATATATTTGAATTGCGAATACATGAAATGCTTTTATAAATGTTTGACGAGATAGACACAAGCAAAACATTCCTCGAATGAATTATTATACAGACAGAAGTTCTGCGGATTATTATTGAATTATGTGGACATGATAATTGCCACCATTGAATTATGTGGACATGATAATTGCCACCATTGAATTATGTGGATAGGATAATTGCCACTATTGAATTATGTGGACATGATAATTGCCACCAATTGATATGAATGTTATGTATCGAGAGAATGATTTTTATACACAGGTTATGTGTATGAGTTTTTGTGCACGAGATATGTGTACAGTTACTAAGATTTATGAAAGATGATTTCGTACACGAGTAAGGTGTACTGTATTTAAAAGATATCACATGTACATTACAGGTGGGTATAGGATTCGGGCCCATTTGTACCATGCAGCATTTAAATCTTGTGGTCTATCAAAATGATGAATTTTTATTGTTTACGATAAACCTATGAACTCACCAACGTTTTGGTTGACACTTTAAAGCATGTTTATTCTCAGGTATTAAAGAAACCTTCCACTGTGCATTTGCTCACTACATGGAGTCGTTTATGGCATATAGAAGTCAGTTCATCGCGATGGTACCATATGTTATTGTGTTCGTTCAGGAAGATTTTGGACGGGGTATGATAGATTAATATGATAAGATTTAGTCACAACTTTTAATATCATAAACTTTAATAACATCCAGTATTATTCATTATATCATAGCTAGATGTTGTTCATAACAATCTAATACATAGTTTTAACATATATCAAATATTGTCTTAATTTGTAAAAATGAAAATAAGAAACTACAACGTTTTAAAGATTATTCTTTTGCATCGAATTTTGTTTGAAGTACACTTTCTTCTTTTACAAATCTTGCAATGAATCTTCTCTGCTAATTTCAATCTCACCAGTTTCCTATTTCCATCAAAATAAATCATGTTATTAGACAAATAGTATAAAACATTCAGTGTATGTAATAATATTAAAAGTTGTTCATAACATACACGTTCCTCTGTTGTTTCTGAAATATTCAGGGCATCTCTTCCTTGCTTCTTCTTTGAGCATCCTTCTGTGGCTTTCATTGTAGTTTCCATTGAAATATTTCATGTACTGTGATGACCCGTCCTAATCCAACTGGACGAAGTCTTCAACAGATGGTCCCACTGCGAGGTACTGACCTCTATATGCCATGAATGACTCCATGTAATATCTTTAAAATGAGCAAATGCACAGCGGAAGATTTCTTTCATACCTGAGAATAAACATGCTTAAAAGTGTCAACCAAAAGGTTGGTGAGTTCAATAGTTTATCATACACTTAGACCACAAGATTTCATTTTATAAATAATCATACACTCGCAAGTGTATAAAAATCATTCGTATGATGAACACCTGGTAACTGACATTAACATAATGCATATAGAATATCCCCCGCATACTCGCAAGTATGCCATATACCGGCAATCGCAATCACCATTTAAATCGAAGTACTAAAGCAGTTCAAATTCTCTAACTGGGGCTGGTCAGTGCCCGTAGATCTACCTTTAGGATTCGCGTCAATTAGGGGCCATTTCCCTAATTCTTAGGTTACCAAGTTAAGGGGCAATATTCGGTATAGTAATCCAACCATAGAATGTAGTTTTAAGTACTTGTGTCTATTTCATCAAACAATTATAAAAGCGGTGCATGTATTCTCAGCCCAAAAATATATATTGCAAAAACATTTAAAAAGGGAGCAAATGAAACTCACAATACGATATTTTGTAGTAAAAATATTCATACGACGATACTGAACAATGCAGGGTTGGCCTCAGATTCACGAACCTATATCATATATATATATATATATATATATATATATATATATATATATATATATATATATATATATATATATATATATATATATATATATATATATATATATATATATATATATATATATATATATTAACACAAATAATTGTAATCGAACAAAATTACATATTAATAGTGATATAATTGTTATTTTAATATATTATATGTTTTATTAATAACTTAATTAGATATATTTATTTTTATATACTTTAAATAGATAGTTAATATTTATTACAAAAATACTAATATTCTTATGTTTTATGTCATACATATATTTTTATATAGAAAATCTTTTAAAAAAAAGTTAATACTAATTTTAATAAAAATGATAAATTTAAAAATAATGATACTTTTAGTAATAATGATGATAATAATAATAATAATAATAATAATACTAATAATAATTCTTATATTATTAATAATAATAATAATAATAATAATAATAATAATAATAATAATAATAATAATAATAATAATAATAATAATAATAATAATAATAATAATAATAATATCATAATTAATCATAAAATATTATATTAATATCAATATTGCTTATTTATATTTATAGTATAGATGTAATTTAAAGCTTAAGTTTATAGTTTATACCCTCGGTTTAAATCGAATCGAGAGATGAGTAACATTCGGAAGTGAAGCCCAATCACTGAATCATATCATTTTCTTAATCGTTACCCTCATTACCGTATATCATCATCGTCGGTTATCATCGAACTTTTATCATAATCCTAACCTAATTGTTATTATCATCATTATCAATGTCATCATAACATCTTGTCATTTATAACATCATCTTATCCTCATAATAATAATAATAATAATAATAATAATAATAATAATAATAATAATAATAATAATAATCATATCATGATCATAATAATCATCATCATCATAATATGCCATGATCATTGTTATCCCTTCACCTCGCTCATTATTATCATATACCCATTATCATTATCAATAATCTGGCCCCATTTCCTTTTGGCCCAACTCCATTATCCGGCCCAACATAGTCTAACAAAAATTTAATCGGCCCAACATCTTAAATAGAACTCAGCCCACTATCAAATATTGTTCACGGCCCAAAATAAATAAATAAAGAAGCTGGATATCAAATTAATTGTGTTCGGTTTTTATCATGTATCACCACGTCACTTTTAAGTGACTTATTATGTCGGCCAGCAGAGAAAGGAAATAATAAAAAAAAACGCCGGCACAGTTTCTTCTTCCTTGCTTTCATGATCTAAATACTATGGCCCAACCACACTTTCATGAGCCCAAGTATGCACAACCCAAAAATATATGTGTGGTTGTTTGGTTTCACATGAAGCTTCTAACAATAAAAAAACATAATGCAGTATCAACGTGTCCTTATAACTTATTCATTTTTTCGGCCATGTAGTCATATAATAAATAATCAAGTGGTGCTCTTTGTTTAGTGTCTGCCAACAACAGAAAAAAATAAAATAAAAAGAAACACGTAATAGTTGAATTTGTGTTCGAGTATAGTGGTGATCGATGGGAAAGTGGTTGAGCTTTGTTGACATCAAAGTAACCAATGGTGAGTTTGGATAGTGATTGTTTTGAATGTGAAGGTGGTGGTTAAATTGGGTTAAAGGTGTGGTTCGATCAATTTGCAGCTTATAACAAATGGGTTTATGGTGGTTGTAGTGTTTGATGGTAGTGGAAGGTTAAGGATAGTGGTGTATTATGGTGGTGATTAATGAAAGGTTGGAGGATGATGGTGGTCTACGGTGGTTCAAGTGACCGGTGGAGAGTTCAAAAGTAGTGTCATACCCCGTCCAAATTCTCCTGAACGAATACAATAACATCTGGTACCATCGCGATGAACTGACTTCTATACGCCATAAACGACTCCATGTAAATGTGCAAATGCACAGCGGAAGGTTTCTTTCATACCTGAGAATAAACATGCTTTAAAGTGTCAACCAAAAGTTTGGTGAGTTCATAGGTTTATCAAAAAATAATAAAATTCATTATTTTGATAGACCACAAGATTTAAATCCTGCATGGTACAAATGGGCCCGAATCCTATACCCACCTGTAATGTACATGCGATATATTTTAAATACAGTACACCTTTCTCGTGTACGAAACCATTTTAACAAATCTTTGTAACCGTACACATATCTCGTGTACAAAATATCATACGCCTAACCTGTGTATAAAATCATTCTCTCGATATATAACATTCACTTCAATTGGTGGCAATTATCATGTCCACATAATTCAATGGTAGCAATTCTCATGTCCACATAATTCAATGGTGGCAATTATCATGTCCACATAATTCAATAATAATCCGCAGAACTTCTGTCTGCATAATAATTCATTCGAGGAATGTTTTGCTTGTGTCTATCTCGTCAAACATTTATAAAAGCATTTCATGTATTCGCAGTTCAAAATATATTTCAAAAGCAATTAATAAAGCAGTTGTAAAAACAGCGCATGTATTCTCAGTCCCAAAAAATGTAAAGAGTAAAAGGGAATAAAATGAACTCACACATATAAATATTGTAAAACAGTTAATAAAGCATTTGCATGTATTCTCAGCCCAAAAATGTAATGAGTAAAAAGGGAATCAAATGAACTCACCTAATGTATTTTGTTGTAAAAATACATATGACGACACTAAACAAGTGTAGGGTTGGCCTCGGATTCACAAACCTATATCATTTAGGTATACATTAACACATGTAATTGTAATCAAATATATTAATATATTATATCTTATATATTTAATTTGTATATTTTTAAAATAGTTAATATTTATATAGTTTAATATTATATTTAAAAAAAATCAATAATTTGTTATATGTAAATATTTATATAAATAATCTTTATATATATAATTGTATGAAATATTATGGTAGTTGAAATATATATACAATTTTATAGAAAATATTTATTTGTTATTATAATATTGTTAATGTAAAAGTAGTAATAATAATAATAATAATAATAATAATAATAATAATAATAATAATAATAATAATAATAATAATAATAATAATAATAATAATAATAATAATAATAATAATAATAATAATGATAATGATAATAATACTACTAATAATAATAACTATAAAAATAATGATTTTAGTAATAATAAAATTACTAACCTTTATTTTAATAACTATAAGGATATTAATGATAAGAATAACAATAATGATAAGTAAATATATAAATAACTACCTCAAATAAGCTTATTCTAAAAATAAATGTCCTGAACCAAGCTCGAACCCGAGACCTCTCGCTCACTCGCTAACCCTCTTAACCATAACACTGCCATCTGTTTTTCTGAATAAACCCCACTCAATTTCTTTATAACTCATTCCTGTTCCTAATATATCTTCTTCATTTATCAACATCATCACAATTTCATAGCATCGACATCATCATCTTTATTACATATTCGTGTACCGTCTTCGTCATCACAGATATCATCATCGAACATCATAAACAATCATAATCTCTCCGACGTTTATAAATCACGATATCATTATCGTGTATATTATTAGCCACATAAAATCACACTTATCATCATCATCCCTAACTAATTAGTATCCTTATCATCTCATCTCTATATCATTATATCATCATGATCTACTTCGTGATTTCACAATCACATACTCGTCAATATCTTCATGTATCAATTTTTGTTTTATCTTCACAAATCCTCAACTTATAATTTGATTAACTTTGGGTCTCGGTATAGAAAACACAAGTATGCAGCACAACAATGCAATCTATTACATGGTCCACACTAGTTGGCCGATTGGCCCAATTGCCTCAGATCACAACCGAAAGAAAAAAAAATAGAACTCAAGTGGGCAGTAGTATTATCATGACCTCATCTCATTCATCATTTTATTTAAACTTTAATCATACCTCAGCAAGTGGTATTCTTTTAGGATCCAAGAAATAAAAACGTCTACACCTCTCACCATTTCATCATCAATACTTCACCATCCACTATCACAATAAAAAAAATATCGTTGTCTCCCTAACAATTAAAATGCAAGTTGTATGATAACAACTAAAGTGAATACTCATTCGGCCAGGAGAATAAGGCGAGGCATTTATATAAATAATCTTTATATATATAATTGTATGTAATATTATGGTAGTTGAAATATATATACAATTTTATAGAAAATATTTATTTGTTATTATAATATTGTTAATGTAAAAGTAGTAATAATAATAATAATAATAATAATAATAATAATAATAATAATAATAATAATAATAATAATAATAATAATAATAATAATAATAATAATAATAATAATAATAATAATAATAATACTACTAATAATAATAACTATAAAAATAATGATTTTAGTAATAATAATATTACTAACCTTTATTTTAATAACTATAAGGATATTAATGATAAGAATAACAATAATGATAAGTAAATATATAAATAACTACTTCAAATAAGCTTATTCTAAAAATAAATGTCCTGAACCAAGCTCGAACCCGAGACCTCTCGCTCACTCGCTAACACTCTTAACCATAATACTGCCATCTGTTTTTCTGAATAAACCCCACTCAATTTCTTTATAACTCATTCCTGTTCCTAATATATATCTTCTTCATTTATCAACATCATCACAATTTCATAGCATCGACATCATCATCTTTATTACATATTCGTGTACCGTCTTCGTCATCACAGATATCATCATCGAACATCATAAACAATCATAATCTCTCCGACATTTATAAATCATGATATCATTATCGTGTATATTATTAGCCACATAAAATCACACTTATCATCATCATCCCTAACTAATTAGTATCCTTATCATCTCATCTCTATATCATTATATCATCATGATCTACTTCGTGATTTCACAATCACATACTCGTCAATATCTTCATGTATCAATTTTTGTTTTATCTTCACAAATCCTCAACTTATAATTTGATTAACTTTGGGTCTCGGTATAGAAAACACAAGTATGCTACCCAACAATGCAATCTATTACATGGTCCACACTAGTTGGCCGATTGGCCCAATTGCCTCAGATCACAACCGAAAGAAGAAAAAAAATAGAACTCAAGTGGGCAGTAGTATTATCATGACCTCATCTCATTCATCATTTTATTTAAACTTTAATCATACCTCAGCAAGTGGTATTCTTTTAGGATCCAAGAAATAAAAACGTCTACACCTCTCACCATTTCATCATCAATACTTCACCATCCACTATCACAATAAAAAAAATATCGTTGTCTCCCTAACAATTAAAATGCAAGTTGTATGATAACAACTAAAGTGAATACTCATTCGGCCAGGAGAATAAGGCGAGGCATTTATATAAATAATCTTTATATATATAATTGTATGTAATATTATGGTAGTTGAAATATATATACAATTTTATAGAAAATATTTATTTGTTATTATAATATTGTTAATGTAAAAGTAGTAATAATAATAATAATAATAATAATAATAATAATAATAATAATAATAATAATAATAATAATAATAATAATAATAATAATAATAATAATAATGATAATAATACTACTAATAATAATAACTATAAAAATAATGATTTTAGTAATAATAATATTACTAACCTTTATTTTAATAACTATAAGGATATTAATGATAAGAATAACAATAATGATAAGTAAATATATAAATAACTACTTCAAATAAGCTTATTCTAAAAATAAATGTCCTGAACCAAGCTCGAACCCGAGACCTCTCGCTCACTCGCTAACACTCTTAACCATAATACTGCCATCTGTTTTTCTGAATAAACCCCACTCAATTTCTTTATAACTCATTCCTGTTCCTAATATATCTTCTTCATTTATCAACATCATCACAATTTCATAGCATCGACATCATCATCTTTATTACATATTCGTGTACCGTCTTCGTCATCACAGATATCATCATCGAACATCATAAACAATCATAATCTCTCCGACATTTATAAATCATGATATCATTATCGTGTATATTATTAGCCACATAAAATCACACTTATCATCATCATCCCTAACTAATTAGTATCCTTATCATCTCATCTCTATATCATTATATCATCATGATCTACTTCGTGATTTCACAATCACATACTCGTCAATATCTTCATGTATCAATTTTTGTTTTATCTTCACAAATCCTCAACTTATAATTTGATTAACTTTGGGTCTCGGTATAGAAAACACAAGTATGCTACCCAACAATGCAATCTATTACATGGTCCACACTAGTTGGCCGATTGGCCCAATTGCCTCAGATCACAACCGAAAGAAGAAAAAAAATAGAACTCAAGTGGGCAGTAGTATTATCATGACCTCATCTCATTCATCATTTTATTTAAACTTTAATCATACCTCAGCAAGTGGTATTCTTTTAGGATCCAAGAAATAAAAACGTCTACACCTCTCACCATTTCATCATCAATACTTCACCATCCACTATCACAATAAAAAAAATATCGTTGTCTCCCTAACAATTAAAATGCAAGTTGTATGATAACAACTAAAGTGAATACTCATTCGGCCAGGAGAATAAGGCGAGGCATAGGAATACGTTGCCCAAGATTTCAATAAATCAGTTTCCTTTTTCATTAACTAGTTAAGTGGAGTTATATGATAACAAAAGGAATTTTAATATTTGCAAGTGGGTCTTATGGGTCGATTGATCTAAACAGAAGATAGAAACAGATGGTTCACAGCAACGGTGTCAACAAGAATAATAATTCGAATAGCAGGTGGTATTGGGGTTCGATGATGGTGGATTGATTAAAGACTCGGAGAAGGATTAGTTCAAGAACAAGAAAGAAAAAGGCAACAATAGTTTCAAGTGGGTTTAAGCGTTGGTGAAGGTGGTGGTTTGTATGATGATAATTTAAGTGGAAATCTGGGTTATGTTCGTTTATAATCAAAACAGAAAAATATATAATGAAGGATGGTGGTTACATGGTGGTCGTAAAACAGGGAGTAATAGCCATAGTAACCAGCGATTTAGTAGTCCTAAGGTGGCTTCTTGTAGGTGGCGATGGTGTGTGATCTTTGAACAAGTAGTAAGCACTAACAACAATATGGTTCGAATGATGTTGATTATGATTTCGTCAGAGCATTAATAGGAATGTAAACAAGGTTTGTTGTGACCGTAACCATGAACTATAAATAGGTTTTGGTAATGGTTTATTATAGGGGTTCTTGAGTTCATGACTTAATGAATGAAAAAGTCGAATATAATGATTATGGTGGTTGTTATTGATTGCAGTGGTGAAAGGTGTCGATATTTAAGAAGGTGAATATGGGTTCTTATAATTCATGGGTTTCATGTATGTTATATACACATAGATTAGTGAATGACTAAAAGTGATATATTAACATCTTAATTAATTAATACAAATTCAATGTCACAGATGGAAACGGAAACAAGTGGTTTGTGGATTCTTGTGACATAATATAAAGTCAGATATACATGTAACAGAAAGATGCAATGATAAGGATGGCTTACTCACGGACCAACTTTAGAACCAGAATATATATAATAATATTAATAATTTATAATATAATAATAATAAACGTGTGTTAAATCTTAGCAGCCTATGTTTTGTATTATAGTCTATCGACATCCTATATTATTTTACGAAATATATCGTGCCCATTGCTAAACAGTTACGGATAAATTTAATTCAGAAAAACCTCATATCTTAAAATTACATCAATTTATTTATTTCAGTCATTAACTGTTTGAAACTCGATCAATCACATTCGATAATTATTTATTTTCTGTTTCAATTAATATGTACGGAGTACTAATATTTAAATTAAAAAGGTAAAAATATCTTATCAAGCCTATAATCTTATTAATC
This sequence comes from Rutidosis leptorrhynchoides, assembly GCF_046630445.1. NCBI lineage: Eukaryota > Viridiplantae > Streptophyta > Magnoliopsida > Asterales > Asteraceae > Rutidosis > Rutidosis leptorrhynchoides. The sequence goes on along the minus strand of NC_092340.1, from coordinate 241,505,507 downwards.
AATTTATAAATCCAACTCTTATCTTAATCCTTCATATATATATGTATTAGACTTATATGAACATTAACGAAATGCTAACCGAGTATTATAATTGTTTACTAATTAAGCTTGAAATCAATTACTTTTAACTTATTCTCTTTCTATATATAAACAGTCTTACATAGCAAGTTTAACTATTTACATAAATATATATATTTTTAAACAATTAGATTTAATATAATTTTATATATTTATAAGTAATATTTATACACATATTTTATATATATCTATGTAGTTATAATAATATTTTTCATTACATCGCATATTATTTTACATATTTATTTTCAACAAATTATTCATATATTATTTCAAATAATATTTCAAATTATATATATATATATATATATATATATATATATATATATATATATATATATATATATATATATATATATATATATATATATATATATATATATATATATATATATGTATGTATCTATTTACAAATAGTTGTTCGTGAATCTTCGGACACAGTCAAAGGTCAATTGAATATATAAAACAGTTCAAAATTTTTGAGACTTAACTTAATAGACTTTGCTTATCATGTCGAAACCATATAAAGATTAAGCTTAAATTTGGTCAGAAATTGCCGGGTCGTCACAAGTAGCAGCGAACAGGAAGCCAACGATGGCTGCAACTGTAATAGAAAGGAAATTGCAGCGGTTGCAGTCAATCAAAACAAGAAAAAATAAAAATAAAAATAAAAGCAGCGGCTGTAGTAGTGGTATCAACTAGATGTGTTTATGTTGGTCTCGTTGTTCGTTCATCATAAACAAGAGAACAGAAGAAGGCTATAGCAGGTATCAACGTTGGTTGTCACCCCTCCATACAGCTGCAGTTAAACAGTAAAATGGCGTTTTTCTTGGTGAGGTTGAAACAGAAAAACATGGTTCCAAGATGATGAAATGGGTTTTAGATGAGTGGTGGTCAAATTAGCAGTTATGGAGGTGATTATCAATGGTTGTCGTGGTGTTGGAGTGGTTAGAAGGTGGTGGTTTTGTAGGTTATAGTCGAGGGTTGTGGTGATCTTTGGTTCTCGGTTTACAGAAATGGAAGGTGGCGTTCATTCAATGTTGTAGTGGTTTATGATGGTTGATGGTTCCCGAATGGTGATGAAGTGGTGAGGGTTTCATCGACCGAAGAAGAATTAAAGAGGTGATATGGGTGTCGTGAAGGTTTGTAGTATGTCTAAGCATGTGGATATACATATAAGTATAGATATAGATACATATATGATAAAGTAATAAATATGATAATAAGAATTCAACTAATTAATATTGATCGTTTTGTAATTTTTGGTTTGTCCATTAACCAAAGAAAAGAAGAGGAGAATATGTTAGTTTGGTGTGTACTACAGCCGGGTCCCGTCAAGTTTGTTTTTGGTCGACAATTGCAAGAAGGAAAAGAGAATGATTCAGTTTACTCGTTGTATATATATAGAATATTAGATATAGGTAAAATTAATAATAATATATATAATCATGCTTTGTATGGAGTCCGTAAGTGGTTTGAAAAGAGCAAAAGCGCACAATGTTTAAATAGTAATCTTCTCAATCATATGATCAATTTACGGATGGATTCAATCAATTAAGCACAGGGTTTTAAATATAATATAGTTTAAGATATAAACGTGTGAATTATTAGCCGTCGTCTACTATTTCATTCACGGATTGAAATTCGTGCTCCGTTGATCATCAGTGGTGGATAAAGGTCTTCCTAAAAATCTTAAAATAAATATTTATTCTAACCATTATTTTATAAAAACGGTCATTAATTGTTTAAAATTATTAAATAAAAATTAAACCACTGTCCGCGCTCGATCCCAGGTAAAATATAAAAAGTTCTAAAATTTAACAAATAGCTCCTAAATACATTTCTAATAAGTCTATAATTTATATCACTCATTTTCGGATCACCGTTTATTTTAAAATCACATAAGTTCGAATTAAACTAGCTTAATATCAATCGGAACATCAAACGAGTATTACAATCATTTAATATTTATTTTTCATATACTTCATTTATATATATATATATATGTTTTAAATAATAATTATTATAATATTCTATTTTTATTTTATTTTGCATTATTAACTTTAATAACAACAACATATAATACTTCAAATTATATTTTCAATTATTATTTATATATATATACACACATTTTAATTACAATTAATTGTTCGTGAATCGTCGGAAGCGGTCGAAAGTCAAATGAATATATGAAACAGTTCAAAATTTTTGAGACTGAACCTAACAGACTTTTCTTATCGTGTCAAATATATTAAATCGTATCGAGAGTTTGATTTAAAATTAGTCGAAATTTTCTGGGTCGTCACATGTACACCTCCATGTGTCTCATCATCATCACCCCAAAATCTATGTTATTCTCACTTATGCCCCAAGGTACAATCTTCATTTTTGGTATACAATTTCTAATCAAATTATAGTTTGGATGAGAAACATCTTCCAAGTATTTTGAAAACAAGTGTGTCTGCAATTCAAACAACTAAACTTAGCAATACAAATTTAATATACATATTTGTTTTTCAATTTACCAAAATGATGATTTACTTACAATGCTAGTTGGTAAACTACCATAGTTCAAACGAGTATGAATATAAGCTTTTTGTGATCAATTATTTCAACCTCTGAAGTTTTAAGATTGAAAACTATCAGGTAATTCAGCTCTTTTGACATTACAGGAAAGAACACCTACATTTTCAAATAAAACTAATTAGTTAAATTTAAACTATTTCTTATACATATACATATATGCATTTTATTTATGATATAGAGTGTCATACCAGATCTGTCTTTACGAATCTGAAATCTATGTTTTCTGATGTTGCTTGTACTATCAAGTTCGTTCTGAATCTTATATAAACTTCTTCTTTGTAAGCACCTTCGTTCAGCATTTCTTCAGACTACATTTATCACAAAAATATATTTATTTTTATTAGAAATTAATGATGCATTACAACTTATTTTTATTGTGTTCTATCATCAGAATTATAAAAACTATAAGCTAAATAATTACATTTTTTAATCAACAATTGTACAAGACTTACTATGATTGTGGTTCCAAAAAAGTATCTTGAACAGTCATTACTCCCAAGTAATTTTTCTTCATGATTCAAGATATTTGACCAACAATCTATAATAGAGGTTGATATTTTTGTATGATGAAGTAAACTTCCAACTTGTATTCTATTTAGTGTATTTCCAACTATACTCCTGAATACAATCTTCCTGAAATTGTGAAAATCAACATACTATGTATTTAAATTATTGTTCTTATAAACATGATATAGTAAATTAACTTTCTTATAATAAATTAGATACTTACAGTGGATCATCAATAAAACAATGCAAGAAGCTTGAAACATCATTTTCGAACTCATTAACATTACTAATCTTGTACTTTCCTTCAATCTTTGAACTTGCACTTGGAACATCTTTTATACCATGTTCATTTAGAAGATCAAATTTTGGAACAGAAGCATCATCCATTGTTGTTGGTCTCAACTTTGATAGTGTTACTTTCTTTGTGTTTTCATCAATTATATTAAGAAACTCATTCATTGGAAGGCCTGTAACTTCATCTAGTATAATTTCTAATTTCAATGCTGATTCTTCGTCTTCTTTGTTTTCATGTTCTTGAAAAAACAATAAGATTTTTTCTCCGCAACTTCTTATATCCTCACTGTTTGGATACTTCTTTAATGCTTCCTTCAACAATACCATGAGTTGTTCGGTTTCTTCAACAATGTGCTCGTATCTCAGCTCCAAGCAATCAATGTATTGCTTCATATTTATTTGTTATAGAATAACATTCAATGCATGTAAAATATAAAACATCATAATATTTAATAACATTCATTGTCATAGAATAACATTCAATGCATGTAACATTATAAAAATAAATCATATTTATTCATATAGTTTTATTTTAGTTTACCTTTTCTTCAATTGAATTTTGAATGTAAGTATATCTTGGCTGGCTAAGTACTTGATTCTGATCTTCATTTGATTTTGTTTCTTCATTATCTCCATCTTCTTGAATTTCACCTTCACCAAATTCTCCTTTAGCTGTCTCCAATTCAATCCTTCTTTTGATGTCATCTGTTGTCCATTTCTCAATAACAGCCTTTTTATGTTTATGATCATATCCATCACATTTTACCTTTTCCAGGTAGAACAGATGTATACACATAATAAAACATTACATGTGTTTAACTATTAATTTCCTACTTGAAATTCAATTTAAAAGAGTCTAATAACAATAATAATAGAAGTATTTGACTCACAATTAGCAAAGTTACTGGTCCACTGTAGAATTGACCACCTTCTCCCATGTTCCAACCTTTTTTACTTTGCAAAAGACAGTCATAAATGTACCCACACCAATCCAGTTTGGATATATCAACATCATCTGTTATACTTGGAAGGAACTTTGTGTTGCAATTTTCAAATTTTGTTGATTGGCCAAATCATGTTGCAAATAATATCAGAAAATTCAATATGAAGGTTCTGTCAGCTTCTTTTGTTGTTTTCATATAATCAACTATATCCCCACACCTTACTGTTTGCTTCCCGAAATTTGCTTTCCACATTTTTGTTATTGGTTCCTCTGAATCAACTCTTTCAACTGGCTTTATATTCATTCCACCAATTGGTACTCCAAGTAGTTCATGAACTGTTTTTTTTGGTTATTGGAATTGATCCTTTTTTGAGATTTAAAGTTGATGTAGTTTCATCAAACTTATCAGCTAAATAATATGCAAGCTTCATATTATTTTCAGAGAATATGATTTCTAAGATTGATCCAAAACCTATCTCTTTGATTTTGTTTCTTTGCTGAATTGACATGGATTGAACGGCGTTGTACAAACATCTTGGAGATGATCTTGATTTCATTATTTCTTCAAGTTGTCGTATAGCGGCGTATATTACATATGTAATCAGTATATACATACATTCAATACATGTAACATTTTATAAAAACTATAATGAATAAAAAAATTGAATAGCATATAAAAAGTTGATTTGTCAATTAACATTACTAACATGCATCATATATAATATTTTCACTTTTTATAGTTAAATATTAGCTTAGATTGACAACAAATAGAGTTACCTGTTTCTTTTGTGCTTTTCGTCTTGCGAACTTCTTTATGCTGAACAAAATCATCATCAGATTGCATTTGTTCACTACTTCTTTCACCCAATTTTTTTTCTTTACCTTTTGGAATGACATTATACTTCTTTAACAATTGTACAAAAATATTCTCCAAATACTTTGGATCTATAATTTCCAAATCAACTAGTTTCTGTTTCTTTTTGGGTTTTTGTATTTGCACTTCTTTCCGTTTCCCTTGTTCTTTTTTTTCACCTGTAACAATTTCAATAATATTCATTATAAAAATATGATACACTATGAATTATGTACATACAGGGCACATTCATTTCATTTATTACTCTTTCATATACTAGACGTAAACCATACTATCAAAATCTCTTTTATTATGAAACATTCAACACAAGTAATGTTTTTAAAATTTCACTGAAGACACATGATCTGACTCTTAATCTTCATTAACATTAATATGTTTATCTCTTCAATATTCATTACAACGAATCTGTATGATAATTCATTCAGATTCACACAAATACAATGCACAATTTAATATTCTATCATATACTCGGGACATGTAATATAAACATGATGCAATATAAAACTGTGATACACTTTTAATTATATACATACAGAGCATATTCATTACATTTATTACTCTTTGATGTACTAGAGGTAAACCATACTATCAAAATCTATTTTATTATGAAACATTCAACCCTAGTAATGTTTTTAAAATTTCACTAAACACACATGATCTGACTCCTAAGTTTCATTAACATAAATATGTTTATCTCTTGAATATTCATTACAACGAATCTGTATGATAACTCATTCAGATTCATACAAATACAATGCACAATTTAATATTATATCACATACTCTTTTTTACTCATGATTAATCATAATATCATAATACTCGGGACATGTAATATAAACATGATGCAATATAAAACTGTGATACACTTTTAATTATGTACATACAGAGTATATTCATTACATTTATTACTCTTTCATATACTAGAGGTAAACCATACTATCAAAATCTCTTTTATTATGAAACATTCAACACAAGTAATGTTTTTAAAATTTCACTGAACACACATGATCTGATTCCTAAGCTTCATTAACACAAATATTTTTATCTCCTGAATATTCATTACAACGAATTTGTATGTTAATTAATTCAGATTTATACAGATTCACAAAAATTGTAGAATGCAACATACAATTCTTTATAATTCATAAATCGTAATATCTTTATTACCTGAACCTTCAGTTTCTTTCGATTTTCCTTTATCGCATAATTTTTCCCCTTTTTGATGAATCTCCCGTCATTTAATTTTGATCTTTCTTCAGTTTCAGTTTCTTCAGCTATTTAATGAGAGAATTTGATCGATTGAATAAAAGAATTTGATCGATTATTGTGTGAAAGCGAGCGATTGAATGAAAGAATTTGATCGATTGAACCCTAGAAAATGGAACGATGAAGTAAACCCTAGAATTACGAACGAAAATAATCAGTATTGTTTTTATTTTTATACATTTTATTTTATTTTTGTTATTATTTTTATTCGTTATTATTTTCGTTGCCTTGTTGGGCTTGTTAACGCTTGAGCTTGACATCCTATCATTAGGAAAGAAACTTTGATTAAAATCTTTAAGTCAAGTTTAGTAAAGCATAAGTGTTAAGATTATAGGGCAATCCTAAGTGCTTTAAGTCTAAGGCAGGAAAGGTTATAGTTTCCTAGATTGTTAAGGCACCTTAGCTAGCAAATAAGGCACACATAAAGATGCAATCCTTGTTCTCTATAATAGCCTGATTATGCTCTGATACCAATCTATCACACCTTCAGTTAGGGCCTGGGCAAAATGTGACTTAATATCAAATAAACCAACATATTATAATATACGAGAACAATACTAAATGATAAAATAAACTTTATTGAGTACGCAGCGGAAAATGAAATGTCGTTACAAAGGAATAAAGTAAATGTTCAAATGCAAAAGTAGTAAATGCGATATCTTTTGATCCTATGTCCAAGTAGCATCACATAAGTAGTAAGTAAAAAAGCTTGAATCAATCAGCACCTGAGACAAAACATGTTAAAGTGTCAACCAAAAAGGTTGAGTGAAGTTCATATGTTTAACAAATAAGTTTGACCGTTGTTTTAGACCACAAGATTTAGTTTGTAAAGTTGATCTCGTAGGATCAAAAAGTTATATTTAGACTAAACGTTCAAGTTTGCCCCAAAACGAGCAATTAAAAATATCACTGTAGGAACTTAGTCAGACATAGCCGGGTGTAGCATAGTTTTAACAGTTGGCACTTGTGTCTAAATTGTAAATAGTAAAAGTAGCATGTGTCTCACCCCAATAAAAGTAAATAAGTTTGCTAGAAATAAAGAGTGAGGCTATGAATTCACCTTAGTAAGTAGAGAGATGAGCTAGTTATTCCTCGGAATAGAAAGTTGGATGAGTGAGCAGAAAAGTCAACCTATTGACATTTAAGAGTAGTAAGTGTTTTGCCCAAGTTTAAGTTTAAGTATATAAGTGTTTAAGTATAGTTTGTTTTACTAAATTTCCATTCCTAGTAAGTTTGTACTTTTAGAAAGTTTCCATTTTTAGAAATTTCTATTTTTAGTAAGTTTCTATTTTTAGAAAGTTTCCCATTTTAGTAAGTTTAAAATTAGAAAGTTTCTATTTTAAAAGTGTTTCCATTTTAGGATACTTGCCATATTAGATATATACTTCCAATCACCCCTTTCCCTTCGAATGGCCATTTCAGGTCTAGGGGCTTGAGCTATAGGATCCTTTAAATCGAAAAATCCAAACCCTTCCGCCTAGAGTTTCGTAGAAACCATTCGTCAAGAAAGTTTGAAGATCTATATATATCCAGTATATATTCAAAAATGTGTTTATACGTTATAATATAGGTAGTATAGTATATGTGTTAATAATAGTATAAGTGTAAGTGTTAAATAATATTATAAGTAATATTAGGGTTTCATTAATTAATTAGGTTTAATTAATTAGAGTAGTAATTAATGATTAGGGTTTAGTAATTAATAACTAGGGTTTAATTAATGTCTAGGATTTAATAATTAATTAGGGTTTTAATAAATTAGGGTTAGGTTTAGGGTTTTAATTAAAGTAGTATAATTTAGGTGTAATTAGGGTTTAGTATATATATATGTATGTAACTCGTGTATATGTATATATGTATATATATATATATATATATATATATATATATATATATATATATATATATATATATATATATTAAAAATATTTTTTTTACATGTATATATATATGTATCGATATGTATATGTATATATATAAGTTTATTTTGTTTTCTTAATTAACACAAACAAATCTCCTAATTGTTATCTAGGGTTTTGAAGATCAAACTTTCCTTTTCCTTTTTTTTTCTAGTCGACATACATACATACATATTAATATATATATATTTTTTCATGTATAGATCTAGGTGTGTTTATGTATATGTTTATGAATAAGTTTATAACTGAAAGTATTTCGTATGCCCGAGAGACATATTAAATTAATGTGGCTAATGTGTTATGATCCAAGTCGGGTCATACCCAATAACAAGCTTACCGACACCTTATAAATATTTAATCTTAACGATTGGATCATTGATTAAATACGCGACACTTGAACTTTAAGAAAAATGGTTTTCTGAAATTTTACTTGATGTGTACATATATATATATATATATATATATATAAATTATGGAATAATTTATATAATATGGATTTAATTATTTATAGGTAAAATAATTAATAATGTTATATTACATTATTTTATATAATTGGTTTTATATAAAATGTAAATATAATTATTCATAGAAGTTTATAAAATGTTTTATAAAATCTTATTATTTTATAAAACTCATTTAATAAACAAATGTGGGAGTGGCATTGGAGTCTCAACTTGCATGCTCTTGACTAGCCATTTTGAATGGTTAATTCTCTTTTCAAGGTGCATAAGACCAAGGCTTTTGTGGAGACCAAGTTACACTTTGAATACTCATCAAAACAACTAAAAAAAAACTGCACTTGACCCCTTTCTTTTCTTGCCTGCTGCCGTGACTTTTTTATTGTAAGGAAAGGGGTTATAATTTTTTTTTTACAAGTTGGTTCAAGTGTTGCAATCAAATCCTAACTAAAAGCAAAGGTGTTGGTGGTTAGCTTGGGGTATAACTACTTGAGGTTTCATTGTTTTGGAGCTCCATTCATCATCATCTTCATCATCATCTATCAACAAGCTAGGAGAAGGTATAAACACTTTTCTTACTTGTAGTTTGTAAGTATGTTTCACAACTTGATCCTAATTGGGATTTAACTTTAAAAGGTTAAAGATTAACAAGTTTAATTGGTAATAATTTTCATGCTTCCGCTTTAATTTGATCTTTAAATATTCAAGTATGTTTATGAACTTGTTAAATCCCAACAATGGTATCTAGAGCCGAAGTTGTTGAAATATGCTTCGAGATGATTATTAAACTCACTATATATTTTGCATTTTATGTACATGCATGATTGTAAAATGCAAAAATTTATGGTTTTGGGTGGGTTTATTATATGGCCGAATTTATGGAGTTCCAAAAGTGGGTTTTGGTTCTTCCATTTGGTTCATACTTGGTTGTATGTTAAAGTTCACAATCTAAGCCTTGACCTTGTGTTTGGTTGCATGCATGGTTGATTTATATTTATTCAATTGGTTTGTAATAATATTTATTCATTTGGCATGTAATAATTTATTTGGTTATGTAATTTATTTTATATTTGGTATGTAAAATAGATTAGGTTGTAATTTCATTTTTTAGAAAAAAATGTATTAGGATATATTTTGTAAAATGATGAAGATACTGAAGACTTGAAGAACACATGAAGAAGCATTTGGATGCAAGATTAAGTGGGAGATTTAAAATCTCCTACTTTGTGTAATTACCCCTTACCCGGTGGCATTTTGTTTTCGGCTAAACAAAATGCTTACCAAAAGGCTTGATTGTGAACATGTTGTTTTGCATGCTTGGTTATTTATTGTATGATTGTGGATTGTATGTATGCTACAAGTTAATCACACAAGTTAACAACAAACTAAAATGACAATTTAATTGGTTAAATTTAACATTATTAACACATGCAAAACTACAATTTAATTGGTTAAATTGAAATGGCAAAAGACGTTAATAAATGGTTATTAAGAATTAGAAACGGATTGCACATATAAAATGGTTTATATCAAAGTAATAAAATTGGCATAATTACAAGAATTGAAAATGGATTTCAAATGAACCATACACTAAATGCATGTTAGTGTATGGCGTGATAGTTTTCTCAAACTAGAATTAAAGAAAACTTAAAACCCTTTACACACTAGGTTAACAAGTTTAACGCCATCCTATTGTATGACACTTAGACATATTAGGGAACTCATGATGGAATAAAGGTCACCTAACCATCATGAACAAACTAATATGATTAAGGTGAATTTCGCATGCTTGTGGGATAAAGGTCACCTAACCACTTGTATGTTAAGTTTACACGTTTACACGAGTAGGACGACTTGATTTGGAAATCGTGAACTTAGGGTCACCGAAGCATGATGAACAAATAGGCGTTGATGGGATAATATGCCATGCAAAAGGATTGCATGATCCCATAACTTAGAAGTTGCAAAAAGATTGCAATTGTCATATAATGACTACCTAGCTAAATCAAATGACGGGATAAAGGTCACCTAACCGAAATTTGGTTTACCGTTGGATTCTAAAATTTAATAAGTCAATTAAAATTTAAAAGGGTATTGTTTATTAAATTTAAAATTGATACTTAGGTGAACTTTGTTAAATTTTGTAGATGGCCGCCAATAACAACAACATGCAAAACGCACCTATTAACTTGAACAACCTATCGTTAAGGTCTCTCCTCGAGAAAGACAAACTCAACCATACGAACTTTATGGATTGGTTCCGCAATCTTAGGATTGTCCTCAAACTTGAGGATAAGGCGTATGTGTTGGAAGACCCCATTCCCGATCAACCCGACGAGGATGATACGGAAGGCATGGCTTATTGGGATATGTATTGCGCCGATTCGGTGCAAGTCGCTTGCCTAATGCTTGGGACTATGATTCCCGAACTCCAAAAGGATTTCGAGCATCATACTGCATACGACATGATCAAGCAATTGAAGGAGATGTTCCTTCAACAAGCACGTGTCGAGCGCTTCGAGACCGTTCGAGCGCTTCATGCATGTCGTATGGACGACTCCCAATCTGTTTCATCTTATGTCCTTAAGATGAAAAGCCTCATTGATCGCGCAAACCGTCTTAATCTCAACATATCTAATGAGCTAGCCACGGATCTTATCCTAAACTCCTTGTCAAAGAGGTTTGACCAATTTGTAATTAATTACAATATGAATGGGATGGATAAGACCATTGGTGAACTTCATGGCATGCTTAGGACGGCGAAAACTAGCATGGGTAAGAGGGCTTCACCCGTGCTAATGATCAATGATGGTGGGTCCAAAGGTAACAACACCTTTAAGCCAAAGGCGGCTAAGAGGAAAGGACCCGCCCATCAAGGTAAAGGAAAGAGGAGGATGGTTACCCCAACCAAAAACAAGAACAAGAAGCAAAAGGTTGCCGGACAAGCAAACCCCAAGGAAGACCCGTGCTTCGGTTGCGGTGAAATGGGTCACTGGAAACGCAACTGCCCGGTCTACCTTAAGGAGTTGAAGGAAAAGAGGGATGCGGGGCAAACCTCAGGTAATATATATATGCTATATATAGAGCTTAGTATTACTTCTTCTAATACATGGGTATTAGACACTGGATGTGGAACTCACATTTGCAATTCTTTGCAGGGGTTCAAAAGAAGTAGCAACCAAATGGGAACATCAAGTCTCTTTATGGGTAATGGAGCCAAAGTGCAAGTGAAGGCTCAAGGAGACTTTGTATTAAAGCTTCCAAGTGGTTTGGAACTTATTTTGAACAATGTTTTGTATGCACCGGATTTATGTCGAAACATTATTTCAGTTTCTCATTTAAAACAATGTGGTTTTTATCTTAATTTTGTTAATGATGATATCCACGTTTATTTAGATAATGTATTCTATTTTAAGGCTTCACCTTCAAATGGAATTTATGAATTGGTTCATGATGACACATCGTCTAGTAGCTCAATATACCATACTAGTACCAAGAAACTCAAAAGGGATTTGAGTGATTCCTACTTATGGCATTGTCGCCTTGGTCACATAAACAAGAATCGAATGCATACACTCCAAAAGAATGGCCTTTTGAAATCAAATGAACTAGACTCATTTGATGTATGTGTATCTTGTTTACAAGGCAAAATGACTAAAGCACCTTTCAAGGGGACCTACGAAAGGGCTAAGGACTTATTGGGATTAATACATTCGGATGTATGTGGACCCTTTAAGCCCATAACTAGGAATGGTGAAAGATACTTCGTTACTTTCATTGATGACTTCAGTCGTTTCGGATATGTCTACTTGTTAAGACATAAGGACGAAACTTTTGAAGCATTCAAAGAGTATCAAAACGAAGTACAAAATCAACTCAATAAGACAATCAAGGTACTTCGTACTGATAGAGGAGGTGAATACCTAAGCGATGCCTTCCAAGATCATCTTAGAAGTTGTGGGATTATCTCGCAACTTACTCCACCCGGGACACCACAGCTTAATGGTGTGTCCGAAAGGAGGAACCGAACCCTAATGGATATGGTTCGATCTATGATGGCTAGAAGCTCGTTACCTCTATCATTTTGGGGTTATTGTCTATGCTCCACGGCTCGTATTTTAAATATGGCCCTAACCAAGAAAGTGGAACGAACACCTCATGAGATGTGGTATGGAAAACCTCCATCTCTATCATACTTAAAAGTATGGGGATGTGAAGCTTACCCTAAGCGTTACGTCCCCAATAAGTTGAATGCTCGATCCACGAAGTGTATCTTCATAGGATATCCCAAGGATGATATGGGATACTATTTCTATGATCCATCCGAGCAAAATGTATTTGTTGCTCAGATGGCTGAATTCCTTGAAACTAAGTTCCTAATGGAAGGTAATAGTGAAAGGAAGATAGATCTTGAGGAGGTTCAAGATCAAGTAGATGATACACAATTGGTTGACACTAGCACTCAACATGAAAATGTTGAGAATGATCAAATGGATGATCAAAATATACAAGACGTTCGTAGATCTGGTAGGATTAGTAATCCACCTGAGAGATATGGGTTTCTCATGGATGGTTGCTATGTGGTTGATTTGGATGAACCAACAAACTACCAAGATGCTTTATCAAGGATTGATAAAGATAAATGGCAGGAAGCCATGAACGCTGAGATGCAATCCATGTATGACAACCAAGTTTGGGAACTTGTTACACAACCGACTGGCTCAAGGCTAGTTGATTGTAAATGGCTTTTCAAAATGAAAACCGACATACATGGAAACTTGGATACATATAAAGCTAGACTTGTAGCAAAAGGTTTCACTCAAACTCAAGGGGTTGACTATGATGAAACTTTTTCACCTGTGGTAATGCTAAAGTCTATTAGGATATTACTTGCCATTGCTGCTCATTATGATTTTGAAATATGGCAAATGGATGTCAAGACCGCTTTCCTAAATGGATATCTTATGGAAGATGTCTATATGGTTCAGCCTGAAGGTTTTGTTGATCCGAAATATCCTAAAAAGGTATGCAAGTTAAAGAAGTCAATCTACGGATTGAAACAAGCATCTAGAATGTGGAATCATCGTTTTAATGAGGAAGCCGAGAAATTTGGCTTCATTGAAAATGGTGATGAAGCTTGTGTATATAAGAAAGCTAGTGGGAGCACTGTCATGTTCCTTGTACTATATGTGGATGATATATTGTTATTTGGGAATGATCTTCCGGCAATGCAAGGAGTTAAAACTTGGTTAAGTAAATGCTTCTCCATTAAGGATCTTGGAGAAGCACAATATGTTTTGGGGATTGGGATCTACAGGGATAGATCCAAGAAACTGATAGGTTTGAATCAAAGTGCATACATTGAAAAGATCTTGAAAAGATTCAAGATGGAAAACTCTAAGAAAGGTTTGGTACCTATTCAAAGAGGAACGCTCCTTAGCTCATCTCAGTGCCCCACCACGAAAGATGAACAAGAGAGAATGAAGAAAGTCCCATATGCGTCTGCCATTGGGTCAATCATGTATGCAATGATATGCACTAGACCGGATGTGTCATGCGCTCTTAGCCTGACAAGTAGATACCAGAATAACCCAGGAAATAGTCATTGGATTGCTGTTAAAAGCATATTGAAATACCTTAGGAGGACTAAGGATATGTTTCTAATATATGGGTCTGGTGAGGAGGAACTCGCTGTAAAAGGTTACGTGGACGCGAGTTTCCAAACTGATCGTGATGATTCTCGATCACAATCCGGTTATGTCTTCACATTAAATGGAGGTGCGGTCTCTTGGAAGAGTTCAAAACAGGATGTTGTTGCATTATCCACTACAGAGTCGGAGTACATTACCGCCTCATTGGCAGCTCAGGAAGCCGCATGGATGAAGAAATTCATTGACGACTTAGGAGTAGTCCCTTCCATTCAGGACCCTCTTGAGATCTTTTGTGACAACGAGGGTGTGATTGCTCAAATCAAAGAACCTCGTGCTCATCAAAAGACCCGTCACATTGAGCGGAGATTCAACTACATAAGGGATGAAGTTGAAAAAGGAAAGATATGTATTCGCAAAGTTCACACAGATCTTAACATAGCGGATCCACTCACGAAGCTCTTACATGGATCAAAACATGCAGGACATGTCTGTGCTTTAGGGCTTCGATATTCTAGTGATTGGTCATGATCTGTTTTAAGTATTGTTACGGAACGAAATTGTTCAAACTCATTAATATAATTATGGTATTAATTTATTTTGAGTTATGTTCCTATTTTGCATATTTTATCCATGAATAAGTAATTATTCTAAATTCCGTAGTCGATCACATTTGTGGGAGTAAATGTGAGGTTTAGACTATTATGAACTTGGATTGGTATACATTCAAGGACTGAATGTGGGGCAAGGTTACTACCAAGGTTCATAAATATTTGTGGGATGCAAATATTGGAAGACCCGCCCTCAAGATTTGCTAAATGGAGCCTTTGTGGTTGATCACATGTAATCTTGAGTAAAGGCGAATATCATTGTATCCTCTGACCTGAGATACATATTGGGTTCAGATATTCACCAAGTACTGTGCCTTGATTCTTTCCATCGCTATTCTGAAATATGGTAGTTCATAAGGAAGAGCTCAGGTACAATGCAAGGTACATATTTAGGACGTATGTAGTCAAGATAGAATTTGTCCCTCTTATTCGTTGAGAGTCAGATGTCTAAGGCCTGATAAAGTTAAATCTAGAAGAGAGTGATCACTCTGTGTCTCTTGGATTTAACATGACATCTAGGATGAAAGGAAATAATGAAAGATTCACCTATTCATATTCGAGATGGAAACTCAAAAGGGATGATGTTATTGAATGGCACAAAGTCATAACATGTTGGGGGTGATGGACGGTCGTTAGGTGGTATCCATCGCTTGCATTAATTTCTTATGTTTCTCGTGCAAGTGGGAGATTGAAAGTATTTCGTATGCCCAAGAGACATATTAAATTAATGTGGCTAATGTGTTATGATCCAAGTCGGGTCATACCCAATAACAAGCTTACCGACACCTTATAAGTATTTAATCTTAACGATTGGATCATTGATTAAATACGCGACACTTGAACATTAAGAAAAATGGTTTTCTGAAATTTTACTTGATGTGTACGTATATATATATATATATATATATATATATATATATATATATATATATATATATATATATATATATATATATATATATATATATATAAATTATGTAATAATTTATATAATATGGATTTAATTATTTATAGGTTAAATAATTAATAATGTTATATTACATTATTTTATATAATTGGTTTTATATAAAATGTAAATATAATTATCCATAGAAGTTTATAAAATGTTTTATAAAATCTTATTCTTTTATAAAACTCATTTAATAAACAAATGTGGGAGTGGCATTGGAGTCTCAACTTGCATGCTCTTGACTAGCCATTTTGAATGGTTAATTCTCTTTTCAAGGTGCATAAGACCAAGCCTTTTGTGGAGACCAAGTTACACTTTGAATACTCATCAAAACAACTAAAAAAAACTGCACTTGACCCCTTTCTTTTCCTGCCTGCTGCCGTGACTTTTTTTGTAAGGAAAGGGGTTCTAAATTTTTTTTACAAGTTGGTTCAAGTGTTGCAATCAAATCCTAACTAAAAGCAAAGGTGTTGGTGGTTAGCTTGAGGTATAACTACTTAAGGTTTCATTGTTTTGGAGCTCCATTCATCATCATCTTCATCATCATCTATCAACAAGCTAGGAGAAGGTATAAACACTTTTCTTACTTGTAGTTTGTAAGTATGTTTCACAACTTGATCCTAATTGGGATTTAACTTTAAAAAGGTTAAAGATTAACAAGTTTAATTGGTAATAATTTTCATGCTTCCGATTTAATTTGATCTTTAAATATTCAAGTATGTTTATGAACTTGTTAAATCCCAACAATAACATGAACATGAATTAAACAAAACTCAAAGTTTATGTAAATAAGTTAGGGTTTATGTTATACCTTTGAAGATTCGAAGACGACTAACAAAGAAAAGATGAACACGATGAAGATTGAAGATCAAAGCCCTTAAAGATTCGAAGAACACCTCGAAGATTCTTGAAGAACGCGAAGAACACTTGAAGATCACTTGGAAATCCCTTGAAGGTGGTGGTGGATTTCGATGGTGATGGTTTCGGCTTTGAGCTGAAAATAAGAGGGAGAGAGATTTTTGGGAGAGAGATTTGATTGTGATTTGGTACAATGAAAAGGTTTAGGTTATGCCTCTATTTATAGGAGTGTTAGGAAAATTCTAGAATTAGGGTTAGGGTTAGATTTACTTAGGGAACAAGTTAGCTTGATGAGGGGGTTAAGAGGGTAGCTTAGGGCCGAAATTTTTAGGGGCAAAAGGGTAATTTTACCCTCCTAAAATCGGCTAAGGTTTATGGGGATTAGGGTTTAACTTTTTCACTTAAGTCCTTGTACTTTATTTTATCTTAAATGGTTCATTAATTATCCAAGTTTAAATATTTTAAGTACACAAGTTTTAAAGTTATTTATTTATTCACAAAAGTTAATAAGCTTATTATTTTTATCTTTTATTAACTTATTAATTATTACACAAAGTTAATTAACCACCACCCACCCACCACCAACCACCACCACCAACCACCACCAACCACCACCAACAACAACAAACAAAACCACCACCACCAATCACCACCAACCTGCACCACCACCCACCACCACCACCAGCCACCACCATCACCACCACCCACCACCACACACACCACCACCACCACCCACCACCACCCCCACCCACCACCACCACCCACAACCCATCACCACCAACCACCAGCACCAACTACCACCACCACCTCACCACCACCCACCACCACCAACCACCATCCACCACCATCAACCACCACGACCACCCCCACCAACTACCACCACCATCCACCACCACCACCACCCACCACCACTAACCACCAACCACCACCACCACCCACTACCACACTCCACCACCACCACCACCAACCACAAACAACCACCACCAACTACCACCACCAACCACCACCAACCAACCACCACCAAGCACCACCAACCACCACCACCACTACCACACACCACCATCCACCACCACCACCACTAGCCACCACCACCATCACCACCACCAGCCACCTACTCCACCACCACCAACCACCAGCACCACCAACCACCACCCACCACCCATCACCACCAGCCACCAGCACCACCTACCACCACCACCTCACCACCACCCACCACTACCAACCACCATCCACCACGACCACCCTCCACCAACTACCACCACCAAACAACCACCACCACCACCACCAACCACCACCACCACCACCCACCACCACCACTACCAACCACCACCACCAACTACCACTAACCACCTCCAACTACCACCACCACCAACCACCACCACCAACCACCACCAACTACCACCACCACCAACCACCGCCACTGACCACCAACCGCCACCACCAACTAACCACCACCAACCACCACCACCACACACCACCACTAGCCACCACCATCACCACCACCCACCGCCACACTCCACCACCACACACCATCACCACCACCAACCACCACTACCAACCACCACCAATCACCACCAACCACCGCCACCATCACCAGCACCATCCACCACCACCACCACCACCCACCACTAGCACTACCACCACCCACCACCCATCACCACCAACCACCAGCACCACCACCACCTCAGCACCACCTACCATCACCAACCACCAACCACTCCCACCACCATCCACCACCACCACCACTACCACCTCCACCAACCACCTACCACCACCACCAACCACCACTACCACCTACCACCACACACCACCACCACCACCACTAACCACCACCTACCACCACCACTAACAACCAATAACCACCACCAACTATCACCAACCACCACCACCTTCACCACTAACGACTAACACCACCAACTACCACCAACCACTACCCACCACCAACCACCACTACCCACCACCAACCACCACCACCATCCACCACCACCAACCACCAACACCACTCACCACCAACCACCACCCATCACCACCACCTACTACCACACACCATCACCACCACCATCCACCACCCACCACCACCCACCACAACCACTAACTACCACCACCACCACCATCCACCACCACCACCCACCACCACCAACCAACTAGCACCATCAACCACCACCAACCACCACTAACTACCACCACCAACCACCACCACCACACTCTACCACCACCACCACACTCCACCAACCACCACCAGCCACCACCACACACCGCCTCCACCACCCACCACCACATTCCACCACCACCTCACACCATCACCACTACCAACCACCACCACCACCAACCACCACCACCACCACAAACCACCACCACCAGCAGCACTATCCACCACCACCACCACCCGCACCACCACCAACAACCAGCACCACACACCACCACCACCTCACCACCAACCATAACCACCAACCATCACCACCACCAACAACCACCACCACCACCACCCTCCACCAACCACCACCACTACCACACACCACCACCACACACCACCACCACACACCAACCACCATAACCAACCACCACTAACCACCACCAACCATCAGCACCAACCACCACCACCACCACCAACAACCATCTCCTCCACCACCAACGACCACCACTACCAACCAACAACCACCACCACCACCAATAACCACCACTTCCACCACCAATGACCACCGCAACCAACCACCACCCGCCACCACCAACCACCACCACCCAAAATAATTATCATTCATTTATCATTTATTAAATCATTCATCACAAAAATGATTATCATTCATTAAAACATTTATCATTCAGTAAAACATATATCATTTATCGAAAAACAATTACAATTCATCAAACAATTATCATTCATTACACAGTTATGATTCATAAAAGCAACAATTACAATTCATCTGAAAAAACTATCATTCGATTGAGTTATCTTGCATCGAATAGTTATCATTTTTTTAAAACAGTTATTATGCATAAGAAAGTAATAATCATTCATCACAAAAGGATTATCATTCATTAAAATAATTATCATTCATCAAAAAATTATTATTCATCAAACAGTTATGATTCATAAAAGCAACAATTATCATTCATCACAAAAAATTATCATTCATCAGAAAAAAACTGATCATTCATCTAAGTTATCATTCATTAAACAGTTATCATTTATAAACATATGATGAATGATAAAAAATGATGATGATGATATAAAAATAAGATGATTGAGAAAAAAATATGATGTATGATAAAAGTTTTAGTAACAATCACATGTCAATAAGAAGTCAAAAATGTTAACATTCAAAAGGAAACTTGAAACAACCCAACCCGTACTCCGTACGATAAATTTTTAATTTTTTTTAAATATAATACACATTTACGCGCCAATTAAATATGTAACCCATTCCACACGATTCGTCAAAATATACTACGAGTTTAATGTTTACAAAAAGGCACAAAGGCCATTAACGAATGTGATACAAGTTTGACCAACAACAAATGATAGTTTATAATCCAAACGACACTCGAGCATGGTTTGGGGCTAAACTACCCAAAACATTCGGCCACTTCAAAAGCTATCCCAAAAGCATCCCCTGTCAACACAAACGGGAGACAACTAATCCAACCGTATGCCCTTACCCTTGTCCAAGCCGGAACCTATAAAATGGTAAACAATGAGAGGGTAAGCAATGCTTAGTGAGTGCAACAATTATACATACATATATAACCTATCCATTTGCAATCACAATACCAAATACCTCATATGAACTTGTAACTCAATTAGCATGTCAACATACCCGTAACACTAACAAGTCGTACATTATCACACCACTTCATTAGCATATACTCAACTCAATATATTTTATATACTAAACAAACAACAATCTCAATATGGTTAACCAATAACGCTATGGTGCTACCAGCTCGTGGTTCACACCATACGCATTTGAGTCATACTCGTTTATAGTGCTACCGGCTCGTGGTTCACACTCGATGCTACCGGCTCGTGGTTCACATCTTAGTTTATAGTGCTACCGGCTCGTGGTTCACACTCGATGCCACCGGCTCGTGGTTCACATCCCATCCCACACATGTTATGGCACTACCAGCACGTGGTTCATACCATAACATTCACAAATAAACACACCATATACATGAACGCATAATTATTCCACTCACCTTGTCACAAGGATGATGATTTAGCACTTCCAAGCTTCAACGCAATGTACCTAAATCATTAAGTGCACATTCAATTTCACAACTAGTGGGATTAACTACAATACTCCCACTTGAGCATTTAATGACCCAATTTGCATTAAATGACTCAACTACTCACAACCGCCCATAAATGGCCAAGACTCGACTTTAATCACTAAGACTAGTGAATTAAAGTCTATTAACTTCAATTAACACAAAACTTAG
Organism: Rutidosis leptorrhynchoides; assembly: GCF_046630445.1. Lineage (NCBI taxonomy): Eukaryota > Viridiplantae > Streptophyta > Magnoliopsida > Asterales > Asteraceae > Rutidosis > Rutidosis leptorrhynchoides. The sequence continues at coordinate 241,484,079 of NC_092340.1, read as the reverse complement.
GGCAATCCGTACCCATCTCATCTAATTAGGTCAACTAGTACATTTTGACCCATTTTATATTTCTTAGATTCACAATCAAGTCAAACTTACCCATTTACACTTCTTTCATAAATCTTAAAGTGCATTAGTGACTAACAACACCAATTGACACTTACAACCTCAAATCACAAGGCCAAAACCCTAAATTGTGGCTATTAGGGTTTCATTACAACAACATAACACAAACTCCCCCATTTTACTCTCAAATGGGTCATACAAATCTCTAGTAACCCAAACCCTAGCCATTACCCAATCAAAACTTAAAATATAAAGTTAGAACTTACCAAGACTATCTTCTTATAGCTAGTAACAAGGAGAACAACTTTAAATCTCGCTCCTAGGTTTGATTCACACATCTCCAACTCCAAATCTCAAGATTAAACTAAGTAGGTTTTGTGTTTTGGGAGAGAAATAGGAAAGAAAAAGGAAAAGGAAATGAAATAAATGGATGTGTGGTGGAGAGTTAATGCCCCCATCAGATTTACATGTCAAATTACCATTTTATCCCTTAAAGTCATTTAATTTAAGCTAAAACCGGAATCAGAACTGCAGAATTGCCGCGGCGCGGTGCTAAATGTCGCGGCGCGAAGTTACAAAGGAAAAACCACCACTCTTAACTCATGTTCTGATCCATATTTGCTTTGCTTGTCGCGTCGCGGACCCATTTCTCGCGGCGCGGCAGTGGCCTGATCCTGATCCCTTCGACAAGTTAGCATAAAATGATGGCTCAAACCACTAACACACCTCGTTCACTCTTCTTATGCTCGTCTAAGCTTCGACCTTAAGCCTCATACGACTCAATACCAATGCAATACATATACATATGTATATATATATATATATATATATATATATATATATATATATATATATATATATATATATACTCATTAACTAACACTAGGCTCATTTAAAAACGTGCTAATAATTAAGTTTGTACCTTTAGACGTGCAAGGGAAAACGGGGTGTTACAACTCTCCCCCACTTAAATCGGAGCGCGTCCTCGCGATTCAAGCCGCATGACAAGAAGGAAGATAAACCAATACAAACTCTTCGGGCTCCCAAGTAAACTCAGAACCCTTACTACGATGCCATTGAACTTTAAAAGTCCTAACCTCTTTATGTCTCAACCTTTTGACCTTCTCATCAAGTATGGCAATCGGTTCCTCGATATACTCTAACTTATTATTTAGCTCAATCTCGTCTAATGGCACCCAAGATGAATCATCCGCAAGACACTTACGGAGGTGGGAAACAGGAAATGTATTATGGATCCCCGCAAGCTCTTCGGGTAATTCCACACGATACGCGACCTCACCAACACGAGCTAAAACCTTAAACTGCCCAATAAACCGAGGAGCTAACTTTCCTCGTTTCCGGAATCGAATAATACCTTTCCATGGCGAAACCTTAAGCATCACCATGTCACCTTCTTGAAATTCGATCGTTCGTCTACGTTTATCGGCATAAGATTTTTGCCTATCTTGAGCCTTTTTCAAATGCTCTCGAATCACATCAATCTTGCTATTCGTCTCTAAAACCAAATCGGTACTCCCGATTTCCTTTTGTCCCACTTCACCCCAACAAATCGGGGTTCGACACCTACGCCCATAAAGCATCTCATAAGGTGGCATCCCAATACTAGTATGATAACTGTTATTGTACGAGAATTCCACCAAAGGTAAGTGCTCGTCCTAACTACCACCAAAATCGATAATGCACGCACGTAACATATCTTCCAAAGTTTGATTCGTACATTCGGTTTGACCAGTTCGTTTGAGGATGATACGCCGTGCTCAATTTCAATTGTGTACCCATATCCTCATGAAACTTTTCCCAAAATCGAGATGTAAAACGAGTATCTCGATTCGAAACAATCGATATAGGAACGCCGTGTTGAGAGATGACTTCCTTGATAAACAACTTAGCCAAAGTCTCCGACGATATCGCTTCCTTAATGGGAAGAAACAAAGCACTCTTCGTCAATCGATCTACTATAACCCAAATCGAATCAAATTGGGTTCTCGCTGTTTTAGGTAACTTTGTGATGAAGTCCATGGTAACGTGCTCCCATTTCCATTTCGGGATTTCTAACGGTTGTAACTTACCATACGGCTTTTGGTGCTTAACTTTAACTTGCAAACACGTGACGCATTGCTCAACATACTTCACAATATCACGTTTCATGCCCGGCCACCAATAATCTTTCCTTAAATCAAGATACATTTTCGTCGCACCCGGATGAATGGAATACTTTGACTTATGTTCTTCATCGAGTAGCACTTGTCGGTAATCACCCATCTTAGGCACCCACACTCTTCCTTGAAAAGACAACAAACCACGCGAGCCCATAGTAATGAACTCCGATTGTCCCACAATTCGCTCTACATGCTTGTTGTGAACGTAAGCCTCTATTTGAATCACACCGAGTTTATCAAGAAAATCGTTAGTAATAATCATACGTAACAATCCCAATCGTAACGCCGGGTGATGACTCTTTCGACTTAACGCATCCGCGACCACATTCGCCTTGCCCGGATGATAAAGTATTTCACAATCATAATCTTTCACCACATCCATCCACCTACGTTGACGATAATTCAAATCTCGTTGATTAAAGAGGTGTTTCAAACTCTTATGATCCGAATAAATCGTACACTTGACACCATACAAGTAATGGCGCCAAATTTTCAACGCATGCACAACCGCCGCCAACTCAAGATCATGAGTCGGATATCTCGTCTCGTGTTCCTTTAATTGTCGAGAGGCATAAGCGATGACTTTACCTCTTTGCTTTAGAACACACCCGAGTCCATTTAACGAAGCATCACAATAAACCATCATGTCTTCCACTCCTTCCGGCAACACTAACACCGGAGCTTGACATAACTTCTCCTTTAACAATTGAAAGGCAACTTCTTGCTCGTTCTCCCAAACAAACCTCGCGTTCTTCCTCGTCAATTTCGTCAATGAAGAAGCGATCTTAGAAAAGTCTTGGATAAACCGACGATAATAACTGGCCAATCCGAGAAAACTTCGGACCTCCGTAGGCGTAGTCGGTTGTCTCCAACTCTTCACCGTCTCTATCTTCCCCGGATCCACTTGAATACCCTCCTTGTTCACAATATGACCAAGGAATTGAACTTCCCTTAGCCAAAATTCACATTTGGAGAACTTAGCATACAACTTCTCCTTTCGTAATGTCTTCAATATTTCACGCAAATGACGTTCATGTTCGTTCATACTCTTTGAATAAACAAGTATGTCGTCAATGAGCATAATTACCGACTTATCCAACATAGGTTGGCACACTCGGTTCATAAGATCCATGAATGCCGCCGGTGCATTCGTAAGACCAAAAGGCGTAACTACGAACTCAAAATGCCCATAACGTGTTCGAAAAGCCGTTTTCTCAATATCTTCCTCACGGACCCGCATTTGGTGATAGCCAGACCGTAGGTCGATCTTAGAGAAATACGTCGCACCTTGGAATTGATCAAACAAATTGTCGATCCTAGGCAGTTGATATTATTTTTGATTGTCACTTTATTCAACTCCCGGTAATCGATGCACATCCGAATACTACCATCCTTCTTTTTCACGAATAAAACCAGAGCGCCCCACGGCGAAGCACTCGGTCGAATAAAACCCTTCTCGAGCAACTCTTGGGTTTGATTTAACAACTCTTGCATTTCCGTTGGTGCTAAATGATAAGGAGTTTTAGCAATGGGAGTAGCTCCCGGAACCAACTCAATGCGGAATTCAACTTGTCTTTCTGCCGAGACACCCGGTAACTCATCCGGAAAAACGTCTTCGAATTCCCTAACCACCGAAATTTCACGAATACGTGGTGGCTCATCACGAGTATCAACAACATGGGCAAGAAAAGCCATGCCACCACTAACAAGAAAACGACGTGCCCGTGCAAAAGAACATATCGGCACAAGTCTTCTTCGTCTATCGCCATGAATAATCAACTCTCTCCCACTTGGGGTCTTCACACGTATAAACTTTTCTTGGCATGCAATATCGGCTCTATTTCGATTGAGCCAATCCATACCAACAACGATATCAAAATTGCCCAAAGTCATAGGGGTGAGATCAATTTTAAAGTTTTCGGCACCAAAAATGACATCACAATTCTTACACACATCAGCCACTAGCACCGTCTTGCCGTCCGCTATTTCGACTTCTACCGGATAACTTAACTTAGCTAATGGTCTATCAAGTTTAGGCACAAATTTTGGAGACACAAACGACAAATTTGCACCGCTATCAAAAAGAATCCTTGCTGGATTAGAATTAACCAAGAAAGTACCTGAGACAACTTCGTTGGATTGCTTGGCTTCGTCGTTAGTCATCAAATAGTTTTGACCCCTAGCCGTACCTGCCGCTTTCTCTAACCGCTTAACGTTATCATTATTCAAATCGGGGCATTCCTGCCTCTTGTGCTCCTCTTTACCACAATTAAAGCAAGTGACTTTGGTTGACACCTTGGTGCAATCACGGGCCATGTGTCCTCTTTGATTACAATTATAACACGTGGGCCCGAAACCCCCGGAAGCACCCTTCTTCACACTATTAACGCTTTCGAAGCCTTTCTTGTTCTTTTGATTGGAAAAGTTCGAATGACTCGAACCTTCAAACTTTCTTTTAGAAAAAGTGAAATCACTTTTCCTTGGAACCTCTGGCTCAAAACCCCGAGCCAACTCAAACAACTCCTCAAAAGACTTAGCCATACCCCGACTAATCTTACCCTTCAACTCATCATTTAAAGTACGGTAGAAATCTTTCATTAATTTGTGATCGTCACCAACATATTCCGGGCAAAAGCGAGTCTTTGCCAAAAAGGTAGACTTGAGAGTAACCAAGTCCATTGAACCTTGTTGCAAATGATGCAACTCGTCCCAGATTCTATCAAGGTCGGAAGAAGTTCGGTATTCTTGGAAGAATTCTTTCTTAAACTCCTCCCATGTCAAACTCATGCATTGCTCTTCGCCATATAAATTGATTTTATCGTCCCACCACAACTTGCCTTCTTCACGTAACATGCTAGACCCATACCTCGTCTTCTTCTCGGGAGGACATTCCGCGGTACGGAAAGCTCCCTCGATATCGGAAATCCAACAAGTGCTTTTCAATGGATCCCTCACCCCATTAAACATCGGAGGTTGAGTATCCTTGAAATTTTTGTAGTGGAAGTCCCGCCTTCCACCCCCACCATTACCTTCACCCCCTTCGCCTCGAGGATAAATGTTTCTAGCCTCTAAAGCCTCCTCTATTGCGGCTTTCATTCGATCGTTGATCAATTCGGTCACTTGTCCATCGACCGACTCTTGAAAGACCTTCCGGACATCGTCAAGAAAATCCTTCTTTAACTTTTTAAAGATGGCCTCAACCTTGGCCGTGAGTTCAACATCCTCACTCGTACCACCGTTATCATTATCGTGTCCGTTTCTCGTCTTCATTCTATAAAACGGACAAGATCAAACAAAGAACGAAAAGACATAACATGTAAGTATATACATGTACACCACACTACTCCATCTCGCTCGACAATCGTCGTACATTACTTGTTTGACACGATTTGCACACGTAACAACGGTAGCTAATCGTTGTTACGCGAGCACGTCGCATTAACTCGCTAGTACAACGTCCGTCTTGCTTGATGATTGCTAAACACAATACAAAACAATTAGCACAAGGTTAGTTCACATAAACCAAAGCACTAACAATTCCTGATTAGACCCAAAGTTCTACAAGTCCCGCATAAAGCGCTCACACAATAAAGTCCAAGTCTAGGCACCTATCTCAAGTCGCCTAAATCCCTTAGACCATGCTCTGATACCACTTGAAACAACCCAACCCGTACACCGTACGATAAATTTTTTTTTTTTAATATAATACACATTTACGCGCCAATTAAATATGTAACCCACTCCACACGATTCGTCAAAACATACTACGAGTTTAATGTTTACAAAAAGGCATAAAGGCCATTAACGAATGTGATACAAGTTTGACCAACAACAAATGATTGTTTATAATCCAAATGACACTCGAGCATGGTTTGGGGCTAAACTACCCAAAATGTTCGGTCACTTCAAAAGCTATCCCAAAAGCATCCCATGTCAACACAAACGGGAGACAACTAATCCAACCGTATGCCCTTACCCTTGTCCAAGCCGGAACCTATAAAATGGTAAACAACGAGAGGGTAAGCAATGCTTAGTGAGTACAACAATTATACATACATATATATAACCTATCCATTTGCAATCACAATAACAAATACCTCATACGAACTTGTAACTCAATTAGCATGTCAACATACCCGTAACACTAACAAGTCGTACATTATCACACCACTTCATTAGCATATACTCAACTCAATATATTTTATATGCTAAACAAACAACAATCTCAATATGGTTAACCAATAACGCTATGGTGCTACCGGCTCATGGTTCACACCATACGCATTTGAGTCATACTCGTTTATAGTGCTACCGGCTCGTGGTTCACACTCGATGCTACCGGCTCGTGGTTCACATCTTAGTTTATAGTGCCACCGGCTCGTGGTTCACACTCGATGCCACCGGCTCGTGGTTCACATTCCATCCCACACATGTTATGGCACTACCGGCACGTGGTTCATACCATAACATTCACAAATAAACACGCCATATACATGAACGCATAATTATTCCACTCACCTTGTCACAAGGATGATGATTTAGCACTTCCAAGCTTCAACGCAATGTACCTAAATTATTAAGTGCACATTCAATTTCACAACTAGTGGAATTAACCACAATACTCCCACTTGAGCATTTAATGACCCAATTTGCATTAAATGACTCAACTACTCACAACCGCCCATAAATGGCCAAGACTCGACTTTAATCACTAAGACTGGTGAATTAAAGTCTATTAACTTCAATTAACACAAAACTTAGGGCAATCCATACCCATTTCATCTAATTAGGTCAACTAGTACATTTTGACCCATTTTATATTTCTTAGATTCACAATCAAGTCAAACTTACCCATTTACACTTCTTTCATAAATCTTAAAGTGCATTAGTGACTAACAACACCAATTGACACTTACAACCTCAAATCACAAGGCCAAAACCCTAAATTGTGGCTATTAGGGTTTCATTACAACAACATAACACAAACTCGCCCATTTTACTCTCAAATGGGTCATACAAATCTCTAGTAACCCAAACCCTAGCCATTACCCAATCAAAACTTAAAACATAAAGTTAGAACTTAAAAAAGACTATCTTCTTGTAGCTAGTAACAAGGAGAACAACTTTAAATCTCGCTCCTAGGTTTGATTCACAAATCTCCAACTCCAAATCTCAAGATTAAACTAAGTAGGTTTCGTATTTTGGGAGAGAAATAGGAAAGAAAAAGGAAAAGGAAATGAAATAAATGGATGTGTGGTGGAGAGTTAATGCCCCCATCAGATTTACATGTCAAATTACTATTTTGTCAATTAAAGTCATTTAATTTAAGCTAAAACCGGAATCAGAACTGCAGAATTGCGCTAAATGTCGCGGCGCGATGTTATAAAGGAAAAACCACCACTCTTAACTCATGTTCTGATCCAGATTTGCTTTGCTTGTCGCGTCGCGGACCCATTTCTCGCGGCGCGGCAGTGGCCTGATCCTGATCCCTTCGACAAGTTAGCATAAAATGATGGCTCAAACCACTAACACACATCGTTCACTCTTCTTATGCTCGTCTAAGCTTCGACCTTAAGCCTCATACGACTCAATACCAATGAGACACACATACATATGTACATATATATATATATATATATATATATATATATATATATATATATATATATATATATATATATATATACTCATTAACTAACACTAGGCTCATTTACAAACGTGCTAATAATTAAGTTTGTACCTTTAGATGTGCACGGGAAAACGGGGTGTTACAAAACTGTTATCATTCATCACAAAACAATTATTGTGCATCAAAATGTTGTCATTCATCAAACTATTATCATTCATTAAACCGTTATCATGATTACTTTTATAAAAAATATGGGGCATTCCGAGAATCAAACTTGGGACCTCCCGCCCTGAAAGCGAGAATCATACCACTAGACCAAATCATTAGCGCTGAATTGTAGTCATTCATATAAAACAATCATCATTCACCTAATTGTAGTCATTCATATAAAAATTTGGTGATGAATGTTAAAAAGGATGTGAATGATAAAAAAAGATCTAATGAATGATAAAAAAAAAGAAGATATAATGAATGATAGAAGATTTGGAAGAAAAAAATGAGGTGAAGAATGATAAAAACAAGATGAATGATAAAAAATGAAGTGATGAATGATAAAAATAATGTGATGAATGATAAAAAAACAAGATGAATAATAAAAAGTAGGTGATGAATGATTAAACACAAAATGAATGATAAAAAAGATATAATGAATGATAAAAAGAGTTGTAAAAATGAGGTGATGAATGAAGAAAAGGAGATGATGAATGATAAAAAGAAGGTGATGAATAATAAAAAAACAAGATGAATGACAAAAATGAGATGAAGAATGACAAAAAAAACAAGATGAATGATAAAAATGAGGTGATGAATGATGAAAAACAAGATGAATGATAAAAAGGAGGTGATTAAGGATAAAAATGAGGTTATGAATGATAAAAATAAGGCGATGAATGATAAAAAAAAGAGATGAATGATCAACATAATGAATGATAAAAGAACGTGATGAATGATAAAAAATATCTGCTGAATGATAAAAATATCCGATGAATGATAAAAATACTCAGCGAATGATATAGATAGCTGATGAATGATAAGCGAATAATGATAAAAGAACGTGATGAATGATAAAAAACACCCGATGAATTATAAAAAATACCCGACGAATGATAAACATACCCGATGAATGATCAAAATACCTGATGAATGATCAAAATACCCGATGAATGATAAACGAAGAATGATAAAAGAATGTGATGAATGATAAAAAAATACCAGATGAATAGATTACACTATCAACAAATGTTAGATGCATAGATGTTACAGAATCATGAAAGTGTCTTTAATTTCTGATTTTTATAACATGCAGCTGGTAAAATCACATTGGTTACAACATCACACTTCTTTTTATGTTAAATTAACCTTAGACAAAATTGCTCAAATCATCCTCATGTTATATCATTTTAGCTGATTTCATCCCTCCCAATTATAAACTGCTTGATTTTCATCCCAAATTCATCCCTAGTCCTAGCAATTGTTATCTATCCATTAATTAACTATCTATTTGCAGAGATTCTCATCTCAAATCCTCGTTGCTCCCAAATCATATAATTTCTACAATTTCTTAACCGTAGGTGCATTATCTACCAAATGAATGCTAAAAGTAGCTGAAGAATGATAAACGAATAATGATAAAAACAACATTGATTTATCAACATACTTCCAAATATCAGTATATGTTTTCCCTATATGTTTATGTAACTACAAATATCACTCATCAGAAAAGAATTATCATTCAGTAAACAATTTGTAGCGCTTACATCTATAACGGTTATCATTCAAAATGAAACAATTTATCATTCATCACAAATCAATTATCATCCATCAAAATGTTATTCACGTGCTTATTACTACATTTTAAATTGCTCCATTTGTTAGAGATATATTTTTACTACTTTAATGATGAGATTTTTAATCAAAAAAAAAAAAAAAAAAAAAAAAAAAAAAAACTACATGCAAATGAAAAAGAAAACTCCTACACAGAATCACCGCCTACCCTTATACACAGATCTACATATACACCATACATGACTTGTTTCTTACAGTTTGATTTTTTTTCTCTAATATTGATCTGCAATTCGGTAATAACTATTTGTGTAACGATAATTACAGGACAAAGGACAGAAGATGGAGGTCACACATGGAATTCGGTAACAAAGAACTTAGCACTTTAGTGATGTTGCAAGAAATATGAGTTACAGCTCATACTATGAACTGAAAATTGTAGTTTATTTATTGTTTCTAAGTATAAGTTATGTAATTCTTTTTTAATATCATTTGCTCTCACAAACACAAACTGCTTATGTACTGGTTACTTATAAATTAGATACTTCTATGTTTCATGTCTACAGTATGTAGGATCCTACACCGTTGACACCAAATTCTTGAGTCACTTGCAACTTAAAGTTACGTTTTATTATAAACTGATATCATTTAGTCAACATTGAATTACAACCATCGAAAAAACCAACAGTAACCATTCCTAAGATAGACACATATCAAACGAGTCATATGACAACTCACCTCACCCATCTCCAATTTCCCTCCAGGTTTCGGCTGAATTCGACCAACCATCTTGCTGAGCATAGCATCGTATTCCGAATCACGTTGTTCTTCGATAACATTATCACCACTGTTTCTTAATTGATCATCTAACAAGATAAAGCAGTATATCAATTGGACCAAATGCCCAGTAATCATTACGCTTTCCTCCATGAAACCTCAAATTTCGAGTTTTCTATTCTGTAACTTACAATCAAAACATATATTATCTACGAATTAATTTCTGTATGTATCAAATTGTTAATTTTTTTTTTTATCTTTTTCAGTAGTGGCACGTGAACCCAGTAACTACTAAGTGGCTCTGCCCCATGACTCAACTATTAAATTCAGAACAATAACGTATACAACTACACAAATAATTGTTATAATTCAGTAGGCTTATAACTACCTTTAGTGGTTTGATTCTTGATTAAGAATGCTAATAATGAAGTGTAAGAACAAAGATGATAATGGAGAGAAAGAAAGAAACACTTTGTAAGTGTGAGAAAATGGTGCAAGTTTAATGCTTGCATTCATGGCTATTTATAGCAAAAATATCACAAGTTTAGGTAATACAATAATATTACTTTGTGTATCAATAATTGACTATCCATTTATATATATATTTATATATTATAACACTCCCCCTTGGATAGCAATTTTGTTTGTTGAAGATCAACTGTAAGTTACTGCCTCGTTAAAAACCTTGCTAAAGAAAACCCAGTGGGAAAAAAAACTTTAGATAAGAGAAAAAGAGTGCAGCATGGAGTTGACTCCCCCTCAAGTAGACATCGCTTCAGTTGTTACATCTTTTGAACATGTCTCATACCAATGTTATGAACGTGTGTTCTGAAAATAGCAGTTGGAAGTGCTTTCGTGAAAAGATCAGCAGAGTTTTTGCTGGATTGAACATATCTCATTTCAATCTCGTTGTCCTTAATGAGATTTTGAGTGTATGAGAAGAATCTAGGAGGTATGTGTTTGGTTCGGTCACTTTTGATATACCCTTCTTTCATCTGTGCTATGCAAGCTGCATTATCTTCATAGATAATTGTTGGACTTTTATCGCGTTCTAGTCCACAAGAATCAGTAATGATTTGTGTCATTGATCTCAACCAAAAACATTCCCGAGTAGCTTCATGTAATGCAATCACTTCGGCATGATTTGATGATGTAGCAACAAGTGTTTGTTTTTGAGAACGCCATGATATTGCAGTACCTCCATTTAGGAATACATATCCAGTTTGAGATTTAACTTTATGTGGATCAGATAAATAACCTGCATCAGCATAACCAACCAAATCTTGTTTTGATTCGTTAGAATAAAATAATCCTAAATCAGTAGTTCCTCGAAGGTATCGAAATATGTGTTTGATCTCATTCCAGTGTCTTTTGGTAGGAGCAGAGCTGAACCTTGCCAACAAATTAACTGCAAAAGAAATGTCAGGTCTTGTACAATTTGTAAGATACATAAGAGCTCCAATTGCACTAAGATATGGTACTTCTGGTCCAAGAATATCTTCATGATCTTCACATGGACGAAATGGATCAGTTTCAACATTGAGTGATCTAACAACCATAGGAGTACTTAATGGTTTTGCCTTGTCCATATTGAAACGTTTCAAAATCTTTTCAGTATATGTTGTTTAATGTACAAGTAAACCATTAGGCATATGCTCAATTTGTAAACCAAGGCAATACTTGGTTTTTTCGAGATCTTTCATTTCAAATTCTTTCTTTAGAAGTTGAATGGCTTCATAGATCTCTTTATTTGTACCTATGATGTTAAGATCATCAACATAAACAGCTATGATCACATATCCAGATGTTGTTTTCTTAATGAAAACACAAGGGCAAGTAAGGTTATTTGTATACCCTTTGCTTATCAAGTAATCACTTAATCGGTTATACCACATACGTCCCGATTGTTTTAACCCATATAAAGATCTTTGTAATTTAATCGAATACATTTCTTTGGGTTTTGCATTTGATGCTTCTGGTACCTTAAATCCTTCAGGTATCTTCATATATATATCACTATCAAGTGATCCATATAGGTAAGCAGTTACAACATCCATGAGATGCATTTCTAAATTTTTAGAAACTGCCAGGCTGATTAAGTACCTAAAATAATTGCATCCATAACAGGGGAATAAGTTTCTTCATAATCAATTCCCGGTCTTTGAGAAAAACCTTGAGCTACAAGTCTAGCTTTATACCTTGTAACTTCATTTTTCTCATTTCTTTTTCGGACAAAAATCCATCTGTATCCTACAGGTTTCACATCTTTAGGAGTGAGAATGATGGATCCAAAAACTTTTCTTTTATTGAGTGATTCTAATTCAGCTCGTATTGCTTCTTTTCATTGAGCCCAATCATGTCTATTTTGACATTCAACCATAGATGTTGGTTCTGGATCATTATCATTATTCATGATGTCATATGCAACATTAAATGAAAATTTCTCATCAAGATTTTTCATTTCATTTCGGTTCCATAATATTTTTGAATATGCATAATTGATTGCAATTTCTGTATTGACATCATCAATCTCCTCTGCAGCAGGAGTACTGATTTTTGGTTCTTCTTGAACACTTTCTTTTACTTCATTATCAGCTGATTTTCTTTTTCGAGGATTTTTATCCTTTGAACCAATTGGTCTTCCATGTTTCTGACGTGGCAAAGATTCATGAGTGACGTTATTGCCAGCTTTTGGAATTTCAATTCGAGCTGGAGTATTTACTGCTGGTATATATGATTTTGTCACCGTTTTTGTATCTGTAAATGCATCAGGCAATTGATTTGCAAGTTCTTGTATATGCATTATCTTTTGAACTTCTGTCTCGCATTCTTTTGTGCGAGGATCAAGATACTTTAATTGAGGTTCACACCATGAAACATCATTTTCTTTATTTTTCATTTCTCCCCCTAATCTAGGGAACAATGTTTCATTAAAATAACAATCAGCAAAACCTGCTGTAAAAACGTCACCTGTCATAGGTTCAATATACCTTAATATTGAAGATGTTTCATATCCAACATATATTCCCAACCTCCTTTGAGGACCCATTTTTGTACGTTGTGGTGTCGTAATTGGAACATACACTGCACAACCAAATGTTCTAAGATGGGAAATATTTGGCTCTTGACCAAAAGCAAGTTGTAGGGGGGAATATTTGTGACTTGCACTTGGTCTGATACGAATCAATACAGCAGCATGTAAAATTGCATGACCCCATATAGATACAGGGAGTTTTGTTCTCATTATTAATGGTCTAGCGATTAACTGTAAACGTTTAATCAATGACTCGGCTAAACCATTTTGTGTATGCACATGATCAACAGAATGTTCAACAACAATTTCTATAGACATGCAATAGTCATTAAATGCTTGAGATGTAAATTCACCAGCATTATCAAGTCTCACCCTTTTAATGGTGTAATCAGGAAAATGAGCTCTCAATTTAATAATTTGGACAAGAAATTTTGCAAATGCCACATTACGGCTTGATAACAGACAAACATGAGACCATCTGCTAGATGCGTCTATTAGAACCATGAAATATCTAAATGGTCCACATGGTGGATGAATTGGTCCACATATATCACCTTGAATTCTTTCAAGAAACATTGGTGATTCTTTCTCAACCTTAAGTGGTGAGGGTCTAGTTATCAATTTTCCAAGAGAGCAAGATGTACATGGAACCATTGTATCATGATGGATTTTTCTATCCTTTAGTGGATGTCCATGAGTACATTCAATAATCCTTTTCATCATTGTTGATCCTGGATGGCCTAATCTGTTATGCCATAAACTGAATACACCAGGATCAATATATTTTTCGTTAACTACCATATGTATTTCTAGTACATTTATATGTGTATAATGTAATCCAGAACTAAGTCTTGGCAGTTTTTCAACCACATGACTCTTGTCAGTGATACTTAAATATTTCTCATTTTCTGTTGTCACTGACTGATAATCATACCCGTTAAGGTATATGTCGGAGAAACTCAATAAATTTCTGCTTGACTTCGGAGAAAATAAGGCATCATTTATTAAAAATTTTGTACCATTTGGTAGTATGAAATTTTCCTTTCCTATCCCTTTTATCAAGTTAGCAGGTCCTGATATTGTATGTATAGTTCCTTCCGTTAGTTTTAGATCAATAAAATATTTCTCGGATTTAAGTATAGTGTGTGTAGTTCCACTGTCTGCTATACAGAGATCTCCACCACTTGATTGATGTTGTATTCCAGCAAAATTCATATTGAACTTCATATATAAGAAATAAATAGTGAGTACATTAATATTACACAATATTTTACACGCAAATAGATAGTACTGAAACATTTAGCAAACATAATGACAAAGACAGACGATATTAAATCGTTTATTTTTCGAAATACACACAACTTAAACATTCAAGAAATCTTCATATAAATCAGATGGTTTCTCAGTGACTGTTGGATCGATGTTATCCACAAAGTTTACTTCCTTTTCTTTATCTTTCAGCGAATCCTGATACATCTTAACAAGATGTTTAGATGTTCAGCAAGTATTAGCCCAGTGGCCCATTCTACCACATCTGTAGCAAGATTCTTCAGAATTTTTAGAAGAATTTTCTTCAACATCTTGTTTAGTGGGCTTGTTTTGTGGTTGATATTTATATTTTCGTGGATTATTATTTCTTTGACCACCACGGCCACGACCACGACTACGTCCTCGCCCATTACCATTACCATAAGGATGGTTTCTACCATAGTTATGGCTTTTGGCATGATGATGGTGATGGTTATACGACCTTGCCCGCGTCCTTGTCCCTGTTTATAATTATTTGCAGTATTTGCTTCAGGGATTGCAATTTTACCAGTAGGACGGGATTGCTGATTTTTCATTAATAGCTCATCATTTTGCTCTGCAACTAAGAGATATGAATTAAGTTCAGGATATGTTTTGAACTTTAGCATTCTCAAATTTCTTTGCACTGTGATGTTTGCAGCATTCATTGTGGAGAAAGTTTTCTCCATCATGTCTGCATCACTTATTTCATGTCCACAGAATTTAAGTTGTGAACATGTATTATACAGAGCTGAGCTATATTCATTTACTTTCTTAAAGTCTTGGAACCTTAATGTTTTCCATTGTTCCATAGCAGCTGGAAGTAAAATTTCTCTTTGATTATTGAATCTGCTTTTGAGACCTTCCCATAAAACATGGGGATCTTCTACAGTCACATAATTATTTTGTAAGCATTCATCAATATGTTGATGAATAAAGCAACATGTCGTTGCTTGTTCTTTTTCAGAACAAGTGTTGTTTTCATTTATGGCTTCAAGAATGCCCATTGATTTAAGATGCATTTTTACTTTTATAACCCATGGCATGTAGTTGTTTCCAGTTGATTCTAAAGGAGTAAATTTAAGCTTTTCCAGATTCGACATTTTCTATTAAAACAAACAACATGATAAATTATAGTCACTTTATATTCATAAGTATATAAACATTAAACATAAATTTAATATAACATAAATGATAAGTAGGTGACAGTGTCGACAATATGTAAGCAATCATTAATAAATGTTATATAACATAAATATAAATATTAGTAAACATAAATGATAATTAGGCGACAGTGTCGGCCATATAAATGTTAGATAATAGAAATATAAATGTTAGTAACATAAATGATAATTAGGCGACAGTGTCGGCCATATAAATGTTAGATAATTGAAATATAAATGTTAGTAACATAAATGATAATTAGACGACAGTGTCGACCATATATTATTCAGGTGGTATAACCGACCATATATCATTTAGGTGGCAGAGCCAACCATAATTAGTATTAAGATTATCGTGCTGATAACGTGTTATAATTCAGTAGGCTTATAACTACCTTTAGTGGTTTGATTCTTGATGTTATAATTCAGTAGGCTTATAACTACCTTTAGTGGTTTAATTCTTGATTAAGAATGCTAATAATGAAGTGTAAGAACAAAGATGATAATGGAGAGAAAGAAAGAAACACTTTGTAAGTGTGAGAAAATGGTGCAAGTTTAATGCTTGCATTCATGGCTATTTATAGCAAAAATATCACAAGTTTAGGTAATACAATAATATTACTTTTGTGTAACAATAATTGACTATCCATTTATATATATATTTATATATTATAACAATAATAACATATTAACAACTATGCAACTAACAAAAGCTAAAGATGTAACATGAAAATCACAGATATTACAAATGGATGACTTGATAAAAAGGAAAACATACCTGTTTGTGTGAATCCAACACGAAATTTGCTCTAAATCGTTTCAGGAACACTTTCCTATCATCACTTTAATCAGAAACATCACGAAACTCTCGAATCAATTAGTTGACCGAAAGTGAGCGAAGTTTGACTTGGAATCTGCAATTTCCATGATGTTCTTCAATCTAAGTCGATGAATCACGAAGTACAAATAAGGGATAATGAATCTAAATCTATGCTCATTTCATCCTGAGATTGTCTAAATCGTTCTATACTCCTCGATTTGTGAAGTTTTCGAATGAAACATGAATTCGAGATCAAACTCTTCAAATTTGTTTATTTAAACCGAAATTGACGATGAACGTAGTTTAGGATTAGTGCTAAGATCATGTAACATCAATTTGTTGTAGGAATCATCATTTAAAACTCAAAATATGAATTTTGATTAGATAATGATGATGAACGTGAGTGTGTGGATGAACCCTAACTGCAGTTTGTTTCCTTTTCTTTTATTACTTTTAAAAAAGCTATGGAAAAATAAATTGTTAAAATGACCAAAATACCCCTCCGCGTTTTTTAGAAAAAAGTTAGGATTTCTAAAATGTGAGGCTCATATTCACTTATCCAATTTGTACCCCATTTAGTGCTTAGCTATGGATTGATCCAATATATATATATATATATATATATATATATATATATATATATATATATATATCAGTATCAATGAAAACGAGCCCCAACTCCAGAGTCTGTAAACTCATTTCCTTCAACCTTGCCTGTAACTGACAACTAAGCATGATACCCATCTCATTCCACCTATCCGCACCCTATCTCGCTGAAATTTATTTATATATATATATATATATATATATATATATATATATATATATATATATATATATATATATATATATATATAACCATTCAGGCTTGCCTGAGTGGCCACCGAGTTGCCCAATGAAGCATACCACCCGGGTTCAATTACTGGCTATGACAAGTTGTTCAAAAAGGGAGTGTGAGTAGAGGGTGTGCATAATGCGCAATTCACCCGGTACCAGGTCTCGCGCTCGGGGGGCTTGATTATCCGAGGTTTTACCTTCTATGGGGGTGCCAATGTGCTCGTTCATAGGAGGGTTTCCTCGCTTATCCAAATATATATATATATATATATATATATATATATATATATATATATATATATATATATATATATATATATATATTGAATCTACGACAAATTCGGAGTGTTTTTTTTTTTGGTAAGTGAGGAAACTCTCCTATGAACGAGTACATTGGCTCCCCATAGAAGGTAAAACCTCGGGTAATCAAGCCACCCGAACGCGAGACCCGGTACCGGGTGAATTGCGAATTATGCGCACCCTCTAGTCACATTCACATGAGTTATATATATACTTCGTCTATGTTAATAATATGTGAATTAATATGTAACTTGTTTCGTTTACACCGGAATTTCTACAATATGGGTGGACAAACTTTCAAAATTACTGATGAAGAGGGATGGTGCACTATTTAAAGGATTAAATCCAAGTATTCTGGGAAAAACGATAACATTACAACGTTTTATGTTACTAATTTCCCAGAGTCTCCAAGTCCTAATGAACTGAAGATTCTTTGCAGTCCATATGGTGAAGTGGTGGATACTTATATTGCCAAAAAAAGGTAAAAGATGGGAAACGATTCGCATTTGTAAGGTTTAAAGGGATTCTAAATACTGCTAATTTTGCTGATATTCTATCATCGATTCGTCTGAGTCTCTGAGAGGATAATATCTGTATGCTTCAGTGGCAAAGTTTAAAAGGGACGAACCGAAGAAACCTGAAGTAAGTAAGATTGCAGTAAAAAATCGTGTTAAACAAATTTATGTTCCGATCAATTATAATAATGTCACTTCAAAATTTGGAGAAATTTCATTTGCATCTGTGGTTAAAGGACAAATGATTCATAAGGATGAATTACTTGTGTCGGACAAGAAATCTATTTCGTTAGAGGAGGAATTACATCAGACATCAAATCATCAGGAGGTTTTATTACTTAAATGTAACGAAGTCGAATCGATGCATAATATTTATAATTTATGCACTCAAGAAGGCTTCAATGATTTCAATATCAGACATGTTGGTGGTCCGTGGATTTGGTTACGTATTTCAAGTGCTGCTTCATGTAAGTCCTTTAAAAACAATGCTACAATGAAATCATTATTTTCGGTTATGGAAAATTGTTGGTCCACAATCAACAACCTAGAACGTTTATATAAGATCAATTGAACAAAATAACAAAAAGTTATAAAGTACGGAATCAATTGAACTTTATCAATTAAATTTACACAAAGAGAATGAAATAATAGAGAAGATAATTGTTATTGAATTGACGCATTGGAATGAATTACATGTTCCCTATTTATAGATTTGAGAAACACGCTCCTCAAATCTTATCAAATCTATTCCAAAACAAATGTAGCTAAATAAAAGGAAACAAGATAATATCATATCTTCTCCTAGAAATCAGAGATATTCGTTTAGATGAAATCTCTTCATTCTTATCTTTAATAATTTCACGCGTATTTGATTTGATCTTTATCTCTTTTCAGCACAAATAGAATCTGTATTTCTTGTTGAGTAGAGTCTGTGTTCTTCAATCTTCCAGACTCTAAATATTACAGACTCTAAATATATTGACTCAAATAATACAGACTCAAAATACTTTTCAGCCAAGACTTATTTGACACATCAGATTTACAAAATTCCTAACAATCTCCCCCTATCTGATGATGTCAAAACACATAAACAAAAATATAAGTTTAACTGATCTGTGAATACATAAATAAACTTACAGACATAATTACTTAGAACCATTCAGTTTTTCTTTTCTTTCCTACATCCTTCCTTTGACTTGAAGATTCAGTTGTTGCACTTTTCTTCTGAAGTTTTACATACTCATCCTTGATAACATCACTTATGAATCTAAGACTTGAATTGCTTTCAATCTCAGTCAAATTTTTAAACAAAAAGTCCACCAATTTTCTTCTGAATGGTAAACTCTGCTCAGATTCACACTTCTTAAGATGTGCAATCAGATGACTTAGCTGTGTATCCTTGAACTTATCAACCTTCTTCAAACATTCAATGTTTCTTCTATCTTTATACATTAGTCATTCAGGATCAGATATATAAACATTATCTTCAAACTTCACATGACTTGGAACCTGAAACATTGGATTCTTCTCATTTTCAAAAATCAGATTTACCCCATCAATTTTTGTCCTTTCTTCCTCTGAATGAACCCTGCAGTATCCTTTCTGACAAATCTTTGATGGTTCCAAGCTCTGTAGATAGACCAACAACCTCTGATCTAAGACTGTCAACCTCATTAACAGCTATCTCCATTGATTCTAACCTCCTATTTATAGTCTGTAAAATAGCATTGTTAGAACATGAAGTGGTTGCCTGATCCTTCTGTACCTGCATCACCACACCTGACAAATTACCAACCAACCTCCTTACCTCCGCCAGCTCATTTCAGTTTGCCAAGTTATTATTCAAGTTGTTAAACTCATCCTGCACAATTTTTAGCTTGTCATCAAACTGTGTAGTCCACTTAGTCAAAGTATTCAACATACCAACCAAGTTGACTTGTGCCTCAGGTTGGGGTGGAATACCAGTAAGGGGTGATTGTGTTGTTTATGTGTTCTTACCTTCCTCCTGTTGAGAATGACTGAGATCATGAAACACAGAAGGTTTTGGAGCCTGTACCTCACCCTGTGACCTGAGATTAGCATTGGCAGCTCATGCTAGAATGTGTAAGGAGTCATTTGTGGGAGATGAGTAAGTCAGATTTGCATATGAGGTGGTAGTGGGTTTAGGTGAATTTGGTGGAGCTATGGATTGGTTTGTTGAGTCTAGGATTGGGACCTCTGCCGTGTGAGCATCTGAGGGGGTTTTCTCAGTGTCAGTAATGTGGGAATCCAGGTTAACTATTCTAACAGATGAAGGCTGGGTTTGATCAATAACTTCATCAGTCCCTTGCAGAGATGAAGAAGCATTGATTTTTTGCATCTAACCTAGTAGACAGATTTGGCTGAGAGTTACAGATGCTAGTTCATCTATGGTTTCAAGTATGGTGGTATTCTAAGTATGACCTGGTGAAGTCATAAGGTTGTGTGAGGAAATATTTAATTCTTCGGTAGCAGTGGGTGATGATGGGTTAGAGATTGGTGGTTGTACCTCACTCATATCCTCAGTCTGCAAGTTAGTATCCATACCTGAAGGTGTTGTAGAAGAAACACCTTGATCACCTGCAATAGAGGGTGCTGTCGAATCTGCATCATTAGTTGAGTGTTCAACTTCTGGTGCAGATGAATGAGCCCCTTGACTAGGACTAGTAGAAGACCCAGAGTTTGTGAACAAATTAGAATCTGATAAATCAAAGTCTGAACTTTCATCCTCCCCAGATTCAGGTTGCCAATCCTCTGAGGAAGATGACCCAACATTATCTGCTGGTTGATTATTGACTCCAACCCACACCATCATAGCTAGTGTTAAAGCAACCTCAAGTGGGTTGATACGTAAGTGAAACATTTTACTGCTGCACTCTGGTACTGCCATAAAGTCAAATTCATGATTTAGCCCTCCATACAAAGGTGGAGATAGGGCATCCTCAGACATCGAACTCATGAATTCAATGAATGGGACATTATGATCACTAGTGCTCCTGTTAACCAGCATTAAAAGTTCATTGAAAAATAGATTTACAAAATCTATGTCTCTCCCTGTCACAAAAGCATTAAAAATTTGGATTTCCATCTCATTCATCTCACTCAAACTGCCACTTTTATAACTTAGGCTTCTTAAAATATTTACAATTATAAAACTCCATCTTGAAGAAAATATATTCATTCATAGGTTGACCCACCATTGGAAAACTTTGCTTTGCCTCATATTTAGAGGCAAAAGTAACAAAATTGTCTCTAGCAGGCAAATTCAAAACACGTCTTAAAGATGCTTCAGATATAGTTAAAGTGTTTGCACCATCACCGTATGTGCCAGTGATGGTTCTTGCTTCAGAGTTACCTGTACATGTATACCAGAATTCTGCAAGCATAGCTTGATACATGTAATCAGGCGTTTTTAAAAATCATTCTCTGAGAGGATGATTTTTCAAAAACAAAACAAGCTGTTCATATTCCTGGTTTTGATAATTAGAAGGTATATCAATACAAGCCACCCGATTGTTTACAGGCACTTACACATCCTTACCTCATTTAATAGGGCGAGCCATATTCATATTAGCAGTAGGGATAAGAATATAGGGGATGTATTTCACCATTTTTTTTTAAAGAATTAAAAAAATTAAAGATTAACAAGAAGATGAACAGTAATCGAATACCAGATGATCGACAGTGTTTGATTAGAAGATGATGTGGAAGCATCTGTGGAATTGCGATTGCAAAAGTGTCTCCCAATGGTTGAAACTATCTATTTATACCTTTCACACAAACCTTAATTTACCTTAATTAAGAGATTTGACACAAAAGTTACCGTTTGCCCCCAAAATAAAAATTACCGTTTTAAATTAAAAAAAAACTAGCCGTTGTAATAGATTTTAAAAACCGTAATCATTACCAAACCAGAAAAGCATTTTAATTTACACAAAAAACTTCATGAAAAACAAGAAAATGAAATAGTACAAAATTTTACAACTGAGTCTATAAAAAGAGAATCTGGATGATGTCACCCAGACTCAAAAATACTCATTTTTTAGATTCTCCAGATAACATCTCTGGAGAAGGGTTCAACATGCCCAACCTTTCCAAAATATAAAAATGTCTTTCTTCACTTAAAGGTTTTGTAAAAATATCAGCCAACTGATCATTAGTTCCCACAAATTTTAGCACAACTTTTCCTTTTTAACACAATCGCTGATGAAGTGATGTCTAATCTCAATGTGTTTAGTTCTTGAATGAAACACATGATTTTTAGTTATTGCAATTGCACTTTCATTATCACACATGATAGGAGTCTTTGACAGAATCACATCATAATCTGGCAATTGATGTTGTATCCATAACAATTGAGCACAACATCCACCAGCAACAACATACTCAGCCTTTACAGTTGAAGTAGCAACATAATTTTGCTTTTTACTTGACCAACTAACCAATTTTCCACCCAATAATTGACAACCACCAGAAGTGCTTTTTCTATCCAACTTACACCCTGCATAGTCAGCATCTGTATACCCAACGAGATCAAAGCCAGAGCCTTTGGGGTACCACAGACCCAAATTAGGAGTCCCTTTTAAGTACCTGAAAATTCTTTTAACAGCCTTATAATGAGAGTCTTTAGGGTTTGCCTGATATCTTGCACATAAACATTTAGCAAACATGATATCAGGTCTGCTGGCAATTAGGTATAATAATGAACCAATCATTCCCCTGTAAGTCTTTTCACACACAGATTTTCCAGATTCATCTTTACTCAGTTTCTCTGACACACTCATGGGGGTTTTCAAGGTAGAACAATTTCTAAAACCATATTTTTCAATTAAGTTTAAAACATAAGTGCTTTGGTTTATGAAAATTCGCTCAGGACTTTGTTTGATTTGCAAACCCAAAAAGTGATTTAACTTAGACAAGTTACTCATTTTGCACTGTTTAGACACTGTATCATAAAACCATTTACCCAAATGTGAATTTGTAGATCCAAAAATGATATCATCCACATAAATCTGAACAAGCAATACATCACCTCTATCCTTTTTAATAAATAAGGTTTTGTCTATTAATCCTCTGACAAATTTCTTTTACAGAAGAAAGGATGTCAGAGTATCATACCAAGCCCTTGGTGTTTGTTTTAAACCATACAGTGCTTTATCAAGCCTGTAAAAATAATCAGAAAATTTCTTACTTACAAAACCTGGAGGTTGTTTAACATACACCTCCTCTTGAAGTTTCCCATTCAAAAATGCACTCTTTACATCCATTTGTGACACTTCAAAGTCCATGTGTGATGCATAAGATAAGAAGAGTCTGATTGCCTCTATTCTTGCCACAGGAGCAAAAGTCTCATCATAATCAATACCTTTTTCTTGTCTGTAACCTTGAGCAACAAGCCACGCTTTGTTTCTTACAACAATACCAACTTTATCAACCTTATTCCTGTACACTCTAGTTCCAATAGCAGTCTTCCCAGCAGGCTTTGGTATCAAAGTCCAAACTTCATTTCTTTCAAACTACATTAACTCTTCTGTCATGGCTTCAATCCAGTTATCATCCTTTAAAGCTTCATCAATCCTTTTAGGCTCAATGAGAGACAAAAAGCTTGTATACAAGCAGTAGTTAGCAATTGCATCATCAGACATAGGAGTTTGTGAAGTAGAAGCTCCTATTGGTAAACCTTTGGTGTTGACAACATAATCCTCAAGATATCTTGGAGGATTAATAGATCTTGTAGATCTTCTAGTACTTTCTGAACCATGAATCACAGGAACAGCATCAACTTCTTCTTCATCATAACTTACTTCAATAGAAACATCAGTGACTTCCACTTCAGTAGGAGAAGTTTCATTTGAAGCATTCAAAGATTCATTTACCTTTACACAACCATCTTCATCTTCAGATTCATTTTCTGAAATATAAGTCTGTAAACCAGACTCATCCTCCTTGGAAGAGAGTTCAAACAGAATACTGGAATATGTATTAGCAGAGATATCTGTAGCAACAGAATTCTCATCAAAAGTGATGTGAATAGATTCCTCAATCTTCTTTCTTCTAGAGTTGAAAGCTCTATAAGCTTTAGAAACAGATGAATATCCCATGAAGATGCCTTCATCGGACTTAGGTTCCATTTTTCCTAGCAAATCTCTTTGATTGAGAATATAGCATTTACAACAAAAAATTTAAAAATAGTGAACAGTAGGAACTTTCTTGTGATAAAGCTCATAAGCAGTCTTTCCATGCTTCTTGACAATAATAGATCTATTTTGAGTATAACAAGCAGTATTGACTGCTTCTGCCCAAAAACCGATAGCAACATTTTCATGACACAACATAATCCTTGTAGCTTCAATGAGAGTCATATTTCTTCTTTCAGCAACACCATTTTGTTGTGGTGTCCTAACAGCAGAAAAGTTTTGACCAATACCAACACTTTCACAAAACTCAACAAGAGTAGCATTCTTGAACTCTGTTCCATGATCACTTCTTAATTGTTTAACCAGCTTGCCCATTTGTACTTGCTCCTTCTTAATCAAGTTAATGATCTCTTCAGGTGCATCACATTTAGCATACAAGAAAATTACCCATGTAAACCTGGAGTATTCATCAACAATCACCAAGATATACTTCTTTCCTCTCAGACTTCCAACGTTCATAGGCCCAAAAAGGTCCATGTGAAGCATGTGAAGAGGTTCATTAATAGAAGCTAGAGTCTTAGAGTGAAAATGAGCTTTAGTTTGTTTACCCTTAACACAAGAAGAGCAGACTTTATCCTTCTTGTAGGAGAGCTGTGGCAGCCCTCTTACTAACTTCTTTTTAGACAATTCATTTATATTTTTGAAATTCAAATAAGAAAGTCTTCTATGACATAACCAATTTAACTCAGGAATAGTCTACGAATAAAGACAAGTATCAATACCAGAATCTGTAGCATCAAGATCAACTACATACACATTCTGTTGCTACCAAGCAACCAAGATAGGTTTCCCTTTAGGATCTGATATCGGTCAAAAAGTCACATTTTTATCCCCAATATTAAGCCCTAGAACAATAAAGATTTAAAATTTGTTGGCAAAATTATCGCTTTTTTGGTTGATTTTGTAGGTTAAGTAATTGCGAAGGCGATTCAAAAAGAATCAAGTAAAACAGAGCTAAAACGAAGATTCTAGAGCGAAAACGGTGAAAGATAAGAAATCAAGTTACGATCCAGCAAATCTGCAAGCCAAACGGTTTACCAAAAAGGCTGCCAAATGGCCTGCTAGTATGGCAAACGGCCTACCAAACAGTCAGAGCAAACGGGCACCTTAAATGGCCAAACCTGGCAAATGGGCTCTGCAAACGGCTTGCCAAACGGCCTGCCAGCCATTTGAAGGCAAATTTCAAGTCTATTTAAAGGGCTTTTTCCATCCATTTCAACCAAGGTTGAAAACTACGTGAGACGGGGTCGAGACGGTTGGGTTCTAAAAAGGTCGAGACGTTCAAGACGGGGTCGAGACGGGGGTCGAGACGGACGTTGATCAAAGTTGACTTTTAAATATATAAGTATATAAATGTATATATGTGTACATATTTTAAAGCAAAAAACTTTAATTGACTAATTTGTACTCATAATTGCTATCACCGTTAATATAATACATAAAATTCAAACTAAAGTACGACAAACTTGACCGATTTTACCGACTTTCTAGCTTTTCCAAATTTTGAGAGACGTTGACCTGATTTTTTTCAACTTTGACCCGAATTTTGACCGTTGACTGTCATATTAGACGGTTTTCTTCGAGATGGGACGGGCTAGTCACTAAAACGTCGCAACGGGCGTCGAGACGGCTCGAGACGGGGTGTTTTGCAACAGTGATTTCAACACACACTCAATTTGTAATTCATTTCATATTTTTAAGCTTTTAGCTAGTTTTTAGTAGTAGTTAGCTTAGCTTTTATTTCCCAGAGGATATCCCGGCGAGTCCCTGCGATCTCGGGCAGATTTCTTCGGCCTTTATCGGTTTTTATCTGAAACTCTTGTCTTTTTTATTAAACATGTGTTCTTACTTTTTATGTTTAATAATGTGTTCCGATATTACCATGATAGCTTAATTAATCTGTATGTTGCCATGATAGAAGTTTGGGTTAGCGTAATTATGTTAATTTAGTACGATTACTGTTATATTACTGAACTAGGAAGTCTGATAGATTTGTATGCTAGCATCTTAAGGATTGACCAACCTAGGTTGTGATCAGGACTTGTCCACCTATATGAAATTAGCTACTTCATATGATTAAGACCCATGGTTATGCTGTATCTGAAGATTCTATGAACTCGGTATGGTCGGAGTTCCCGAGAGGCATTTAATGCGCTTTTAGGACATGGAACTTAGGAATTGAGACATGAATGACCTAGTATGCTTATTGACTGTTCCGAAGAGACTTCTTAGGAGCTGTTAAGATCTAGTTAGTGCCTTCACTATGTGACCCAAGCCTATTGCATGTTCTTGTCTGGTTGTTGCCTTAAGTCTTAGTCATATCAACTGTTTAGGTATTCATTAGATTTCTATCTGCTTTACTATCAGTATATCAACTGTAATGCTGTATAATGCTTGAATTGATATGATCTCATTAGTATGATGGAATGGTTGTTAGTTTTCATTTAAGGTTTTGCCAACTCAAACCGACGGATTCCTTTCGTTTGATCAGTGTTCAATCAACACGGCACGTTGTTATTCAGTTAACTAAACTGATAACGAGGGTTAGGATTAGAGCTCAACTCACTAATAAACCTAGTACTTTACTGAGGATAAACTCTGAGGTATAGCTACCCTTCAATTATACGGCCAAGTGACATACTTTTCACTGCTCAAAGAGAACTCCGAGAGTTCAGAGATAAGTAGGTCTGTGTAATTGGCTCATCCAACCGGATCTACATCAATCCAAGCATAGTCTTAAAATAAGCATAATTACCTTTCCCTAACCCAACACTGATATCTTGGTCAACATTTCCCTGATCTGCATACTCCGGATTTCCAACCACTTATTTACGTTTCTGCACTTAGGACTTTCAGCTAAAACCAACTACTATCTTTTATCTAGGTAATTTAACTAAAAGAAAAATTATCAACTTGATCTTCAGTTCGTTAATTCATAAAAAAAACACCACACTAGGTTAACTTACACCTTCTACACCTTAGAAAGTAAAAGTAAATTTAGGCCTCGCACAATATAAATAAACAAAACCAATGTGTGCTACCCTGATCATCTGAACCAGACGTCCTGCGACTTAATGATACCCCACGAATAAAACCGTCCGTTTTGGCCATATCATAGTGGTAATGAGTTTTCTAGCGCCGCTGCCGGGGATCGAATATTTTGATTGAGAAAGATTTTAAACAGACAAAAGTGTTGTTTGGTGGTGTCTAAGAAAGACAATTATACACGGACTTGGTTGTTGGATTTTCTGAATAGTCTCCAATTATATTGGAACCAAAAGGATCCTGCCTCTCCGTAGTCGGTCTGGCCACCTCGATACAAGTAATCCGTAAGAAATCCTATAAGTTAAGATATTCGATATGGTTAGCGACCGAATTTCAAGAATAATTGTTTTTATTAAATTATTGATTCTTTTAGTAAATTAATATTTTCTAAAAGATACTTTTAAGTCTTTTTAGATAGAAAATCTAAAAAAATGGAACAACAAGATACCCTTGCTTCTATGCATAAGTCATGCTTAGAGGAAAGAGGAGGACCAATCACCTTAGGAACCGAAGGAATTCCTGAAATCAGTTCACATATGATTAAACTAGTCAGTATGATCTGTAAATTTCAAGGATTACCAACAAACGAACCAAACTTTCACTTAAACAAATTTATCAGTCTGGTTGACTCTTTTAAGAAGGAAGAAAATGAGAAAAACATTTTAAAACTTCATCTTTTTCAATATTCACTTTTAGCACACGCTTTAGCATGGTTTGACGAACCTAACCTGAATTCAATTCATTCATGGGAGGATTTAGCCACTCAATTTCTAAACAAATTTTATCCACCCTCCCTGCAAACCTGTTTAAGAAATGACATCACAAACTTTTCTCAAAAAGAAAATGAGTCATTGTGTCTAGCATGGAATAGAATAAAGATGATGCTTAAAAGATGTCCGAATCATTCGTTAAGACGGGCAGACATAATCTGTACACTTTACAATGGTTTGACCAAGGATGATAAGTCTCTCCTAGACATGGCCTTGCAAGGAAATTTCATGTCCCGAACAGCAGACGAAGCATAGAATCTCTTGAACACAATAGCTGCACAACAGGAAGATTGAAGCAACGAAGCTGCTGAGAAGGATGACGTCTTCGCTCATACGGTAAAAATGCTAGAAACCAGGTTACAAGATCTCACCCTCACTCTTCCAAAATTACCAATTCCTAGAAACTCCGATGCTACTAGAACCAGTCTAAGGTATCCTTACCCTAGATGGGCACACAAACATCAATATAGCTCGGATCGTAATATAATCTTCCTGTTGCACAAACCTACTCTCCACTCTAAGGAAATTTTAGTTGAATTTATGAAAAAGCAATACACGATAAACCTTCAAGTCATATAATGTCAGAATAAGTTCGACACTTTGATAAAGACTTTTGAAGAATTGATCACTAATTTTCAGCTTACGCTTAAATGATTAACCACTAAAATTGAAATAGAGTGCAGTGAGTTTGATGCCCTAGTAATCACTAGAGGAGGGAAGGAAACAACTGTCAATATACCCATACAAGATTTTTCTGATAAGGAACCTGTGCCAATTGACCCAGTTGTCAATCCACCGGAACCTATCTCTCCTAAGGCCCCGGAAATTATTCTGCGCGCCCGCATACCTTTTCTAGGTAGGCTTAGGAAGGAAAAACAAGAAGCACAATTCGCTAAGTATTGGGATATTATTAAGAATTTGCATTTGAATGTACTACTAGTAGATGCTTTAGTAGAAATGCCAAACTGCGCTAAATTTTTCAAATAACTGCTTTAAATAAAGAGAGATTAAGAGAGATAATTAGCTTGCCCCTAAGTGAAGAATGCTCGTTAGTGTTACAACATGGAATTCTCCCTAAGCTAGGAGATATAGGAAGATTTACGGTACGTTGCTACCTGCAAGATGTCCAAATTAGCAATGCATTAGCAGACTTAGGAGCCAGTGTAAACCTAATGCCCTATTTATTATTCAAAAAGCTAGGATTAAATGACTTAAGGCCAACCAGAATGACTATCCAACTCGCAGACAAATCAGTTAAGATTCCTCGGGGAATAGCTGAATATGTCCTAGTTAGAGTGGATAAGTTCACGTTTCCTGTTGACTTCGTCATTATGGATATTGAGGAAGACACAAAGGTCCCACACATTCTTGGCACACCATTCCTGAATACTGCCAAGGCCGTAAATGATGTGCACGAAAAATTGTGGAAATTAAGGGTTGGAGGAGAAGAAATCACATTCAATGTTGATCGTCTCATGAACCATCCTAAAGAAGAAGATGTGAATCTCTCTGATTCTTTTCAAGAACTCATCAATGAATACCTGGAAGAAACCGTGGCTATATTTAGTCAAGATCAAATTTCTAAGGATCTGTTTTTTACACCTCTTGAAGGAAATCTCGACAACCATTCCTCTATAAACCTTAGTCAACACAAATCTCTCCTCTCTGAAAGTAATTTTCTTGGCAAGACTATTCAAATAGCACTACTAGGACAAGACATTCCTTTACCTCTATTAAGAAGAAGACCGAATGAAGAAACGGATTTCATTCCGGTATATCAGGAACCCCAGTCAAAGGAGGACTGTGAGGAGTTTTCCGAACCTACCTTCGAAACTAAAGAAGACGTTTCTGAAGAGGAAGCATTAAGAAGGACAATTTCCAGAAATGAAGAACAGATAGCATTAGTGACCGCTACTGAAGAATCATAATTCCAGGAGAAGTATGACTCGTTAGACCGAAAGGAGATAGCTAGGATGAAGCCATCTATCTAGGAACCACTGGAATTGAAGTTAAAGAAGTTACCCGACACTATGGAGTATGCATTCTTAGAAGGAGAATCGCAACTCCCTGTAATCATCTCGAAAGACCTCACGCCACAAGAGAAGGCAAAACTGATTCAAGTTTTGAAATCACATAAGAAGGCAGTTGCTTGGAAGATCTCTGACATAAAAGGTATCAGCCCCAACTATTGCACCCATAAGATTTTCATGGAAGATGATTTCAAACCTTCAGTTCAGAGGCAAAGAAGGGTCAACCATATGATTCAAGAAGTCGTCAAGAAAGAAGTAATCAAAATTCTGGACGCCGGTCTGATCTATTCCATCTCTGATTCGCCATGGGTTAGTCCTGTTCAAGTGGTACTCAAAAAAGGGAGGGACAACCGTAATTCAAAATGAGAATAATGAGCTTATTCCAACTCGGGAAGTCACCGGTTGAAGGGTTTGCATAGATTATCATAAACTAAATGATGCAACCCGAAAGGATCATTTTCCATTACTTTTCATCGATCAAATATTGGAACGTCTATCAGGAAATGAATATTACTGTTTCCTTGACAGTTTTTCCAGCTATTTTCAAATTCCCCTCTCTCCAAAGGACCAAGAAAAGACAACCTTTACCTGTTCTTATGGAACATTTGCTTATCGATGCATGCCCTTTGGGCTATGCAATGCACCAGCTACATTCCAGCGATGCATGGTAGCAATATTCAACGACATGATTGAACGTTGTATGAAAGTCTTCATGGACGACTTCTCAGTCTTTGGTTGTACCTTTGATTTGTGCCTTTCAAACCTTGACAAGATGCTCACCCAGTGTGAAGAGTCAAATTTAGTTCTAAATTGGGAAAAATGTCACTTCATGGTTAAAGAAGGGATGGTTTTAGGACATAATATTTCAAAAGCAGGAATAGAAGTTGATAAGGCTAAGATTGAGACCATTACTAAACTTCCAGAACCTACCACAGTAAAAGCTGTAAGGAGTTTCCTAGGACACACCGGTTTTTACCGACGTTTCGTTAAGGGTTTTTCAAAGGTCACGCGACCTCTCACTCATCTCCTAGGAAAGGAAGTCCTGTTTGTCTTCGATGAAGAATGTTGAAAAGCGTTCAACTATCTGAAGGAACAGCTAACACATGCACCCATCATGATAGCTCCTGATTGGAGTCTACCGTTTGAAATCGTGTGTGATGCAAGTGACTTAGTAGTTGGATCTGTGCTAGGACAACGGGTAGATAAGCACTTTTATCTAATCTATTACGCAAGCAAAACCTTAACCGAAGCTCAAGAGAATTACACTACCACGGAAAAGGAGCTGCTAGCTGTAGTATTCGCCTTCGACAAATTCTGTTCCTATCTCATCTTATCCAAAACTACGGTCTATATAGATCATTCAGCCCTCAAATATATATTCACTAAGCAAGACGCGAAACCAAGACTCCTACGATGGATCTTACTCCTTTAGGAATTCGACATTGAGATTAAAGATAAGAAAGGAGCAAAGAACATCGCAACAGACCATCTTAGTCGTTTGGAGAACCCAGCGATGGAAAAACTTGCTGAACAAGATGTCAGAGACAAATTTCTGGAAGAACAGCTTATGAGTTTAGGACAAACTCACATAGGATCACAATTTACTGACACTCCTTGGTATGCCGACATGGCCAACTACCTAGTTGCAGGAGTAGTACAGAAGAGAATGAGCACCTCCCGAAGAAGGAAGTTCTTCAGGGATGCCAAGTACTACTACTGGAAAGATCCATACCTGTTTAGAATTTGCCCTAATAAGATAATCAGGAGGTGCGTAGATGAAAAACAAGCAGCAGGGATTCTTCACCATTGTCACCATGGACCAACTGGAGGTCATCATGGAGCAAACTTAACCGCAAGAAAAGTCTACGAATCAGGATTTTATTGGCCATCTATATTCCGAGATGTGCAAGAGCTTGTAAAGCGTTGCGACGCATGCCAAAGGCAAGGTATTATCTCTATGAAAAATGAGATGCCTCAAACTAATATCCAAGCTTGCGAGATCTTCGATATATGGGGATTAGACTTTATGGGGCCATTCCCAAAGTCTAATAGGAAAGAATATGTCCTCGTAGCAGTAGATTACGTCTCTAGATGGGTCGAAGCCCAAGTATTTCCAACCAATGATGCCAAAGTCGTCACCAACTTCCTGAAGAGACTCTTCTGCCGATTTGAAGCTCCCCGTGCTATAATAAGTGATAGAGGCACACACTTCTGTAATACTCAATTTACGAAGGTGATGCAACAATACGGAGTTACCCACAAAATGTCCACTGCCTATCATCCGCAGACTAACGGACAAGCAGAGGTCACGAACAGAGCACTTAAAAGAATCTTAGAACAAACTGTCGGCCATCATGGAAATAAATGGGCCGAGAAACTAGACGATGCTCTGTGGGTATTCCGGACTGCTTACAAGAATCCTCTAGGGACTACACCCTACCTCATGATCTATGGAAAAGCCTGTCACCTTCCACTGGAACTTGAATATAAAGCTCTCTGGGCACTGAAGACCTGCAACCTCGATCCCTCAGTTACCGCAAATCATCGGAAGATGCAGATGAACGAACTCGCCGAATTAAGATACCAAGTATACGAGACGTCATACATATACAAGGAACGAATGAAGCTTACGCATGACGCAAAATTGATTCCTACAAAGTTCGCTCCTGGAGATAAAGTTCTGCTCTTCAATTCTCGGTTCAAGAAGTTCGTAGGAAAATTTAGATCAAGATGGAGTGGCCCATACAAAGTTGTACATGCTTTTCCACATGGAGCCGTGGAATTGGAAAGACCTACTGGCAACTTCAAAGTCAACGGCCACCGTCTAAAAGCTTATCTAGAAGACCACAATAAGGAGGAGCACCTTTTCTCCTTTGATCCATTCTGAAGATCTGACAAGGAAAAGTCGAGCTGTAATAACTTGATAAACAAAGCGCTCTTGGGAGGCACCCCTTGCTTATCCTTTTTATTATTATTTATTTTTATTTCGATTATTTTCAGTCTTAAAATATTATCTCTGTGTACTAAAAACTAAGCACCGTACTTGCACTTAGTACTTACAAGTTTGTTGACTGTGTTCAGGCAAAAAAGCCAAGTTCAGGAGCTTCAGCTTACATCCCAGTTCGCAGGAGGAGGACTCCTAGAGTTTACTCATCCGGAAGTAGTGCTGATTAGAACAGGCCATCAACAGGGTAATTAGGCCCAAGGCGATTGATATTGAGAGTGTTAAGGAGGATATTGGCACATCACCGCCAGCTCCTCCCATTTGACGATCTAGACGTTTAGCCAGGAGACCTGTCGAGCACACACAGCTACCTGAGACACATGAGCCACAGACGGTGATACACTATGGAGCCACCTTAAGTGACCCTGATGTTACATGGGCACTACTCAGAGAATAGCAGAGGCTCTACCGAGCTCTTAGAGCATACATTCAGCATGAGGGGATGCCGCACAGTACTCTGGGCCCGTCGTCATTTAGGCTAGCGCACCGTATCCAGCCGACACGACAAGCTACCCCCAAGTGATCTACACCGGCCTCAGTTCACTCAGTTGCCTCAGCTGACATGCCTGCACATGCTATTCCTATTCACATCACGCCACATGCTCCAGTCACCGAGCCAGTTCCAGTCGTTGAGCTACCTGAGGGTTGTCACTTAGTCACTATTCCCATATCACTTGAGCCACCAACGGCCCAGGCATTTGAGATCACCGGGAGCATACCTGACGAGGAGCCTTTCTCGAGCCTATCCCACCTGGAGTTGCCGTCAGACCTATGTCTGGATTCACTACTAGGCCCTGACTTGGATATAGGGCAACCACTTGAGTACTTGCCTAGACTAGAGGATGATGATGATCTATTTGGATACTTCGCAGCGCCGACTCAGCACATTGTTCAGGATAGCATTCTATAGACTACTTTACTTTATTTTACTTTTAGTTTATCTTTTTAAAGCATTGTACTAAAAAAAGTTATATATAGTGGAAATGCTGCATTTCTCTTTTGTTCTTCATGCAGAAATATTATCAAAAGAGACTGGTCCTTAGGAGACTGACCGTAGGAAAGCCCAGCACTAGGAAAGTAACACGACCATAGGGAAGTAATCCTTCCTCAAACCTATTTCGATTATTACGCACTAAAATCTCTAAGTATGGGGTAACCTCCGCAACTAACTTGGAAATTTTAGAAGTCAATATCCTTAATTTATAAAGTATTAAAATATTCTTTCTAGAGAACATTAGGGACAATGTTCTTCTAAGTGTGGGGTAATGGGTAAAGGTTTTAAAGGTCGTGTAACTGAAAACGCCAAGTTTTGAAAAATTCTTTTGTCTAAAAGTAACTAAGCAATGGATATTGGGTGATTTCAAAAAATTCTTACCTTGTTTTTGCCCAAAAGATCTAATAAAACTACTAGAAATCGGTTTTCGAAACATTTATTAGAACGGAACGATTAAGCTGAAACTTATGTTTTGTGTCAAAAGACTTCTTTTAAGAAAATATGTAAAAGGCTACGCATGATCGAGCACGAACCCTACTCCCAAAAATTTAAGGAATCTTGGACCTAAAGTATCTGTATGACCCATCAAATCTACAGTACTTTGTCATTTTGATTGATGAGCGTGCCGGTGTACGGTTCAAGTTAGAACTTGGTCCTGACATACGTTTCAAGACCAATGGTTAGTAAGCGCCATACGTGGTGCAGGTGCGATACTCTTTTCGAAATCATTCTGAATAGAGAAGACAAAAAGGCATCCGTTTCCGTTTCCACTCAATGCAATTTAAACCGACCAAATCACATAAAGAGTTGATGAATCAAAAATATTCACCCCAAATTCACTCTCAAAATACACCATACACTATTCATTCAACTTTCCATTCATCAAAAGATCCAGAGATTAGTAAAGAGATAGATCGATCAAATTCGCTTCAAAAGCACTTGTTGAAAGATTCCTAACCCCTGATTGTTTTTGATAGGTCAAAGACCTATTTTCAGTGGATTATCACTTCCTCTCTGGGCACCAGGAACGAAATACAAAAGTTATGAAGAAAGGGTATGTCGAAAAAAAATTTGAAAGAGCAAAGTCTCTATAAATAAGGTAAAGAAAAACCCGAGAAGTTACCCTAGAGAAGGATGCCGGAAGAGCCAAAGAAAATTCTTGACAAAGTCTTAGCAAAATCCTCCTCTTCCGAAGAAAACTTTTACGGATTCCAGGCCGTTCTCTATCTAAAAATGGATACTCTAAAGAATCAAAGTCTATCAATTCTCTCAAAAATCAAAAGATCTAGATACCTTTCACCAATCCATAAATTTCCCGACCAAACCCTACAACCCATCTTCCTCTTGAAAGAATGCTTAGGAAGAAGATCAGTGCTGTCCTTACTTAACCGGTGGAGATATCGATGCTTTACCAAGCCTATGATGAGAACTGTTACACGACTGGCTTCTGAGCGACAATACAATTAGAATAGGATGCCCTAAACACTTGAGTGATACAAGTGATCCGCTAGTGAGGAGCCTGATCATGTATACTCTACATTTGAGAGTTGGAAAGTACGCCTTTTTTACTATGGACGCGATTGAAATCTAGCGACCAAATCATCGAAGCTCGAAACTTTTTCTAATACTTTCGAAAGATGTGCTGACTTCTGATGAAGGCATAATAAAAAGATCTACGGGTGGGGAAAGGATGAGTCTATTAGAAAGATCCTTATATTCCCGCTTTTTGCTTGAGGACAAGCAAAGCCAAGTGTGGGGTATTTGATATCGGTCAAAAAGTCACATTTTTATCCCCAATATTAAGCCCTAGAACAATAAAGGTTTAAAATTTTTAGGAAAAATTATCACTTTTTTGGTTGATTTTGTAGAATAAGTAATTATGAAGGCGATGCAAAAAGAATCAATTAAAACGGAGCTGAAACGAAGATTCTAGAGCGAAAACGGTGAAAGACAAGAAATCAAGTTACGATCCAGCAAATCACAAGCCAAACGGCTTGCCAAACGGGCTGCTAAATGGCCTGCCAGTATGTCAAACGGCCTGCCAAACGGTCAGAGTAAACGGGCACCTTAAAAGGCCAAACCTGGTAAACGGGCCCTGCAAACGGCCTGTCAGCCGTTTGCAGGCAAATTTCAAGTCTATTTAAAGGGCTTTCTCCATCCATTTCAACACACACTCAATTTGTAACTCATTTCTTATTTTCAAGCTTTTAGTTAGTTTTTAGTAGTAGTTAGCTTAGCTTTTATTTTCCGGAGGATATCCCAGCGAGTCCCTGCGATCTCGGGCAGATTTCTTCGGCCTTTTCAGGTTTTTATCCGAAACGCTTGTCTTTTGTATTAAACATGTGTTCTTACTTTTTATCTTTAATAATGTGTTCCGATATTACCATGATAGCTTAATTAATCTGTATGTTGCCATGATAGAAGTTTGGGTTAGCGTAATTATGTTAATTTAGTACGATTACTGTTATAATACTGAACTATGAAGTCTGATAGATTTGTATGCTAGCATCTTAAGGATTGACCAACCTAGGTTGTAATCAGGAGTTGTCCACCTATATGAAATTAGTTACTTCATAGGATTAAGACCCCTGGTTATACTGTATCTGAAGATTCTATGAACTCGGTATGGCTGGAGTTCCCGAGAGGCATTTAATGCGCTTTTAGGACACGAAACTAAGGAATTGAGACATGAATGACCTAGTATTCCTATTGACTGTTTCGAAGAGACTTCTTAGGAGCTGTTAAGATCTAGTTAGTGCCTTTACTGTGTGACCCAAGCCTATTGCATGTTCTTGTCTGATTGTTTCCTTAGGTCTTAGTCATATCAACTGTTTAGGTATTCATTAGGTTTCTATCTGCTTTACTATTAGTATATCAACTGTAATACTGTATAATGGTTGAATTGATACGATATCATTAGTATGATGGAATGGTTGTTAGTTTTCATTTAAGGTTTTGCCAACTTAAACTGACGAATTCCTTCCGTTTGTGATCAGTGTTCAATCAACACGGCACGTTGTTATTCAGTTAACTAAACTGATAACGAGGGTTAGGATTAGAGCTCAACTCACTAATAAACCTAGTACTTTACTGAGGATAACCTCCGAGGTATATCTACCCTTCAATTATACGACCAAGTGACATACTTTTCACTGCTCAAAGAGAACTCCGAGAGTTCAGAGATAAGTAGGTCTGTGTAATTGGCTCATCCAACCAGATCTACATCATTCCAAGCATAGTCTTAACATAAGTATAATTACCTTTTCCTAACCCAACACTGATATCTTGGTCAACATTTTCCTGATCTGCATACTCCGGATATCCTTCCACTTATTTACTTTTTTGCACTTAGGACTTTTAGCTAAAACCAACTACTATCTTTTATCTAGGTAATTTAACTAAAAGACAATTATCCACTTGATCTTTAATTCGTTAATCCATAAAAAAACACGACACTAGGTTAACTTACACCTTCTACACCTTAGAAAGAAAAAGTAAATTTAGGCCCCGCACAATATAAATAAACAAAACCACTGTGTGCTACCTTGATCAACTGAACCAGGCATCCTGCGACTTAACGACACCGTACGAATAAAACCATCCGTTTCGGCCATATCAGGATCATAGATGATTCCAACATTTTTCCTTATCCATATGTCACAATCTTCATCAGCAACTTGACTCACACTCAACAGATTATGCATTAATCCTTCTACAAGAGCAACCCTCTTTAAGGAAACACCACCAGCTTTGACAGATCCATACCCAATAGTCTTACCAACAGAGTTATCTCCATATCTAACAGAGGGACCTTTTTTTTTCTACAAACCCTTGAAGATGCTCCTTGCATCTTGTCATGTGTCTTGAGTATCCACTATCCAAAAATCATTTTCTTTCATTCTGCACAAGACACAAAACAATAAACATTAGTTACCTTTGGGAACCCACTTTTCAGTGGGTTCACATGAAGAGTTTTTTTACTCTCCAAACAATTGGTTTGTTCTTTATCCAAACAATTTTTTCTTTACATTGATCCTAAATGTTTGACCATTGTTTGTCTAATTTTATCCATTTGTTGACTTTTTCAAGACTCTTGGGTTTGTTTAACTCAGTTTTGACTTTAGGTTTATCTTTCAACTTTTTACAGAGTTTTAAAATTCTCTTTTTCAGTTTAATAATAGCTTTGACTTCAAAACACTTTTGTTTTTCACTTTTAGAATCATCATGTGTCATTTTATCACTTTGTTTGACTGAGTCTATATCTGAGTCTGTTGATCCAGACTCTGAATTTGAGTCTGCATTTCCAGATTCTGATACAGGCTCAGTGCTATAGATGAATCCTGATTCTGGCCTAACAAAAGCATTTGTTAAGAATTGCTTATCACCATCAACCTTAATAAAAGTATTATGTAAAATCACAGGCTTAAATCTATTTGGATCCTTTTCTTTTTCCATTCCGGTATCATTCTTGAGATCAAAACCTACACCAAGCACAGCCCTAATATCTGCAGGTATTTACCTAGCTATAGCTTCTGAGTTTTTCTTAGATGATACACACCAAGATTTACAAATTTTTTCATACTAATCTGCTCATTTCTCTAATTTTCCTTTTCTCATCATCAAATCTTATAATCTCCTTATTAAAACTAGATTTGTATGCAGCTAGTTCAATTATGCATTGCTCTGTTTCACTTATGTGGAAGTCTTTCTCTCTAACTATGGCTTTAAGATCATTTAGTTTAGATTTTAATCATTTGTTCTTATCTAAACAGGATTTAAAGTCATTCAATAATTACTGAAACATGCTTATCTTTTCATTATCAACATAGTGAACAAAGTTTTGTACCTTATAAGCAGTAGATTTATCACTATTTGATTGACTATTAAGTTTCTCAGTAATTTTCAAATCAGCTTCAAATTGACTAGATGACTTCTCCTGTTCAGCAACTACCATCAAACACTTATCTACCTCTTCATCAGATGATGAATCTTCATCATCCCAAGTTTTTGTGTAGAGAGCCTTCTCAGCCTTCTTTACCACTGGCTTCACTCCTTCCTTCTTCAAGTTCTTGTACTTCTGCTTGCACTTTTTTGCTTTTTCCAAATACTTACCAGAGTGTGAACTAGAATCTACCTTAGACCAACACTCAGTAGCAATGTGACCAATCTTTTCACACTTAAAACAAGTAGCCTTGTTGGGATCAAAAGAACTTTTTCCTTTCCTAGGTCCAAACTTTTTCTTTTCAATTCTTTGAGTAAGAAGAGCCATTTATTTTTCAAGCATTTAAACCTCTTCATCTTCTGAAGAGTCATCACTTTCCTCATCTGACTCAGCCTTGGTAGAAAAAACTTGAGAATAGTTCTTTGTTTCTTTTGGTTGTTGTAACTAGAGCATCATCTGGATCTTTAGCTATGTTCTTAGCATTGATATTCTTCTTCAATTTGGTTTCCTCAAAATTTGTGTGGATTCCAAATAAACCACTAAGATCATAATTATCTAACTTCTCACTTACTACCATAGAGGTAATGATAGATTCAAAAGTTTCTGGAAGTGCATCAACAAACTTTTGACACAATTCTGCTTGTGTCTTTGTTACTCCAGCACCTTCCTGATCATTGATCAAAACCTGAAATCTTGAATGAAGATCAAACAATGATTCCTTTGGTTCAGCTGTAATTTTCATACAACCTTACAAAATTCTTCTTCTTTTGAGTTTTAACCACAGTAACTCCTTCAAAATCATTTAGCAGAATATCCCACATAGCTTTTGCAGTTTTAACATGTCCTACCTTTCTCAAGATAGGAACATAAATGGCATTGCCAACGAGACTTCTAATTTTGCTATTTAATCTATAAAGAATAGCATCTTGGTCTGTCCACTGAGTTCTTGGAGTTTGAATAAACTCAGCAGGTTTGACCACAGTACCATCTGCATTGCTCAAAACTTCAGTCCATTTTCCTGGAATAATGGGTCCTTCAGTTAGAACTCTTTCCATTTCATCATGAAAGGAACCTAGATACCAAAGTAACTTTAGTTTCCAGGTTGTAAAATCAGTACCATCAAAGATGAGAACACCTTTTTCTGCCATAACTGGAGCAGTAATTGTAGCAGACATGATGACTGTGTGTTCTTGTTCTAGGTTTTAATAGATCGTTTAAATAAAATCAAAAGAATTTATATCTTTAACCGCTCTGATACCAGTTGTTGGTCCACAATCAACAACCTAGAACGTTAATATAAGATCAATTGAACAGAATAACAAAAAGTTATAAAGTACGGAATCAATTGAACTTTATCAATCAAGTTGACAAAAAGAGAATGAAACAATAGAGAAGATAATTGTTATTGAATTGGCGCATTGGAATGAATTACATGTTCCCTATTTATAGATTTGAGAAACACGCTCCTCAAATCTTATCAAATCTATTCCAAAACAAACTTAGCTAAATAAAAGGAAACAAGATAATATCATATCTCTTCAATGATCTTCTCCTAGAAAACAAAGATATTCTTTTAGATGAAATCTCTTCATTCTTATCTTCAATAATTTCATGCGTATTTGATTTGATCTTTATCTCTTTTGAGCACAAATAGAATCTGTATTTCTTGTTGAGCAGAGTGCGTGTTCTTCAATCTTCCAGACTCTAAATATTACAGACTCTAAATATATAGACTCAAAAAATACAGACTCAAAATACTTTTCAGCCAAGACTTATTTGACACATCAGATTTAAAAAATTCCTAACAAAAATATTTCAAACGATTTTGTTGTTGACGAAAGAATGGCGTGGGTTGAAATATATGGTTTACCTTTATGTGCTTGGAAAGAAAATGCTTATATAAAGGTGGCTAATATATTTGGTGAGTTTATGTTCTTTGAAAGTGAGAAAAATGGTTCTTTGAGATCACTCGTATCGGTACCGCCCTTGGTACCGTGGTTGAATCCGTGGCCTAATGGTGCCGATACTAGCATTCCGCCATTGGGTCCGCGGTTGTAAAACGTGATGGGTTTTTTCGTTGAACGACATTTGAAACCACGGACTGGTGCACTGTATAACGTTTGAAGTTGCAGACTTTGCAAATGGTAAAATAATTTGAACTGCACATTGAGGCTAT
Organism: Rutidosis leptorrhynchoides; assembly: GCF_046630445.1. Classification (NCBI taxonomy): domain Eukaryota; kingdom Viridiplantae; phylum Streptophyta; class Magnoliopsida; order Asterales; family Asteraceae; genus Rutidosis; species Rutidosis leptorrhynchoides. The sequence goes on along the minus strand of NC_092340.1, from coordinate 241,442,522 downwards.
ATATACATGCATGAACACAAACACAACACACACTACAAATCATTTTCAATATATAAAACACACACACTCAAACACTTCTTCTGTTAAAAAATATACACATTCAAACATCAAACTTATGGCTCGTTGTCTTGTTTCTTTGGATGTTTGGTACGGGGGATCACTAAGCGAAGATTGGAAGATGTATATGGACGGGCAGTGCAAGTCGTTCGAGTCACTCGATATCACCTACTGGGACACGGGGCGTTTGTTCGACTACATACGCGAACATGTTGACTTCGAGGCCTCGGATTTTGCTTGGTGTGATCCAGAAACCGATAAGTTTGAGTTTATCACGACCGAAAAAGAATGGCATGAATTTGTCGGGAGAGCCTTACTCAAATGCAACAGAATCGAGTTGTATTGTATTGGTATTTGGACCCGACAATTCAACACCCGACCTCATCCTCAATACCCGCACAACAGTAGCAATGAGGGTTACGTGAGTGATGACACGATCAGGTCGTATAGAACTTATTTTTTTTAGGACTTTGTAGTGGTTTTTTTTTTTTTTAATTTTAGGACTTTGTAATGTTTTTTATTTTTTTATTTTTTAGGAATTTGTAATGCTTTTTTTATTTTTAGGAATTTGTAATGTTTTTTATTTTTTTTTATTTTTAGGAATTTGTAACATTTATTTTTATTAATAAAATGTTTATTATCTAGAATTTTAAATGTTATATATAAGTTAAAAATATAAAAGTTTAATATAAAAAAATAGAGGTGAGATCAAGTAAGAGGTACGTCATGGATGTTAGCAGTTTAGTGGTTGGTTAGTGATGGGAAGTAAGTGCTGATGTGGCGCTGATGTGGCAGTCAGTTATCCCATGACGGACCGTCATGGTTAAGAGTGGTCTAAGTGTTGGGCGTTTATGTATCAACACTAAGATTAAGAATTTTATAAGGAGAATGTTTCGGTGAAAGTTCGCGGTGTAGATTATGATGTTCACATACATGAATTGAGTTCATGGAATATGAAATTTAATCATTTAGATGTCGATTGTGATGACGCCTCTGTGGATCAAATAATGATGAAAAGGAAAATAATGAAGATAATGCATTTGATAACTTTGATCATGAGGATGATTGTAGTGATAATGATCAGATCAATGGAATGGAAGAGAATGATAATATGAATGTTGGTGTTGGTTGTAATGAGAATCAACAAGGAGGGTCAGTGAGTAGTCATTCTTTATCTAAACCTCTGGGAATTTGAAATGTACAAAGATTGGGAATCTAGTGGAGTAAATTTAAGCAATTCGTTTGGAGTTTCAAAAGAGTATGAGATTGAAAAAAATGGTTGAATTGGGTTTGAAGTTGGGATACAACGAAGTTGACTGTCGAAGGTCATTTGTTGCACTCTTTAATTCGAATGGGAGTTTTGTGAAATCAAGATGAATGTTCTTTCTTTGAATATGTAGGGTAGTAAGTTATGGCGTAAAAGGAATTGGGTTCGGGAGTTATGCTGTTCTAATAAAATTCAATTTCTTTGTATTCAAGAAACAAAAATGACGAGGCTTGAACTCTTTAGATTAAAATCGACGTGGGGCAATTTTTCTTTAAAGTATGCGTGTAGTCCATCTAGAGGCATGTCCGGTGGTATTGTTTCTATTTGGGATCCGATGTGTTTTCGCAAAGATAGAATTTGGTGCGATGATAATTTTATAATTGTCAAAGGTAGTGGTGTATGTTACATGATTAACATCTATGGACCTCAAGATCATGTTGCAAAATCTAGACTTTGGTCAAAATTGTTGGATTTTATTCATAATCATGAAGGTTATTTATTCTTATTGGAGATGTGAATGAAGTTAGAAATGAAGGTGATCGACTTGGCTTGGTTTTTAACAGGAATAAAGTCGATGTATTTAACTCTTTTATTACTGATTCTGAATTATTTGAGGTTCCTTTGGGTGGGCGTAAATTCACGTGGATGAATAAACAAGGATCGAAGATGATTTATATAGATAGGGCATTGGTTTCAGAAAATGTTCTAGCTATTTATCCTGATCGATTTGCGTTTGACATCGTTAGAGAGAGGGTGGTCGGATCATACTCCATTGCTTCTTCATAGTATGAAGATCGATTTTGGACCTATTCCGTTCAAATTTTATCATTCTTGGATGCAATATGATGATCTTGAGGAGGTAGTGCAATCGGTTTTTGAGGTGGAAGGTTCGAATGGTATGTCGTTTACCGAAAAATTAAGAGTTGCAAAAGGAAGAATCAAGTCTTGGATTAAGGTGAAAAAACTTGAGAATTTGTCTCGATCAAAACAGATTCTAATTCGGTTAAATGAGATAGAGATATTGATTGAAAATGGTCAAGCATCAGATGAACTTTTACCCGAAAGATTATCTTTATTTCATGAGATGGAAACTGTTAAAAAGAAGGATGATATGGATATCCACCAAAAGGCGAGAATTAAGTGGGATTTAGAGGGAGACAAAAAATCAAAGTTTTTTCATGGCTTGGTTAATCAGAAGAGAAGATATCAAACCGTTAGAGGCATTATGGTTGATGGTGATTGGGTTACGGATTCAAATGGAATTAAAAATGCGTTCTATGAGTTTTATAAAAATAAATTAGATCAAGAACCTAGTCAGTTTTTATTCAGCGAATTGCTCCCTGATAATAGACTAAGGGGAGATGATTGTTCTTGGCTTGAAAGGGATGTTACCGAATCAGAGATTAAGGAAGCGGTAAGGTCTTGTGGTAATGATAAAGTTCCCGGACCCGATGATTTTACGTTTCTTTTCCTAAAGAATTTTTGGGAGATTATCAAAGGTGATTTGTTACGTTCCATTACAGCTTCTTTTAACGATCGTAAGTTGCCTAATGGGTCTTCGTCGGCTTTTATTACTTTGATTTCAAAAGTGGATAATCCGACTATTATAAAGGATTTTCGGCCTATTTCACTTATTGGAGTGTTCTATAAAATTATTTCGAAGTTACTCGCTATCCGTTTAGCTAAGATTGTTGACAAAATTATTAGTGTGGAGCAATCGGCATTTATAGCGGGTCGACAAATCCTTGTCGGACCATTAGTACTTAGTGAAGTGATGGAGTGGTATAAGATGAAACACAAAAAATTAATGTTGCTTAAGGTTGACTTTGAAAAGGCTTATGATTCGGTAAGTTGGAAATACCTTGAAAATATGCTTTATAAGTTTGGTTTTGGTGAAGTTTGGAGAAGTTGGATACAAATGTGTCTAAAGTCGGCTCGAACTTCAATTTTGATTAATGGAAGTCCTACTAAGGAGTTTGGTTTTAAGAGTGGGCTTAGACAAGGAGATCCATTGAGTTCGTTCTTATTTATCACAATTATGGAAGGCCTACATATGGACTTTAAGGCTGCAGTAGAAGCCAATTTCATAAAAGGTGCTAGTGTCGGTGAATCGAATTGTAAGGTTTCACATTTATTCTATGCAGATGATGCCTTACTAATTTCGTAATGGGATGAAGAATCCTTGAAAAATATGATGAGAGTTCTTGACATCTTTTATCTTGCTTCGGGCCTTAAAATTAATATATCGAAGTCTAATGTATATGGGGTTGGTATGTCGAATACGGAGTTGGATTTTGTTGCGAATAGACTTGGATATAGTCGAGGTAGTATGCCTTTTAACTACCTTGGATTACCAATGGGTGCTAATATGAATTTGATTGTGAATTGGAAGCTTCTTATTGAAAAATTTCGAAAGAAGTTGTCAAAGTGGAAGGAAAATATGCTATCAATTGGAGGTAGAGTGACGCTTATTAAATCGGTTCTTGGAAGTCTTGGGATTTATTTTCTATCGTTGTATAAATGCCCGGAGACGGTTCTAAGAGAATTGGAAAAAATTCGTTGTTCATTTTTTTGGGAAAGTCAAGCTGGAAATCATAAGTTATGTTGGGTCAAATGAGAGAATGTGTTAGCCCTTTGGATAAAGGAGGTCTTGGTATAGGGAGTCTTAAAGGCTTCAATATTGCTTTAATGATAAAATGAATATGGAGATTCCGGACGAATTCTAAAGGAATATGGGTGAAGCTTATTCGTGCAATACATGGTTCAAATGGCGGTATGGATGGTCATATTAATGGTAAACTTGGAGTGTGGAAAAATTTGGTTAACGCTTATGTTATGGCTCAAGATAAAAGTATTATTTTTAAAAACCCAAATTCATTTAAGGTAGGAAATGGTAATACTGCTCACTTTTGAAAGGAAAATTGTCATGTTGTTGATATATGGGATAATGGAGAGTGGAAATTAAGTTGGAATCGAGATAGTCTGGGGGGTCGAAATGCAAATTTTCTAAATGAATTATATGCTATGTTGCTTTCTGTTTCGTCGACTTCAGAAGAGGATAAAGTTACATGGGGTCTAAACGGGCATGGTGAGTACACTGTTGCAGGTACTAGGCGATTAATTGATGACAATATTCTTCCATGTTTGCAAAATGGTACAAGGTGGATCAAGTTAATTCCTAAAAAGGTGAACATTTTTATTTGGCGAGTAGCGATTGATAAACTCCCTACAAGATATAATCTTCTTACCGAGGAGTAAATATTCAAGATTTTGGGTGTCCTCATTGCAATTGTGGAGTGGAAGATATAAATCATGTTTTTTTAATTGTGTTGTTGCTAGAGATTTATGGAGAAAAATTGGATTGTGGACTGAGGTGGTGTTTGATCGTTTTGATTCGTGGAATGATTGGTCAAATTGGATCGATAATCGAGCTTGCCCATCTATTACGAAGGATCAGTTGCAAGTTATTGTGGCGACTTTGGTTTGGGTATTTTGGAGGTTTCGAAATGGAGTTATTTTTTTCGTAGTCTAACGTGAGGAGAGACGAGCTATTTGATTCAATTAGAAGTTTCTCTTATTCTTGGTTGTCAAATAGATGTAAATATAAAATAAGTTGCAACAATTGGCTTTTTAAGTCATTGTAGTTTGTATTATTTTCTTTTTTACTTCTAGTTTTTTGCTAGAAGCCGTAATAAAAAATTTCTGTTCAAAAAAAAAATATTATCTAATTATCTAGACTTTTTTGCTCCGTTGGTCCTTCAAATTTACACGAAATTGCAATCCGAGTTCCTCAAGTTTTTTGGTTTTTTTGGATTTTCGAGTCCTTTAAATTTCAAAATTTTGCAATCCGAGTCCCTCCGTCAGTTTGCCGTCTAAATTAGCCGTTAACCCTTGACATGTGCCATGCATGTGAGGGTAAAATCTTCTTTTTACTCTTTTCTTCAACTTTTTTGCTCCGATGGTCCTTTGTTTATACACAAAATTGCAATCTAAGTTCTACAAGTTTTTAATTCAACTTTTTATCTATTTCTTTCATACACTTCATCTCCTTCCTTTACAATTAATTATTCATTAATCCAAAAATCATTCACATAATTATATTTAATATCCAAATGGGTTTCTGATCCAATTTCTTGCATCTGATCATCGAAGTGAACAAATGGGTTTTTGTTTTAGCACTTATTTAAAATTTTAAATTGACGCAATTGCTTAGATTTGGTCATCTGAAGTGAGGGATATTTGGATGTTAAATATAATTATGTGAATGATATATGGATTAATGAATAATTAATTATAAAGGAAGGAGATGATGTAACGACCCGGATTTTTCCGATCGTTTTATACATATAAGATTAATATTTACATAAATTAAACATTACCAACATGATAAGTAATCCAATTTGTTGAGTCTTGTGTTTTCGAAAAGGGAGATGATAAATCCAACATGATTTTTACTTCTTCCAACATCATTTCATTCCTCTTTCCCAAAATATCCTTCAATAAATTACAACAAAAAGTTTTAAAATTTTTACATTAGTTTATCATTAAGGGCATTTTAGACCATTTAAGTGGAAGAAGTAAAAATAATGTTGGATTTATCATCTCCCTTTCGAAAAGAGTTTTACACAACGTTTGACCGTCCAATTTGATCGATGATATCACGAACTATATAACATACGATAATTATTCGATTGTGTACATATACGTATTTATACATATTTAACATGATCTAAGGATGGTTTAACATCTCATTGTGTACTAATAACAATGAGTTATAAGTATACTTTGAGACTACTAACTTAAGTTTTCAAAACGGTAACTATACGTAACGTTCTTTGACATATATACCTATAAATTATAATGCTTATACAAGTATCGTATAAATACGTATTTAATCACTTTTAAAAGGGCTTAAATACATAAAACAATATAAGTATATTCACAAAAGATAATTATATTTGAATTCTCGTTCCGTTTCCTCAAGATTTCTATACGTATACCTAGGGTATATGTACCCGTATTGTACGCAGCTTATAGACTTATTTACTATTGATAAATACCAATTATTAGACCTCAATTATATGTTCTTGGCAGCCTTTGTTAGTCAACAACATGTGGGATCAAGTGTTAACATCTAGGAAGACTTATGAGCTAAAAATCAAAACAAAAATCCTTATATATACATGCATATACACGTTTTACATACACATACATACACTTTCATATCAACTTTCTTTTAAGCTAAATGATCTTCTACACTCTCTTATCTTCAACTTTCAAGTGTTCTTCAAGGTCTTCATAAGTTTCTAGCTTCATAATCAAGGTAAAACTATGTTTAAACTTTGATTCAATTCATGTAAGTTAATTATCTTAAATCAAGATATAAACTTACTTACAACCTTTGTTTCTTTTCATGATTTCACTTCTTAATCTTCCAAGTCATCAAGAACAAGTTCATATCTTGTTTATTGTAACGACCCGCACTTTTTCGATCATTCTATACTTATAAGATTAATATTTACATAAATTAAACCTTGCCAACATGATAAGCAATCCAAATTGTCGAGATTTATATTTCCGAAAAGAATTTTACACAACGTTTGACCGTCTAGTTTGACCAATGATATCACGAACTATACAATATATGATAATTATACGTTTGTGTATATATATGTATATATACATATTTAACATGATTAATGAATGTTTTAATATCTCATTTTGTATTAATAACAACAAGTTATATGTGTATTTTGAAACTACTAACTTAAGTTTTCAAAACGATAACAATACGTAACGTTATTTGACTTAAATACTTAAGACATATAATGTTTATACATATATTGTATAAGTAATGTATTTAATCACTTTTAAGAACTTAAATACATAAAATCATATAAGTGTATTCACAAAAGATAGCTATATTTGAATCCTCATTCCATTTTTCACAAAATTTCTATACGTATACCTAGAGTATTTGTACTCGTATCATACCAAGCTTCTATACGTATTTACTATTGGTATATACACATCAAATCACCACCTAACCAGCCCTTATTCATGCCTTATGTATAAGGTAATTACTTTTGAATCATTGCAAGACTAATTACAAAAATACAAACTAGAATTTTGTCATGTTATCCTTAAAGATCACATTTTTAGGAGTATATATGTATCATCATTTTTGATTCATTTTTACTTCAATCTCTTAACTAAAAACACACACTCTTTCTTACTCTCTAAACTCCATAACAATCCAGCAAAGTTCCATAAAGATCTAGCTTCAAAAACCATACTAAAACACCATAAGAAAACCATACAAAAACACTTCAAGAAAACCCTCCAAGAACACCAACTTACTTCCAATCTTTCATCCACTTCTATCACCCTTTTGATTCTAGCTTCTTACTCCTCTTTTACAGCAAACTTATCCAAGGAACTTGAGGTAGTAACTATGTTCATAACCTTATTCGATTCATATATATATAGCTATCTTATTTTGTGGTACAAAAGTTTAACAACAAGAACATAGTTTGAATGTTTTCAAACTTGTTTGCAAACTAAATAGATCCTTCTAACTTAACTTTTAAAATACTTCAAGACCTGTAATATAACTTATGTATATGCTAATTTAACAAGGTAAAACTTGGTTTTTCAAAGTATAAGTATTTTTAGAAAAATGGTCATTAAATGATTTTGTTGTAACAAAAATGTTTAACTTCATATGTTTCACTAATGTTTCACTTATGCCGTATGATTTTGAATACAAACCAAGGTATTTACAGTTCATAGTCTTAAAGAAGAACTCGATCCAAGAAGATGGCAATTTGAATCAACGAAAACGGATTTGTAACGAAGAAACTATGACCGAAACAAAATTGGTTATCCTAGATCATTTCAACTACGGGATCAATTGGAAAAAAATGATATAAATCACATATTTCTAAGATAACATGATATTTTATATATATGTACTTATAATTCAATTTTATATGGTTCAGGATCACCCGTAAACAATACGAGAAGATTAATCATAAGATCCCATGTTTGTACGCAACACGTCATTTGACAACACCGGTACTTTATGTACGCAACACGTCATTTGACAACACCGGTACCATGGGTCAAGATTAATCTCGACCAACACATATACGATGGGGTTTTATTGATTTCGTTGGGGGTTTTATTTATTTCATTGCGGGTATATTAAACATCTAAAAATGAACCATTAAAATTGAATTACTAACATCGGACTGCTAACTACGGACTAAGGAATTATTCAAAGTATTAAAAGTATAACAAGTATATATTTATAACGTTTGTTTAAAAATGAAAACATATTGATATATTATATATGGATAGGTTCGTGATATCAACCGGAAGACCGAGTCAAAATATATATATCATCAAGACAAGAGTGAGTATATAGTCCCACTTTTAAACTCTAAATATTTCGGGATGAGAATACATGTATTTTATGTTTTACGTTATGGACACAAGTAACTGAAAAATATATTCTACGTTGAGTTGTACCACTGGCATACTTCCCTGTAGCTTGGTAACTAATATTTACAGCGGTATTGTAAACGCGAATCCTGTTGATAGATCTATCGGGCCTGACAACCCCAACCGGACTGGACGACCAGTATTCAACGGTTGCACAGTACTTCGTTTCGTGACTACACTTGGTACGGTGTAGTAAGATTTCATATTAAAGGGAATATGCGACGTGAAAATGTTAAGTATGGTTACCAAGTGCTCAACCACTTAGAATATTTTTATTGAAATGTTTATATACGAAATCTTGTGGTCTATATATATATATTGCTGCGCACTAAACCTATATCTCACCAACTTTATGTTGACGTTTTTAAACATGTTTATTCTCAGGTGATAATTAAAGCTTCCGCTGCATTATGTTGAATCTAAGCAGGATCATGCGTACTCATATTTGTGTCAAAAATAAAACTGCATATCCGAGGACGTGTGTTGTAAAATATGCTAGAAATCGTGTTGTTATTATCATTTGTAAAGTTTGTAAGTCGAAGATTATCGTTAAACGATAATCATCTTTTTATTGTCTAAAGCTTGTAACAAAAATAATGGTTTGGTTTGTAATGTATAATATATGCAGTTTTCCTTTTTAAAAATGTCGCATATAGAGGTCAATACCTCGCAATGAAATCATACGTTATCTAACACGTTCTTATGGTTAAGGACGGGTTATGACATGTGGTATCAGAGCGTTGGTCTTAGCGAACCAGGTCTGCATTAGTGTGTCTAACCGAGAAGCCGTTAGGATACATTAGTAAGTCTGGACTTTGACCGGGTCTGATTTAAAAAAAAAAAACCATTGCTTATCACTGTTGGTTAAAATTTATATGTAAATATTATATAAGTACTAATGGGTTAGTTGTTGTGTGATAGATGTCGAGCTCAAAAATTGTTATCACAATCAACGACTCCGAATCAGAATCTTCAGATGGCGTTCCAGTCATTAACCTGTCCGATGACGAAAATGATATCCTTGGGGAAGACTCACAAATTCCGGATGAACCAACTATAGAGAACCCGGAAAGTGAACCCGAGGAGGAAAGTGAACCCGAGGAGGAAAGTGAACCCGAGGAGGAAAGTGAACCCGAGGAGGAAAGTGAACCCGAGGAAGAAATACAGGAAATTACAAAAGACGAGTTCGAACTAGGAAAGAAACGAAAGGCTAATGAATTAGAAAATCCAAATCCCGAGTTTAATGAGAATGAAGTGGCACCAATTCCACTCAACACTACCACCCCTATCCCCGCTATTCCTATTCGTTCTGTCCCGGCATCCAGTTCTTCAGTCCCACAGCCAAAATATAGGCAGACAGTTAGGATAAGCGTTAAGCAAATCTTTGTGTCTAAACGTCCTAGAAAATAGATCAAACGATGCGCTGCTGTGTCAAACCATGGAACCGAATAATGTTTTGTATAATATTAATAGTGTGGTTTGCTTAATGTTCGATGTAAGATAAGCATATGTAAAATATTGAAGTATGAAATGCAATAATTTTCCATGGTTAAGTATTATTTAGATTGTAGTAATTGATTCTGTACTAAGCTATTAAGTATGAACATTAACGGGTAGGTACTACCCAAGATATAATTATAAAACGCTAATAAGAAGAAAAGGCTTTTATAATAATACCTAGTTCATATTATTAATAAGCTATAATGTACTATAAATACACACTACATCTATAATAATCCATGTGAATAATTATTTTCTTTCATTAGGAAATGGCGCGATTGAATCGAATGACGGAACAAGAACTCGAGGAACTCATCAACCAGCGAGTGAACGACAGAATGTTATGGGTTGAGGCTGCAAGAGCTGCTGCAGTTAATCCAAATCCTCGTGTAGGATGCTCCTACAAGACGTTTCAAGCTTGCAAGCCATCATCATTCAGTGGAACGGAAGGACCTATCGGTTTAACCCGATGGATAGAAAAGATGGAGACGGTGTTCAAAATCAGTGGTTGTGATGAAAAAGACATGACCAAGTTTGCATCGTGCACTTTACAAGATAGTGTACTCACATGGTGGAAGAATTATGTGAAGGCGGTAGGAGGAGATGTAGCTTATGATACTCCATGGGAAGAATTCAAAGCAATGATAATCACCGAGTATTGTCCAAGGAATGAGGTTATTAAGTTAGAAGATGAGTTACGAAGTTTGAAGGTGGTTGGTACTGAAATCACCAACTACAACCAGCGATTCATGGAATTAGTTTTGCTATGTCCTGAATTGGTTCCAACCGAAGAACGGAAGATTGAAATGTACAAAGCTGGTTTGCCCAAAAAGGTCAAGGCAAATGTTACAGCATCGAAACCTAAGACAATTCATGAAGCTATAACCATGGCAAACGAGCTAATGGATCAGGTCATCATGGATAAGAAAGTATCCAATACTGATGTGAAGGTATCAGGTAACAAAAGAAAGTGGAATGGAAGTTATGATCGAGGTAACCAACAACAACCTTATAAGAAACAAGAAACCACAAAAGGTGCGAGTAGTGGTTCAGGTTTTGGTTATAAAGGACAAAGTCCTTTATACAACCGTTGCCACAAACATCACTTTGGTTACTGTAGTGTGTTATGCACCAAGTGTAATCGACAAGGTCATCTTGCGGAAGATTGTAAGGCTCTCGTTACAAATGGCAACAAGACTCCTGCCACCAACGCAAATAGAACTGTTTTGGCTACCATTACTTGTTTTGGTTGTGGAAAACAAGGTCACTATAAGAGTCAGTGCCCGAATCAGAATGGCGGACCTGCACGTGGAAGAGCGTTTGTTATTAATGCTAGAGAGGCACGAGAAGACCCGGAGCTTGTTACGGGTACGTTTACCATTAATAACTTATCAGCATCTATTTTATTTGATACTGGCGCCGATAGAAGTTACGTGTGTATAAATTTTTACACTAAATTGAATTGTTCATCATTACCTCTAGATGCTAAGTACATGATTGAGTTAGCTAATGGTAAACTAATTAAAGCCGATAAAATTTGTCGTGATTGTAAAATAAATTTAGCCGGAGAAACGTTTAAAATCGACTTAATACCCGTAGAATTGGGAGGTTTTGATGTAATAGTCGGCATGGACTGGATGTCCAAAATAGGAGCGGAAGTTGTTTGTGCTAAGAAGGCAATTCGTATTCCTGGTAAGGATAAAATACCGGTGATGATTTATGGAGAGAAGGGTAATTCAAAGCTAAAACTCATTAGCTGTTTGAAAGCCAAGAAGTGTTTAGAAAAGGGAAGAAATATGAATGGACCTCGGAGCAGGAGAACGCATTTCAAATACTGAAGAAGAAGTTAACTACGGCGCCTATTTTATCGTTACCAGAAGGGAACGATGATTTTGAAATATATTGTGACGCTTCGCGACAAGGTTTTGGTTGTGTTCTTATGCAACGAAAGAAAGTAATTGCATTTGCATCCCGACAATTGAAGATTCACGAGCGGAATTATACGACGCATGATCTAGAATTGGGAGCAGTCGTGTTTGCATTGAAGATGTGGAGACACTACTTGTATGGGGTTAAATTCACTGTGTTTACTGATCATAAAAGCCTTCAACATATTTTTGATCAGAAACAATTGAACATGAGGCAACGTAGGTGGGTCGAGTTAATAAACGACTATGATTGTGAAATTCGTTATCATCCCGGGAAGGCGAATGTGGTGGCTGATGCTTTAAGCAGAAAAGAACGAGAACCAATTCGAGTACGAGCGATGAACATAAAAATTCGCATGAATCTCAACTCACAAATCAAAGAAGTTCAACGAGAAGCACTTACTAAAGAAAATATAGGAAATGAAATAATGAAGAAGTATGCGAAGCAACTCGTTATGCGGGAAGATGGAATTCGATATTTTGCAAATCGTATTTGGGTACCGAAGTTGGGTGGATTAAGGAAGTTGATATTGAACGAGGCACATAAGACAAGATATTCGATACATCCTGGAGTTGGAAAGATGTACCAAGATCTTAAGACGCATTATTGGTGGCCTAATTTGAAGACAGACGTTGCAACATATGTTGGGGAATGTTTAACTTGTTCCAAAGTCAAAGCAGAACATCAAAAGCCGTCAGGGTTACTTCAACAACCAGAAATTCCAGAATGGAAATGGGGCGGTATTACCATGGATTTCATCACGAAGTTACCAAAGACTGCCTGGGGATACGACACCATTTGGGTGATTGTTGATCGTCTCACCAAGTCTGCACATTTCTTGCCTATAAAGGAAACAGATAGAATGGAGAAACTATTACGATTGTATATAAAGGAAGTTGTTTCAAGGCATGGAATACCTATTTCCATTATATCCGATCGTGATAGTAGATTTACCTCAAAGTTTTGGCAATCACTACAGGAGGCACTAGGAACTCGGTTGGATATGAGTACCGCATATCATCCACAAACCGATGGACAGAGTGAAAGAACGATTCAGACTCTCGAAGACATGCTCAGGGCATGTGTGATCGATTTTGGAAACGGATGGGATAAATACCTACCGTTAGCAGAATTCTCGTATAATAATAGTTATCATGCGAGCATTGGAGCTGCGCCATTCGAAGCATTGTATGGAAGGAAGTGTAGATCTCCTATCTGTTGGAATGAAGTAGGAGATCGACAATTAACTGGTCCTGAGATCATACATGAAACGACTGAGAAGATAGTGCAAATCAAGGAGAGATTGAAAACAGCCCGTAGTCGCCAAAAGAGCTACGCCGATGTTCGAAGGAAACCATTAGAGTTTCAGGTCGGGGACATGGTTATGCTAAAGGTGTCACCTTGGAAAGGTGTAATACGTTTCGGCAAAAGGGGTAAACTGAACCCAAGGTACGTAGGCCCGTTCAAGATCATCGAACGCATTGGACCGGTAGCTTATCGACTCGAGTTACCGCAACAACTCGCCGGAGTACATAATACCTTTCACGTCTCAAACCTTAAGAAATGTCTTGCAAAGGAAGACCTCACCATTCCTCTTGAAGAAATCCATGTCGACGAGAAACTACAATTCGTCGAAGAACCAATCGAAATCATGGACCGTGAAGTTAAACAGCTCAAACAGAGTAATATACCGATTGTTAAGGTTCGTTGGAATGCTAGAAGAGGTCCCGAGTTTACTTGGGAACGAGAGGATCAGATGAAACGAAAGTATCCGCACTTGTTTCTCGATGACGCAAAATAGGTACAATTTTAAAATTTCGGGACGAAATTTATTTAACGGGGAGGTAATGTAACGACCCGCACTTTTTCGATCATTCTATACTTATAAGATTAATATTTACATAAATTAAACCTTGCCAACATGATAAGCAATCCAAATTGTCGAGATTTATATTTCCGAAAAGAATTTTACACAACGTTTGACCGTCTAGTTTGACCAATGATATCACGAACTATACAATATATGATAATTATACGTTTGTGTATATATATGTATATATACATATTTAACATGATTAATGAATGTTTTAATATCTCATTTTGTATTAATAACAACAAGTTATATGTGTATTTTGAAACTACTAACTTAAGTTTTCAAAACGATAACAATACGTAACGTTATTTGACTTAAATACTTAAGACATATAATGTTTATACATATATTGTATAAGTAATGTATTTAATCACTTTTAAGAACTTAAATACATAAAATCATATAAGTGTATTCACAAAAGATAGCTATATTTGAATCCTCATTCCATTTTTCACAAAATTTCTATACGTATACCTAGAGTATTTGTACTCGTATCATACCAAGCTTCTATACGTATTTACTATTGGTATATACACATCAAATCACCACCTAACCAGCCCTTATTCATGCCTTATGTATAAGGTAATTACTTTTGAATCATTGCAAGACTAATTACAAAAATACAAACTAGAATTTTGTCATGTTATCCTTAAAGATCACATTTTTAGGAGTATATATGTATCATCATTTTTGATTCATTTTTACTTCAATCTCTTAACTAAAAACACACACTCTTTCTTACTCTCTAAACTCCATAACAATCCAGCAAAGTTCCATAAAGATCTAGCTTCAAAAACCATACTAAAACACCATAAGAAAACCATACAAAAACACTTCAAGAAAACCCTCCAAGAACACCAACTTACTTCCAATCTTTCATCCACTTCTATCACCCTTTTGATTCTAGCTTCTTACTCCTCTTTTACAGCAAACTTATCCAAGGAACTTGAGGTAGTAACTATGTTCATAACCTTATTCGATTCATATATATATAGCTATCTTATTTTGTGGTACAAAAGTTTAACAACAAGAACATAGTTTGAATGTTTTCAAACTTGTTTGCAAACTAAATAGATCCTTCTAACTTAACTTTTAAAATACTTCAAGACCTGTAATATAACTTATGTATATGCTAATTTAACAAGGTAAAACTTGGTTTTTCAAAGTATAAGTATTTTTAGAAAAATGGTCATTAAATGATTTTGTTGTAACAAAAATGTTTAACTTCATATGTTTCACTAATGTTTCACTTATGCCGTATGATTTTGAATACAAACCAAGGTATTTACAGTTCATAGTCTTAAAGAAGAACTCGATCCAAGAAGATGGCAATTTGAATCAACGAAAACGGATTTGTAACGAAGAAACTATGACCGAAACAAAATTGGTTATCCTAGATCATTTCAACTACGGGATCAATTGGAAAAAAATGATATAAATCACATATTTCTAAGATAACATGATATTTTATATATATGTACTTATAATTCAATTTTATATGGTTCAGGATCACCCGTAAACAATACGAGAAGATTAATCATAAGATCCCATGTTTGTACGCAACACGTCATTTGACAACACCGGTACTTTATGTACGCAACACGTCATTTGACAACACCGGTACCATGGGTCAAGATTAATCTCGACCAACACATATACGATGGGGTTTTATTGATTTCGTTGGGGGTTTTATTTATTTCATTGCGGGTATATTAAACATCTAAAAATGAACCATTAAAATTGAATTACTAACATCGGACTGCTAACTACGGACTAAGGAATTATTCAAAGTATTAAAAGTATAACAAGTATATATTTATAACGTTTGTTTAAAAATGAAAACATATTGATATATTATATATGGATAGGTTCGTGATATCAACCGGAAGACCGAGTCAAAATATATATATCATCAAGACAAGAGTGAGTATATAGTCCCACTTTTAAACTCTAAATATTTCGGGATGAGAATACATGTATTTTATGTTTTACGTTATGGACACAAGTAACTGAAAAATATATTCTACGTTGAGTTGTACCACTGGCATACTTCCCTGTAGCTTGGTAACTAATATTTACAGCGGTATTGTAAACGCGAATCCTGTTGATAGATCTATCGGGCCTGACAACCCCAACCGGACTGGACGACCAGTATTCAACGGTTGCACAGTACTTCGTTTCGTGACTACACTTGGTACGGTGTAGTAAGATTTCATATTAAAGGGAATATGCGACGTGAAAATGTTAAGTATGGTTACCAAGTGCTCAACCACTTAGAATATTTTTATTGAAATGTTTATATACGAAATCTTGTGGTCTATATATATATATTGCTGCGCACTAAACCTATATCTCACCAACTTTATGTTGACGTTTTTAAACATGTTTATTCTCAGGTGATAATTAAAGCTTCCGCTGCATTATGTTGAATCTAAGCAGGATCATGCGTACTCATATTTGTGTCAAAAATAAAACTGCATATCCGAGGACGTGTGTTGTAAAATATGCTAGAAATCGTGTTGTTATTATCATTTGTAAAGTTTGTAAGTCGAAGATTATCGTTAAACGATAATCATCTTTTTATTGTCTAAAGCTTGTAACAAAAATAATGGTTTGGTTTGTAATGTATAATATATGCAGTTTTCCTTTTTAAAAATGTCGCATATAGAGGTCAATACCTCGCAATGAAATCATACGTTATCTAACACGTTCTTATGGTTAAGGACGGGTTATGACATTTATTCATTAACTTTCTTCATCATACTTGAGGTATAACCTTGGTTCATCATCTTGTTCAATTCATATATAACTATCTTACTACAAATATATAAAAACAAGAACATAGTTTGAATGATTTCAAACTTGTTCGCAAACTAAAAAGATCCTTCTAACTTGACTTTTAAAACACTTCCAGACCTGTAATATGTCATAATGATATGCTAACTTAACAAGATATAACTTGATTTTACAAAGAACACCTTAAAACTGAATCTACGTCATCAGAGTGCAACCGGGGGCTGTTTTGGGTTGGATAATTAAAAACCATCTTAAACTTTGAGTTGGAAGTTTATATTTTGGAAAAATGATATTTCCAATGAATATGTTAAAATATAAAAATCTCATGGTGTAAACTAATCATATATTTGCTAATTAATATGATATTTTATATATATTTAGTCATGATTTGATTTTATATATTTCAGGACCACCCGTAAACAACACGTGAAGATTAATTATAAGACCTCATGATTGTACACAACACGTCATTTGACAATACGGTACTTTGGGTCACGATTTTAAATCATAAGACACCATGTACACGATACGCCATTTGACAACACGATACCATGGGTCAAGATTAATTCTGATCAATACGAATACGATGGGGTCTTTATTTTATTAAGCAACTAATTGTGGACCACTAACATCGGATTGCTAACTACGGTCTAATAGATATTAAAAGTATTATAAGTATATATGTAACAATTATTTGAAAAGAAAACATGTTGATATATTATATATGGTTAGGTTCGTGATATCTATCGGAGACCAGGTCGTGTTATATATCTTCAAGACAAAAAGTGAGTATATAGTCCCACTTTTAAACTCTAAATATTTCGGGATGAGAATACATGCATTTTATGATTTACGTTATGGACACACGTGATTAAAAATATATTCTACGTTGAGTTGTACCACTGGCATACTTCCCTGTAGCTTGGTAACCCCAACCGGACTGGACGACCAGTATTCAACGGTTGCACAGTACTTCGTTTCGGTGACTGCACTTGGTACGGTGTAGTGAAATTTCATAATAAAGGGAATATACGACGTTGATTAAATGTTAAGTATGGTTATCAAGTGCTCAACCGCTTAGAATATTTTTGATTAAAACGTTTAAGTATATGAAATCTTGTGGTCTATATTTATAACGCTGCTAGCATTAAACCTATATCTCACCAACTTTATGTTGATATTTTAACCATGTTTATTCTCAGGTGATAAATAAAAGCTTCCGCGGCATTATGCCGAATTTAAGCAAGATTTGGAGTATGCATATTTGTGTCAAAAATAAAACTGCATATCGAAAGATTTGTAATGTGAAATATGTTGGAAAACGTATTGTTATTATCAAATGTAAAGTTTGTAAGACTAAGATTATCGCTAAACGATAATCATTATTATGTTGTTTAAATCCTTTGGTTGTAATAAAGGTTATGGTTTGTATTATAAAAACGAATGCAGATTTTGAAAAAATGTCGCATATAGAGGTCAATACCTCGCAATGAAATCATATGTTATTGTATTCATCCTTATGGATTGGGACGGGTTGTCTCATGTGGTATCAGAGCGGTGGTCTTAGCGAACCATATTTTTGCATAAAACGTGTCTAAACTAGTTTTTGATGCATTAGTGAGTCTGGACTTTGACCGTGACTGATTTCGAAAATTATTGCTTATCATTGTTGGTTAAAAATTAATATGTAAATATTATGTGGTACTAACGTGCTAGTTCTTGTGTGATAGATGTCTGGCTCAAAATTTGTTATCACATTCAGCGACTCCGGACCAGAATCCCCAGATAGTGTTCCAGTCATTAACCTATCCGACGATGAAAACGACACCTTTTGGGAAGACTCATAATTTCCGGATGAACCAATTGAAGAGGAACCGGAAAGTGATCCTGAGGAGGAAAAAATACAGGAAATTACGAAAGACAAGTTCGAACAAGGAAAGAAACGAAAGGCTACTGAATTGGAAAATTCAAATCCCGAGTTTAGTGAGGATGTTGTGACATCAACTCCACCAAATACTACCACCCCTATTTCCGTTATTCCTATTAGTTCTATCTCGGCATTCAGTTCTTCGGCCCCTCAGCCAAAACGCAGGGAGACAGCCAGGATAAGCGTTAAGCAATTTTTTTGAACACAAACGTTTTGGGTTAAATGATGCGCTGTTGTTTTAAACCATGGGATCATATAATGTTTTGTATAATATTACTAGTGTGGTTTGCTTAATGTTTGATGTAAGATAAGCATATGTAAAATAGTGAAGTGTGAAATGCAATAATTTTCCATGGTGAAGTATTATTTGGATGGTTGTAATTAATTTCCGTACTAAGCTATTAAGTATGAACTTTAACGGGTAGGTACTACCCTAGATATAATTATAAAATGTTAATAGGAAGAAAAGGCTTTTATAATAATAACTGGTTCATATTATTAATAAGCTACGATGTACTGTAAATACACACTACATCTATAATATTCTATGTGAATAATTATTTTTTTCATTCTTATTGAAGAATATGGCGCGATTGAACCGAATGACGGAACAAGAAATCGAGGAACTCATCAATCAGCGAGTGAATGACAGAATGTTGGTCGAGGCTGCAAGAGATGCTGCAGTTAACCCAAATCCTCGTGTTGGATGCACCTACAAAACTTTTCAAGGTTGCAAGCCCTCATCATTCAGTGGAACAGAAGGACCGATCGGTTTAACCCGGTGGATCGAAAAGATTGAGTCTGTGTTTAAAATCAGTGGTTGTATTGAGAAGGACATGACCAAGTATGCATCGTGCACCTTACAAGATAGTGCACTCACGTGGTGGAAAAACCATGTGAAGGCCGTAGGAGGAGATGTAGCTTATGATACTCTATGGGAAGAATTCAAAACAATGCTAATCAACGAGTGTTGTCCAAGGAACGAGGTTAGGAAGTTGGAAGCTGAACTACGAAGCCTGAAAGTTGTTGGTACTGAACTCACCAACTACAATCAGCGATTCATGGAATTAGCTTTGCTATGTCCTGAATTGGTACCAACCGAAGAACGGAAGATAGAACTGTACAAGGATGGGTTGCCTAAAAATTTCAAGGCAAATGTTACAGCATCGAAACCCAAGACTATTCATGAAGCCATCACCATGGCAAACGAGTTGATGGACCAGATTATTCTGGATAAGAACACTGATGTCAAGACATCGGAAAACAAAAGAAAGTGGGAAGGTAATCATCAACAATCCAACAAGAAACTGTAACAACCCAACCCGATAACCGACCATAAACAGTCCCAAAAAAAATTTTAAAAGCTGCTGGACAGGGGAGTGCACGGCGCACATCCCCTATAGTGCGCGGCGCGCATAGAGCATTCCAGCTTCTGTCCGAACTGTTTTTAACACACAAAAAGATGGACCACTTCCTGACATTTTTAGACCGAACGCTTTTCACAACAAACTTATATATGTAAAACTAACACGAACCAAACATAAAAATGATGTTTTACAAGCGGGGCCCACACGACCCAAAATACAAGTTTAGAGTTTCGACCACCAAAAAGTTTAAGTTCCAAACTACACAATGAGCATGGCGTTTGGGATTAAACTACCCAACTACCGGTCAAACTCCAAGAGCTACTAAAGCCAAAAGCGTCCCCTAGCATCAAGCGGGATCTCTAGTCCAATACGATGCCGTTACCCTTGTCCAAAACCGAACCTATAAAATGGTAAACAATGAGAGGGTAAGCAAAGCTTAGTGAATGCAATAATTATACGAATACATATATAATTATACCTACTTGCATACACTTACACAAACCGCAAACGTGCTAGCAACACAATTAGCTTATCGTCACATTAACAAGCTATAATCTCCAATACCACAAGCTAGCAACAACCGCATACTAATATAACTCGAAATGATATAATATGCTTACAACACAAGTAACCATGGTCGACCAATAGTACAAGGGAACGGCGCTCGCGAAAACGCCATCGGTGTTCATAACATCCATTAGGGCACTTAACACCTCGCACCACTAACCCCTAGGGTGGCACCTTAACACCTCGGCACATCACCCCGAGTGGCATCTTAACACCTCGATGCAACACTCATTATTTTATGGAGTGGTGTCTTAACACCTCGACACTACACTCCTAGGTGGCATCTTAACACCTCGATGCTACACCCGAGTGGCATCTTAACACCTCGATGCTACACCCTTCACGTGAAACGTGGTGTCTTAACACCTCGACACTACACCTTTCACGCTACAACAAATAGATACATTATATACATACGCATATAATTATTCCACTCACCTTAACAATTAGATGACGATTTCAACCTCCACAAGCTTCAAAGCAAAGTACCTAATATAATAAGTACTTGATCAACACACAAGCTAAGTGGACTCAATACTAACACTTACACATGAGCATTTAATGACTTAATGTATTAAATCGCCCATTTATACCAAAACCGCCCAATTAAAGTCAAGACCACCACTAATCACTTAAAAGCTAGTGATTAAGGTCCAACAACACCAACTAATACATAATTAGGGTAATTCATACCCATCTTTCCAAACTAGGTCAATTTATTACCCAAATAACCATTTTAAGACAACACACCCATTTCGGGTCATCCACTAACTAACCAACACCCATTTACTAAATAACTAGGTGTGTTAGCAATTAACTCACCAATTAGGGTTCATAAACATCATTTAATACTTTGAAACCCTAGACTAGTCACCAATTAGTATTCAAGACTCAATTTTACCCGAGAACACCCAAAATCACCAATAATGGGTTTTGTGTTTATCATTTACTCAAACCCTAACCCTTACACTAAATCAATGTAAGGAAAATAAAATTAGAACATACCACAACTACCACAACGAAGCTAGAGATAAGATGAACGACTTTAATGCTTGAACTTTAACCCAAAACAAGCTCCTTCCTCTTGAATTTAAGCTTTCTCTCTCAAAAATCACAATCTCTCTATAGAATTAAAGTTAAAGTGATAAGGTTGTTGATAATGGAGTAATGGTGCTCCACAAACTGACCTATCTGTCTTTAACCCGTCCATAAGTGAATTTACCAAAATGCCCATCAAAATATCTGATTTAAAAAGCTAGAACCCGGCTACAGTAAGGGTGCGCGGCGCGCACTAGGCTCAGCTCACTCGGTGACTTCTGTTTAACTGCACAACATCACCCACACTCTATGTAACATATTTACACTGCTGTACAAACTGATTAGGGTCTTACAACTCTCCCCCACTTATTCGGAGTGCGTCCTCACTATCCAAGCCGCATGACAAGAGGGAAGATAAACCAACACGAATTCTTCGGGCTCCCAAGTAAACTCGGAACCTATACTTTGACGCCATTGGACTTTAAAAGTCCTCACCTCTTTATTTCTCAATTTCTTAACCTTTTCATCGAGTATAGCAATCGGCTCCTCAACATACTCCAACTTGTTATTTAGCTCAATATCGTCTAACGACACCCAAGATGAATCATCCGCAAGACACTTACGGAGATGGGAAACATGAAAGGTATTATGGATCCCCGCAAGTTCTTTGGGTAATTCCAAACGATACGTGACTTCACCAACACGAGCTAAAACTTTAAAGGGACCAATAAACTGAGGAGCTAACTTTCCCCGTTTTCGAAATCGAATAATACCCTTCCATGGCGAAACCTTAAGCATCACCATATCGCCTTCTAGAAATTCGATCGTTCGTCTACGTTTGTCGGCATACGACTTTTCTCTATCTTGAGCCTTTCTTAAATGTTCCCGAATAATATCAATCTTGTTATTCGTCACTAAAACCAAATCGGTACTCCCGATTTCTCTTTGACCCACTTCTCCCCAACAAATGGGAGTTCGACACCTCCATCCATAAAGCATTTCGTAAGGTGGAATCCCGATACTAGTATGATAACTATTATTGTACGAGAATTCCACCAAAGGCAAATGCTCATCCCAACTACCACCGAAGTCAATGATGCACGCCCGTAGTATATCTTCCAAAGTTTGATTCGTACGTTCGGTTTGACCGTCCGTTTGAGGATGATACGCCGTGCTCAACTTCAATTGCGTACCCATATCTTCATGAAACTTTTCCCAAAACCGAGATGTAAAACGGGTATCTCGATCCGAAATAATAGATATAGGAACCCCATGTCGAGCGACCACTTCCTTGATAAACAACTTAGCCAAGGTCTCCGACGATATCGCTTCTTTAATGGGAAGAAACAAAGCACTTTTCGTCAACCAATCAACTATTACCCAAATCAAGTCAAATTGGGTCCTCGCCGTCTTAGGTAACTTTGTGATGAAATCCATGGTAATGTGCTCCCATTTCCATTTCGGGATTTCTAACGGTTGCAACTTACCATACGGCTTTTGGTGCTCGGCTTTAACTTGCAAACAAGTAACACATTGTTCAACATATTTTACAACATCACGCTTCATGCCCGGCCACCAATAATCTTTCTTCAAGTCAAGATACATTTTCGTCGCGCCCGGATGAATGGAATATTTTGACTTATGTGCTTCATCAAGTAGCACTCGTCGGTAATCACCCATCTTAGGCACCCACACCCTTCCTTGGAAAGACAACAAACCACGCGGACCCATAGTAATAAACTCCGATTGGCCCATGATTCGCTCCGTATGCTTGTTGTGAACATAAGCCTCTATTTGAATCTCACCAAGCTTTTCAAGAAAATCGTTGGTAATAATCAAACGTAACGATCCAACTCGTATCGCCGGATGTCGACTCTTTTGACTCAACGCATCCGCGATAACGTTCGCCTTACCCGGATGATAAAGTATCTCACAATCATAGTCTTTCACCACATCCATCCACCTACGTTGGTGATAATTCAAATCTCGTTGATTAAAGAGATGTTTCAAACTCTTATGATCCGAATAAATCGTACACTTGACACCATACAAGTAATGTCGCCAAATTTTCAACGCGTGCACAATCGCCGCCAACTCAAGATCATGAGTCGGTACCTCGTTTCATGTTCCTTTAATTGTCGAGAGGCATAAGCGATGACTTTACCTCTTTGCATTAGAACACACCCGAGACCATTTAAGGAAGCATCATAATAAACCACCATGTCTTCAACACCTTCCGGTAACACTAACACCGGAGCTTGACACAACTTCTCTTTTAACAATTGAAAAGCAATTTCTTGCTCGTTCTCCCAAACAAACCTCGCATTCTTCCTTGTCAATTTCGTCAACGAAGAAGCGATCTTAGAAAAATCTTGGATAAACCGACGATAATAACCGGCCAATCCGAGAAAACTTCGGATTTCTGTAGGCGTAGTCGGTCGTCCCCAACTCTTCACCGTCTCGATCTTCCCCGGATCTACTTGAATACCGTTTTCGTTCACAATATGACCAAGGAATTGAACTTCCCTTAGCCAAAATTCACATTTGGAGAACTTTGCATACAACTTCTCCTTTCGTAGCGTCTTCAATACTTCACGCAAATGATGTTCATGTTCGTTCATACTTTTCGAGTAGACTAGTATGTCGTCAATGAACACTATTACCGACTTGTCCAACATAGGTTGGCACACTCGGTTCATAAGATCCATGAATGCCGTCGGTGCATTTGTAAGAAAGAAAGGCATCACAACAAACTCAAAATGCCCATAACGCGTTCGAAAGGCCGTTTTCTCAATGTCTTCCTCACGGACCCGCATTTGGTGATAACCGGACCGTAGGTCGATCTTAGAGAAATACGTTGCACCTTGAAGTTGATCAAATAAATCGTCAATCCTAGGTAATGGATAACGATTCTTGATCGTCACTTTATTCAACTCACGGTAATCAATGCACATACGCATACTACCATCTTTCTTCTTCACAAATAACACCGGAGCGCCCCATGGCGAAGCAATCGGTCGAATAAAACCCTTCTCGAGCAACTCTTGGGTTTGATTTAAAAACTCTTGCATTTTCGTTGGTGTTAAACGATAAGGAGTTTTAGCAATGGGAGTAGCTCCCGGAACCAACTCAATACGAAACTCAACTTGTCTTTCCGCCGGAACACCAGGTAATTCGTCCGAAAAAACGTCTTCGAATTCACTAACAACCGGAATTTCACGAATAGGTGGTGGCTCATTGCGAGTATCAACAACATGAGCAAGGAAAGCCATGCCACCGGTAACAACAAAACGACGTGCCCGTGCAAAAGTGCATATCGGCACCGGTCTCCTTCGCTTATCACCATGAATAATTAACTCTCCCCCACTTAGGGTCTTTACACGAATAAACTTATCATGGCATGCAATATCGGCTCTATTTCGATCGAGCCAATCCATACCAACAACGATATCAAAATCGCCCAAAGTCATAGGGGTGAGATCAATTTTAAAGTTTTCGGCACCAAAAATGACATCACAATTCTTACACACATCAACCACTAGCACTGTCTTGCCGTCCGCTATTTCGACTTCTATCGGACGACTTAACTTAGCTAACGGTCTATTAAGTTTAGGAACAAATTTAGGAGACACAAACGACAAATTTGCACCGCTATCGAAAAGAATCCTCGCCGGATTAGAATTAACCATGAAAGTACCTGAGACAACTTCGTTCGATTGTTTGGCTTCATCATTAGTCATCAAGTAGTTGCCACCCCTAGCCATACCTGCCACCTTCTCTAACCGCTTCACATTGTCGTTTCGCAAGTCGGGACAATCCGGCTTCTTATGCCCTTCTTTGCCGCAATTAAAACAAGTGACTTTGTTTCCGGAAGATGGTTTCGGACACTCACGAGCCATATGACCCGGTTGCCCACAATTGTAGCACGTATAAGAAAACCCACCAGTAGTGCCCTTCTTTGCACTATTGACACTTTCGGCCCCCCTCTTGCTCTTGCTCTTCTTGCTTGAGGCGTTAGAGTAACTAAAACCTTCAAACTTTCTTTTGGAAAACATGAAATCACTCTTTCTTGGAACCTCCAGCTCAAAACCCCGAGCCAACTCGAACAATTCATCAAAAGACTTAGCCATACCCCGACTAATCTTCCCCTTGTACTCATCATTCAAAGTACGGTAGAAATCCTTCATGAGCTTATGATCATCACCAACATATTCCGGGCAAAAACGAGTCTTTGCCAAGAATGTGGACTTGAGGATAACCAAATCCATGGAACCTTGTTGCAAATGGTGCAACTCGTCCCGGATTCTATCGAGGTCGGAAGAAGTTCGGTATTCTTTGAAAAATTCTTTCTTGAACTCTTCCCAAGTCAAGCCCATACATTGTTCTTCACCATACAAGTTGATTTTATCATCCCACCACAACTTAGCTTCTTCGCGTAACATGCTAGAACCATACCTCGTCTTCTTTTCGGGAGGACATTCCGCGGTACGGAAAGCTCCCTCAATATCGGAGATCCAACATGTACTTTTTAAAGGATCCCGCACCCCATTAAACATCGGGGGTTGAGCATCCTTGAAGTTCTTGTAGTGGAAGTCCCGCCTTCCTTCACCTCCTTCACCGCGAGGATAGATATTCCTAGCGTCAAGGGCCTCTTCGATAGTGGCCTTCATTCTTTCATTTATCAAATCGGTCACCTGCCCATCGACCGAATCTTGAAAGACCTTTCGGACGTCCGTAAGAAAATCCGCTTTTAACTTTTTAAAGACGGCCTCAACCTTGGCCGAAAACTCGGCGTCCTTGCTTGTACTTCCGTTATCATGATCGGGACCGTTTCTCGTCTTCATTCTATAAAACAAAATAGGTTAAACCACAAAAACGAAAGGACAATTACATATGTATATACATATATGCCACACTACTGCATCTCGCTCAACAATCGTCGTACATTGCTTGTTTAACACAATTTGCGCCCATAACAATGGTAGCTAATCATTGTTACGCGAGCACGTCGCATTAACTTGCTAGTACAACGTCCATCTCGCTCGATGCCCGCTAAACATACATAACAATTAGCGCATGATTAGTTTACATAAACCTATGCACTAACCATCCCGATCCGACCCAAATTCCTACAAGTCCCGCATACACGCGCACACAAAAGTCTAAATCTAGGCGCCTATCTCAAGTCACCTAAATCCCTTAGACCATGCTCTGATACCACTTGTAACAAACCAACCCGATAACCGACCATAAACAGTCCCAAAAAAAAAATTTTAAAAGCTGCTGGACAGGGGAATGCGCGGCGCGCATCCCCTATAGTGCGCGGCGCGCACAGAGCATTCCAGCTTCTGTCCAAACTGTTTTTAACACACAAAAAGATGGGCCACTTCCCGACATTTTTAGACCAAACGCTTTTCACAACAAAGTTATATATGTAAAACTAACACGAACCAAACATAAAAATGATGTTTTACAAGCGGGGCCCACACGACCCAAAATACAAGTTTAATACAAGTTTAGAGTTTCGACCACCAAAAAGTTTAAGTTCCAAACTACACAATGAGCATGGCGTTTGGGATTAAACTACCCAACTACCGGTCAAACTCCAAGAGCTACTAAAGCCAAAAGCGTCCCCTAGCATCAAGCGGGATCTCTAGTCCAATACGATGCCCTTACCCTTGTCCAAAACCGAACCTATAAAATGGTAAACAACGAGAGGGTAAGCAAAGCTTAGTGAATGCAATAATTATACGAATACATATATAATTATACCTACTTGCATACACTTACACAAACCGCAAACGTGCTAGCAACACAATTAGCTTATCGTCACATTAACAAGCTATAATCTCCAATACCACAAGCTAGCAACAACCGCATACTAATATAACTCGAAATGATATAATATGCTTACAACACAAGTAACCATGGTCGACCAATAGTACAAGGGAACGGCGCTCGCGAAAATGCCATCGGTGTTCATAACATCCATTAGGGCACTTAACACCTCGCACCACTAACCCCTAGGGTGGCACCTTAACACCTCGGCACATCACCCCGAGTGACATCTTAACACCTCGATGCAACACTCATTATTTTACGGAGTAGTGTCTTAACACCTCGACACTACACTCCTAGGTGGCATCTTAACACCTCGATGCTACACCCGAGTGGCATCTTAACACCTCGATGCTACACCCTTCACGTGAAACGTGGTGTCTTAACACCTCGACACTACACCTTTCACGCTACAACAAATAGATACATTATATACATACGCATATAATTATTCCACTCACCTTAACAATTAGATGATGATTTCAACCTCCACAAGCTTCAAAGCAAAGTACCTAATATAATAAGTACTTGATCAACACATAAGCTAAGTGGACTCAATACTAACACTTACACATGAGCATTTAATGACTTAATGTATTAAATCGCCCATTTATACCAAAACCGCCCAATTAAAGTCAAGACCACCACTAATCACTTAAAAGCTAGTGATTAAGGTCCAACAACACCAACTAATACATAATTAGGGTAATTCATACCCATCTTTCCAAACTAGGTCAATTTATTACCCAAATAACCATTTTAAGACAACACACCCATTTCGGGTCATCCACTAACTAACCAACACCCATTTACTAAATAACTAGGTGTGTTAGCAATTAACTCACCAATTAGGGTTCATAAACATCATTTAATACTTTGAAACCCTAGACTAGTCACCAATTAGTATTCAAGACTCAATTTTACCCAAGAACACCCAAAATCACCAATAATGGGTTTTGTGTTCATCATTTACTCAAACCCTAACCCTTACACTAAATCAAAGTAAGGAAAATAAAATTAGAACATACCACAACGAAGCTAGAGATAAGATGAACGACTTTAATGATTGAACTTTAACCCAAAACAAGCTCCTTCCTCTTGGATTTAAGCTTTCTCTCTCAAAAATCACAATCTCTCTCTAGAATTAAAGTTAAAGTGATAAGGTTGTTGATAATGGAGTAATGGTGCTCCACAAACTAACCTATCTGTCTTTAACCCGTCCATAAGTGAATTTACCAAAATGCCCATCAAAATATCTGATTTAAAAAGCTGGAACCCAGCTACAGTAAGGGTGCGCGGCGCGCTCCCTTTAGTGTGCGCGGCGCGCACTAGGCTCAGCTCACTCAGTGACTTCTGTTTAACTGCACAACATCACCCACACTCTATGTAACATATTTACACTGCTGTACAAACTGATTAGGGTCTTACAGAAACAAGAAACCACGCAAGGTGCGGGTAGTGGTTCAAGCTCAGGTTACAAAGGACGAAATCCTTTATGTAACAGATGCCACAAACATCACTCTGGTTATTGTAATGTGGTGTGCAACAATTGTAATCGAAGGGGTCATCTTGCTGAAGATTGTAGGATTCCCGTTACAAATACAAATGGCACCAAGACTCCTGCCACCAATGCAAATAGAACTGCCCTGGCCACTGTTACTTGTTATGGATGTGGGAAACAGGGTCACATTAAGAACCAGTTCCCGAATCCAGAGAAGAATAACGGACCTGCACGTGAAAGAGCATTTATTATTAATGCTAGAGAGGCGTGTGAAGACCCGGAGCTTGTTACGGGTACGTTTACCATTAATAACTTATCAGCATCTATTATATTTGATACTGGTGCCGATAGAAGTTACGTGTGTAGAGACTTTTACGCTAAATTGAATTGTTCATCATTACCTCTAGATGCTAAGTACATGATTGATTTAGCTAATGGTAAACTATTTAAAGCCGATAAAATTTGACGTGATTGTAAAATAAATTTAGCCGGAGAAACGTTTAAAATTGATTTGATACCCGTAGAATTAGGAAGTTTTGACGTAATAGTCGGCATGGACTGGATGTCCAAAATAGGAGCCGAAGTTGTGTGTGCCAAGAAGGCAATTCGCATTCCTCGTAAGGATAAAATGCCAGTAATGATTTATGGAGAGAAGGGTAACTCAAAGTTAAAACTCATTAGCTATTTGAAAGCTCAAAAGTGCTGCGAAGAAAGGGTGCTATGCTATCCTAGCACATGTTAATAAAGTCAAAATGAAAGAAAAAGAGAAGTGCATCAACGACGTGCCTGTGGCAAGAGATTTTCCTGAAGTCTTTCCGGAAGAGTTGCCAGGATTACCTCCATTTAGATCTATAGAATTTCAAATAGATCTAGTACCAGGAGCTGCACCAGTGGCTCGTGCTCCATACAGACTTGCACCATCTGAGATGAAAGAGTTACAAAGCCAGTTACAAGAATTACTGGACCGTGGTTTCATTCGACCGAGCACTTCACCGTGGGGAGCTCCGATTTTATTCGTCAAGAAGAAAGATGGATCCTTCTGAATGTGTATAGATTACCGTGAATTAAATAAGTTAACTATCAAGAATCGGTATCCATTACCGAGAATTGACGACTTATTTGATCAACTGCAAGGATCATGTGTTTACTCGAAAATCGACCTAAGATCGGGCTATCATCAACTACGCGTCAAAGAAGAAGATATTTCAAAAACTGCTTTCCGGACACGCTACGGTCATTACGAATTTTTGGTCATGCCGTTTGGATTTACAAATGCGCCAGCTGTATTCATGGACCTCATGAATCGAGTTTGTAGTCCGTATTTAGATAAGTTTGTTATCGTTTTCATTGACGATATTCTCATCTATTCCAAAAATGAGCAAGAGCATGAGCAGCATTTAAGGTTGGTATTAGAATTGTTAAGAAAAGAACAGTTATACGCAAAATTTTCTAAGTGTGCGTTTTGGTTGAAAGAGGTGCAATTTCTTGGTCACGTTGTTAGTAGCAAAGGAATTCAGGTTGATCCAGCTAAAATTGAGGCCATTGAAAAATTGGAGACTCCTAAGACACCAACACAAATACGTCAATTTTTGGGCTTAGCTGGTTATTATAGAAGGTTTATTCAATATTTTTCCCGAATAGCTAACCATTGACAGCGTTAACGCAAAAAGGGAAGAAGTACGAATGGACCTCTAAGCAGGAGAGTGCATTTCAATTACTGAAGAAGAAGTTGACTACAGCGCCTATCTTATCGTTACCTGAAGGGAACGATGATTTTGAGATATATTGTGACGCTTCGCGACAAGGTTTTAGTTGCGTCCTTATGCAACGAAAGAAAGTTATCGCGTACGCATCCCGACAATTGAAGATTCACGAGCGAAATTATACGACGCATGATCTAGAACTAAGAGCAGTCGTGTTTGCATTGAAGATATGGAGACACTACCTATATGGGGTTAAATGCACTGTGTTTACCGATCATAAAAGCCTTCAACATATTTTTGATCAGAAACAGCTGAACATGAGGCAATGTAGGTAGGTTGAGCTGATAAACGACTATGATTGTGAGATTCGCTATCATCCTGGGAAAGCGAATGTAGTGGCCGACGCTCTAAGCAGAAAGGAACGAGAGCCAATTCGAGTACGAGGATGAACATAAAAATTCGCATGAATCTCAACTCACAAATCAAAGAGGCTCAACGAGAAGCTCTTACTAAAGAAAACATAGGAAATGAAATAATGAAGAAGTATGAGAAGCAACTCGTTATACGGGAAGATGGAATTCGATATTTTGCAAAACGTATTTAGGTAACAAAGTTGGGTGGATTAAGGAAGTTGATATTGAACGAGGCACATAAGACAAGATACTCGATACATCCTGGAGTTGGAAAGATGTATCAAGATCTTAAGACGCATTATTGGTAGCCTAATTTAAAGACAGACATTGCAACATATGTCGGGGAATGTTTAACTTGTTCTAAAGTCAAAGCAGAACACCAGAAGCCGTCAGGGTTACTTCAACAACCAGAAATCCCAGAATGGAAGTGGGACGGTATTACCATGGATTTTATCACGAAGTTACCCAAGACTGCATGGGGTTATGACACCATTTGGGTAATAGTTGATCGTCTCACAAAATCTGCACATTTCTTGCCTATAAAAGAAACGGATAGAATGGAGAAACTATTACAATTATACATAAAGGAAATTGTTTCAAGGCATGGAATACCCATTTCCATTATATCCGATCGTGATAGTAGATTTACATCAAAGTTCTGGCAATCACTACAGGAGGCCCTGGGAACTCGTTTGGATATGAGCATCGCATATCATCCGCAAACTGACGGGCAGAGTGAAAGAACAATTCAGACTCTTGAAGACATGCTCAGGGCATGTGTGATCGATTTTGGAAACGGATGGGATAAATATCTACCATTAGCAGAATTCTCGTATAATAATAGTTATCATGCGAGCATTAAAGCTGCACCATTAGAAGCACTGTATGAAAGGAAGTGTAGATCCCCTATCTGTTGGAGTGAAGTAGGAGATCGATGATTAACTGGTCCCGAGATCATACACGAAACTACTGAGAAGATAGTACAAATCAAGGAGAGATTGAAAATAGCCCGTAGTCGCCAAAAGAGCTACGCCGATGTCCGAAGGAAACCATTAGAGTTTCAAATCGGTGACATGGTTATGCTAAAGGTGTCACCTTGGAAAGGTGTAATACATTTCGGCAAAAGGGGTAAACTGAACCCAAGGTATGTAGGCCCGTTCAAGATCATTGAACGCATTGGACCGGTAGCTTATCGACTCGAGTTACCACAACAACTCGTCGGAGTACATAATACGTTTCAAGTTTCAAACCTTAAGAAGTGTCTTGCAAACGAAGACCTCACCATTCCTCTTGAAGAAATCCAAGTCGACGAGAAACTGCAATTCATAGAAGAACCAGTCGAAATCATGGACCGTGAAGTTAAACAGCTCAAGCAGAGCAACATACCAATCGTTAAGGTTCGTTGGAATGCTCGAAGGGGTTCCGAGTTTACTTGGGAACGAGAGGATCAGATGAAACAAAAGTACCCACATTTGTTTCCCGAGAACGCAAAATAGGTACAACTTTAAAATTTCGGGACGAAATTTATTTAACGGGTAGGTACTGTAACGACCCGAATTTTTCCGATCGTTTTATACATATAAGATTAATATTTACATAAATTAAACATTACCAACATAATAAGTAATCCAATTTGTTGAGTCTTGTGTTTTCGAAAAGAGTTTTACACAACGTTTGACCGTCCAATTTGATCGATGATATCACGAACTATATAACATACGATAATTATACGATTGTGTACATATAGGTATTTATACATATTTAACATGATCTAAGGATGGTTTAACATCTCATTGTGTACTAATAACAATGAGTTATAAGTATACTTTGAGACTACTAACTTAAGTTTTCAAAACGGTAACTATATGTAACGTTCTTTGACATATATACCTATAACCTATAATGCTTATACAAGTATCATATAAATACGTATTTAATCACTTTTAAAATGGCTTAAATACATAAAACAATATAAGTATATTCACAAAAGATAATTATATTTGAATTCTCGTTTCGTTTCCTCAAGATTTCTACACGTATACCTAGGGTATATGTACCCGTATTGTACGCAGCTTCTAGATGTATTTACTATTGATAAATACCAATTATTAGACCTCAATTATATGTTCTTGACAGCCTTTGTTAGTCAACAACATGTGGGATCAAGTGTTAACATCTAGGAAGACATATGAGCTAAAAATCAAAACAAAAATCCTTATACATACATGCATATACACGTTTTACATACACATACATACACTTTCATATCAACTTTCTTTCAAGCTAAATGATCTTCTAAACTCTCTTATCTTCAACCTTCAAGTGTTCTTCAAGGTCTTCATAAGTTTCTAGCTTCATAATCAAGGTAAAACTATGTTTAAACTTTGATTCAATTCATGTAAGTTAATTATCTTAAATCAAGATATAAACTTACTTACAACATTTGTTTCTTTTCATGATTTCATTTCTTAATCTTCCAAGTCATCATGAAAAAGTTCATATCTTGTTTATTCAGTAACTTTTTTCATCATACTTGAGGTATAACCTTGGTTCATCATCTTGTTCAATTCATATATAACTATCTTACTACGAATATATAACAACAAGAATATAGTTTGAATGATTTCAAACTTGTTCTTAAACTAAATAGATCCTTCTAACTTGACTTTTAAAACACTTCAAGACCTGTAATATGTCATAATGATATGCTAACTTAACAAGATACAACTTGATTTTACAAAGAACACCTTAAAACTGAATCTACGTCGTAAGAGTGCAAACGGGGGCTGTTTTGGGTTGGATAATTAAAAACCATCTTAAACTTTGAATTGGAAGTTTATATTCTGGAAAAATTATATTTCATATAAATATGTTAAAATATAAAAATCTGATGGTGTAACTCAAAGTGTAAGTATTTTTATAGAAATGATCATCTAGATGTTGTTTTTACGACGGAAATGATCACTTTCATAAGATTCACCCATGTTTGACCTATAACCTGTGATTTCGAATGCAAACCAAGGTATTTACAGTTCATATTCATAAATAATGGCTCGATCTAAGGAAGTGGCAAGTTAAACCAACAAAAACGGAGTTGTATTGAAGAAACTACGGCTAAAACAAAATCGGGTATCCGAAGCTAGTTTAGCTACGAAAATATTTTGAGTAAAACTAAACTAATCATATATTTGCTAATTAATATGATATTTTATATATATTTACTCATGATTTGATTTTATATATTTCAGGACCACCCGTAAACAACACGTGAAGATTAATTATAAGACCTCATGATTGTACACAACACGTCATTTGACAATACGGTACTTTGGGTCACGATTTTAAATCATAAGACACCATGTACACAATACGCCATTTGACAACACGGTACCATGGGTCAAGATTAACTCTGATCAATACGAATACGATGGAGTCTTTATTTTATTAAGCAACTAATTGTGGACCACTAACATCGGATTGCTAACTACGGACTAATAGATATTAAAAGTATTATAAGTATATATGTAACGATTATTTGAAAAGAAAACATGTTGATATATTACATATGGTTAGGTTCGTGATATCTATCGGAGACCAGGTCGTGTTATATATCTTCAAGACAAAAGTGAGTATATAGTCCCACTTTTAAACTCTAAATATTTCGGGATGAGGATACATGCATTTTATGATTTACGTTATGGACACAAGTGATTAAAAATATATTCTACGTTGAGTTGTACCACTGGCATACTTCCCTGTAGCTTGGTAACTACTATTTACATGCGGTATTGTAAACGCGAATCCTGTTGATAGATCTATCGGGCCTGACAACCCCAACCGGACTGGACGACCAGTATTCAACGGTTGCACAGTACTTCGTTTCGGTGACTACACTTGGTATGGTGTAGTGAAATTTCATAATAAAGGGAATATGCGACGTTGATTAAATGTTAAGTATGATTATCAAGTGCTCAACCACTTAGAATATTTTTGATTAAAACGTTTAAGTATATGAAATCTTGTGATCTATATTTATAACGATGCTAGCATTAAACCTATATCTCACCAACTTTATGTTGACGTTTTAAGCATGTTTATTCTCAGGTGATAAATAAAAGCTTCCGCTGCATTATGCCGAATTTAAGCAAGATTTGGAGTATGCATATTTGTGTCAAAAATAAAACTGCATATCGGAAGATTTGTAATGTGAAATATGTTGGAAAACGTATTGTTATTATCAAATGTAAAGTTTGTAAGACTAAGATTATCGCTAAACGATAATCATTATTATGTTGTTTAAATCCTTTGGTTGTAATAAAGGTTATGGTTTGTATTATAAAAACGAATGCAGATTTTGAAAAAATGTCGCATATAGAGGTCAATACCTCGCAATGAAATCATATGTTATTGTATTCGTCCTTATGGATTGAGACGGGTCGTCTCAGATGAAGTGTATGAAAGAAACATATAAAAAGTTGAATTAAAAACTTGAGGGGCTTGGATTGCAATTTTGTGTATAAACGAAGGACCACATGAGCAAAAAAGTCGAAGAAAAGAGTAAAAAGACGATTTTACCCTCACATGCATGGCACATGTCAAGGGTTAACAGCTAATTTAGACGGCAAACTGACGGAGGGACTCGGATTGCAAAATTTTGCAATTTTAAGGACTCGATAATCCAAAAAAAAATTTAGGGACTCGGATTACAATTTCGTGTATAATTGAAGGAAAAAGTCAATTATGTATGACAAAATTATTTAAAGTTGTCCACACACTTTAATAAATATACAAATATAAATATAAATGAGTTCATCCTAAATAATTAAATATGTGACTACATTCGTTGGAGATAAATTATTGCAAGTTAGTTGTACGCAATTCGAACAAATAGAATTCCTAATATTCGTGTTGCACGTTGCATGACTTGAAAGTGCGCCTCACGTAGTACTACCATTTCACCAACCTTACTAATTCCCAATCATATCTATGTGTATTTATATACATAAACTCACTTATGATTCATACAACTTATATCTAAACTTATACACAATGAACATTTCTAGCTTTATAACCTACCTTCTCATAATCTCATTTTTTGTATCGGTTTTAGCCTACGATTACTCATCAACGGTTCTCAAGGTACCGACCCTCGAAGACCTCACGGATGTTCAAGATGATCTCTCCTACTCGTTTTACCACGAGAAATGCCATGATGTGGAAGGTATTATTTACAATAAGGTCAAAGAATGGGTTACCAAGGATCCCACACTCGCACCCAGTCTTCTAAGGCTACATTACCACGACTGCATTGTTCGGGTACAATTTTTTTTATTAAATAATAATTGTAAATATTTTAAAATTTTTACGTCTGGATATAAATTACGACCGATGCTGTTGATTATAGGGATGTGACGCGTCCATACTTCTGGATCATGAAGGGAGCGAAAAGAGGTCGAATATGAGCAAGTCACTTAGAGGGTTTGAAGTAATTGATGATATAAAAGCCGAAATTGAGAAGAAATGTCCAAGAACTGTATCTTGTGCCGATATTTTAACAGCCACGGCTCGAGATGCCACAGTTTTAGCAGGCGGAAGATATTGGATGATCCCTTTTGGCAGAAAAGACGGCCGAGTTTCACTAACCAAAGAAGCCACAATGATCCCTAAGGGTTCTGAAAGCGTCACCAATCTCATCGAGTTTTTCCAATCTAAGGGACTAAACGTGCTCGATTTGGTTGTCCTCTCTGGTAATTAATTCAGAAAAAAATTAAAATTAAAATTGATTATTATTATTATTATATTATGAGATATCCAAGTAAAAATGATAGTATGGTGATTGGGACCTTGAGCTCCACCCGGAGGTCTCGTTCAAACCCCACTCGAAGCAAATTTTGGACTGACAAGAAATAAAGTCGAAAATACCCTGAAAGGATTAAAATATTGGCGTGAGCAGTAATCACCAAATCTCAAATGATATAATTAAAATATCCTTATCCGTTTATCTGTTTAGATTATTATTATATTTTTTTTTTCTTTTTTCGTAACGACAAACCTCAATCTATCATGGATCATACTTATGTGCAACTATTAACACGTAATAAGTTTTGTATATTAGGTGCGCACACGATTGGAAAGACTACATGCGAGTCAGTGCAACGTAGGTTATACGATTACAAAGGAACAAAGAAACCTGATCCATCTTTGGATGTGAAATATTTGAACTACTTGAGGAGAAAATGTCGATGGGCATCTGAAAATGTGTACCTTGATGGTGAAACACCGAACACATTCGATTCACAGTACTACGAAAACCTTAAGAAGA
Source organism: Rutidosis leptorrhynchoides (assembly GCF_046630445.1). Classification (NCBI taxonomy): domain Eukaryota; kingdom Viridiplantae; phylum Streptophyta; class Magnoliopsida; order Asterales; family Asteraceae; genus Rutidosis; species Rutidosis leptorrhynchoides. Next base: position 241,404,918 of record NC_092340.1, on the reverse strand, counting down.
ACATGGGGCTCTTATCGACTGATCAAATGTTGTACTCGGACTCGAGAACTAAACCTATAGCCAATGGTTTGTCATACGATTCTTCGCTCTTTAAGAACCAATTCGGTGTATCGATGGTGAAGTTTTCGAATATTCTCGATTTGACATCACAAGATGAAGGAGAAATTCGCGTTAATTGCAAATATGTTAACTATTAAGGAACTTGAAAGTGTGTTCAATTTTTACTTATTCCTTACATACTTTATACTCATACAATCATTTCTCTTATGATTTACATCGTCATTTAAAAACTAAAATGTAAACATAATTAATTTGAATTAAATAATTTAATTTTAATTATTGTATTATTAGTTTAAAACCCGTAAATTCGCGAGATTTTTATAAATGACAAATTAAATATCCAACTGATTCATTGTTATGAATTTATATAGCATTTATTAGTTTGTTTTGAGCTTATATTTCTCTAAAGTGTATTCAAGTACTTACAAACTAACTCGTATTACACAGGCTCGGGAATCAAAAAATCTAATAATGAATGACAGTTTAAGAGCAGGTCATTTTATTACGCTAACGAACTAAAGTTTAAATAAATTGTAGAATTGATAAGAAAATAAACAAAATAAATTGTGAAGGGTACCGATAAAGTCTTGAATGCGTTCTTCTAGGATTTCAGCATTATTGTTCTTTTCTCTGGAGATAAAGGTTGTATTCGTCCTTAATAGCCGTGATTCTTTCGGTTAAACGTAGCGTGTAATCAATTGTTGATTTATGGATGGCTTCGAGTATCTCTTCAAATTCATCGGTGTCATTGATGAAGGTTATCATGTCGGCGTGAGTAGATATGATCGGAATCCGATCTGAAGAAGAGTCCTTCTCCTCCTGATCTGGTTCGGATGGAGAATATGAGTTATCCCGAATATCTTCATGTTGCTCTTCCTCGTTATCATCGGTAGAATAATCGTCTGAAGATTCGTCTGATGAATGGGTTTCTTCAGTATTATGGTTCTTCACTTTGACACCTTCGGGGTCAATTTCTATGTCCTTAACTTCAACCTTATCAGTCTTCTTTTTGAAGCGAATGATTAAACTGTGATTTTTAGTGTCAAGCCACATTAATTGTTCGTGACGCTCTGGGCTTGGAGATGGTATTATCGCAGTTTCTTTTACGTCTTCCATTTCCTCTTCCTCTTCAGATTCCTCCTCTTCCTCTATTTCTTCGCTGGGATCCTCTTCTTCCATTTCTGGATCGTCAACAGACTGTGACTCGACACTCATCTCGATATCTTCGGCTGGTGGCGGGGACTCATCATCGGAAGTGATCCGTCTGGTGAAAATAGCAAACATCTCTGCCTGCCCAGAAAGATCGGTAGGTTGGTCAATTTTGAATGTGACGCTCTCCCCATGTGATCGTAAGATCAGGGTTTGATTGTATACATCAATGACGGTCCTAGCCGTATTCATGAAAGGTCTTCCTAAAACTATTAATATGTGTAGGTCTTCCTGAATGTCCATCACTACTAAATTCGTAGGATACAAGAATTTGTCGACTTTCACCAAAACGTTCTCAACTATTGAAACAACCCAACCCGTATTCCATACGATAAATTTTTTTGAAATAATACACATTTACGCGCCAATTAAATATGTAAACCATTCCACACGTTTCGTTAAAACATACAACAAGTTTAGTGTTTACAAAAGGCACAAAGGCCATTAACGAATGTGATACAAGTTTGACCAATACAAAAATGATAGTTTTAAACCAAATAACACATCGAACATGGTTTGGGACTAAACTACCCAAAACGCTAGGCCAACTTCCAAAAGCTCCAACATAACATCATCAAGGGACACCTAGTGCCCAACAACCCCTTGCCCTTGTCCACACCTGCATCTAAAAAGATAAACAACGAGAGGGGTAAGCTAATGCTTAGTGAGTGCAACAATTATACGTTTGCATATACAACCTACTTACTTGCAATCACTTACGCATTTACCGCATACATGCTAGCATTATAAGTAATCATACCATCACAAGTATAACACTAAACCTTCCACCATACGAGCTAGCATAACAATAGCATATAGTTTAAACAATATAATATGCTACAATCCACACACACACAACCATGGTTAACCAAACGAACGAGGGAACGGTGTTTAAAGACCATCGGAGTTCATAACAACCATTAGTGCACTTAACACTTCGTACACTAACCCCACGGGTGGCATCTTAACACGTCGATACTTCACCCCGAGTGGTGCCTTAACACTTCAACACTTCACCCGGAGTGGTGTCTTAGCACATCGACACTTCACTCGTTACATCTCTCGGAGTGGCATCTTAACACATCGATACTTCACTCCCGAGTGGTGTCTTAACACTTCGACACTTCACTCGCCACGTGAGGAGTGGTGTCTTAACACGTCGACACTTCACAACTCAACTACACAAATAAATACATCATATATGCACACATATAATTATTCCACTCACCTTAACACTTCGGTGATGATTATGCACTTTCGAAACTTCAAGGCAACGTACCTAATACATAAGTACACATTCAATTACACAACTAGTGGAATTAACCACATTACACATACTTGGGCATTTAATGACCCGATTCGCATTAAATGACTCAAACACACCAAAACCGCCCTTAAATGGCCAAGACCCGACTTTAATCACTAAAGCTAGTGAATTAAAGTCTACTAACTTCAACTAACACAAACTTATGGCATTTCATACCCATTTCACCCAATTAGGTCAACTAGTACATTTTTGACCCATTTTAATTAATTAGACTCACAATCAAGTCAAACTCACCCATTAACACTTCTTTCATTAATCTAAAAGTGTATTAGTTACTAACAACACCATTTGACACTTACAACCTTAAATCACAAGACCAAAACCCTAGATTGTGGCTAGTAGGGTTTCATTACAACAACATAACCTAAATTCACCCATTTTACCCTCAAATAGGTCATACAAGTCTCTAGTAACCAAAACCCTAGCCATTAACCAATTAAAACTCAAAACTTAGAGTTAGAACTTACCGAGACTATCAACGGGTAGCTAGAGACAAGAGGAACAACTTTAATTCTTGCTCCAAAGATCAACCCTCAATCCTACACTCTCAAATCTCACCTTTAATTCAATTGGATTTTAAGTTTTGGGAGAGAAAATAGAAAGAAAAGGGAAAAGAATTTAAATTAAATGAACTAGTGGTGCAAATTTAATGCTCCAATCTGATCCATACGCCAAATTAGCAAATTGCCCCTTAAAATCACTTATAAAGAGCTAAGTCCGACACCAGTCTGGCAGTAATGCCGCGGCGCGGCTCAAATCGTCGCGGCGCGACGAACAAAGGGAAAATCACCCTTTCTTAACCCATGTTCTGTCCCTGGTTTGCTTGATATGCCGCGGCGCGGACCCATTTGTCGCGGCGCGGCCTAAGGCACTATCTGGCCAGCTCGACAACCTTAAACACAAAAATCATTTTACACAACATTCAAGTCATTCAAGCTTCCAATACACGTCAAAACATCGTATCTAAGCCTCACATGACCTAACGCTAACCAAAACTCATTTACAAACTTATATACGCACACATTAACAAGTACATATATATATGTATCTACACAATTACGCATAAACAACGAGTTACAAACGTGCAAATGATTAAGTGTGTATCTTTCAATACGTACGGGAAAAACGGGATGTTACAACTCTCCCCCACTTGAATCGGAGCGCGTCCTCGTGATCCAAGCCGCATGACAAGCTGGAAGATAGACCAAGACAAACTCTTCGGATTCCCATGTAAACTCGGAACCCTTTCGATGTCGCCATTGCACCTTGAAAGTTCTAATTTACTTGTTTCGCAACATCTTAACCTTCTCATCAAGGATTGCAACCGGTTCTTCCACATACTCTAGTTTGTTATTCAACGTAATCTCATCTAAAGGCACCCAAGTCGAGTCATCCGCAAGACACTTACGAAGATGGGAAACATGAAACGTGTTATGGATTCCCGCAAGTTCTTCGGGTAACTCTAGTCGATAAGCAACCTCACCAACACGTGCCAAAACCTTGAAAGGACCAATAAACCGAGGAGCTAACTTTCCTCGTTTCCGAAACCGGATAACACCCTTCCATGGAGAAACCTTAAGCATCACCATGTCACCTTCTTGAAACTCAATCGTTCTCCTACCTTTATCGGCATAAGACTTTTGTCGATCTTGTGCCGCTTTAAGTCGAGCCCGAATCATTTCAATCTTACTATTCGTCTCCAAGACCAAATCGGAACTCCCGATCTCTCTTTGACCCACTTTTCTCCAACAAATGGAAGTTCGACACCTACGCCATAAAGCATCTCATACGGTGGCATTCCAATACTAGTGTGGTAACTATTATTGTACAAGAATTCCACCAATGGCAAGTGCTCATCCCAACTTCCACCAAAATCAATAATACACGCCCTTAACATATCCTCCAACGTTTGGTTCGTACGCTCGGTTTGCCTGTCCGTTTGAGGATGATACGCCGTGCTCATTTTCAACTGAGTACCCATATCTTCATGAAACTTGTTCCAAAACCGGGACATAAAACGAGTATCTCGATCCGAAACAATAGATATAAGAACCCCATGTCTCGATATCACCTCTTTGATAAACAACTTGGATAAAGTCTCCGATGATATCGTTTCTTTAATGGGAAGAAACAAAGCACTTTTCGTCAAACGATCAACTATCACCCAAATCGTATCATATTGGGTTCTCGCCGTCTTTGGTAACTTAGTAATGAAGTCCAGGGTAATGTGCTCCCATTTCCATTTCGGGACTTCCAAGGGTTGTAACTTACCGTACGGCTTTTGGTGTTCGGCCTTAACTTGCAAACACGTGACGCATTGTTCAACATACTTAACCACATCATGTTTCATACCGGGCCACCAATAATCTTTCTTCAAGTCATAGTACATCTTTGTTGCACCCGGATGAATTGAATACTTTGACTTATGTGCTTCATCTAGTAGCACTTGTCGGTTACCACCCATCTTAGGTACCTACACTCTTCCTTGAAACGACAACAAACCACGCGAGCCCATAGTAATGAACTCTGTTTGCCCCACAATCCGCTCTTCATGCTTGTTGTGAACATACGCTTCTATTTGAATCTCACCAAGCTTTTCAAGGAAATCGTTAGTAATAATCATGCGCAATGATCCTACTCGTATCGCCGGATGTTGACTCTTTCGACTCAACGCATCCGCGACCACGTTCGCCTTTCCCGGATGGTAAAGTATCTCACAATCATAATCCTTTACCACATCCATCCACCTACGTTGACGATAATTCAAATCTCATTGAGTAAAGAGATGTTTCAAACTCTTATGGTCCGAATAAATCGTACACTTGACACCATACAAGTAGTGGCGCCAAATTTTCAACGCATGAACCACCGCCGCCAATTCAAGATCGTGAGTCGGGTATCTCTTTTCGTGTTCCTTTAATTTTCGAGAGGCGTAAGCGATGACTTTACCTCTTTGCATCAAAACACACCCGAGCCCATTTAAAGAAGCATCACAATAAACCGTCATATCTTCTACCCCTTCCGGCAACACTAACACCGGAGCTTGACACAATTTCTCTTTTAACAATTGAAAAGCGATTTCTTGCTCGTTCTCCCAATTGAACCTTAAGTTCTTCCTCGTCAATTTAGTCAAAGGAGAAGCAATCTTAGAAAAGTCTTGGATGAACCGAAGATAATAATTGGCCAATCCGAGAAAGCTTCGGATTTCCGTAGGCGTAGTCGGTTGTCCCCAACTCTTCACTGTTTCTATCTTCCCCGGGTCTACTTGAATTCCTTCTTGATTCACAATATGTCCAAGGAATTGAACTTCCCTTAGCCAAAATTCACATTTGGAGAATTTTGCATACAACTTCTCCTTCCGCAATGTCTTCAACACTTCACGCAAATGGTGCTCATGTTCCTTCATACTCTTAGAATAAAAAAGTATGTCGTCGATGAACACAATTACCGACTTGTAAAACATAGGTTGGCACACTCGATTCATAAGATCCATGAATGCCGCCGGTGCATTCGTAATACCAGAAGGCATAACTACAAACTCAAACTGCCCATAACGCGTTCGAAAAGCCGTTTTCTCTATGTCTTCCTCACGGACCCGCACTTGATGATAGTCGGACCGCAAGTCAATCTTAGAAAAATACGTTGCACCTTGAAGTTGGTCAAACAAATCGTCAATCCGAGGCAATGGATAATGATTCTTGATCGTCACTTTATTCAACTCCCTATAATCGATGCACATCCGCATACTTCCATCTTTCTTTTTCACAAACAAAACCGGAGCACCCCATGGCGAGGAGCTCGGTCGAATGAAACCCTTCTCAAGCAACTCTTGGGTTTGATTTAACAACTCTTGCATTTTCGTCGGCGCTAAACGATAAGGAGTTTTAGCAATGGGAGTAGCTCCCGGAACCAATTCAATGCGAAATTCTACTTGTCTTTCCGCCGGAACACCCGGTAACTCATCCAAAAAAATGTCTTCAAACTCATTAACCACCAGAATTTTACGAATGGGTGGTGGCTCATCACGAGTATCAACTACATGAGCGAGATAACATACACCACCACTCTTGAGAAAACGTCGTGCCCGTGCATAAGTGCATAATGGTGCGAGTCTTCTTCGTTTATCACCATGAATAATTAACTCTCCCCCACTTGGGGTTCTCACACGAATGAACTTATCATGGCATGCAATATCGGCTCTATAACGATCGAGCCAATCCATGCCAACAACAATATCAAACTCACCCAAAGTCATTGGAATGAGATCGATTTTAAACGTTTCGGTACCAAACACAACATTACAATCTTTACACACATCAACCCCTAGCACCGTCTTACCATCCGCTATTTCAACTTCTACCGGATGACTTAACTTAGCTAGCGGTTTGTTAAGCTTAGACACAAATCGAGGCGATATAAAAGACAAATTAGCACCGCTATCAAATAATATCTTTGCCGGATTAGAGTTAACCATGAAAGTACCTGAGACAACTTCATTGGAATGCATGGCCTCATCATTGGTCATCAAATAATTCCGCCCCTTAGCCGTGCCCGCCGCCTTCTCTAACCTCTTAACATGATCACCCCGCAAGTCAGGACACTCCGGCCTCTTATGCCCTTCTTTACCGTAATTAAAACAAGTGAGCTTGGTTGTGGTTGATTGTTTCGGGCACTCACGAGCCATGTGCCCCCTTTGCCCACAATTGTAGCAAGCATAAGTAAAATCACCGGAAGCACCCTTCTTAACACTACCAACACTCTCGGAGCCCTTCTTGTGCTTCTTGTTAGAAAAGTTCGAATGACTAGTAGCTTCAAATTTCTTTTTGCCGAAGGTAAAGCCACTCTTTCTCAAGATGAGCGACTCGAAACCTTTGGCCATATCAAACAACTCATCAAAACTCTTCACCACATTCATGCTTATCTTCTCTTGATAATTATCATTCAAGATTCGGTAAAAGTCTTCCTTCAACATTTTATCATTCCCGACATACTCCGAGCAAAATTGAGTTTTCGACAAGTAAACAGATTTAAGAGTATTCAAATCCATCGACCCTTGCCTTAAGGAACGTAACTCGTCCTTAAGCCTAGTAAGATCGGCCGAAGTTCGGTACTCTTGGAAGAACTCCATTTTGAACTCATCCCAAGTAAAATCCATGCATTGTTCTTCACCATAAACTTAGATTTTCGCATCCCACCATAGCTTAGCATCACCTCTTAGCATGCTACAACCATACTTTGTCTTTTTATCAAACGGGCATTCACAAGTTCGAAAGGCCCCCTCCATATCGGAAGTTCAACGGGTCTCTTTCGCCCTCAAAAGTAGGTGGTTGAGCATCCTTAAAGTTCTTATAGAGAAAGTCACGTCTTCCCACATTATCTTCTTGTAGGACGGCTTTAACTTGTTCTTTGACTACATTGACCAATTGTTCGTCAATTGAGTCTAGGAACATCTTCTAGATATCCACAAGGTACTCCGCCTTTTGACTTTTAAGAATGGCCTCAATCTTGGCCGTCAACTCGGCGTCCTCACTAGTGGCCCCATTTTCGGTGTCGTGTCCGTTTCTCATCTTCATTCTATAAAACGGAAAAGATTAAACAACGAACGAAAAAAAAGGACATAACACGTATGCATATACGTATACCCCACACTTCTCCATCTTACTCAACAATCGTCGTACATTACATGTTTGACACGATTTGCACCCGTAACAATGGTAGCTAATCATTGTTACGCGAGCATGTCCCATTAACTTGCTAGTACAATGTCCATCTCGCTTAATGATTGCTAAACACAACACAAATCAATTAGCACGAGGTTAGTTCACATAACCAAAGCACTAACAATTCCCGATTAGACCCAAAGTCCTACAAGTCCCGCATAAAAGCGCATGCACAATAACGTCTAAGTCTAGGCACCTATCTCAAGTCGCCTAAATCCCTTAGACTATGCTCTGATACCACTTGAAACAACCCAACCCGTATTCCATACGATACAATTTTTTGAAATAATACACATTTACGCGCCAATTAAATATGTAAACCATTCCACACGTTTCGTTAAAATATACAACAAGTTTAGTGTTTACAAAAGGCACAAAGGCCATTAATGAATGTAATACAAGTTTGACCAATACATAAATGATAGTTTTAAACCAAACAACACATCGAGCATGGTTTGGGACTAAACTACCCAAAACGCTAGGCCAACTTCCAAAAGCTCCAACATAACATCATCAAGGGACACCTAGTGCCCAACAACCCCCTTGCCCTTGTCCACACCTGCATCTAAAAAGATAAACAACGAGAGGGGTAAGCTAATGTTTAGTGAGTGCAACAATTATACGTTTGCATATACAACATACTTACTTGCAATCACTTACGTATTTACCGCATACATGCTAGCATTATAAGTAATCATACCATCACAAGTATAACACTAAACCTTCTACCATACGAGCTAGCATAACAATAGCATATAGTTTAAACAATATAATATGCTACAATGAACACACACACAACCATGGTTATGTAGAGACCCGAACTTTTCCATGTTTATATATATATATTAAATGAAATTGTTATTTACATGATTAAGTGTTTCCAACATATTAAGCAATCAAACTTGTTAAGACTTGATTAATTGAAATAGGTTTCATATAGACAATTGACCACCCAAGTTGACCGGTGATTCACGAACGATAAAACTTGTAAAAACTATATGATGACATATATATGGTTATATATATAGTTAACATGATATTATGATAAGTAAACAAATCATTAAGTAAACTAATAATGAACTACATATGTAAAAACAAGACTACTAACTTAATGATTTTGAAACGAGACATATATGTAACGATTATCGTTGTAACGACATTTAATGTGTATATATCATATTAAGAGATATTCGTACATCATAATATCATGATAATATAATAATTTAAAATCTCATTTGATATTATAAACATTGGGTTAACAACATTTAACAAGATCGTTAACCTAAAGGTTTCAAAACAACACTTACATGTAACGACTAACGATGACTTAACGACTCAGTTAAAATGTATATACATGTAGTGTTTTAATATGTATTCATACACTTTTGAAAGACTTCAAGACACTTATCAAAATACTTCTACTTAACAAAAATGCTTACAATTACATCCTCGTTCAGTTTCATCAACAATTCTACTCGTATGCACCCTTATTCATACTCGTACAATACACAGCTTTTAGATGTATGTACTATTGGTATATACACTCCAATGATCAGCTCTTAGTAGCCCATGTGAGTCACCTAACACATGTGAGAACCATCATTTGGCAACTAGCATGAAATATCTCATAAAATTACAAAAATATGAGTAATCATTCATGACTTATTTACATGAAAACAAAATTACATATCCTTTATATCTAATCCATACACCAATGACCAAAAACACCTACAAACACTTTCATTCTTCAATTTTCTTCATCTAATTGATCTCTCTCAAGTTCTATCTTCAAGTTCTAAGTGTTCTTCATAAATTCTACAAGTTCTAGTTTCATAAAATCAAGAATACTTCCAAGTTTGCTAGCTTACTTCCAATCTTGTAGAGTGATCATCCAACCTCAAGAAATCTTTCTTATTTACAGTAAGATATCTTTCTAATACAAGGTAATACTCATATTCAAACTTTGATTCAATTTCTATAACTATAACAATCTTATTTCGAGTGAAAATCTTACTTGAACTGTTTTCGTGTCATTATTCTGCTTCAAGAACTTTCAAGCCATCCAAGGATCCTTTGAAGCTAGATCTATTTTTCTCATTTCCAGTAGCTTTATCCAGAAAGCTTGAGGTAGTAATGATGTTCATAACATCATTCGATTCATACATATAAAGCTATCTTATTCGAACGTTTAAACTTATAATCACTAGAACATAGTTTAGTTAATTCTAAACTTGTTCGCAAACAAAAGTTAATCCTTCTAACTTGACTTTTAAAATCAACTAAAAACATGTTCTATATCTATATGATATGCTAACTTAATGATTTAAAACCTGGAAACACGAAAAACACCGTAAAACCGGATTTACGCCGTCGTAGTAACACCGCGGGCTGTTTTGGGTTAGTTAATTAAAAACTATGATAAACTTTGATTTAAAAGTTTTTTTTCTGGGAAAATGATTTTTCTTATGAACATGAAAATATATCCAAAAATCATGGTTAAACTCAAAGTGGGAGTATGTTTTCTAAAATGGTCATCCAGACATCGTTCTTTCGACTGAAATGACTACGTTTACAAAAAAGACTTGTAACTTATATTTTCGACTATAAACCTATACTTTTTCTGTTTAGATTTAAAAAATAGAGTTCAATATAAAACCATAGCAATTTGATTCACTCAAAACGGATTTAAAATGAAGAAGTTATGGGTAAAACAAGATTGGATAATTTTTCTTGTTGTAGCGACGTGAAAATTGGTAACAAATCTATATTAATCATATCCTAGCTAACTTATATTGTATTATACATGTATTCTAATATATTATGTAATCTTGGGATACCATAGACACGTATGCAAATGTTTTGACATATCATATCGACCCATGTGTATATATTATTTGGAACAACCATAGACACTCTATATGCGGTAATGTAGGAGTTAGCTATACAGGGTTGAGGTTGATTCCAAAAATATATATACTTTAAGTTGTGATCTAGCCTGAGACGTGTATACACTGTGTAGTGACCCGAACTTTTCTATGTTTATATATATATATTAAATGAAATTGTTATTTACATGATTAAGTGTTTCCAACATGTTAAGAAATCAAACTTGTTAAGACTTGATTAATTGAAATAGGTTTCATATAGACAATTGACCACCCAAGTTGACCGGTGATTCACGAACGTTAAAACTTGTAAAAACTATACGATGACATATATATGGTTATATATATAGTTAACATGATTTTATTATAAGTATGTATTACATTAGGTATTTTAACAATGAGTTATAAACATAAAAATGAGACTATTAATTTAAGAAATTCGAAAACGATATATATAACGATTATCGTTATAACAACGTCTTACTAGGTACATATGAATCATATTAAGATATTGATACACTTGGTTAATTATGTTAAATGATAAGTAAATATATTATTAAGTGTATTAACAATGAAATACATATGTAAAAATAAGACTACTAACTTAATGATTTCGAAACGAGACATATATGTAACGATTATCGTTGTAACGGCATTTAACTGTATATATATCATACTAAGATATATTATATATCATAATATCATGATAATATAACAATTTAACATCTCATTTGTTATAATAAACAATGGGTTAACAACATTCAACAAGATCGTTAACCTAAAGGTTTCAAAACAACATTTACATGTAACGACTAACGATGACTTAACGACTCAGTTAAAATGTATATACATGTAGTGATTTAATATGTATTCATACACTTTTTAAAGACTTCAAGACACTTATCAAAATACTTCTACTTAACAAAAATGCTTACAATTACATCCTCGTTCAGTTTCATCAACAATTCTACTCGTATGCACCCGTATTCGTACTCGTACAATACACAGCTTTTAGATGTATGTACTATTGGTATATACACTCCAATGATCAGCTCTTAGCAGCCCATGTGAGTCACCTAACACATGTGGGAACCATCATTTGGCAACTAGCATGAAATATCTCATAAAATTACAAAAATATGAGTAATCATTCATGACTTATTTACATGAAAACAAAATTACATATCCTTTATATCTAATCCATACACCAACGACCAAAAACACCTACAAACACTTTAATTCTTCAATTTTCTTCATCTAATTGATCTCTCTCAAGTTCTATCTTCAAGTTCTAAGTGTTCTTCATAAATTCCAAAAGTTCTAGTTTCATAAAATCAAGAATACTTCCAAGATTGCAAGTTTACTTCCAAGTTTTCTAAATCCATTCCAATTAATCATCCAAGATCAAGAAATCTTTGTTACTTACAGTAGGTTATCTTTCTAATACAAGGTAATAATCATATTCAAACTTTAATTCAATTTCTATAACTATAACAATCTTATTTCGAGTGGAAATCTTACTTGAAATTGTTTTCGTGTCATGATTCTGCTTCAAGAACTTTCAAGCCATCCAAGGATCCTTTGAAGCTAGATCTATTTTTCTCATTTCCAGTAGGTTTATCCAAGGAACTTGAGGTAGTAATTATGTTCATAACATCATTCGATTCATACATATAAAGCTATCTTATTCGAAGGTTTAAACTTGTAATCACTAGAACATAGTTTAGTTAATTCTAAACTTGTTCGCAAAAAAAAGTTAATCCTTCTAACTTGACTTTTAAAATCAACTAAACACATGTTCTATATCTATATGATATGCTAACTTAATGATTTAAAACCTGGAAACACGAAAAACACCGTAAAATCGGATTTACGCCGTCGTAGTAACACCGCGGGCTGTTTTGGGTTAGTTAATTAAAAACTATGATAAACTTTGATTTAAAAGTTGTTATTCTGGGAAAATTATTTTTATTATGAACATGAAACTATATCCAAAAATTATGGTTAAACTCAAAGTGGAAGTATGTTTTCTAAAATGGTCATCTAGACGTCGTTCTTTCGACTGAAATGACTACCTTTACAAAAACGACTTGTAACTTATTTTTCCCACTATAAACCTATACTTTTTATGTTTAGATTCATAAAATAGAGTTCAATATGAAACCATAGCAATTTGATTCACTCAAAACGGATTTAAAATGAAGAAGTTATGGGTAAAACAAGATTGGATAATTTTTCTCATTTTAGCTACGTGAAAACTGGTAACAAATCTATTCCAACCATAACTTAATCAACTTGTATTGTATATTATGTAATATTGAGATACCATAGACACGTATACAATGTTTCGACCTATCATGTCGACACAGCTATATATATTTCGGAACAACCATAGACACTCTATATGTGAATGTTGGAGTTAGCTATACAGGGTTGAGGTTGATTCCAAAATATATATAGTTTGAGTTATGATCAATAATGAGATACGTAAACACTGGGTCGTGGATTGATTCAAGATAATATTTATCGATTTATTTCTGTACATCTAACTGTGGACAACTAGTTGTAGGTTACTAACGAGGACAGCTGACTTAATAAACTTAAAACATCAAAATATATTAAAAGTGTTGTAAATATATTTTGAACATACTTTGATATATATGTATATATTGTTATAGGTTCGTGAATCAACCGGTGGCCAAGTTTTACTTCCCGACGAAGTAAAAATCTGTGAAGGTGAGTTATAGTCCCACTTTTAAAATCTAATATTTTTAGGATGAGAATACATGCAGGTTTTATAAATGATTTAAAAAATAGACACAAGTACGTGAAACTACATTCTATGGTTGAATTATCGAAATCGAATATGCCCCTTTTTATAAAGTCTGGTAATCTAAGAATTAGGGAACAGATCTAAGAATTAGGGAACAGACACCCTAATTGACGCGAATCCTAAAGATAGATCTATTGGGCCTAACAAACCCCATCCAGGTGTCCCGGAATGATGGGGATATTCTTATATATATGCATCTTTTTAATGTCGGTTACCAGGTGTTCACCATATGAATGATTTTTATCTCTATGTATGGGATGTGTATTGAAATATGAAATCTCGTGGTCTATTGTTACGATTTGATATATATAGGTTAAACCTATAACTCACCAACATTTTTGTTGACGTTTAAAGCATGTTTATTCTCAGGTGAATACTAAGAGCTTCCGCTGTTGCATACTAAAATAAGGACAAGATTTGGAGTCCATGTTTGTATGATATTGTGTAAAAACTGCATTCAAGAAACTGATTTCGATGTAACATATTTGTATTGTAAACCATTATGTAATGGTCGTGTGTAAACTGGATATTTTAGATTATCATTATTTGATAATCTACGTAAAGCTTTTTAAACCTTTATTTATGAAATAAAGGTTATGGTTTGTTTTAAAAATGAATGCAGTCTTTGAAAAACGTCTCATATAGAGGTCAAAACCTCGCAACGAAATCAATTAATATGGAACGTTTTTAATCAATAAGAACGGGACATTTCAGTTGGTATCCGAGCGTTGGTCTTAGAGAACCAGAAAATTTGCGTTAGTGTGTCTTATCGAGTTTGTTAGGATGCATTAGTGAGTCTGGACTTCGACCGTGTTTTCTTTAAAAATGATTGCTTAACATTTTTGTTGGAAACTATATATTATTAACATGTATATATTATGTGATATATTAATCTCTTAACATGTTTAATTTTGTGTGATAGATGTCTACCTCTAGCACAAATCCCATTGACTCACCTAATAATAAAGAAGAGTCGAATATATATTGGACTGATTCACAAGTTCCCGAAGAAGAACCGGAAGAAGAATCAGAACCGGAAGAAGAATCAGAACCGGAAGAGGAGGAACCGGAGGAGGAAATAGAACCGGTGGGGGAAATAATAAAACGGTTAAGTAAAAGAAAATCCTCAACCAACCGACCAAGGTTAATTATGGTCAATGGTGTTTCCGCCAAGGAAGCAAAATATTGGGAGGATTACCAATTCTTCGATGAATCGGATTTCGACAAGAATTCCGATGATGTTATAGAAATTACCCCAACTGAATTTAAAAAGGTAAAAGAAATTAATAAGGGAAAGGGCATAAAAATAGAGAAATCTAATTCCAACTCTGATGAATTTTATATGTATCGTCAACCCCCGAAGCCCTTAAGTTGTAACAATGACCCGGGAACCTCTAAACCACCAGGTTTTTCTAAACCGTTGTGGAAAACGACAGCTCGTATTAGGGGAACATCATATATCCCTAGAAACTTGGCAAAACGAACCAAAACCGAAGAAGAAGAAACGAGCGACTCGGAATAAGATAGTTGTATTCGTGTGGTGTAATATATGTAATATAGTGTGCTTATGCTTTATGATATATGTAAAAATTGCTTGTATTAATAAGTATTTTTTTTTTATGAATCTAACTCTTGTCTATTTTACAGTATAAAAACACAAAATGGATAGACAACCCAATATTTTAAGAGACCTACCCGGAGACATGATTGATGAAATCTTGTCTAGAGTCGGTCAGAATTCTTCGGCACAACTATTTACGGCGAAATCAGTTTGTAAGACATTCGAAGAACGTTCCAAGAATGTCTTGGTTTATAAGAGACTTTCGTTTGAAAGATGTGGGATATCACATTGGGAAACCCATAAGTTACGATGTGTTTACTTTGACGCATATATTGCGGGGAACCTAAATGCTATTTTACGCAACGGGTTAAGAAATTATTTTGACTCAATGTATCCGAATATAGGACTTCATGATTTAGAAAAAGCGGCTAACATGCAACATAAAGAAGCATGCTATGCTTACGGGTTAGTAATGTTCGCTTCTCACTAAAGTGAGAAAAAGAACATCGGGCTACAACTATTAAACAAAACGTTCCCACAAGTGACGGAGTCGGTAATTGGGGTAAGAAATGAGGTTTTTAGGTTATTACGAGACTGTTGGTCATTACGTAACCCTCGTCCCTTTGACGACGTTACAACACGCTGTCTTATCAACGGCCATAACGGTTATGTTCCACAAGACCAAGGATGGGAAGTAGTCCTAGTAAAACCAGAATGCATGACTTGTTTCTGGACGTATGAATTACGTGTCTTTATTGCCTTTGCTGAACGACTTGTGTACTAACTAGAATTATCTTCACAACTATCTTGTATCAAAGTTATTGTGTGCTATATTTCATGCTTTATGTAAAATAAGCGGTATTGTAAGTTTGTAAAATATTGTATAAAAGTTTGAACGCGAAATATTATTATAATCAGTTTTTCATATAGAATTGTAGTAGTTGAATTGTATATTAGCTACTAAGTATGAACTTAACGCGTAGGTACTACCCGAATTTAAACTTATAAGACGCTAATATGAAGAAAAAGCTTTTATAAATGTGTTCATATTATGCTACGAAATACTATTAACTACTCTTAATATTCTGTATGATTAACTTGTTCCATTTGACTATTTTGAAGGAAATGGCACCGACTACTCGACACACCGTGAATATGAATGAAGAGGAATTCCGTACTTTTCTAGCTTCAAACATAGCCGCAGTACAGGCTGCGCTACATACCAACAATAACCTTGGATCTAGCAGTACAGGAAATCGTGTAGGATGCACCTACAAAGAATTCACTGCCTGCAAACCTTTGGAATTTGATGGAACCGAAGGACCGATCGGATTGAAACGGTGG
Organism: Rutidosis leptorrhynchoides; assembly: GCF_046630445.1. Classification (NCBI taxonomy): domain Eukaryota; kingdom Viridiplantae; phylum Streptophyta; class Magnoliopsida; order Asterales; family Asteraceae; genus Rutidosis; species Rutidosis leptorrhynchoides. The sequence goes on along the minus strand of NC_092340.1, from coordinate 241,387,979 downwards.
ACTGAGAAGGTCGAATAGGTGTTTGCCATAAGTAAGTATACTGAAGAGGACAAAGTGAAGTACGCTACGCATACCTTCACAGGTTCTGTGTTAACATGGTGGAATACCTACCTAGAGCAAGTGGGACAAGATGATGCGTACGCACTACCGTGGTCAGCATTCAAGCACTTGATGAACGAGAAGTACCGTCCCAGAACCGAGGTCAATAAGCTCAAGACAGAACTTAGAGGGTTACGAACCCAAGGATTTGATATTACCACGTACAAAAGACGATTCACAGAATTGTGCCTATTGTGTCCGGGAGCGTTCGAAGATGAGGAAGAGAAGATCGACGCGTTTGTGAAAGGATTACCGGAAAGAATCCAAGAAGATATAAGTTCACACGAGCCCGCCTCCATACAACAGGGATGTAGAATGGCTCAAAAACTAGTGAACCAGATTGAGGGAAGAATTAAAGAACAGACGGCTGAAGAGGCCAATGTGAAGCAAGTCAAAAGAAAGTGGGAGGAAAACGGTGATAAGAATCACCAATACAACAACAACAGCAATTACAATAATAATCGCAACAATTATCCCAACAATCGCAACATCAATCGCAACTACAACAAATGGCCCAACAACAACAACAACAATAACAACAACAACAACAACAACAGCAACTACAACAATCATCCCAACAACAATAACAACCGTAACAACAACAACAATCAGAAGCAGCTATGCCAAAGGTGTGAAAAGTATCACTCGGGGTTCTGCACCAAATTTTGCAACAAGTGTAAAAGAAATGGTCATAGCGCGGTGAAGTGTGAGGTCTACGGACCAGGGGTTAACAGAACGAAAGGAACAAATGGTGTCGGAACGAGTAATTGCGGAGCAAGTAGTGTCGGCGCAAGTTATGCCAATGTAGTTTGTTATAAATGTGGAAAACCGGGCCACATTATTAGAAATTGCCCGAACCAGGAGAACACGAATGGACAAGGCCGCGGAAGAGTTTTCAATATTAATGCGGCAGAGGCACAGGAAGACCCGGAGCTTGTTACAGGTACGTTTCTTATTGACAATAAATCTGCTTACGTTTTATTTGATTCGGGTGCGGATAGAAGCTATATGAGTAGAGATTTTTGTGCTAAATTAAGTTGTCCATTGACGCCATTGGATAGTAAATTTTTACTCGAATTAGCAAACGGTAAATTAATTTCAGCAGATAATATATGCTGGAATCGAGAAATTAAACTGGGTAGCGAAATATTTAAGATTGATTTGATACCAGTAGAGTTAGGGAGTTTTGATGTAATAGTTGGCATGGACTGGCTGAAGAAGGTGAAAGCAGAGATCGTATGTTATAAAAATGCAATTCGCATTGTACGAGAAGAAGGAGAACCCTTAATGGTGTACGGAGAAAAGGGCAATATGAAGCTACATATTATTAGTAATTTGAAGGCACAAAAACTAATAAGAAAAGGTTGCTATGCTGTTCTAGCACACGTCGAGAAAGTACAAACTGAATAAAAGAGCATCAATGATGTTCCCGTCGCAAAAGAATTTCCCGATGTATTTCCGAAAGAATTACCAGGACTACCTCCACATCGATCTGTTGAATTTCAAATAGATCTTGTACCAGGAGCTGCACCAATAGCTCGTGCTCCTTATAGACTCGCACCCAGCGAGATGAAAGAACTGCAAAGCCAACTGCAAGAACTATTAGAACGTGGTTTCATTTGACCAAGCACATTACCATGGGGAGCTCCTGTTTTGTTTGTCAAGAAGAAGGATGGTACATTTAGGTTGTGTATTGACTACAGAGAGTTGAACAAACTTACCATCAAAAACCGTTATCCACTGCCGAGAATTGACGACTTATTTGATCAACTACAAGGCTCTTCGGTTTATTCGAAGATCGATTTACGTTCTAGATATCATCAAATGCGAGTAAAGGAGGATGATATTCCAAAAACTGCTTTTAGGACGCGTTATGGTCATTACGAGTTTATGGTTAGCCCGTTTGGATTGACTAACGCACCAGCTGTGTTCATGGACCTTATGAACCGAGTGTGTGGGCCATATCTTGACAAGTTTGTCATTGTTTTCATCGATGACATACTTATTTACTCAAAGAATGATCAAGAGCACGAAGAACATTTGAGAAAAGTGCTAGAAGTATTGACGAAAGAAAAACTGTACGCTAAGTTTTCAAAGTGTGCATTTTGATTGGAAGAAGTTCAATTCCTCGGTCACATAGTGAACAAAGAAGGTATCCAGGTGGACCCGGCAAAGATCGAAACCGTTGAAAAGTGGGAAACCCCAAAAACTCCGAAGCATATACGTCAATTTTTAGGATTGGCTGGTTACTACAGAAGATTCATCCAAGATTTCTCCAAAATAGCAAAACCCTTGACTGCATTAACGCATAAAGGGAAGAAATTTGAATGGAAGGATGAACAAGAAAAGGCGTTTCAATTATTGAAGAAAAAGCTAACTACGGCACCTATATTGTCATTGCCTGAAGGAAATGATGATTTTGTGATTTATTGTAACGCATCAAAGCAAGGTCTCGGTGGTGTATTAATGCAACGGACGAAGGTGATTGCTTATGCGTCTAGACAATTGAAGATTCACGAGCAAAATTATACGACGTATGATTTGGAATTAGGCGCAGTTGTTTTTACATTAAAGACTTGGAGGCACTACTTATATGGGGTCAAAAGTATTATATATACCGATCACAAAAGTCTTCAACACATATTTAATCAGAAACAACTGAATATAAGGCAGCGTAGGAGGATTGAATTGTTGAATGATTACGACTTTGAGATTCGTTACCACCCGGGGAAGGTAAATGTGGTAGCCGACACCTTGAGCAGAAAGGACAGAGAACCCATTCGAGTAAAATCTATGAATATAATGATTCACACTAACCTTACTACTCAAATAAAGGAGGCGCAACAAGGAGTTTTAAAAGAGGGAAATTTAAAGGATGAAATACCCAAAGGATCGGAGAAGCATCTTAATATTCAGGAAGACGGAACCCGGTATAGGGCTGAAAGAATTTGGGTACCAAAATTTGGAGATATGAGAGAAATGGTACTTAGAGAAGCTCATAAAACCAGATACTCAATACATCCTGGAACGGGAAAGATGTACAAGGATCTCAAAAAACATTTTTGGTGGCCGGGTATGAAAGCCGATGTTGTTAAATACATAGGAGAATGTTTGACGTGTTCTAAGGTCAAAGCTGAGCATCAGAAACCATCAGGTCTACTTCAACAACTCGAAATCCCGGAATGGAAATGGGAAAATATTACCAAGGATTTCATCACTAAATTGCCAAGGAATGCAAATGGTTTTGATACTATTTGGGTAATAGTTGATCGTCTCACCAAATCAGCACACTTCCTGCCAATAAGAGAAGATGACAACATGGAGAAGTTAGCACGACTGTATTTGAAGGAAGTCGTCTCCAGACATGGAATACCAATCTCTGTTATCTCTGATAGGGATGACAGATTTATTTCAAGATTCTGGCAGACATTACAGCAAGCATTAGGAACTCGTCTAGACATGAGTACTGCCTATCATCCACAAACTGATGGACAGAGCTAAAGGACGATACAAACACTTGAAGACATGCTACGAGCATGTGTTATTGATTTTGGAAACAGTTGGGATCGACATCTACCGTTAGCAGAATTTTCCTACAACAACAGCTACCATTCAAGCATTGAGATGGCGCCGTTTGAAGCACTTTATGGTAGAAAGTGCAGGTCTCCGATTTGTTGGAGTGAAGTGGGGGATAGACAGATTACGGGGCCGGAGATAATACAAGAAACTACCAAGAAAATCATCCAAATTCAACAAAGATTGAAAACTGCCCAGAGTCGACAAAAGAGCTACGCGGACAGTAAAAGAAAAGATATAGAGTTTGAAATTGGAAAAATGGCCATGCTTAAGGTTTCACCTTGGAAAGGCGTTGTTCGATTTGGTAAACGGGGGAAACTAAATCCAAGGTACATTGGACCATTCAAGATTATAGATCGTGTGGGACCAGTAGCTTACCAACTGGAGCTACCTCAACAACTCGCGGCTGTACATAACACTTTCCACGTCTCAAATTTGAAGAAATGTTTTGCTAAAGAAGATCTCACTATTCCGTTGGACGAAATCCAAATCAATGAAAACCTTCAATTCATTGAAGAACCCGTCGAAATAATGGATCGTGAGGTTAAGAGACTTAAACAAAACAAGATACCGATTGTTAAGGTTTGATGGAATGCTCGTAGAGGACCCGAGTTCACCTGGGAGCGTGAAGATCAGATGAAGAAGAAATACCCGCATTTATTTCCAGAAGATACGTCAACACCTCCAACTGCTTAAAATATCGGGACGAAATTTATTTAACGGGTAGGTACTGTAGTGACCCGAACTTTTCCATGTTTATATATATATTAAATGAAATTGTTATTTACATGATTAAGTGTTTCCAACATTTTAAGCAATCAAACTTGTTAAGACTTGATTAATTGAAATAGGTTTCATATAGACAATTGACCACCCAAGTTGACCGGTGATTCACGAACGTTAAAACTTGTAAAAACTATACGATGACATATATATGGTTATATATATAGTTAACATTATTTTATTATAAGTATGTATCTCATTAGGTATTTTAACAATGAGTTATATACATAAAAATGAGACTATTAATTTAAGAAACTCGAAAACGATATATATAACGATTATCGTTATAACAACGTCTTACTAGGTACATATGAATCATATTAAGATATTGATACACTTGGTTAATTATGTTAAATGATAAGTAAATATATTATTAAGTGTATTAACAATGAAATACATATGTAAAAATAAGACTACTAACTTAATGATTTCGAAACGAGACATATATGTAACGATTATCGTTGTAACGGCATTTAACTGTATATATATCATACTAAGATATATTATATATCATAATATCATGATAATATAACAATTTAACATCTCATTTGTTATAATAAACAATGGGTTAACAACATTCAACAAGATCGTTAACCTAAAGGTTTCAAAACAACATTTACATGTAACGACTAACGATGACTTAACGACTCAGTTAAAATGTATATACATGTAGTGTTTTAATATGTATTCATACACTTTTGAAAGACTTCAAGACACTTATCAAAATACTTCTACTTAACAAAAATGCTTACAATTACATCCTCGTTCAGTTTCATCAACAATTCTACTCGTATGCACCCGTATTCGTACTCGTACAATACACAGCTTTTAGATGTATGTACTATTGGTATATACACTCCAATGATCAGCTCTTAGCAGCCCATGTGAGTCACCTAACACATGTGGGAACCATCATTTGGAAACTAGCATGAAATATCTCATAAAATTACAAAAATATGAGTAATCATTCATGACTTATTTACATGAAAACAAAATTACATATCCTTTATATCTAATCCATACACCAACGACCAAAAACACCTACAAGCACTTTCATTCTTCAATTTTCTTCATCTAATTGATCTCTCTCAAGTTCTTTCTTCAAGTTCTAAGTGTTATTCATAAATTCCAAAAGTTCTAGTTTCATAAAATCAAGAATACTTCCAAGATTGCAAGTTTACTTCCAAGTTTTCTAAATCCATTCCAAGTAATCATCCAAGATCAAGAAACCTTTGTTACTTACAGTAGGTTATCTTTCTAATACAAGGTAATAATTATATTCAAACTTTAATTCAATTTCTATAACTATAACAATCTTATTTCGAGTGGAAATCTTACTTGAAATTGTTTTCGTGTCATGATTCTGCTTCAAGAACTTTCAAGCCATCCAAGGATCCTTTGAAGCTAGATCTATTTTTCTCATTTCTAGTAGGTTTATCCAAGGAACTTGAGGTAGTAATTATGTTCATAACATCATTCGATTCATACATATAAAGCTATCTTATTCGAAGGTTTAAACTTGTAATCACTAGAACATAGTTTAGTTAATTCTAAACTTGTTCGCAAATAAAAGATAATCCTTCTAACTTGACTTTTAAAATCAACTAAACACATGTTCTATATCTATATGATATGCTAACTTAATGATTTAAAACCTGGAAACACGAAAAACACCGTAAAACCGGATTTACGCCGTCGTAGTAACACCGCGGGGTATTTTGGGTTAGTTAATTAAAAACTATGATAAACTTTGATTTAAAAGTTTTTATTCTGGGAAAATTATTTTTATTATGAACATGAAACTATATCCAAAAATTATGGCAAAACTCAAGGTGGAAGTATGTTTTCCAAAATGGTGATCTAGACGTCGTTCTTTCGACTGAAATGACTACCTTTACAAAAATGACTTGTAACTTATTTTTCCAACTATAAACCTATACTTTTTCTGTTTAGATTCATAAAATAGAGTTCAATATGAAACCATAGCAATTTGATTCACTCAAAACGGATTTAAAATGAAGAAGTTATGGGTAAAACAAGATTGGATAATTTTTCTCATTTTAGCTACGTGAAAATTGGTAACAAATCTATTCCAACCATAACTTAATCAAATTGTATTGTATATTATGTAATCTTGAGATACCATAGACACGTATACAATGTTTCGACCTATCATGTCGACACATCTATATATATTTCGGAACAACCATCGACACTCTATATGTGAATGTTGGAGTTAGCTATACAGGGTTGAGGTTGATTCCAAAATATATATAGTTTGAGTTGTGATTAATACTGAGATACGTATACACTAGGTCGTGGATTGATTCAAGATAATATTTATCGATTTATTTCTGTACATCTAACTGTGGACAACTAGTTGTAGGTTACTAATGAGGACAGCTGACTTAATAAACTTAAAACATAAAAATATATTAAAAGTGTTGTAAATATATTTTGAACATACTTTGATATATATGTATATATTGTTATAGGTTCGTGAATCAACCAGTGGCCAAGTCTTACTTCCCGACGAAGTAAAATCTGTGAAGGTGAGTTATAGTCCCACTTTTAAAATCTAATATTTTTGGGATGAGAATACATGCAGGTTTTATAAATGATTTACAAAATAGACACAAGTACGTGAAACTACATTCTATGGTTGAATTATCGAAATCGAATATACCCCTTTTTATAAAGTCTGGTAATCTAAGAATTAGGGAACAGACACCCTAATTGACGTGAATCCTAAAGATAGATCTATTGGGCCTAACAAACCCCATCCAAAGTACTGGATGCTTTAGTACTTCGAAATTTATATCATATCCGAAGGGTGTCCCGGAATGATGGGGATATTCTTATATATATGCATCTTGTTAATGTCAGTTACCAGGTGTTCACCATATGAATGATTTTTATCTCTATGTATGGGATGTGTATTGAAATATGAAATCTTGTGGTCTATTGTTACGATTTGATATATATAGGTTAAACCTATAACTCACCACCATTTTTGTTGACGTTTAAAGCATGTTTATTCTCAGGTGAATACTAAGAGCTTCCGCTGTTGCATACTAAAATAAGGACAAGATTTGGAGTCCATGTTTGTATAATATTGTGTAAAAACTGCATTCAAGAAACTGATTTCGATGTAACATATTTGTATTGTAAACCATTATGTAATGGTCGTGTGTAAACTGGATATTTTAGATTATCATTATTTGATAATCTACGTAAAGCTTTTTAAACCTTTATTTATGAAATAAAGGTTATGGTTTGTTTTAAAAATGAATGCAGTCTTTGAAAAACGTCTCATATAGAGGTCAAAACCTCGCAACGAAATCAATTAATATGGAACGTTTTTAATCAATAAGAACGGGACATTTCGCACTGGGTCGTGGATTGATTCAAGATAATATATATCAATTTTTTTCTGTACATCTAACGTTGGACAACTAGTTGTAGGTTACTAACGAGGACAGCTGACTTAATAAACTTAAAATATCAAAATGTATTAAAAGTGTTGTAAATATATTTTGAATATACTTTGATATATATGTACATATTTGTTATAGGTTCGTGAATCGACCAGTGGCCAAGTCTTACTTCCCGACGAAGTAAAAATCTGTGAAAGTGAGTTATAGTCCCACTTTTAAAATCTAATATTTTTGGGATGAGAATACATGCAGGTTTTATAAATGATTTACAAAATAGACACAAGTACGTGAAACTACATTCTATGGTTGAATTATCGAAATCGAATATGCCCCTTTTTATTAAGTCTGGTAATCTAAGAATTAGGGAACAGACACCCTAATTGACACGAATCCTAAAGATAGATCTATTGGGCCTAACAAACCCCATCCAAAGTACCAGATGCTTTAGTACTTCGAAATTTATATCATATCCGAAGCGTGTCCCGGAATGATGGGGATATTCTTATATATGCATCTTGTTAATGTCGGTTACCAGGTGTTCACCATATGAATGATTTTTATCTCTATGTATGGGATGTATATTGAAATATGAAATTTTGTGGTCTATTGTTACGATTTGATATATATAGGTTAAACCTATAACTCACCAACATTTTTGTTGACGTTTAAAGCATGTTTATTCTCAGGTGAATATTAAGAGCTTCCGCTGTTGCATACTAAAATAAGGACAAGATTTGGAGTCCATGTTTGTATGATATTATGTAAAAACTGCATTCAAGAAACATATGTCGATGTAATATATTTCTATTGTAAACCATTATGTAATGGTCGTGTGTAAACAGTATATTTTAGATTATCATTATTTGATAATCTACGTAATGCTTTTGAAACCTTTATTGATAAAATAAAGGTTATGGTTGTTTTAAAAATGAATGCAGTCTTTGAAAAACGTCTCATATAGAGGTCAAAACCTCGCAACGAAATCAATTAATATGGAACGTTTATAATCAATATGAACGGGACATTTCAGTTGGTATTCGAGCGTTGGTTTTAGAGAAATAGAATTTTGCATTAGTGTGTCTTATCGAGTTTGTTAGGATGCATTAGTGAGTCTGGACTTCGACCGTGTTTACTTGAAAAATGATTGCTTGACAAATTATGTTGGAAACTATATATTTTTAACATGTGAATATTATGTGATATATTAATCTCTTAACGCGTTTGATATTATGTGATAGATGTCTACCTCTAGAACAAGTCCCATTGACTCACCTAATAATAATGAAGAGTCAAATGTAAATTGAAATGATTCGTGGACTGATTCACAAGTTCCCGAAGAGGAACCGGAAGAAGAGCCGGAACCGAAAGAAGAATCGGAACCGGAAGAAGAAATAGAACCAGTGGGGGAAATAATAAAACGGTTAAGTAGAAGAAAATCCTCAACCAACCGACCAAAGTTAATTATGGTCAATGGTGTTTCCGCCAAGGAAGCAAAGTATTGGGAGGATTACCAATTCTCCGATGAATCAGATCCCGACAAGGATTCCGATGATGTTATAGAAATTACCCCAACACAATTAATAAGGCAAAAGAGAACAATAAGGGAAAGGGCATAAAAATAGAGAAATTTGATTTCAAACCCGATGAACTTTATATGTATCATCAACACCCGTATTTCTTAAGTTGTGACAATAACCCGGGAACCTCTAAACCACCAGGTTTTTTTAAACCAATGTGGAAAACGACGGCTCGTATTAGGGGAACATCATATATCCCTAGAAACTTGGTAAAATGAACCAAAATCGAAGAAGAAGAAACGAGCGAATCGGAATAAGATAGTTGTATTCGTGTGGTGTAATATATGTAATGTAGTGTGCTTATGCTTTATGATATATGTAAAAATTGCTTGTATTAATAAGTATTTTTTTTATGATTCTAACACTTGTCTATTTTACAGTATAAAAACACAAAATGGATAGACAACCCAATATTTTAAGAGACCTTACCCGGAGACATGATTGATGAAATCTTGTCTAGAGTCGGTCAGAATTCCTCGGCACAACTATTTAAGGCGAGATCAGTTTGTAAGACATTCGAAGAACGTTCCAAGAATGCCTTGATTTATAAAAGGCTTTCGTTCGAAAGATGGGGGATATGACATTGGGAAATCCATAAGTTACGATGTGTTTACTTTGACGCATATATTGCGGGGAACCCAAATGCTATTTTACGCAACGCGTTAAGAAATTATTTTGACTCAATATATCCGAATATAGGACTTCGTGATTTAGAAAAAGCGGCTAACATGCAATATAAAGAAGCATGTTATGCTTACGGGTTAGTAATGTTCGCTTCTCACCAAAGTGAGAACAAGAACATCGGGCTACAACTATTAAACAAAACGTTCCCACAAGTGACGGAGTCGGTAATTGGGGTAAGAAATGAGGTTTTTAGGTTATTACGAGACTGTTGGTCATTACGTAACCTTCATCCTTTTGACGACGTTACAACACATTGTCTTACTATCAGTCACAACGGTTATGTTCCACAAAACCAAGGATGGGAAGTGGTATTAGTAAAACCAGAATGCATGACTTGTTTCTGGACGTATGAATTACGTGTCTTTATTGCCTTTGCTGAACGCCTTATTTTTTAACTAGAATTATCTTCGCAGCTACTTTGTATCAAAGTTTTATGTGCTATATTTCATGCTATATGTAAAAAAAAGCGGTATTGTAAGTTTGCAAGTTATTGTATAAAGGTTTGAATATGATATTTTTTTTTTGTGATTAGTTTTTCATATAGAATTGTAGTAGTTGAAATGGTATGTTAGCAACTAATTATGAACTTAACGGGTAGGTACTACCCGAATTAAAGAGTATAAAATGCTAATATGAAGAAAGAGCTTTTATAAATAAGTTCATATTACGCTACGAAATACTATTGACTACTCTTGATATTCTATATGATTAACTCGTTTCATTTGACTATTTTGAAGGAAATGGCACCGACTACTCGACACACCTTGAATATGAGCGAAGAGGAATTTCGTGCCTTTCTTACTTCAAACATAGCCGCAGTACAGGCTGCGCTACATACCAATAATAACCTTGGATCTAGCAGTACAGGAAATCATGTAGGATGCACCTACAAAGAATTCACTGCCTGCAAACCTTTGGAATTTGATGGAACCGAAGGACCGATCGGATTGAATCGGTGGACCGAGAAGGTCGAATTGGTGTTTGCCATAAGTAAGTGTACTGAAGAGGACAAAGTGAAGTACGCTACGCATACCTTCACAGGTTCTGCTTTAACATGGTGGAATACCTATCTAGAGCAAGTGGGACAAGATGATGCTTACGCACTACTGTGGTCAGCATTCAAGCACTTGATGAACGAGAAGTACCGTCCCAGAACCGAGGTCAATAAGCTCAAGACAGAACTTAGAGGGTTACGAACCCAAGGATTTGATATTACCACATACGAAAGACGATTCACAGAATTATGCCTATTGTGTCCGGGAGCGTTCGAAGATGAGGAAGAGAAGATCGACGCGTTTATGAAAGGATTACCGGAAAGAATCCAAGAAGATATAAGTTCACACGAGCCCGCCTCCATACAACAGGCATGTAGAATGGCTCACAAACTAGTGAACCAGATTAAAGAAAGAATTAAAGAACAGACTGCTGAAGAGGCCAATGTGAAGCAAGTCAAAAGAAAGTGGGAGGAAAACGGTGATAAGAATCACCAATACAACAACAACAACAATTACAACAATAATTGCAACAACTATCCCAACAATCGCAACATCAATCGCAACTACAACAAACAGCCCAACAACAACAACAACAACAACAACAACAACAACTACAACAATCATCCCAACAACAATAATAACCGCAACAACAACAACAACAACAACAATCAGAAGCAGCTATTCCAAAGGTGTGAAAAGTATCACTCGGGGTTCTGCACCAAATTTTGCAACAAGTGTAAAAGAAATGGTCATAGCGTGGCTAAGTGTGAGGTCTACGGACCAGGGGTTAACAGAACGAAAGGAACAAATGGTGTCGGAATGAGTAATGGCGGAGCAAGTAGTGTCGAAGCAAGTTATGCCAATGTAGTTTGTTATAAATGTGGAAAACCGGGCTACATTATTAGAAATTTCCAGAACCAGGAGAACACGAATGGACAAGGCCGCGAAAGAGTTTTCAATATTAATGCGGCAGAGGCACAGGAAGACCCGGAGCTTATTACGGGTACGTTTCTTATTGACAATAAATCTGCTTACGTTTTATTTGATTCGGGTGCGGATAGAAGCTATATGAGTAGAGATTTTTGTGCTAAATTAAGTTGTCCATTGACGCCTTTGGATAGTAAATTTTTACTCGAATTAGCAAATGGTAAATTAATTTCAGCCGATAATATATGTCGGAATCGAGAAATTAAACTGGTTAGCGAAATATTTAAGATTGACTTGATACCAGTAGAGTTAGGGAGTTTTGATGTGATAATCGGTAAGGACTGGTTGAAAGAAGTGAAAGCAGAGATCGTTTGTTACAAAAATGCATTTCGCATTATACGAGAAAAAGAAAAACCCTTAATGGTGTACGGAGAAAAGGGCAACACGAAGCTACATCTTATTAGTAATTTGAAGGCACAAAAACTAATAAGAAAAAGTTGCTATGATGTTCTAGCACATGTCGAGAAAGTACAAACTGAAGAAAAGAGCATCAATGATGTTCCCGTCGCAAAAGAATTTCCCGATGTATTTCCGAAAGAATTACCGGGATTACCCCCACATCGATCCGTTGAATTTCAAATAGATCTTGTACTAGGAGCTGCACCAATAGCTCGTGCTCCTTACAAACTCGCACCCAGTGAGATGAAAGAACTGTAAAGCCAATTACAAGAACTTTTAGAGCGTGGTTTCATTCGACCAAGCACATCACCGTGGGGTGCTCCTGTTTTGTTTGTCTAGAAGAAAGATGGTACATTCAGGTTGTGTATCGACTACCGACAGTTGAACAAACTTACCATCAAGAACCGCTACCCACTACCGAGAATCGTCGACTTATTTGATCAACTACAAGGCTCGTCTGTTTATTCAAAGATTGACTTACATTTCGGGTATCATCAAATGCGGGTGAAAGAAGATAATATTCCAAAGACTGCTTTCAGAACATGTTACGGTCATTACGAGTTTATGGTCATGCCGTTTGGTTTAACTAATGCACCAGCTGTGTTCATGGACCTTATGAACCGAGTGTGTGGACCATACCTTGACAAGTTTGTCATTGTTTTCATTGATGACATACTTATTTACTCAAAGAATGACCAAGAACACGGTGAACATTTGAGAAAGGTGTTAGAGGTATTGAGGAAGGAAGAATTGTACGCTAAGTTTTTAAAGTGTGCATTTTGGTTGGAAGAAGTTCAATTCCTCAGTCACATAGTGAACAAAGAAGGTATTAAGGTGGATCCGGCAAAGATAGAAACTGCTGAAAAGTGGGAAACCCCGAAAACTCCGAAACACATACGCCCGTTTTTAGGACTAGCTGGTTACTACAGAAGGTTCATACAAGACTTTTCCAGAATAGCAAAACCCTTGACTGCATTAACGCATAAAGGGAAGAAATTTGAATAGAATGATGAACAAGAGAAAGCGTTTCAGTTATTAAAGAAAAAGCTAACTACGGCACCTATATTGTCATTACCTAAAGGGAATGATGAGTTTGTGAGTTATTGTGACGCATCAAAGCAAGGTCTCGATTGTGTATTAATGCAACGAACGAAGGTGATTGCTTATGCGTCTAGACAATTGAAGATTCACGAACAAAATTATACGACGCATGATTTGAAATTAAGCGCGGTTGTTTTTGCATTAAAGACTTGGAGGCACTACTTATATGGGGTCAAAAGTATTATATATACCGACCACAAAAGTCTTCAACACATATTTAATCAGAAACAACTGAATATGAGGCAGCGTAGGTGGATTGAATTGTTGAATGATTATGACTTTGAGATTCGTTACCACCCGGGGAAGGCAAATATGGTAGCCGACGCCTTGAGCAGGAAGGACAGAGAACCCATTCGAGTAAAATCTATGAATATAATGATTCACAATAACCTTACTACTCAAATAAAGGAGGCGTAACAAGGAGTTTTAAAAGAGGGAAATTTAAAGGATGAAATACCCAAAGGATCGGAGAAGCATCTTAATATTCGGGAAGACGGAACCCGGTATAGGGCTGAAAGGATTTGGGTATCAAAATTTGGAGATATGAGAGAACTGGTACTTAGAGAAGCTCATAAAACCAGATACTCAATACATCCTGGAACGGGGAAGATGTACAAGGATCTCAAGAAACATTTTTGGTGGCCGGATATGAAAGCCGATGTTGCTAAATACGTAGGAGAATGTTTGACGTGTTCTAAGGTCAAAGCTGAGCATCAGAAACCATCAGGTCTACTTCAACAACCCGAAATCCCAGAATGGAAATGGGAAAACATTACCATGGATTTCATTACTAAATTGCCAAGGACTGCAAGTGGTTTTGATACTATTTGGGTAATAGTTGATCGTCTCACCAAATCAGCACACTTCCTGCCAATAAGAGAAGATGACAAGATGGAGAAGTTAGCACGACTGTATTTGAAGGAAGTCATCTCCAGACATGGAAAACCAATCTCTATTATCTCTGATAGGGATGGCAGATTTATTTCAAGATTCTGGCAGACATTACAGCAAGCATTAGGAACTCGTCTAGACATGAGTACTGCCTATCATCCACAAACTGATGGGCAGAGCGAAAGGACGATACAAACGCTTGAAGACATGCTATGAGCATGTGGTATTGATTTCGTAAACAGTTGGGATCGACATCTACCGTTAGCAGAATTTTCCTACAACAACAGCTACCATTCAAGTATTGAGATGGCACCGTTTGAAGCACTTTATGGTAGAAAGTGCAGGTCTCCGATTTGTTGGAGTGAAGTGGGGGATAGACAGATTACGGGTCCGGAGATAATACAAGAAACTACCGAGAAGATCATCCAAATTCAACAACGGTTGAAAACCGCCCAAAGTCGACAAAAGAGCTACGCTGACATTAAAAGAAAAGATATAGAATTTGAAATTGGAGAGATGGTCATCCTTAAAGTTGCACCTTGGAAATGTGTTGTTCGATTTGGTAAACGAGGGAAATTAAATCCAAGGTATATCGGACCATTTAAGATTATTAATCGTGTCGGACCAGTAGCTTACTGACTTGAGTTACCTCAACAACTCGCGGCTGTACATAACACTTTCTATGTCTCGAATTTGAAGAAATGTTTTGCTAAAGAAGATCTCACTATTCCGTTAGATGAAATCCAAATCAACGAAAAACTTCAATTCATCGAAGAACCCGTCTAAATAATGGATCGTGAGGTTAAAAGACTTAAGCAAAAAAAGATACCAATTGTTAAGGTTCGATGGAATGCTCGTAGAGGACCCAAGTTCACCTGGGAACGAGAAGATCAGATGAAGAAGAAATACCCGAATTTATTTCCAGAAGATACGTCAACACCTCCAACTGCTTAAAATTTCGGGACGAAATTTATTTAACTGGTAGGTACTGTAGTGACCCGAACTTTTCCATGTTTATATATATATATATATTAAATGAAATTGTTATTTACATGATTAAGTGTTTCCAACATATTAAGCAATCAAACTTGTTAAGACTTGATTAATTGAAATAGGTTTCATATAGACAATTGACCACCCAAGTTGACCGGTGATTCACGAACGATAAAACTTGTAAAAACTATATGATGACATATATATGGTTATATATATAGTTAACATGATATTATGATAAGTAAACAAATCATTAAGTAAATTAATAATGAACTACATATGTAAAAACAAGACTACTAACTTAATGATTTTGAAACGAGACATATATGTAACGATTATCGTTGTAACGACATTTAATGTGTATATATCATATTAAGAGATATTCGTACATCATAATATCATGATAATATAATAATTTAAAATCTCATTTGATATTATAAACATTGGGTTAACAACATTTAACAAGATCGTTAACCTAAAGGTTTCAAAACAACACTTACATGTAACGACTAACGATGACTTAACGACTCAGTTAAAATGTATATACATGTAGTGTTTTAATATGTATTCATACACTTTTGAAAGACTTCAAGACACTTATCAAAATACTTCTACTTAACAAAAATGCTTACAATTACATCCTCGTTCAGTTTCATCAACAATTCTACTCGTATGCACCCGTATTCGTACTCGTACAATACACAGCTTTTAGATGTATGTACTATTGGTATATACACTCCAATGATCAGCTCTTAGCAGCCCATGTGAGTCACCTAACACATGTGGGAACCATCATTTGACAACTAGCATGAAATATCTCATAAAATTACAAAAATATGAGTAATCATTCATGCCTTATTTACATGAAAACAAAATTACATATCCGTTATATCTAATCCATACACCAACGACCAAAAACACCTACAAACACTTTCATTCTTCAATTTTCTTCATCTAATTGATCTCTCTCAAGTTCTATCTTCAAGTTCTAAGTGTTCTTCATAAATTCTACAAGTTCTAGTTTCATAAAATCAAGAATACTTCCAAGTTTGCTAGCTTACTTCCAATATTGTAGAGTGATCATCCAACCTCAAGAAATCTTTCTTATTTATAGTAATATATCTTTCTAATACAAGGTAATACTCATATTCAAACTTTGATTCAATTTATATAACTATAACAATCTTATTTCGAGTGAAAATCTTACTTGAACTGTTTTCGTGTCATGATTCTGCTTCAAGAACTTTCAAGCCATCCAAGGATCCTTTGAAGCTAGATCCATTTTTCTCATTTCCAGTAGCTTTATCCAGAAAACTTAAGATAGTAATGATGTTCATAACATCATTCGATTCATATATATAAAGCTATCTTATTCGAAGGTTTAAACTTGTAATCACTAGAACATAGTTTAGTTAATTCTAAACTTGTTCGCAAACAAAAGTTAATCCTTCTAACTTGACTTTTAAAATCAACTAAACACATGTTCTATATCTATATGATATGCTAACTTAATGATTTAAAACCTGGAAACACGAAAAACACCGTAAAACTGGATTTACGCCGTCGTAGTAACACCGCGGGCTGTTTTGGGTTAATTAATTAAAAACTATGATAAACTTTGATTTAAAAGTTGTTCTTATGGGAAAATTATTTTTCTTATGAACATGAAACTATATCCAAAACTCATGGTTAAACTCAAAGTGGAAGTATGTTTTCTAAAATGGTCATCTAGACGTCGTTCTTTCGACTGAAATGACTACCTTTACTAAAATGACTTGTAACTTATATTTCAGACTATAAACCTATATGTTTTCTGCTTAGATTCATAAAATAGAGTTCAATATAAAACCATAGCAATTTGATTCACTCAAAACGGATTTAAAATGAAGAAGTTATGGGTAAAACAAGATTGGATAGTTTTTCTTGTTGTAGCAACGTGAAAATTGGTAACAAATCTATATTAATCATATCCTAGCTAACTTATATTGTATTATACATGTATTCTAATATATTATGTAATCTTGGGATACCATAGACATGTATGCAAATGTTTTGACATATCATATCGACCCATGTGTATATATTATTTGGAACAACCATAGACACTCTATATGCAGTAATGTGGGAGTTAGCTATACAGGGTTGAGGTTGATTCCAAAAATATATATACTTTGAGTTGTGATCTAGCCTGAGACGTGTATACACTGGGTCGTGGATTGATTCAAGATAATATATATCAATTTTTTTCTGTACATCTAACGTTGGACAACTAGTTGTAGGTTACTAACTAGGACATCTGACTTAATAAACTTAAACATCAAAATGTATTAAAAGTGTTGTAAATATATTTTGAATATACTTTGATATATATGTACATATTTGTTATAGGTTCGTGAATCGACCAGTGGCCAAGTCTTACTTCTCGACGAAGTAAAAATCTGTGAAAGTGAGTTATAGTCCCACTTTTAAAATCTAATATTTTTGGGATGAGAATACATGCAGGTTTTATAAATGATTTACAAAATAGACACAAGTACGTGAAACTACATTCTATGGTTGAATTATCGAAATCGAATATGCCCCTTTTTATTAAGTCTGGTAATCTAGGAATTAGGGAACAGACACCTTAATTGACGCGAATCCTAAAGATAGATCTATTGGGCCTAACAAACCCCATCCAAAGTACCGGATGCTTTAGTACTTCGAAATTTATATCATATCCGAAGGGTGTCCTGGAATGATGGGGATATTCTTATTTATGCATCTTGTTAATGTCGGTTACCAGGTGTTCACCATATGAATGATTTTTATCTCTATGTATGGGATGTATATTGAAATTTGAAATCTTGTGGTCTATTATTACGATTTGATATATATAGGTTAAACCTATAACTCACCAACATTTTTGTTGACGTTTAAAGCATGTTTATTCTCAGGTGAATATTAAGAGCTTCCGCTGTTGCATACTAAAATAAGGACAAGATTTGGAGTCCATGTTTGTATGATATTATGTAAAAACTGCATTCAAGAAACATATGTCGATGTAATATATTTCTATTGTAAACCATTATGTAATGGTCGTGTGTAAACAGTATATTTTAGATTATCATTATTTGATAATCTACGTAATGCTTTTGAAACCTTTATTGATAAAATAAAGGTTATGGTTGTTTTAAAAATGAATGCAGTCTTTGAAAAACGTCTCATATAGAGGTCAAAACCTCGCAACGAAATCAATTAATATGGAACGTTTATAATCAATATGAACGGGACATTTCTGGTTAACCAAACGAACGAGGGAACGGTGTTTAAAGACCGTCGGAGTTCATAACAACCATTAGTGCACTTAACACTTCGTACACTAACCCCACGGGTGGCATCTTAACACGTCGATATTTCACCCCGGGTGGTGCCTTAACACTTCGACACTTCACCCCGAGTGGTGTCTTAGCACATCGACACTTCACTCGTTACATCTCTCGGAGTGGCATCTTAACACATCGATACTTCACTCCCGAGTGGTGTCTTAACGCATCGACACTTCACTCGCCACGTGAGGAGTGGTGTCTTAACACGTCGACACTTCACAACTTAACTACACAAATAAATACATCATATATGCACGCATATAATTATTCCACTCACCTTAACACTTCGGTGATTATTATGCACTTCCGAAACTTCAAGGCAACGTACCTAATACATAAGTACACATTCAATTACACAACTAGTGGAATTAACCACATTACACATACTTGGGCATTTAATGACCCGATTCGCATTAAATGACTCAACCACACCAAAACCGCCCTTAAATGGCCAAGACCCGACTTTAATCACTAAAGCTAGTGAATTAAAGTCTACTAACTTCAACTAACACAAACTTATGGCATTTCATACCCATTTCACCCAATTAGGTCAACTAGTACATTTTTGACCCATTTTAATTACTTAGACTCACAATCAAGTCAAACTCACCCATTAACACTTCTTTCATTAATCTAAAAGTGAATTAGTGACTAACAACACCATTTGACACTTACAACCTTAAATCACAAGACCAAAACCCTAGATTGTGGCTAGTAGGGTTTCATTACAACAACATAACCCAAATTCACCCATTTTACCCTCAAATGGGTCATACAAGTCTCTAGTAACCAAAACCCTAGTCATTAACCAATTAAAACTCAAAACTTAGAGTTAGAACTTACCGAGACTATCAACGGGTAGCTAGAGACAAGAGGAACAACTTTAATTCTTGCTTCAAAGATCAACCCTCAATCCTTCACTCTCAAATCTCACCTTTAATTCAATTGGGTTTTAAGTTTTGGGAGATAAAATAGAAAGAAAAGGGAAAAGAATTTAAATTAAATGAACTAGTGGTGCAGATTTAATGCTCCAATCTGATCCATACACCAAATTACCAAATTGCCCCTTAAAATCACTTATAAAGAGCTAAGTCCGACACCAGTCTGGCAGTAATGCCACGGCGCGGCTCAAATCGTCGCGGCGCGACGAACAAAGGGAAAATCACCCTTTCTTAACCCATGTTCTGTCCCTGGTTTGCTTGATATGCCGCGGCAGCGCGGCCTAAGGCACTATCTGGCCAGCTCGACAACCTTAAACACAAAAATCGTTTTACACAACATTCAAGTCGTTCAAGCTTCCAATACACATCTAAACATCGTATCTAAGCCTCACAAGACTTAACGCTAACCAAAACTCATTTACAAACTTATATACGCACACATTAACAAGTACATATATATATGTATCTACACAATTACGCATAAAAAATGAGTTACAAACGTGCAAATGATTAAGTATGTACCTTTCGATACGTACGGGAAAAATGGGATGTTACAACTATGCCCTTAGGATATCGAATTGTGTGATCGGAAAGTTGGATTATCATTTTAGTTGGTGACAAGTCTCCTAACTCTAATCTCTTGTATAGAAAGTAGGGGATGAGGTTGATACTTGCTCCTGAATCTGCTAGCACATGAATGGTTCCAGATTGGTAGATTGAACACGGAAAAATGAATTGGCCCGTATCTCCTAGCTTCTGCGGTAGAGAGTTTCTGAGTACTGCTGAGCAGTCTTCACTCAGTGGAATTTTGTTAGAATCTGGTATCTTTTCCTTTGTAGAGAGAAGCCTTCGGATATATCTCTTTTGATTAGGCACTTTGAACACGGTGTCCAGGAATCTTCTATCAAGTTTGAAGGAATCAAGCTTAGATGGTTTCTCCTGCAACCTTCTAGGGTAGGGTACACGAACCGGAGTTGCGGTGGACAACTGCTGAGTACATGTCGATTTGTTCTTGATTCTAGCTGACCTTCTCCGTGGTTCTTGAAATGTCCCGTTCATATTGATTATAAACGTTTCATATTAATTGATTTCGTTGCGAGGTTTTGACCTCTATATGAGACGTTTTTCAAAGACTGCATTCGTTTTTTTTTAAAACAAACAATAACCTTTATTCTATCGATAAAGGTTTAATATACATAACATAGATTATCAAGTAATGATAATCTAAAATTCAGCTTTTACACACGACCATTTCATAATAGTTTACAATAATATTTTACAACAATTTATTTTCCGAATGCAGTTTTTAAACAATATCATACAAGCATGCTGACTCCAATTCTTGTCTTTAATTAGCATGCAACAGCGGAAGCTCTTAATAATCACCTGAGAATAAACATGCTTTAAATGTCAACAAAAATGTTGGTGAGTTATAGGTTTAATCTATATATATCAAATTGTAATAATAGACCACAAGATTTCATTTTCCATAAACATCCATCTCATATCAGGCATTTCGTAAACTGCATAGAGATAAAAATCATTCATATGATGAACACCTGGTAACCGACATTAACAAGATGCATATAGAATATCCCCAAAACAGAATCCTCTCGTCTGTATAACAGAATCCTCTCGTCTGTATAAAAACCGAAGTACTAAAGCATCCGTACCTCGGATGGGGTTTGTTAGGCCCATAGATCTATCTTTAGGATTCGCGTTAATTAGGGGTACTGTTCCCTAATTATTAGGTTACCAAGCTAAAAAAGGGCGATATTCGATTTCGATAATCCAACATAGAATGTAGTTTCAAGTACTTGTGTCTATTTTGTAAAACATTTATAAAACTGCATGTATTCTCATCCCAAAAATATTAGATAGTAAAAAATGGGACTATAACTCACTTTCACAGATTTTCAAATCGTCGGAAATAAGACTTGGCCACGGGTCGATTCACGAACCTATAACAAATATATACATATATATCAAAGTATGATTGAAATATATTCACAACATTTTTTATTATGTTTTAATGATTTAAGTTTGTTAAGTTAATAATCCAATGTTAGTAGTCCACAATTAGTTGTCAACAGTTAGTAGTACATAAATAAATCAATATATATTATCTCGAATTATTCCACGACCCAGTGTATACAAGTCTCAGACTCGATCACAACTCAAAGTATATATATTATTTTGGAATCAACCTCAACCCTGTATAGCTAACTCGAACATTACCGCATATAGAGTGTCTATGGTTGTTCCAAATAATATATATAGATGACGTTGATATGATATGTCAAAACATTGTATACGTGTCTATGGTCTATCAAGGTTACATAATATATGTTAAACTACATGTATAATACAATATAAGTTAGTTAAGTTATGGTTAGTATGGGTTTTTGTAAATTCATTCCGTAGTCAAATTAATCATTTTTAACCAATTTTGTTTTACCCATAACTTCTTCGTTTTAAATCCGTTTTGAGTGAATCAAGTTGCCATGGTTTCATAATGAACCGAAATTTATGAAACTAAATAGAAAAAATACAAGTTTATAGTCGAAAATAAAAGTTACAAGTCGTTTTTGTAAGAGGTAGTCATTTCAGTCAAAAGAACGACGTCTTGATGACCATTTTGAAAAACATACTTCCATATGACGGCGTATGTCCGGTTTTACGGTGTTCTTCGTGTTTCCAGGTTTTAAATCATTAAGTTAGCATATCATATAGATATAGAACATGTGTTTAGTTGATTTTAAAAGTTAAGTTAGAAGGATTAACTTTGTTTGCGAACAAGTTTAGAATTCACTAAACTATGTTCTAGTGATTACAAGTTATAATTTTCGAATAAGATAGTTATATATATATGAATCGAATGATGTTATGAACATCATCACTACCTCAAATATAGTAGGTAAACCTACTAGAAATGAAAAGAAATAATCTTGAGCTTGAATGGATCTTTGATGGCTTGGAAGTTCTTGAAGTAGAATCATGACACAAAAATAATTTCAAGTAAGATTACTACTCGAATTAAGATAGTTATAGTTATAGAAATCGAATCAAAGTTTGAATATGAATATTACCTTAAATAAGAAAGATAACCTACTATAAATAACAAAGGTTTCTTGATCTTAGATGATTGATTGGAATGGATTAGAAAGCTTGGAAGTAGACTTGCAAACTTGAAAGTGTTCTTGAAGTTTTTTTGAGTAGTTGTTTTGTAAGTTGATTTATGTATGGATTTATGAGCTAGATTGATGTAGATTTTGATGAAGATGATGAAGAACACTTAGAGCATCAAGAGAGAGCTTGAGAGAGATGAGTTTGATGCATGGAAGTTGATTAAAAATGTGTGTGTGTGTTCATCATTCACGTGAATGTATGCATGTGTATATAGGCTCCATTAGTTTGATTTTTAGTGTAATCATTCATGCTAGTTACCAAATAATGGTTCCCAGATGTTTGATGACTCATTAAGGCTGCTAAGGAGCTAATCATTGAGTGTATATACCAATAGTATATACGTCTATAAACTGGGTATTGTACGAGTACAAATACGGATTGAATACGAGTAAATAGTGTTTAATGTAGTAAATAGTGTTCACTGTAGCAAATAGTATTTTAATGCAGCAAATACTATTTTTCTGTAGCAAAGCGAAAATTTACTGTAGCAAATAGTGTTTTACTGTAGCAAAGTGAAAATTTACTGTAGCAAATAGTGTTTTACTGTAGCAAAATAGTGTTTTACTGTACATCTTTGATTTAATTGTATTTCTTCTTATATATATATATATATATATATATATATATATATATATATATATATATATATATATATATGAAAGGACCCGTCCTAATCCATCCGGACGAAGTCCATATCGATTATAAACGATTCACAATAGTTGATTACATCGCGAGGTACTTGACCTCTATATGATACATTTTACAATCATTGCATTCGTTTTTGAAAAGACAATCTTTCATTACATCGAAAGTTGACGGCATGCATACCATTTTAGAATATATCTAAGTATAATTGACTTAATAATAATCTTGATGAACTCAACAACTCGAATGAACGTCTTTTGAAATATGTCATGAATGACTCCAAGTAATAACTTTAAAATGAGCAATTGCACAGCGGAAGACTTCTTTCATACCTGAGAATAAACATGCTTTAAAGTGTCAACCAAAAGGTTGGTGAGTTCATTAGTTTATCAAAAACAATCATTTTCATCATTTTAATAGACCACAAGATTTCATTTTTTCCATAAACATACATCTCATATCAGGCATTTTGCAAATTACATAGAGATAAAAATCATTCATATGGATTGAACACCTGGTAACCGACGTTAACTTAATGCATAGAATATCCCCAAAACAGAACCTCTCGTCTGTATAATAATCTCGAAGTACTAAAGCATTCGTACCCCGAATGGGACTTGTCAAGGTCCATAGATCTATCTTTAGGATTCGCGTCAATCAGGGGCCATTTCCCTAAATTCTTAGGTTACCAGACTTGAAGGGCGATATTCGGTTAATAATCCAACCATATAATGTAGTTTTTGTGTCTATTTCGTAAAACATTTATAAAAGCAGCGCATGTATTCTCAGTCTCAAAAATATATATTGCAAAAGCTTTTAAAAAGGGAGCAAATGAAACTCACCATACTGTATTTCGTAGTAAAAATACATATAACATCATTGAACAAGTGTAAGGTTGGCCTCGAATTCACGAACCTATATCATTTATATGTATATTAATACATATACTTGTAATCGAATAAATTCCTATATTATATCTTAAATTATATATCTTATATATTTAGGTTGTATATATTTAAAATAGTTAATATTTATATAGTTTAATATTATATTTAAAAATAAATAATTTGTTATATGTAAATATTTATATAAGTAATCTTAATATATATAATTATATATAATATTATGGTAACTGTAATATATATACTCTTATATAGAAAATATAGAAAATATTTATTTGTTATAATAATATTGTTAATATAAAAGTAGTAATCATAATAATACAATTAATAATAATAATAATAATTAGTAAAACTACCTTCCAAGATAAGCTCCAAAAATATAAACTGCCTCATCACGGGATCGAACCCGCGACCTCCCGCTAACCCATACCAACGCCTAACCACTCCTCTATGGTTCTTTTTCTGTTATGATTCTTAAATTAATTCTATTTAACCAATACACGACTGACTTCATCTTTATCATTATTCTTTATTATTATTATCTAAATCATCATCAAGTAACACATAAAATCATGAACGTATCATCATTATTGTTGTATCATCATCGCCATTTTCTATCAGTATCTCATCATCACAGTCTTCACGACAAGATCAAAGAAGTAGCAGGCCAAGTTTCTTGTATACGGCCCAACACCACAATTGTATTAACTCGGCCCGACACCTTAATTGTATTAATTCGGCCCAACACTCACTTGGATCTTAGTCTAATTCAATCGGCCCATGTTTTATTCTGAGTTTGATCAGTTTATATAATATTCGATTATATCCATGTACAGCTCATCATACCACAACAAGACCCTACCATTATCAATCAACAGATAGGTTTGCCGACACATTAAAACCTAAGATTTGTATATTTAAATAATTATTCAAGTATAGTCATAAATATTATCCTCCTTTATTTGAAACAGAACGTAACTTACAGTAGCGATAGTTTTAAGATTATAGCATCTGGTTTCGTTGAGTGGGGATTTAAACAGAGAAAAACGTGGAAACAGATGAACCGAAATAGCAGCAGGTAAATGGTGTTTTCTTAATGGTTGTTGTGTTGATGATTCATGGAGTGGTTCAAGATCAAGGATTTGTAGAGAGAGAGAGAGAGATAGTGAGAGAAAAAGTGAAAAGGGATGATGGTCGTGTGGGTTATTAATGAGGTGGTGTTGAGTGATTGTTCGTTGTCCCAAAACCGAAACAGAAGTCAGGAAACCGAAACAGAAAAATGGAGATGGTTTGGTTTGACATTACCTTTGAAATAGAAAAACAGAAGTACAAAAGTGGTTAGTAGTGAAAGATTATGGTAATGTTTGTTCGTGGCAGGAAACACAGAAACAATTGGGTTCTGGTTATGGGTCTGATCGATAGGGGGTATTTTGGGCTGAGTCTCGAGCAAGCAAAAGGTAATAGCAGTTGATGATAGTGGTGGTGTTTGTTTGGGTTATACGATAGTAGAAGAATTGATGATGGTTTTGAATAAGTTGCAAAAGGTTCATGGGGGTGAATCATATGGTGGTGTGATCGAATAACAAGGCTGCAGTAACCGTATCTAATTTAGATGATGGTGATCGATGTTATGGTGATAATGGTGGCGGTTGAAGATGGTGGCATGGAGTTGTCGACGAATCAAATAATCAAAAGTAATTGGCAGCTTTAGCACATGAATTGCAGGAACATGGTTGTTGTTGTTGATGATTCTCATGGTGAAGTGGTTTATGAGTAGTAGACAACACAGAATAACAACTAATGGTGATGGGTTAGTGATTGATGATGGTTTGTAGTTGTAGTTCATGATGGTTTGGTCGTAGTAGGAAGGTGCTAGCCACAACAAAAATAAAAGAAAAGTATCGACTAGTAACAGTGGCAAGGTTGTAGTTGGTGGGTTAATGATTTAACAAAGAGAAGTATATTATGTCTATATGTAAATGTAGATGCATATGTTTAATATAGATATTTTATAAAGAGTTCAGATAAAAGATGAAACAGATAGTGGTTGACATATAATCACAGGCAAAACAAGAAAAATATAAAAAGACACATTGGACTGTGATATCTAACAGAAAATGATAATGGGGTTTGTCTCTTATATTTGTTGATCGAATTTTATGGTGTTAGTGGGAGACTAACACATGGGACAAATTATGGATAAAACAATAGTCACACGCTAGTTCACATTCCATACCAATTTCAGTATTTTAAACATACAATATTCGAATTAGATAGATATATATAATATAGTATTAAATATAATAATATTATATTATGTACTCTTGATAAAAGAAATGGGTGAAGTGAATTGAAATGGAATAGAAATTGTAAATTTTCAAAGAAAGTACAGTACATCACTTTATAATTTGATGTGTTGGGTTGATGTGTTCGATAGAAAAGAAACTGAAGACAGTGACAGGGTTTGTTAGATGTTTTGATAGGTAGATATTGATTGATAGATATGGCTAACAGAAAACATTATAATTCAATCATAAACACACCACTTCAATCGTTCAATCAGGCACAGTAGTCAAATAGTAAACTTAATGTAAATCACGGATTCAATCTATTGAGATTGTAAATATATAATATAATAATATTAATAAACGTGCATCTAATTAGATATCTTACCGACATTTTTATTAGAGATATTATATCGTGTAATATTTTATATTTTTCAGTTCTAACGATTAAATCGTATATTATTATTTTAAGTTATTATATATACATACATAAATATATACATGTTTATTTGCAAGTAATTGTTCGTGAATCGTAGAGATAGTCAAAGGGTAATTGATTACATGAATATAGATTTTAAAACTTTCGAGACTCAACATAACAGATTTTGCTTATCGTATCGAAATCAAATAAGATTCAGGTTTAAATTTGGTCAGAAATTTTCGGGTCATCACAATATATATATATATATATATATATATATATATATATATATATATATATATATATATATATATATATATATATATATATATATATATATATATATATATATATATATATATATATATATATATATAAAATAAAAACTTATATCATAAAATAAATAAAACGATTATATAATTATCACAAGTTATGACGTTCATGAAGCATCAGGCAAACTGGGTGGTCAAACGTTAACACTAAATCCGTTTCAGTTAATAAAGTCTTAACAAGTTTGATTGCTTAACATGTTGGAAACATTTAATCATGCAAATGTAGTTTTCATTTAATATATAATAATGGAAATTTTAAGCTGTTGGAGGTGTTGACGTATCTTCTGGAAATAGGTGCGGGTATTTCTTCTTCATCTGATCTTCACGTTCCCATGTGAACTCGGGTCCTCTACGAGCATTCCATCGAACCTTAACAATTGGTATTTTATTTTGCTTAAGTCTTTTAACCTCACGATCCATTATTTCGAAGGGTTCTTTGATGAATTGAAGTTTTTCATTGATTTGGATTTCGTCTAAGGGAATAGTGAGATCTTCTTTAGCAAAACATTTCTTCAGATTCGAGACATGAAAAGTATTATGTACCCCGGTGAGTTGTTGAGGTAAGTCAAGTCGGTAAGCTACTGGTCCGACACGATCTATAATCTTGAATGGCCAATGTACCTTGAATTTAGTTTCCCCCATTTACCAAATTGAACAACGCCTTTCCAAGGTGAAACCTTAAGCATGACCATCTCTCCAATCTCAAATTCTATAACTTTTCTCATAATGTGCGCGTAGCTCTTTTGTCGACTCTGGGCGGTTTTCAACCGTTGTCGAATTTGAATAATTTTCTCGGTTGTTTCTTGGAATATCTTCGTACCCGTAATTTTTCTATCCCCCACTTCACTGCAACAAATCAGAGACCTGCACTTTCTGCCATAAAGTGTCTCAAACGGTGCCATCTCAATACTCGAGTGGTAACTGTTGTTGTATGAAAATTCTGCTAATGGTAGATGTCGATCCCAACTGTTTCCAAAATCAATAACACATGCTCGCAGCATGTCTTCAAGGGTCTGTATCGTCCTTTCAATCTGCCCATCAATTTGTGGATGATAGGCAATACTCATGTCTAGACGAGTTCCCAATGCTTGTTGTAACGTCTGTCAAAATCTTGAAACAAATCTACCATCCCTATCAAAGATAATAGAGATTGGTATTCCGTGTCTGGAGACAACTTCCTTCAAGTATAGTCGTGCTAACTTTTCCATTTTATCATCTTCTCGCATTGGTAGAAAGTGTTCTGATTTGGTGAGACGATCGACTATTACCCATATAGTATCATAACCACTTGCAGTTCTTGGAAATTTAGTAATGAAATCCATGGTAATGTTTTCCCATTTCCATTATGGGATTTCAGGTTGTTGAAGTAGACCTGATGGTTTCTAATGTTCAGCTTTGACCTTAGAACACGTCAAACATTTTCCTATGTATTTAGCAATATCGGCTTTCATACCCAGCCACCAAAAGTGTTTCTTGAGATCTTTATACATCTTTCCCACTCCGGGATGTATTGAGTATCTGGTTTTATGTGCTTCCTTAAGTACCATTTCTCTCACATCTCCAAACTTTGGTACCCAAATTCTTTCAGCCCTATATCGAGTTTCGTCTTTCCGAATATTAAGATGTTTCTCCGATCCTTTGGGTATTTCCTTCTTCAAATTTCCTTCTTTTAAAACTCCCTGTTGCGCCTCCTTTATTTGAGTAGTAAGGTTAGTACGAATAATTATATTCATAGCTTTTACCCGTATAGGTTCTCTGCCCTTTCTACTCAAAGCGTCGGCTACCACATTCGCCTTCCCCGGGTGATAACAAATCTCAAAATCGTAATCATTTAACAATTCAATCCACCTACGCTGCCTCATGTTCAGTTGTTTCTATTAAAATATATGTTGGAGACTTTTGTGGTCGGTATATATGATACTTTTGAAACCATATAAGTAGTGCTTCCAAGTTTTTAATGCAAAAACAGCAGCGCCCAATTCTAAATCGTGAGTCGTGTAATTTTGCTAGTGAATCTTCAATTGTCTGGACGCATAGGCAATTACCTTCGTTCGTTGCATTAATACACAAATGAGGCATTGCTTTGAGGCGTCACAATATATCACAAAATCATCATTCCCTTCAGGCAATGACAATATAGGTGCCGTAGTTAACTTTTTCTTCAACAATTGAAACGCTTTCTCCTGCTCATCCTTCCATTCAAATTTCTTCCCTTTATGTGTTAATACAGTCAAGGGTTTTGCTATTTTGAAAAAATCTTGGATGAACCTTCTGTAGTAACCAGCCAGTCCTAAAAATTGACGTATCTGTGTCAGAGTTTTCGGGGTTTCCCATTTCTCAATGGTTTCAATCTTTGCCGGATCAACCTGAATACCTTTTTTGCTCACTAAGTGATCGAGGAATTGAACTTCTTTCAACCAAAATGCACACTTTGAAAACTTGGCGTACAGTTTTTCTTTTCTTAACAATTCTAGCACTTTTATCAAATGTTCTTCGTGCTCTTGATCATTTTTAGAGTAAATAAGTATGTCATCGATGAAGACAATGACAAACTTATCAAGATATGGTCCACACACTCGGTTCATGAGGTCCATGAACACGGCTAGTGTGTTAGTTAAGCCAAACAGCATAATCATAAACTCATAATGACCGTAACGTGTTCTGAAAGCAATCTTCGGAATATCATCCTCCTTCACTCGCATTTGATGATAACCGGAACGTAAATTGATCTTTGAATAAACCGACGAACCTTGGAGTTGATCGAATAAGTTGTAGATTCTCGGTAGTGGATAACGATTCTTGATGGTAAGTTTGTTCAATTCTCTGTAGTCGATACACAACATGAATGTACCATCCTTCTTTTTGACAAACAAAACAGGAGCTCCCCACGGTGATGTGCTTGGTCGAATGAAACCACGCTCTAAAAGTTCTTGTAATTGACTTTGTAACTCTTTCATTTCGCTGGGTGCGAGTCTGTATGGCTCACGAGCTATCGGTGCAGCTCCGGGTACAAGATCTATTTGAAATTCAACGGATCGATGTGGAGGTAGTCCCGGTAATTCTTTCGAAAATACATCGGGAAATTCTTTTGCGACGGGAACATCACTGATGTTCTTTTCTTCGGGTTTGACTTCCTCGATGTGTGCTAAAATGACATAGCAACCTTTTCTTATTAGTTTTTGCGCCTTTAAACTACTAATAAGATTTAACTTCGCGTTGCTCTTTTCTCCATACACCATTAAGGGTTTTTCTTTTTCACGTACAATGCGAATCGCATTTTTGTAACATACAACCTCTGCTCTCTTTTTTTTCAACCAATCCATGCCAATTATCACATCGAAACTCCCTAACTCTACTGGTATCAAATTAATCTTAAACGTTTCGCCAACTAAATTAATTTCTCGGTTCTGACATATTTTATCCGCTGTAATAAATTTACCGTTTGCTAATTCGAGTAAAAACTTATTATCCAAAGGCGTTAGTGGACATTTCAATTTAGCACAAAAATCTCTACTCATATAGCTTCTATCCGCACCCGAATCAAATAAAACATAAGCAGGTTTTTCATCAATAAGAAACGTACCCATAACAAGCTCCGGGTCTTCCTGTGCTTCTGCCGCATTAATATTGAAGACTCTTCCGTGGCCTTGCCCATTAGTATTCCCTTGGTTTGGGCAGTTAGTCCTGAAGTGGCCCAGTTTCCCACATCTATAACAAATAATGGTGGCATTATTTGTTCTGACATTATTTGTTCCGACATTATTTGTTCCCTTAATTCTGTTGATCATTAGTCCGTAGACTTCACACTTTGTTGCACCATGACCACTTCTTTTACACTTGGTACAAAATGTCGTGCAGAACCCATTCGGATGGTACTCTTCACACCTTTGGCATGACTTTTTCTGATTCTTGTTGTTGTTACGGTTGTTATTATTGTTGGGACGGTCGTTATGGTTGTTGTTGTTGTGATGGTTGTTGTTGCGTTTGTTGTTGCAAAAAATGGTGCCAGTGAAGTTGTGATTGTTGTGTTGATTGTTGACGCGATAGTTACTGTTGTTGTGTTGGTGACCCTTGTCACTATTTTCTTCCCACTTTCTCTTGACTTGTTTCATTTTGGCCTACTCGGCCGCCTGCTCTTTAATTTTTCCCTCGATCTGGTTTGTGAGCCATTTGGGTTGCCTTTTGCATTGAAGTGGGCGTGCTTGCACTCACATCCTCCTGAATTCTCTCTGGTAACCCCTTTACAAACGCATCGATCTACTCTTCTTCATCTTCGAACACTCTTGGGCACAATAAACACAACTCGGTGAATCGTCGTTCGTATGTGGTGATATCGAATCCCTGCATTCGTAATTCTCTAAGCTCTGTATTGAGCTTATTGACTTCGTTTCTGGGACAGTACTGCTCGTTCATCAAGTGTTTGAATGCTGACCACGGTAGTGCGTAAGCAGTATCTTGTCCCACTTGTTCGAGATATGTGTTCCACCATGTTAACGCAGTACCTGTGAAGGTATGCGTGGCGTACTTTACCTTGTCTTCTTTAGTACATTTGCTTATAGCAAACACAGATTCGACCTTCTCGGTCCATCGTTTCAGTCCGACTGGTCCTTCAGTTCCATCGAATTCCAGAGGTTTACAGGCAGTGAAAGCCTTGTAGGAGCATCTACACGGTTTCCTGTAGAGTTAACTCCACTGCTAGACCCTGAGTTATTGTTGTTGTTTTGCATTGCGGCCTGTACTGCGGCTATATTTGCTGCAAGGAAAGCATGGAAGTCTTCCTCGCTCATGTTCAAGTTCTGCCTAGTAGTCGGTGCCATTTCCTTCAAAAATAGCCAAAAGAGTTCGGTTAATCATATAGAATATTTTAGAGTAGTCAATAGTATTTCATAGCATAATATGAACGTATTTATAAAAGCTTTTTCTTCATATTAGCATTTTATAATTTTTAATTCGGGTAGTACCTACCCGTTAAGTTCATACTTAGTAGCTAATATACAATTCAACTACTACAATTCTATATGAAAAAACTGATTACAATAATATTACGTTCAAACTTTTATACAATTTTTACAAATTTATAATACTGCTATTTTACATATAGCATGAAGTATAGCACACAATAACTTTAATACAAGGCAGTTGCGAAGACAATTCTAGTTAATACGCAAGTCGTTCAGTAAAGTCAATAAAGACATGTAATTCATAAGTCCAGAAACAAGTCATGCACTCGGGTTTTACTAGTATTATTTTCCATCATTGGTCTTGTGGAAAATAACCCTTGTGACCGTTGGCTAAGTAGCATGTTGTAACGTTGTCAAAAGGACGAGGGTTACGTAATGCCCAACAGCCCCGTAACAATCTAAAAACCTTGTTTCTCACCCAAACTACCGAATATGTCACTTGTGGGAACGTTTTATTAAGCAGTTGTAATCCGATGTTCTTTTTCTCAATTTGGTGAGAAGCAAACATCACTAACCCGTAAACATAACATGCTTCTCTAAGTTGCATGTCGGAAGCTCTTTCTAAAGAACGAAGTCCTATGTTGGGATATGTGGAGTCAAAATAGGATCTCAACCCGTAGCGTAAAATTGCATTTGGGTTCCCCGCATTTAATGCTTTAAAGTAAACACGGCGTAACTTAAAATCTCCCCAATGTGGTATACCCCATCTTTCAAAGGAAACCCTTTTATAAACTAATGCATGTCTGGAACATCTTTCAAATGTTTGACAAACTAATTTTCATAAATAATTGTGCCGATGAATTCTGACCGACTCTAGACAAGATTTTATCAATAATGTCCCCGGGTAGGTCTTCTAAAATATTCGGTTGTCTATCCTTAACGTCCATTGTGTGTTTTTATACTGTAAAATAGACGATGATTAGATTCGTAAAAGATAATTAACAAACAAAATAAGCAATTTTTACATATAACATAAAAGTACAAGCACACTTCAATATATATATTACACATCATGGTTACTACTCTTCATTCCGACTCACTTGTTTCTTCCTCTTCGGACTTGGTTCGTTTCGCTAATTTCCTAGGGATATATGGTGCTCCCCTAATACGAGCCGTTGTTTTCACAAATGGTTTAGAAAAACCTGGTGGCTTAGATGTCCCCGGGTTATAGTTAAAACTTAAGAAATACGGGTGTTGACGGTATCCCATCGGGATATTTCATGTTAACATAAAGTTCATCGGGGTTGGAATTAGGTTTCTCTATTTTGATGACTTTTCCCTTATTGTTTTCTTTTGTTTTTTCAAATTGGGTCAGGGTAATTTCTTTAACATCATCGGAATCCTCGCCGGGATCTGATTCATCAGAAAATTGGTAATTTTCCCAATATTGACCATTTTTAATTTTGGTCTATTGGTTGAGGATTTTCTTTTATTTATCTGTTTTTCTGCGGTTCCTAATATTTTCTCCTTCGGAACATCTTCTTCCGGTTCCTCTTCTTCCGGTTCCTCTTCTTCCGGTTCTTCTTCTTCTTCTTCTTCCGGAATTTGTGAATCTTCCCAAAATACATTCGACTCTTCATTATTATTGGGTGAGTCGATGGGATTTGTACTAGAGGTAGACATGTATCACACAATAGCAAGCACGTTAAGAGATTAATATATCACATAATATTTACATGTAAAAATATATAGTTTCCAACAAACGTGTTAAGCAATCGTTTTTAAAGAAAAGCACGGTCAAAGTCCAGACTCACTAATGCATCCTAACAAACTCGATAAGACACACTAATGCAAATTTTTGGTTCTCTAAGCCAACGCTCTGATACCAACTGAAATGTCCCGTTCATATTGATTATAAACGTTTCATATTAATTGATTTCGTTGCGAGGTTTTGACCTCTATATGAGACTTTTTTCAAAGACTGCATTCATTTTTTTTTAAACAAACCATAACCTTTATTCTATCGATAAAGGTTTAATAGACATAACATAGATTATCAAGTAATGATAATCTAAAATTCAGCTTTTACACACGACCATTTCATAATGGGTTACAATAATATTTTACAACAATTTATTTTCCGAATGCAGTTTTTAAACAATATTATACAAGCATGCTGACTCCAATTCTTGTCTTTAATTAGCATGCAACAGCAGAAGCTCTTAATAACCACCTGAGAATAAACATGCTTTAAACGTCAACAAAAATGTTGGTGAGTTATAGGTTTAATCTATATATATCAAATTGTAATAATAGACCACAAGATTTCATTTTCCATAAACATCCATCTCATATCAGGCATTTCGCAAACTGCATAGAGATAAAAATCATTCATATGATGAACACCTGGTAACCGACATTAACAAGATGCATATAGAATATCCCCAAAATAGAATCCTCTCGCCTGTATAACAGAATTCTCTCGTCTGTATAAAAATCGAAGTACTAAAGCATCCGTACCTCGGATGGGGTTTGTTAGGCCCATAGATCTATCTTTAGGATTCGCGTCAATTAGGGGTACTGTTCATAATTCTTAGGTTACCAAGCTAAAAAGGGCGATATTCGATTTCGATAATCCAACATAGAATGTAGTTTCAAGTACTTGTGTCTATTTTGTAAAACATTTATAAAACTGCATGTATTCTCATCCCAAAAATATTAGATAGTAAAAAATGGGACTATAACTCACTTTCACAGATTTTCAAATCGTCGGAAATAAGACTTGGCCACGGGTCGATTCACGAACCTATAACAAATATATACATATATATCAAAGTATGATCGAAATATATTCACAATATTTTTTATTATGTTTTAATGATTTAAGTTTGTTAAGTTAATAGTCCAACGTTAGTAGTCCACAATTAGTTGTCCACAGTTAGTAGTACAGAAATAAATCAATATATATTATCTCGAATCAATCCAGGACCCAGTGTATACAAGTCTCAGACTCAATAACAACCCAAAGTATATATATTATTTTGGAATCAACCTCAATCCTGTATAGATAACTCGAACATTACCGCATATAGAGTGTCTATGGTTGTTCCAAATAATATATATAGATGACGTCGATATGATATGTCAAAACATTGTATACGTGTCTATGGTCTATCAAGGTTACATAATATATGTTAGACTACATGTATAATACAATATAAGTTAGTTAAGTTATGGTTAGTATGGGTTTTTGTAAAATCATCCCGTAGTCAAATTAATCATTTTTAACCAATTTTGTTTTACCCATAACTTCTTCGTTTTAAATCCGTTTTGAGTGAATCAAGTTGCTATGGTTTCATAATGAACTGAAATTATGAAACTAAACAGAAAAAGTATAAGTTTATAGTCAAAAATACAAGTTACAAGTCATTTTTGTAAGAGGTAGTCATTTCAGTCGAAAGAACGACGTCTTGATGACCATTTTGAAAAACATACTTCCACTTTGAGTTTAACCATGATTTTTGGATATAGTTTCATGTTCATAATAAAAATCATTTTCGCATAAGAACAACTTTTAAATCAAAGGTTATCATAGTTTTTAAATATCTAACCCAAAACAGCCCCTGGTTTCACTATGACGGCGTATGTCCGGTTTTACGGTGTTCTTCGTGTTTCCAGGTTTTAAATCATTAAGTTAGCATATCATATAGATATAGAACATGTGTTTAGTTAATTTTAAAAGTTAAGTTAGAAGGATTAACTTTGTTTGCGAACAAGTTTAGAATTCACTAAACTATGTTCTAGTGATTACAAGTTATAATCTTCGAATAAGATAGTTATATATATGAATCGAATGATGTTATGAACATCATCACTACCTCAAGTATAGTAGGTAAACCTACTAGAAATGAAAAGAAATAATCTTGAGCTTGAATGGATCTTTGATGGCTTGGAAGTTCTTGAAGTAGAATCATGATACGAAAATAATTTCAAGTAAGATTACTACTCGAATTAAGATAGTTATAGTTATAGAAATCGAATCAAAGTTTGATTATGAATATTACCTTGAATAAGAAAGATAACCTACTGTAAATAACAATGGTTTCTTGATCTTAGATGATTGATTGGAATGGATTAGAAAGCTTTGAAGTAGACTTGCAAACTTGAAAGTGTTCTTGAAGTTTTCTTGAGTAGTTGTTTTGTAAGTTGATTTATGTATGGATTTATGAGCTAGATTGATGTAGATTTTGATGAAGATGATGAAGAACACTTAGAACATCAAGAGAGAACTTGAATGAGATGAGTTTAATGTATGGAAGTTGATTGAAAATGTGTGTGTGTGTTCATCATTCACGTGAATGTATGCATGTGTATATAGGCTCCATCAGTTTGATTTTTAGTGTAATCATTCATGCTAGTTTCCAAATAATGATTTCCACATGTTTGATGACTCATTAAGGCTGCTAAGGAGCTGATCATTTAGTGTATATACCAATAGTATATACGTCTATAAACTGGGTATTGTACGAGTACGAATACGGATTGAATACGAGTAAATAGTGTTTACTGTAGTAAATAGTGTTACTGTAGCAAATAGTATTTTACTGCAGCAAATAGTATTTTACAGTAGCAAATAGTGTTTTACTGTAGCAAAGCGAAAATCTACTATAGCAAAGCGAAAATCCACTGTAGCAAATAGTGTTTTACTGTACATCTTTGATTTAATTGTATTTCTTCTTATATATATATATATATATATATAAAATAAAAACTTATATCATAAAATAAATAAAACGATTATATAATTATCACAAGTTATGACGTTCGTGAATCATCAGGTAAACTGGGTGGTCAAACGTTAACACTAAATTCGTTTAAGTTAATCAAATCTTAACAAGTTTGTTTGCTTAACATGTTAGAAACATTTAATCATGCAAATATAGTTTTCATTTAATATATTATCATGGAAAAGTTCGGGTCACTACAGTTCTTCTCCTAGGATTACTGAGTCCATTTGCTTAGCTTCCTCTATGTGGGAATTTTGGATAGTATTACTAGGTAACCTTCCCTGTGGTCGGGTTTGAAGGCGTTGTGATAACTGTCCGAGCTTTGTTTCTAGACTTTTGAGCAGAGCCAGTTGATTTCTCATTAATATCTCCATCTGATCTTCTCCAGATGCAGTTCTCTGATTTAGCTGTTCCTGTCCTTGAATGAAATGCATCAACTTATCATCAGTTTCGAGAGTAGGGTTGGCTACTTTTGTAATTTGGGTGGTTGGGGAATTTTTCTCAGCTGGTGGGCCAGTGAGCTGAAGTGGTTGATCGTAGGTTAATTGAGATTATTGGGGTGGTTAAGGTGGGTAACGATAGCGAAAAGGTTGGTTGTTTCTTTAGAATTGGTTAACCCTAGGTTGTTGATTGAATCCGGGATTTGATTGGCGAGCTGGGTATTGAACGTAATAGACTAAACCGTTAGGGTTTCAGTGGGTTGCGGGTTGGTATAATTAATACAGGCATGGACCTGGTTAACTTGCTGCGGCTGCATCTTCAATTCTCCGAGCTGTTTAGCAAGAGACTCCATCTTGTCTGTAAGAGATTTGATAGCCTCTATTTGATTATTAACTGCGGAGAGTGGTGCAGATGATGAAGTTGTTTCACCACTGTTGCAGTCATGATGATGTATTTTCATGTTCTCGAGAAACTCCCATGCTTCGTCTGCGGTTTGGTTCATCAGATTTCCTTGAGCGGCGGCATCGATCGTCGTCCTATGATTTACCGTAAGACCATTATAGAAGGTGCAGATTTGGGCTGACCGTTCTACCTGGTGATTAGGGCATTTCTTCAGCATGGTTTTGAATTGCTCCCATGCAGTGGGAAGAGATTCATCATAACTTTGTTTGAAGTTAATGATGTCATTCTTAAGTTTGGTTTGTTTAGAAAGAGGGAAATATTGGGTTAGGAATTTAGTAGCCATCTCCGTCCAAGACGTGATGGAATTGTTTTACAGTCCTTCGAACCATGTATGTGCATGATGAGTGAGAGAATAGGGGAACAAGTATAGCAGGGATATATCTTGTCCTATACCTGGCTGTTTGTAGGAATTTGAAAGAGATATGAATTTATCAAGGTGATAATTTGGATCGTCATTCGGTAATCCATGGAATTGGCAGCCATTTTGGATGAGCTGTATAATATGATGTTTTAACTCGAATGAGTGCCCTTGAATCTCTGGAAATCTAATCGGTCCTCCTCGACCTTCAATCGAGGGTTTAGTTTTGTCTGTTAAAGTAACGCGTAACGCCATTTGTTTTCTGATTCTTGCTTCCTTGCGTGCTTTAGAGATTATGGCGTCTGGATCAGGTACGAATAACAATGGCCCTGGTCTAGATCGGGTTTGGGTCATACACTGGGTATGCCTCTTTTTGTTGTTTTAAATTTTAAGCAGAGAAACTAGGTTCCTAATTTAGTCTAAGGCAATCTAAGATAAATCTAAAGTAATCTAAGGTAGTCTTAATCTAAAGTAATCTAAGGTATTCTAAGCTAAAGTATTCTAATTATCCTAATTATAGATATGTTTTTGGTTCTTGCTACTGATTTCATGGTATTTCGATAACAGAGGTTCACACAAACTATTCAACAAACCAAGTGGCCAGGCCGACTACGGAGAGGCAGGATTCTCCTGGTTCTAATATAATTCGAGATTGTTCGGAAAATCCAACAACCAAGTCCGTGTATAATTGTCTTTCTTAGACACCAATTAAATTCTTGTGAATGAGTTTGATAGAGAGCAATATTCGCCGATAGCAGTTCCCCGGCAGCGACGCCAAAAACTTTGTCTCTCTCTTGATATGGCCAAAACGGACGGTTTTATTTCGTGCGATGTCGTTAGGTTACAACGTATCAGAGTCAGCCACTGAATAGAACCTATATCTAAAACTTAAGATAATTCTAAGGTGCAGGAGTAGTGGTTGATTACCTAATTTTGGATTTTCTAGATAAAGTTAAGTAAATGCGATAAAATTTGTAATTCATATAAGGCTAAGACAAGAGCATGCTATGATTTCATCAGTTACTTTACCATTATTATGGAGTGCTGGCTCATGGATAGGCAGTGACCTTGTATTTACTATACTAGTCCTTGTTGGGATTTTAACAAGTTTGATAAGTCTTAAAACCTTTTAAGAATCATTATGAACGGAAGCGTGTAATTACCAATTAAACTTGTTTAATCTTTAAACCAATTAAAGTTAAATCCCACAAGGATCAAGTTATGAAATCATGCTTACAATTAACAAGAAAAGGAAGAGTTATATACCTCCTTAAAACAAGTTTAAGGGCTGTTCAAAATGGTAGTAAGATGATGAACAAAAGTGTAGAACTTCAAGCCTTTGAAGCACCAAAACCACCCTTGATTTAAGTTAGGATTTAGACACTTAATGAGCTAAATAACCAAGCAAGAACCTCTTCCTTTTGAGCTTACTGATTTGGACAGCAGCTACCTTCAAAAGTAGGTGATGAATGGAGTTCCAAAACTATGGAACCTCAAGAGATAATACCCCAAGCCAACCTCCAACACCTAGTACTTTAGTTAGGATTTAATGACACTTGATTAGAGCTTGCAAAGATCAAAATTTGAACTCCTTTTGACCTCCAAAAGGCCACGGCAGCAGGCAGCAAAAGAGCTGAATTGTGTGCAGTTTTTTTTGATCTTTTGATATGTGTTACATCCATTACTTGAGTCAAGACCTTGGTAGACTACTTAAGCATGTACCTAAGGAGTTGTGCTATCTTAAAAGTGACAAAACAAAGCATGGGTGTCTCCTTGGAGACTCCAAAATCTGCACACTATTAATTTTATAACAAGGTTTATATTTTATACAACTTGTTATAAAATACTTTGTAATTATATAAAACTTGTTATATAAAGTATGCATTTGTTAAATCACTTATTTTATAAACCAATTTTATAAAATATAACACAACATAATTATGTAAACCTATAAATAATTAAATACAAATTATCCAAATAATTTGTTTCAAGTAATAACATTTCAGAAAACCGATTTCTTAAAGTTCAAGTGTCGCGTATTTATTTAACGATCCAGTCGTTAAGATTAAATACATATAAAGTGTTGGTAAGCTTGTTATTGGGTATGACCCGACTTGGATCATAACATGTTGGCCACATTAATTTAATATGTCTCTCGGGCATACGAAATACCTTCAATCTCCCACTTGCACGAGAAACATAAGAAATTAATGCAAGTGACGGATACCACCTAACGACCGTCCATCACCCCCAATATGTTATGACTTTGTGCCATTCAATAACATCATCCTTTTCGAGTTCCCGTCTCGAACATGAATAGGTGAATCTATCATTATTTCCTTTCGTCCTAGATGTCATGTTAAATCCAAGAGATACAGAGTGATCACTCTCTTATAGATTTAACTTTATCAGGCCTTAGACATCTGACTCTCAACGAATAAGAGGGACAAATTCCATCTTGACTACATACATCCTAAATATGTATCTTGCATTGTACCTGAGCTCTCCCTTATGAACTACCATA
This sequence comes from Rutidosis leptorrhynchoides, assembly GCF_046630445.1. NCBI lineage: Eukaryota > Viridiplantae > Streptophyta > Magnoliopsida > Asterales > Asteraceae > Rutidosis > Rutidosis leptorrhynchoides. The sequence goes on along the minus strand of NC_092340.1, from coordinate 241,346,901 downwards.
TTTCAGACTAGCGAAGGAAAGAATCAAGGCACAATACTTGGTAAATATCCGAACCCAATATGTATCTCAGGTCAGAGGATACAATGATATTCGCCTTTAATCAAGACTACATGTGATCGACCACAAAGGCTCTATTTAGTAAGTCTTGAGAGCGGGTCTTCCAATATTTGTGTCCCACAAATATCTATGAACCTTGGTTGCAACCTTGCCCCACATTCATCCCGTGAATGTATACCAATCCAAGTTCATAATAGTCTAAACCTCACACTTGTTCCCACGAATGTGATCGACTATGGCATTTTAGAATAATTACTTATTCATGGATAAAATATGCAAAATAGGAACATAACTCAAGATAAATTAATGCCATAATTGTATAAATGAGTTTGAACTACTTCGTTCCGTTACAATACTTAAAACAGATCATGACCAATCACTAGAATATCGAAGCCCTAACGCACAAACATGTCCAGCATGTTTTGATCCATGTAAGAGCTTCGTGAGAGGATCCGCTATGTTAAGATCTGTGTGAACTTTGCGAATACATATCTTTCCCTTTTCAACTTCATCCCTTATGTAGTTGAATCTCTGCTCAATGTGACGGGTCTTTTGGTGAGCACGAGGTTCTTTGATTTGAGCAATCGCACCCTCGTTGTCACAAAAGATCTCAAGAGGGTCCTGAATGGATGGGACCACTCCTAAGTCGTCTATGAATTTCTTCATCCATGCAGCTTCCTGAGCTGCCAATGAGGCGGCAATGTACTCCGACTCTGTAGTGGATAATGCAACAACATCCTGTTTTAAACTCTTCCAAGAGACCGCACCACCATTTAATGTGAAGACATAACCGGATTGTGATCGAAAATCATCTCGATCAGTTTGGAAACTCGCATCCACGTAACCTTTTACAGTGAGTTCCTCCTCACCAGACCCATATATTAGAAACATATCCTTAGTCCTCCTAAGGTATTTCAATATACTTTTAACAACAATCCAATGACTGTTTCCTGGGTTATTCTGGTATCTACTTGTCAGGCTAAGAGCGCATGACACATCCGGTCTAGTGCATATCATTGCATACATGATAGACCCAATGGCAGACGCATATGGAACTTTCTTCATTCTCTCCTGTTCATCTTTCGTGGTGGGGCACTGAGATGAACTGAGAAGTGTTCCCTTTTGAATAGGTACCAAACCTTTCTTAGAGTTCTCCATCTTGAACCTTTTCAAGATCTTTTCAATGTATGCACTTTGATTCAAACCTATCAATTTCTTGGATCTATCCCTGTAGATCCCAATCCCCAAAACGTATTGTGCTTCTCCAAGATCCTTAATGGAGAAGCATTTACTTAACCAAGTTTTAACACCTTGCATTGCCGGAATATCATTCCCAAATAACAATATATCATCCACATATAATACAAGGAACATGATAGTGCTCCCACTAGCTTTCTTATATACACAAGCTTCATCACCATTTTTAATGAAGCCAAATTTCTCAGCTTCCTCATTAAAACGATGATTCCACATTCTAGATGCTTGTTTCAATCCGTAGATTGACTTCTTTAACTTGCATACCTTTTTAGGATATTTCGGATCAACAAAACCTTCAGGCTGAACCATATAGACATCTTCCATAAGATATCCATTTAGGAAAGCGGTCTTGACATCCATTTGCCATATTTCGTAATCATAATGAGCAGCAATGGCAAATAATATCCTGATAGACTTTAGCATTGCCACAGGCAAAAAAGTTTCATCATAGTCAACCCCTTGAGTTTGAGTGAAACCTTTTGCTACAAGTCTAGCTTTGTATGTATCCAAGTTTCCATGTATGTCGGTTTTCATTTTGAAAAGCCATTTGCAATCAACTAGCCTAGAGCCAGGGGGTTGCGTAACAAGTTCCCAAACTTGGTTGTCATACATGGATTGCATCTCAGATTTCATGGCTTCCTGCCATTTATCTTTATCAATCCTTGATAAAGCATCTTGGTAGTTTGTTGGTTCATCCAAATCAACCGTATAGCAACCATCTATGAGAAACCCATATCTCTCAGGAGGATTGCTAATCCTACCAGATCTACGAATGTCTTGTGTATTTTGATCATCCATTTGATCACTCTCAACATTTTCATGTTGAGTGCTAGTGTCAACCAATTGTGTATCATCTACTTGATCTTGAACCTCTTCAAGATCTATCTTCCTTTCACTATTTCCTTCCATTAGGAACTTAGTTTCAAAGAATTCCGCCTTCCGAGCAACAAATACATTCTGCTCGGATGGATCATAGAAATAGTATCCCATATCATCCTTGGGATATCCTATGAAGATACACTTCGTGGATCGAGCATCCAACTTATTAGGGACGTAACGCTTAGGATAAGCTTCACATCCCCATACCTTTAAGTATGATAGAGATGGAGGTTTTCCAAACCACATCTCATGAGGAGTTCGTTCCACTTTCTTCGTTGGGGCCATATTTAGAATACGAGCCGTGGAGCATAGACAATAACCCCAAAATGATAGAGGTAACGAGCTTCTTGCCATCATAGATCGAACCATATCCATTAGGGTTCGGTTCCTCCTTTCGAAAACTCCATTAAGTTGGGGTGTTCCTGGTGGAGTAAGTTGTGAGATAATCCCATAACTCCTAAGATGTTCTTGGAAAGCATCGCTTAGGTATTCACCTCCTCTATCGGTACGTAGTACCTTGATTGTCTTGTTGAGTTGATTTTGTACTTCGTTTTGATATTCTTTGAATGCTTCAAAAGTTTCATCCTTATGCCTTAACAAGTAGACATATCAAACGACTGAAGTCATCAATGAATGTAACAAAGTATCTTTCACCATTCCTAGTCATGGGCTTAAAGGGTCCACACACATCCGAATGTATTAATTCCAATAAGTCTTTAGCCCTTTCATAGGTCCCTTTGAAAGGTGCTTTAGTCATTTTGCCTTGTAAACAAGATTCACATACATCAAACAAGTCCATCTCATTTGATTTCAAAAGTCCATTCTTTTGAAGTGGATGCATTCGGTTCTTGTTTATGTGACCAAGGCGACAATGCCATAAGTAGGAATCACTCAAATCCCTTTTGAGTTTCTTGGTGCTTGTATGGTATATTGAGCTATTAGATGATGTGTCATCATGAACCAATTCATAAATTCCATTTGAAGGCGAAGCCTTAAAATAGAATACATTATCTAAATAAACGTGTATATCATCATTAACAAAATTAAGATAAAAACCACATTGTTTTAAACGGGAAACTGAAATAATGTTTCGACATAAATCCGGTGCATACAAAACATTGTTCAAAATAAGTTCCAAACCACTTGGAAGCTTTAATACAAAGTCTCCTTGAGCCTTCACTTGCACTTTGGCTCCATTACCCATAAAGAGACTTGATGTTCCCATTTGCTTGCTACTTCTTTTGAACCCCTGCAAAGAATTGCAAATGTGAGTTCCACATCCAGTGTCTAATACCCATGTATTAGAAGAAGTAATACTAAGCTCTATATATACCATATATATGTTACCTGAGGATTGCCCCGCATCCCTCTTTTCCTTCAACTCCTTAAGGTAGACCGGGCAATTGCGTTTCCAGTGACCCATTTCACCGCAACCGAAGCACGGGTCTTCCTTGGGGTTTTCTTGTCCGGCAACCTTTTGCTTCTTGTTCTTGTTTTTGGTTAGGGTAACCATTCTCCCCTTTCCTTTGCCTTGATGGGCGGGTCCTTTCCTCTTAGCCGCCTTTGGCTTAGAGGTGTTGTTACCTTTGGACCCACCATCATTGATCTTTAGCACGGGTGAAGCCCTCTTACCCATGCTAGTTTCCGCCGTCCTTAACATGCCATGAAGTTCACCAATGGTCTTATCCATCCCATTCATATTGTAATTAATTACAAATTGGTCAAACCTCTTTGACAGGGAGTTTAGGATAAGATCAGTGGCTAGCTCATTAGATATGTTGAGATTAAGACGGTTTGCGCGATCAATAAGGCTTTTCATTTTGAGGACATAAGAGGACACGGATTGGGTGTCATCCATACGACATGCATGTAACGCTTGAACCGTTTCGAAGCGCTCGACACGTGCTTGTTGAAGGAACATCTCCTTCAATTGCGTAATCATGTCATATGCACTATGATGTTCGAAATCCTTTTGGAGTTCGGGTATCATAGTCCCAAGCATTAGGCAAGCGACTTGCACCGAATCGACGCAATACTTATCCCAATAAGCCATGCCTTCCGTATCATCCTCGTCGGGTTGATCGGGAATGGGGTCTTCCAACACATACGCCTTATCCTCAAGTTTGAGGACAATCCTAAGATTGCGGAACCAATCCATAAAGTTTGTATGGTTGAGTTTGTCTTTCTCGAGGAGAGACCTTAACGATAGGTTGTTCAAGTTAATAGGTGCGTTTTGCATGTTGTTGTTATTGGCGGCCATCTACAAAATTTAACAAAGTTGTTTAAGTATTAATTTTAATTTAACAATCAATACCCTTTAAATCCAATTGATATTTATTAAATTTTTAGAATCCAACGGTAAACCAAATTTCGGTTAGGTGACCTTTATCCCGTCATTTGATTTAGCTAGGTAGTCATTATATGACAATTGCAATCCTTTTGCAACTTCTAAGTTATGGGATCATGCAATCCTTTTGCATGGCATATTATCCCATCAACGCCTATTTGTTCATCATGCTTCGGTGACCCTAAGTTCATGATTCCCAAATCAAGTCGTCCTACTTGTGCTAACGTGTAAATTCAACATACTAGTGGTTAGGTGACCTTTATCCCACAAGTGTGCGAAATTTACCTCAATCATATTAGTTTGCTCATAACGGTTAGGTGGCCTTTATCCCATTAAGAGTTCCCTAATATTTTTAAGTGTTTGCACAAAAGGATGGCATTTAACTTGTTTGTCTTGTTGTTTAAAAGGGATTTTAAGTTTTCGTTATTTCTAGTTTGAGAAAACATTTATGCCATACACCAACATGCATTTAGTGTATGGTACTTATGAAAAACCAATTTCATGTCTTGTAATTGAGCCAATTACTTGATATAAACCAATTTATATTTGTTATCCTTTTCTTGTTCCTAATAACCATTTATTAAGGTCTTTAGTTGCCTTTTCAATTTAACCATTTAAATTGCCGTTTTGCATGTCGTTAATACGTCTAATTTAACTAATTAAATTGTCGTTATGTTTGTTGTTAACTTGTGTGATTAATTTGTTACAATCAAACATACAATCCATAAACATACAAACAACCACACATGCAAAATAAGTATGTTCACAATCTAGCCATTTAGGTGGACATTTGTTTAGCCGAAAACAAATGTCACCGGGTAAGGGTTTTCAACACAAAGCAAGAGATTTCCAATCTCCCACTTAACCTTGCATCCAAATGCTACTTGTGTTCTTCAAGTCTTCATTCATCATCTTGTATCTTCATTTTACAAAATATGTATCCTAATACATTTTTCTAGAAAATGAAAATACAACCTAATCTATTTTACATACCAAATATAAAATAAAATTACATAGCCTTATGAATGAATTATTATATACCAATTGAACAAATATTACATGCCATTGAATAATTATAATTACAAACCAAATGAATCATAAATCAACCAAATATAGCATGCAATCAACACACGGTCAAGGCTAGGATTGTGAACATCAACATGCAACCAATTGTGACCAAAATGCAAGAGCCCAAACCCAATTTTGGAGCCCTAACAATTCGGAATTCATCAAACACCCTCCCAAAACCCATGATTTTTGCATTCTTCTTTCATGCATGTACTTAGAATGCAAAGTTGATGGGTTTTAAAACAACAATTCGAAGCATATTTCAACAACTTCGGCTCTAGATACCAATGTTGGGATTTTAACAAGTTTGATAAGTCTTAAAACCTTTTAAGAATCATTATGAATGGAAGTGTGTAATTACCAATTAAACTTGTTTAATCTTTAAACCAATTAAAGTTAAATCCCACAAGGATCAAGTTATGAAATCATGCTTACAATTAACAAGAAAAGGAAGAGTTATATACCTCCTTAAAACAAGTTTAAGGGCTGTTCAAAATGGTAGTAAGATGATGAACAAAAGTGTAGAACTTCAAGCCTTTGAAGCACCAAAACCACCCTTGATTTAAGTTAGGATTTAGACACTTAATGAGCTAAATAACCAAGCAAGAACCTCTTCCTTTTGAGCTTACTGATTTGGACAGCAGCTACCTTCAAAAGTAGGTGATGAATTGAGTTCCAAAACTATGGAACCTCAAGAGATAATACCCCAAGCCAACCTCCAACACCTAGTACTTTAGTTAGGATTTAATGACACTTGATTAGAGCTTGCAAAGATCAAAATTTGAACTCCTTTTGACCTCCAAAAGGCCACGGCAGCAGGCAGCAAAAGAGCTGAATTGTGTGCAGTTTTTTTTGATCTTTTGATATGTGTTACATCCATTACATGAGTCAAGACCTTGGTAGACTACTTAAGCATGTACCTAAGGAGTTGTGCTATCTTAAAAGTGACAAAACAAAGCATGGGTGTCTCCTTGGAGACTCCAAAATCTGCACACTATTAATTTTATAACAAGGTTTATATTTTATACAACTTGTTATAAAATACTTTGTAATTATATAAAACTTGTTATATAAAGTATGCATTTGTTAAATCACTTATTTTATAAACCAATTTTATAAAATATAACACAACATAATTATTTAAACCTATAAATAATTAAATACAAATTATCCAAATAATTTGTTTCAAGTAATAACATTTCAGAAAACCGATTTCTTAAAGTTCAAGTGTCGCGTATTTATTTAACGATCCAGTCGTTAAGATTAAATACATATAAAGTGTTGGTAAGCTTGTTATTGGGTATGACCCAACTTGGATCATAACATGTTGGCCACATTAATTTAATATGTCTCTCGGGCATACGAAATACCTTCAGTCCTAAACATCCCTATCATAAGACATGTCACTGGGTAATGCGATAGGCTTAAAGATTCTGAATAGACAGCAACGTCCCTTACCCCCGACGCCCGTTCACTATGACTACATGCATACACGTTCAGACTGCTCATCCAATTGAGCGACTCGGTTGGGTGACGTATTAACATTCCAAAATGGTCTAAACTTTTTTAAGTATAATAGAATATATGGTTTTCCATATCCGAGAGACGTGATGTGCCTCGAAGCTTTCGTTAATGATTGGTTTAAAAGATAGTTAGGCCCTTAAAAGAGTTCAACCATAAAGAACACCATGACCAAGTCAAGCTGACTTCAATGAATACGTTCGGTTATCCTAACGGTCCAATCCTTTATGTGTTCGAACAAACAGTTCCTTAATTAACTAAGAATCCCGCGTTATGGTGAAGTGTACTAGTCAACACTAACCGTGTTCCATGGCCTTACTTTTGAAAGGACCCGTTCATATCGATTATAAACGATTCACAATAGTTGATTACATTGCGAGGTACTGACCTCTATATGTTACATTTTACAAACATTGCATTCTTTTTAAAAGACAAACTTTCATTTCAACGAAAGTTTACAAATATGCATACCAATGATATTATCGTGTTTCCCAAATATGACTGACTAATCTGTCATTCATCTATTAACAATCTTTTTGAACTCAAATGATTTGAATGCAACGTATTTTGAAATATGCCATGAATGACTCCAAGTAATATCTTTAAAATGAGCAAAAGCACAGCGGAAGATTTCTTTCATACCTGAGAATAAACATGCTTTAAAGTGTCAACCAAAAGGTTGGTGAGTTCATTAGTTTATCATAATCAATCATTTCCATAATTTTAATAGACCACAAGATTTCAATATTTAATCACACATGTAACCCGTGTACAAAACACGATTCCAATAACCTGTGTATAAAAATCATTCATATGGTGAACACCTGGTAACGGACATTAACAAAATGCATCTAGAATATCCCCATCATTCTGGGACTCTCATCGGATATGATAAATCGAAGTACTAAAGCATCCGTAACCCGGATGGGGTTTGTTAGGCCCAACAGATCTTTTTTTAGGATTCACGTCAATTGGCGGCAATTATAATAAACACCAATTCTTAGGCTACCAAGCTAAAAAGGGTGATATCCGGTATAATAATCCAACAATAGAATTTAGCTTCAAGTACTTGTGTCTATTTCGTAAAACATTTATAAAAGCAGCGCATGTATTCTCAGCCCAAAAATATATATTGCAAAAGCATTTAAAAAGGGAGCAAATGAAACTCACGATACAATATTTTGTAGTACAAATATGCATACGACGATACTGAACAATACAGGGTTGGCCTCGGATTCACGAACCTATATTAGTTACGTACGCATTAAAACATGTAACAAGTTTATATATATACACTCATAATTATATGTAAACAAGTATGTATAATTATATTATTAATATACTTTTTATATTAATAACATATATGTTATATTAATAACAAGTTCTATATATATAAAGTAGTTAATATATATTTCCAAAATTACATTTATTAATATAAATACTTTCTTTTTAAAAATAGTTTAATCATGTAATTTAATTCAATATAATATAATAATAAAAATTTGTATTAAAGTTTATATATATCATAAAAACATATATTTATATGTTAAGTAATATAATTTAATTAATATCATTTTAATGAAGGAAATATAGTGATATGTAATATTAATATAATTATATTATACATAGTAAATATATTTATATGTATCAAATATTTATTTGGTAAAATAATATTAATAATATAAATAATGAATAAAAGTTGTATTATTTTGTAATAATAATAATAATAATTATTTTGGAAATAAAAATAATTATATTTACAATGATAATAATAATAATTTTGATGGTAAATAATAATTATTTGTAGTAATACTAATATCATAATAATTATAATATTAATGATAAAAACGTTATGATCATCTTAATGATTATGATAATACAAATAATGTTAATAAAAATAAAAATGATAATAATGATAATTTTAATTAAACGATAGTTTTAAATTCCATACTTTTTAATAATAATATATGATAATTTTTAATAATAATAATTTTTAATAGAATGACAGTTTTAATAACAATGATAAATTTTAAATGATGAAAATAACGATGCTTTAGTAATAATGATAATAATAATTTTCAATATTATTGTAAATTGTCTTAATAATAATATTTATTAAATATACTAATTATCATAACAATAATAATAATATTTTATAAAAATAATAATTCTATCAAGAATGATATTTTTAATGCTAATGCTACTCTTAATAATAATAATAATAATAATGATAAAATATAATAAAATAATAGTTTTTATAAATATGTTTATTTTTAATAATAACGATAACAATAGCAACAATAGTAGTAATAATAATAATAATAATAATAATGATAATAATAATAAATATAATAATAATAATAATAATAATAATAATAATAATAATAATAATAATAATAATAATAATAATAATAATAATAATAATAATAGTAATAATAATAATAATAATAATAATAATAATAATAATAATAATAATAATAATAATAATAATAATAATAATAATAATAATAATAAAAGTGACGAGAGTTATACCATCCTAATCTCAGCGTCATTGACCTGCTATCCACATTGTACCCTTAACCTCCTTAGCTAACCCATAACTCCACAACTATAACCCATAATTTCCTTAGCTCTAATCTATTTGAACACCCGTTTTGAAAATACGCGAGCAAAACTTCGTCATAGTATTTTATGTATAATACTAATAATAATACTAATAATAATAATAGGATTAATAATAATAATAATAATATAAATATAATTATAATTATATACAGAGTACATATATAAGATAGAGAGATTGAGAATGAAATTGAGTCGAGCAAGCAGAACAATCGAGCTTTTATAACCCTTTTCTGGTCCCATTAACTCCGCGATCGTGGAGGTTTTAAGGGAGTGAGGCTCGCGATCGCGGCACTCCAACTTCCAGCTCAGACTCGATAATCTCGTGGGCTGCCGACAGTTTTTATTATATTATAAATATATATTATATTTTTATAATTATATATATTATATTATATTCTCGTGCATAGTTAACTCGTAATTTTTGTTCCACTGGATTGTACGTTGACACTCGACTAGTGTCCTGGTTTTGGTTTTTCGAACGACGTTTCGTATGCTTAGAAAAACTTATACCTTACATTTTGTGACACGTACCTTTATTAATAATTAGACTTAAATCATCCCTAAACTATATCACTCAAAGTGTAACTTAAACGTTCGAGTGTTTTGGTCATTTGCTTCTTTAAATCAACTTCTCGTTGTTTATTAAAATATATATAATAGTATTATTTTGAATCAAAACGTTTTATAACTAAGTTAATATTATATTTTACCACTTTGCGAAATATATATATTCTCATTTAGAAATATAAATTTGTACATATTATATATAATTAAAATAATTACTTAATAATATAATATTTAGTTTTTCAAAACTAATATATTTCAAAATTTATTAAAAATCGTTTAGAAATTATTATTTCGTATCACATTTATCTAAATATATTTGCAAATACAAAGCTTTAATTAACTTCTTCAAATTTTATATATATAAACAAATTACCTTAATAAACATTTTAATAATAAAGTTCTTTTTAAACTGAAAACGTTTTAGTACATTTGAAACTAAATCAAATAAATATTATAATTTGTTTTCCAAAGCTAAATATACTTAGGAATCGTTTTGTTAAAAGGTTAAAATAATGGAAATCGTTATATCATAAAATGTTTTAGAAAAGTAAAATCGTACATAACTCATAACAGGTTTTCAAGTTTTTAGATTACCATTTGCTGGTGAAGCGTAAGATAAAGTCCAAAGGTTAAATAAAGGTATGAAATCATCTTAATGTAAAATGTCGATTTACTTAACTTGTCGCTATCCAATTTCTAAGTTATCTACATTCCCAAAATTTCACTTTCACCCTAAATAATATGAAAGCTAACTAGTTAACGCATATATAGGAAATCGAACAGGAAACTCCACTAACCCTTGTCTAGTTCCCGTTAATTGACACTTTTATTCTTACTTGCAAATCACTTTACCATTTTCCGAATATTGTTAAAAAGGACAGATTTCTTAAATCACAGTGGACCTCTCAACAGAGACCCGTAATCATATCACAATGTATCAGATAACTCAATCATTTGATATTGTCTTATAATTCCGTCGATAAATATATTAAACATATATTGAAACAAATACGTTCGTGTAAAGTATTATATATCTAATACTTTATTAATTAATATAACTATATATTATATATACATATCTATATACACATAAATGTTCGTGAATCGTCGAGCACAGTCAAAGGGTAATTGATTATATAAAAGTAGTTTAAAAATTTTGAGATTCAACTTTACAGATTTTGCTTATTGTGTTGAAATCATATGAAGATTAAGTTTAAATTTGGTCAGAAATTTATGGGTCGTCACAGTACCTACCTGTTAAAGAAATTTCATCTCGAAATTTGATTGGGATCGTCATGGCTGACAATAAGTATGTTTACATGACTCATACGAGTTGGAATTTAGAGTTTTATCATCAGTGAGTAATATGGATAAAAAAATTTATTGATGTGAAGAGTACGAGTGAAGCTATCATAAAAGAGAGAAATGAGTAAATGTAGGTTCGTCTTAACCGGTGACGTAGTCACGCTTGATTTCCGGAATTGAAGGGATTTAGAGTAAATATCCGTAATAAGATTTGGTTCTTAGGTAATTAAGGAAATTAGGATCCTCTTTGGTTAAATGCGATGATCTGTCTCGATTGCCCTGTCTAATATTTCACTATAAATCTATCCTATTTATTTCTTTATTTTCACATCTCTCATCCTCTATACTTTCCTCTTTAATTCATACTTCGAAAACATTCATCAATATGCTCCATCCAGTTCTGATTCTTGATATATTCTTGACTATCACATCTGTCATTCTTCTTTTTTGTCTACCCCCAGAGGAATCTATTTACTTCTACTATGCTCTTGGGTTCATAGTATTTTTAGTTCTGCCGTCTCTTTATATTGCTATACGCATTGATATACACGGTTTGTAATTTCTGTGTTGTTGTCGTACTTATATTTTCCATTTTATTTTGGAGCTCCATGCTTTTGTTTTCTCTTCTCGACTTTAAGTAAAGCGAGTAATGGTCCAGAATTTGTAGGTAAGGAGTTTCAAATGAACATAACTAATGTTCTAAGCAGAAAAAGGAAATGTAATAGCACGATCTTGATTTGTTAAATTACCAGAAGTTACGGGAAAAGATAGAACTATCAAGAAAATATGTTATTGATTTGTTTAGAGATTTTGTAGAATGTAAGAGTCATGTAACATGGCTCATGATGATGGTATGGTCTGTGAATCATCATGTTCCATTAGAAACTCAGCATGACTTACTGTAATATAATCACGTTGATCAAGTATCATTATATTATACTAACTCAGGCTTCAATTCCCAACACTACTTCAAAAACATTCATAATTTGACTCGAAGGTTTACAGAATATAGAAACTAAACAGTTTCGTTTATGATGTAACACTGTTAGCGTGAAGAGATAAATGATTTCAGATAAGAATAGTTATGAAAATATCTTCAGAAATATCGAGGATATTTATAATGAAGGATACGATGATATCTTAGAATTTATAATATCAAATGATGATGAAAAAGATCTGTCCGTAAAGGTTTAGAGTCAGGAGCAAGGTATTCGTTAATGACTTCAGCAGATATTGAATCATTTAGATTCTTTGAAAGCAGGTTTAGTCTTTGTGATTTGTCCACAGCCTCCTTCATGGTTTGCTCAATCCGTTTTCTAGTTCCAACTGTTCTGTGCTTTGCCAACACACTATTCTTTATCAGCAAACCTTCGATTGTTAAGGTCGTTTGCAGTTTTTGCTGCTTCATTCAGCTTTTTCAACATTCAGAGTATTGATTCGGAGACTGGGTGCTTTTCATAATTTCAGAATGAAAGATCATACTTCTAAGAGATAAATGTTATATGTATACATGTAACTATTGATGTAAAAATGTTGCGAGATTCAAAATACTGATTGCTGATTCCCGGTAATTGGTATGGCAATTCTCGTTACCAGATGCGGATGAGTATATGATAGGGTTTTAATGAACAATTATAATGGTTTTTTGGAGAGACTTAAGCCAATGAGTAATGAAGTTGCTGGTAAGTTTACTGCTAATGTGGTAGGATATAAAAGGTTCCCCAGTAACGACGACGAAGGGGCAAACATATATTTTAAAGTTATAATAAGGTTGATCCGAAAAAAAAAAATCAAAGTTGATTTGTTGGATGTGTGACAAAATTGGCTATTTTGGAAAGGGATTGCAAAGTTATTTTCAGTACTAATAATGCCAAAGGATCTGACACAGATACGTTTTAAACTTTTACTTAGGTTTCAAGAGTTTTCCAGGTGTATAACCATTATGTCTAAATCTTTCTTTTCGTAGATAACGTGTGGTTGAATCATCCTATCGGTTGTTTCTTATTTAAGGTGTTTTCAAGAATCATGAAGGGTTTGAATGCAGATTGTAATCATATGATGTTCTAAAATTTTCAATGATAAGAATATTTTTCTGGGTTTTTATGAATATAAGTGATGTTCTAGCACAGTTTTGAAGTCAAAGTATATCTTTGAAAGATGTAGGGATCTAAGAATGATGTCACCTGTTAAATCTTGACTTGAATTCTGATCTGTCAAAACCAGAATATGTAATCAAATTTGGATGAGAATGGTTTTTCTGTTTTCTATGAAGAATGTATATCGTTGTGAAGGTAGCGAGTATAGTTGATGATTGTTGAATCAGAATCGAAGAATGTAACATATTAATTGTGAATTTATATATCTCTTGGGTATTACATACCCGTTAAAGTTTCACAAATAATATTTTGTACAAGAGAATTTTATTACAATCTTTATGAATATATATATATATATATATATATATATATATATATATATATATATATATATATATATATATATATATGTATGTATGTATATTTTCTTCAGATAAAATACAGCTTTAATGAGTTAATATCATATTAAGCTCTTTTGATTTTCGGCTGGAATTAAAAAATGAATAATCTCTAAAACATTAGAGATTACATACTCTTCGTGGAATATTTCACTAATGTAATCAATACTTCATTATTTATTCTTATTGATATTCCTTGGTGACAGATGTTGATGCTCGTGGTATTCTTGCGAACTTTGCAAGGTACGAATGATGTTTAGAAATCTCGAGTACATCGAAGATGAAAGTTTAAAATCAAACATATGATTGAATAATACACTTGATTTATTATGAAATGGAATTCATTTTGTTGAAACAGAGATTGTGGTTAACGATGGTTAAGTTGTTGACGAAGGATATACATCATAGCATATTAGTAATATGAATATGAATTAAACGAGTAGTATCTACCCTTTTTCAATTCCTACATAATAGCTTAGTACGAAAAGATATTATGTATTCCAAAATTTATATATATAATATATAAATTCTTTGGAAATAATGAGTTAATGCTCCATAACTCGTTATTTCAATATACCCATCGATGATTGTGGTGTCGATATCGTCGGTGGTTATGTAGCTGGTGTAGTTTGTGATGTTATAGATGTTGTTGGTGTTGGCGATACTGACGGTGATGCTGGTGGTACTACTGGTGACACTTGTATAACAAATCTAGCTTGTAATCACGCACCATTCTTGTCAGGGTTTCTACTCTTCCTTTTCTCATTGCGGTCCACTCATCTGATTTATGGTTAAGGCTAGAATAGATAATCTCTAAGACTTTAGAGATTACATAATTGTCATAGAATGTTTCTCTATTGAAGTTATGAATCAATACTTCATCGGTTATTGTTGTTGGTACTCCTTGGTATCTATGGTGCGTATGACATTGATGCTTGTGGGACATTTTGTGATGTTGAATCATGGGATGCAGATGTTGTTGTTGTTGGTGGTAATGGTACTGTTGGTGTTGATGATTGTGGTACTGTTGGTGCCAGTGATGCTGCTGGTGCTTGTGGTATTGAGGCTTGCGATGTGGATGTTGTTGGTGGTACTGGTGTTGTTGATGGTGCTTGTAATCTTTGCACCATATTCTCCAAAGACAATACTCGAGCGCGAAGCTCATTGACTTCTTCTATTACACCGGGATGATCGGTGGTTCGTACGAGTGGGTGAATAAGATCTAGAATTTGAGATAGTATATCAGTAGTTCGGATGATCGGTGGTTCGGATGATCGGTGGTTCGAACTCAGTGGTCTAATATTACTGAGTCTTTACTTCCACTTTATCACCTCAGAATAGCATATCTTGAGTTAGTATATAATGCTTTTCCAAATTATGTTTTATCAAAACAATGATGTAAAACATTTTGATACATCACGTGGGTCAAGATGTCACTTAACTTGTTCACAGAACCGAGTTCCATACACAGTACATCTAGTACGCACGGATTACCTGACACACATATCAAAAATCATCATTTTATTATAACTATATGTTATATTTGTTTTATTTGCATGTACGAACCCCAAATTGCATAATTAATGCTTAACGCTCGTGCTGAAAATCTCACACTTGTGAGCTGACAAGAATGAGCCATCAAACGTGTGATTGAGCCCTCAAACGCGAGGTTGAGCTCTCAAATGCTTGGTCAAACGCGGGGTTAAGCTCACTCGTGCATTTGAACTCACTCGCGTGGTTGTGCTCACTCACATGGTCAAACGCGCGGTTGAGCTGTCAAACGCTTGGTCACTCGTACGGTTGAGCTGTCAAACGCGTGGGAGCTGCAAAACAGTACCAGGTCGCTGCTTTTGGGTATTTTGCACCTAAAACTCAGTGTCTGCTAGTTTTGGCCAATCTAATGCATCAAGGACATCATATATATGATATATACACTCTAACAATCATCAAATCGACATCACAAACACATTCAAAGCATGAATCAAGCATCAAAAGCTTATGTTTCAAAAACCCACTCAAAACCCAATTTAATTCACCAAAATATGAGATATTTACATTGTTTTGATCCTTGAAAACACTAGAATCAGATGCACGGAATCACTAGGCTTGAATTACACTTACTGATTTATGGATTTAAAGAGCAGTAAGTGTTTTAAGCTTTAAGTTTCTAAAATGAGTAAGTGAAGGAACGTACGATGTATATATCTATTTGGGGTTACTTCATTGTGAGGAAACCCCATTCACCATTTCACATGGGTATTTACCAGTTATCTGAACCACAATGTACCTCATTAGTGAAATGTCCCGTTCTTATTGATTAAAAACGTTCCATATTAATTGATTTCGTTGCGAGGTTTTGACCTCTATATGAGACGTTTTTCAAAGACTGCATTCATTTTAAAACAAACCATAACCTTTATTTCATCAATAAAGGTTTAAAAAGCTTTACGTAGATTATCAAATAATGATAATCTAAAATATCATGTTTACACACGACCATTACATAATGGTTTACAATACAAATATGTTACAACAAAATAAGTTTCTTGAATGCAGTTTTTGCACAATATCATACAAGCATGGACTCCAAATCTTGTCCTTATTTAAGTATGCTACAGCGGAAGCTCTTAATAATCACCTGAGAATAAACATGCTTAAAACGTCAACAAAAATGTTGGTGAGTTATAGGTTTAACCTATATATATCAAATCATAATAATAGACCACAAGATTTCATATTTCAATACACATCCCATACATAGAGATAAAAATCATTCATATGGTGAACACCTGGTAACCGACATTAACAAGATGCATATATAAGAATATCCCCATCATTCCGGGACACCCTTCGGATATGATATAAATTTCGAAGTACTAAAGCATCCGGTACTTTGGATGGGGTTTGTTAAGCCCAATAGATCTATCTTTAGGATTCGCGTCAATTAGGGTGTCTGTTCCCTAATTCTTAGATTACCAGACTTAATAAAAAGGGGCATATTCGATTTCGATAATTCAACCATAGAATGTAGTTTCACGTACTTGTGTCTATTTTGTAAATCATTTATAAAACCTGCATGTATTCTCATCCCAAAAATATTAGATTTTAAAAGTGGGACTATAACTCACTTTCACAGATTTTTACTTCGTCGGGAAGTAAGACTTGGCCACTGTTGATTCACGAACCTATAACAATATATACATATATATTAAAGTATGTTCAAAATATATTTACAACACTTTTAATATATTTTGATGTTTTAAGTTTATTAAGTCAGCTGTCCTCGTTAGTAACCTATAACTAGTTGTCCACAGTTAGATGTACAGAAATAAATCGATAAATATTATCTTGAATCAATCCACGACCCAGTGTATACGTATCTCAGTATTGATCACAACTCAAACTATATATATTTTGGAATCAACCTCAACCCTGTATAGCTAACTCCAACATTCACATATAGAGTGTCTATGGTTGTTCCGAAATATATATAGATGTGTCGACATGATAGGTCGAAACATTGTATACGTGTCTATGGTATCTCAAGATTACATAATATACAATACAAGTTGATTAAGTTATGGTTGGAATAGATTTGTTACCAATTTTCACGTAGCTAAAATGAGAAAAATTATCCAATCTTGTTTTACCCATAACTTCTTCATTTTAAATTCGTTTTGAGTGAATCAAATTGCTATGGTTTCATATTGAACTCTATTTTATGAATCTAAACAGAAAAAGTATAGGTTTATAGTCGGAAAAATAAGTTACAAGTCGTTTTTGTAAAGGTAGTCATTTCAGTCGAAAGAACGACGTCTAGATGACCATTTTAGAAAACATACTTCCACTTTGAGTTTAACCATAATTTTTGGATATAGTTTCATGTTCATAATAAAAATCATTTTCTCAAAATAACAACTTTTAAATCAAAGTTTATCATAGTTTTTAATTAACTAACCCAAAACAGCCCGCGGTGTTACTACGACGGCGTAAATCCGGTTTTACGGTATTTTTCGTGTTTCCAGGTTTTAAATCATTAAGTTAGCATATCATATAGATATAGAACATGTGTTTAGTTAATTTTAAAAGTCAAGTTAGAAGGATTAACTTTTGTTTGCGAACAAGTTTAGAATTAACTAAACTATGTTCTAGTGATTACGAGTTTAAACCTTCGAATAAGATAGTTTTATATATATGAATCGAATGATGTTATGAACATCATTACTACCTCAATTTTAGTAGGTAAACCTACTGGAAGTGACAAGAAATGATCTAGCTTCAAAGGATCTTGGATGGCTTGAAAGTTCTTGAAGTAGGATCATGACACAAAAACAAGTTCAAGTAAGATTTTTGCTCGAATTAAGATAGTTTATAGTTATAGAAATTGAATCAAAGTTTGAATATGAATATTACCTTGAATAAGAAAGATAACCTACTGTATATAACAAAGGTTTCTTGATCTTAGATGATTACTTGGAATGGATTAGAAAGCTTGGAAGTAAATTAGTAAACTTGAAGGGATTTTTGAAGTATTCTTGAAGTGTTCTTCTTATGATGATTATAGCTTGATTCTTGAAGTGATTTTTGATGAAGATGATGACTAACTACTGGAAAAATACCTTCATAATAGTGTGGGTGTGTTGAGAGAGAATTAGAAAGAGATTTGGAAGTGAAATGGAGTGAATGATGAGTGTTAATTGGTGAGTGGTGAGTGGGGTTAAAAGGAGTTCTAGTTAGTTGACTAGCTCATGGTAGAAGTTAAAATTGATTAGTCATACATGACATAATCAAGAGTGGAATCCCATGCTAGTTCCTATTGGTATATACCCATAGTAAGTACGTTTTGAAGCTGTGTATAATACGGGTAAGAATACGACTAGAATTCTTGATGAAAGAAAAGAATGGGAAAGTAACTGTAACCATTTTCGTTAAGTATGAGTGTTTTGATATATGTCTTGAAGTCTTCCAAAAGTATTTTAATACATCTAAATACACTACATGTATATACATTTTAACGGAGTCGTTAAGTCATCGTTAGTCGTTACATGTAAGTGTTGTTTTGAAACCTTTAAGTTAACGATCTCAATTAATGTTGTTAACCCATTGTTTATTATATCTAATGAGATGTTAAATTATTATATTATCATGATATTATGATATATTAATATATCTTAATATGATATATATACATTTAAATGTCGTTACAACGATAATCGTTACATATATGTCTCGTTTCGAAATCCTTAAGTTAGTAGTCTTGTTTATATGTATATAACTCATTGTTAATATACTTGTGGAGATACTTACTTATAATAATCTCATGTTAACCATATGTATATCCATATATATATCGTCAAGTCGTTTTTACAAGTTTTAACGTTCGTGAATCGCCGGTCAACTTGGGTGGTCAATTGTCTATATGAAACATATTTCAATTAATCAAGTCTTAACAAGTTTGATTGCTTAACATGTTGGAAACATTTAATCATGTAAATATCAATCTCAATTAATATATATAAACATGGAAAAGTTCGGGTCACTACAGTACCTACCCGTTAAATAAATTTCGTCCCGAAATTTTAAGCTGTTGAAGGTGTTGACGAATCTTCTGAAAATAGATGCGGGTATTTCTTCTTCATCTGATCTTCACGCTCCCAGGTGAACTCGGGTCCTCTACGAGCATTCCATCGAACCTTAACAATTGGTATCTTGTTTTGCTTAAGTCTTTTAACCTCACGATCCATTATTTCGACGGGTTCTTCGATGAATTGGAGTTTTTCATTGATTTGGATTTCATCTAACGGAATAGTGAGATCTTCTTTAGCAAAACATTTCTTCAAATTTGAGACGTGGAAAGTGTTATGTACAGCCGCGAGTTGTTGAGGTAACTCAAGTCGGTAAGCTACTGTTCCGACACGATCAATAATCTTGAATGGTCCAATATACCTTGGATTTAATTTCCCTCGTTTACCAAATCGAACAACGCCTTTCCAAGGTGCAACTTTAAGCATGACCATCTCTCCAATTTCAAATTCTATATCTTTTCTTTTAATCTCAGCGTAGCTCTTTTGTCGACTTTGGGCGGTTTTCAACCGTTGTTGAATTTGGATGATCTTCTCGGTAGTTTCTTGTATAATCTCCGGACCCGTAATCTGTCTATCCCCCACTTCACTCCAACAAATCGGAGACCTGCACTTTCTACCGTAAAGTGCTTCAAACGGCGCCATCTCAATGCTTGAATGGTAGCTGTTGTTGTAGGAAAATTCTGCTAACGGTAGATGTCGATCCCAACTGTTTCCGAAATCAATAACACATGCTCGTAGCATGTCTTCAAGCGTTTGTATCGTCCTTTCGCTCTGCCCATCAGTTTGTGGATGATAGGCAGTACTCATGTCTAGACGAGTTCCTAATGCTTGCTGTAATGTCTGCCAGAATCTTGAAATAAATCTGCCATCCCTATCAGAGATAATAGAGATTGGTATTCCATGTCTGGAGACGACTTCCTTCAAATACAGTCGTGCTAACTTCTCCATCTTGTCATCTTCTCTTATTGGCAGAAAGTGTGCTGATTTGGTGAGACGATCAACTATTACCTAAATAGTATCAAAACCACTTGCAGTCCTTGGCAATTTAGTGATGAAATCCATGGTAATGTTTTCCCATTTCCATTCTGGGATTTCGGGTTGTTGAAGTAGACCTGATGGTTTCTGATGCTCAGCTTTGACCTTAGAACACGTCAAACATTCTCCTACATATTTAGCAACATCGGCTTTCATACCCGGCCACCAAAAATGTTTCTTGAGATCCTTGTACATCTTCCCCGTTCCAGGATGTATTGAGTATCTGGTTTTATGAGCTTCTCTAAGTACCATTTCTCTCATATCTCCAAATCTTGGTACCCAAATCCTTTCAGCCCTATACCGGGTTCCGTCTTCCCGAATATTAAGATGCTTCTCCGATCCTTTGGGTATTTCATCCTTTAAATTTCCTTCTTTTAAAACTCCTTGTTGCGCCTCCTTTATTTGAGTAGTAATGTTATTATGAATCATTATATTCATAGATTTTACTCGAATGGGTTCTCTGTCCTTCCTGCTCAAGGCATCGGCTACCACATTTGCCTTCCCCGGGTGGTAACGAATCTCAAAGTCGTAATCATTCAATAATTCAATCCACCTACGCTGCCTCATATTCAGTTGTTTCTGATTAAATATGTGTTGAAGACTTTTGTGGTCGGTATATATAATACTTTTGACCCCATATAAGTAGTGCCTCCAAGTCTTTAATGCAAAAACAACCGCGCCTAATTCCAAATCATGCGTCGTATAATTTTGTTCGTGAATCTTCAATTGTCTAGACGCATAAGCAATCACCTTCGTTCGTTGCATTAATACACAACCGAGACCTTGCTTTGACGCGTCACAATAAATCACAAAATCATCATTCCCTTCAGGCAATGACAATATAGGTGCCGTAGTTAGCTTTTTCTTCAATAACTGAAACGCTTTCTCTTGTTCATCATTCCATTCAAATTTCTTCCCTTTATGCGTTAATGCAGTCAAGGGTTTTGCTATTCTGGAAAAGTCTTCGATGAACCTTCTGTAGTAACCAGCTAGTCCTAAAAACTGGCGTATGTGTTTCAGAGTTTTCGGGGTTTCCCACTTTTCAACAGTTTCTATCTTTGCCAGATCCACCTTAATACCTTCTTTGTTCACTATGTGACCGAGGAATTGAACTTCTTCCAACCAAAATGCACACTTTGAAAACTTAGCGTACAATTCTTCCTTCCTCAATACTTCTAACACCTTTCTCAAATGTTCACCGTGTTCTTGGTCATTCTTTGAGTAAATAAGTATGTCATCAATGAAAACAATGACAAACTTGTCAAGGTATGGTCCACACACTCGGTTCATAAGGTCCATGAACACAGCTGGTGCATTAGTTAAACCAAACGGCATGACCATAAACTCGTAATGACCGTAACGTGTTCTGAAAGCAGTCTTTGGAATATCATCTTCTTTCACCCGCATTTGATGATACCCGGAACGTAAGTCAATCTTTGAATAAACAGACGAGCCTTGTAGTTGATCAAATAAGTCGTCGATTCTCGGTAGTGGGTAGCGGTTCTTGATGGTAAGTTTGTTCAACTCTCGGTAGTCGATACACAACCTGAATGTACCATCTTTCTTCTTGACAAACAAAACAGGAGCTCCCCACGGTGATGTGCTTGGTCGAATGAAACCACGCTCTAAAAGTTCTTGTAATTGGCTTTGCAGTTCTTTCATCTCGCTGGGTGCGAGTCTGTAAGGAGCACGAGCTATTGGTGCAGCTCCTGGTACAAGATCTATTTGAAATTCAACGGATCGATGTGGGGGTAATCCCGGTAATTCTTTCGGAAATACATCGGGAAATTCTTTTGCAATGGGAACATCATTGATGCTCTTTTCTTCAGTTTGTACTTTCTCGACGTGTGCTAGAACAGCATAGCAACCTTTTCTTATTAGTTTTTGTGCCTTCAAATTACTAATAAGATGTAGCTTCGTGTTGCCCTTTTCTCCGTACACCATTAAGGGTTTTCCTTTTTCTCGTATAATGCGAATTGCATTTTTGTAACAAACGATCTCCGCTTTCACTTCTTTCAACCAGTCCATACCGATTATCACATCAAAACTCCCTAACTCTACTGGTATCAAATCAATCTTAAATGTTTCGCTAACCAGTTTAATTTCTCGATTCCGACATATATTATCTGCTGAAATTAATTTACCATTTGCTAATTCGAGTAAAAATTTACTATCCAAAGGCGTCAATGGACAACTTAATTTAGCACAAAAATCTCTACTCATATAGCTTCTATCCGCACCCGAATCAAATAAAACGTAAGCAGATTTATTGTCAATAAGAAACGTACCCGTAACAAGCTCCGGGTCTTCCTGTGCCTCTGCCGCATTAATATTGAAAACTCTTCCACGGCCTTGTCCATTCGTGTTCTCCTGGTTCGGGCAATTTCTAATAATGTGGCCTGGTTTTCCACATTTATAACAAACTACATTGGCATAACTTGCTCCGACACTACTTGCTCCGCCACCACTTGTTCCGACACCATTTGTTCCTTTCGTTCTATTAACCCCTGGTCCGTAGACCTCACACTTCACCGCGCTATGACCATTTCGTTTACACTTGTTGCAAAATTTGGTGCAGAACCCCGAGTGATTCTTTTCACACCTTTGGCATAGCTGCTTCTGATTGTTGTTGTTGTTGCGGTTATTATTGTTATTGGGATGATTGTTGATGTCGAACGAGGTGTATATAAAATAGTTATTATTTTACTAGGAAAATACTATTAAATACGATACAATTTTACACAAGATATTTATTTATTTATAGAATGGATATACTTAAACCTTGCTACAACACTTATAGGCAGTGTACCTAATCGTACAGTAGTGTAGTTTTTAGTAAGTCCGGTTCGTTCCACAGGGAAATCTTTAAGCAAAGCTCAACGCTATATTAGTTTACTTTTATAAAAATACAAATATATATATAAGTGATATTATTATTATAAAGGGGGGTTTTTACCGTTTAATGACCGGTTTGTCGATTTTAAAACTTTAGTCGCAGTTAAAACCTAATGTAAAATATAAAATAAATACAAGACTTTAAATTAAAGCGTAAAGTAAATAACGATAATGAAATTGCGAATAATAAAAATGCGATAAAAATTAAATTGCGATAATTAAAAAGTACGATAATTAAAAGTGCGATAAAATGAAATAACAATAAATAAAAGTGCGATAATTAGAAGTGCAATTAAATATAAAATAAAGGAAATAAAATATGATATAAAAGAATTATGCTTATTTAAACTTCCGTAATCATGATGTTTGACGTGTTGGTTTTAGTTTTATGCCCATGGGTTAATTGTCCTTTGTCCTGGATTATTCAATATGTCCGTCTGGTTTTTGTCCATAACAGTCCATCAGTCATAAATATAAATTGCAAGTGTCCTTGTCAAATTATTATTATACCCGAAGATAAATATTCCAACTAATTGGGGATTCGAATTGTAACAAGGTTTTAATACTTTGTTTAATGAATACACCAGGTTATCGACTGCGTGTAAACCAAGGTTTTACTACTTTGTTAACAATTACACCAATTACCCTTGAATGTAATTTCACCCCTGTTTTAATTATTCTAGTGGCTATTAATCCATTCCCGTGTCCGGTTAAATGAACGATTATTCGTACATATAAATACCCCGCCCATCGTGTCCGATCGAGTGTATATGGTAATTTATAGGGACGCCCAATTGTAAATCTTTATATTAACATTAACAAACTTTCATTTAGTTAAACAAATATAAAGCCCATTAATAGCCCATAGTCTAGTTTCCACAAGTGTCGTTCTTTTGTCCAAACCCCAATTATGGTACAAAGTCCAATTACCCAATTTTAGTAATTAGCCCAACATCATGATTACTTCGTTTTAAATAAGCATAATAATAACTTAGCTACGAGACATTAATATAAAAAGGTTGAACATAACTTACAATGATTAAAAATAGCGTAGCGTTACACGGACAGAATTTCGACTTACACCCTTACAACATTCGCTAACATACCCTTATTATTAGAATTATAATTAAAATTAAAATATAAATTATAAATATAAATATATTACTTCGTATGAAGAGAAGAAAAAAATGATGATGATTTTGATCAGAATTCGGGTTGATTTATAGCCAGGAATGATTTTTGGGGCTCCGCGACTCGCGGCCAAAAGCCCTTAAAACTCCGCGAGTCGCGGAGAGGTATTTTCAGTTTACACCCTTGGAGTTTCCTGCTGCCGACGGTTTTAAATATATATATATAATATATATATAATTAATATAATTAATTATATATTATATTATATTTATATATATAGTTAACTTGTAATTTTTAGTCCGTTGCGTCGAGCGTTAAGAATTGACTCTGGTCCCGGTTCCGGATTTTCGAACGTCCTCGCGTACAATTTAATATCTTGTATTTTGCGTTTTGAATCTTGTACTCTTGTGATTTCGAGACGTTTCTTATCAATAATTGGAACCTTTTTGATTGTCTTTTGTTCTTTTGAGCTTTTTGGTCGTTTGCGTCTTCAATTCGTCGAATCTGTCTTTTGTCTTCACCTTTTATTATTTAAACGAATATCACTTGTAAATAGAACAATTGCAACTAAAAGCTTGTCTTTCTTGAGGAATAATGCTATGAAATATATGTTCGTTTTTAGCATTATCAAATATTCCCACACTTGAGCGTTGCTTGTCCTCAAGCAATATCGTCTTGAAATACTAGAATCACTTCTTTATTCTTCACACTTTGTACATCAGTGATTTCTATACGGCGGTATAAACAATGGTAGTAACGATATGGTTTACAGTCCCACATGACTATAAAAATTTAGATCCATTAAGGAAATTGGATCTTTATGAAAACATTTGATCTTTTGAAAATTAAATCTAGTTTTTACCCTAGATAAGTTTTCCGGAATAACCCTTTACCGGTGTTTGCAAAATATTTTTGTGGGTTTGGTGGGTTTCAGATTTGAAAATTTTAGCTCAAAACTTGCGGTTTTGTGTCACCCACTTGCTAACCTTGTATTTGGAAAGCAACACGTCCAGTTTACTTGTTCCGTATATTACCTTTCGGCAAACTACCGTCCGGTTGTAAAGGAAAGCGTTGAACAAGCAACTGTTTAAGGCAATGTCCCGTGACATGCTTTTGATTATGGTCTATAACGTGTCGGACGCAATTACTATCCTTGGTAGGAGCAATAGTAAAGCTCACCCTTATAATTTTTCGGTCTGGCACAAGGTCCTGTCTTTGACCATGCTATGCAACCACCGTTCTTACGGTTGACACCCGATTTGATTCAGGTGACCTAATGAATTCCAGGTGAATTCCTAGGATTTTACGTTCAATGGTAATGAACGCATTGAAAATAGGGTTTTCAGAAAACAAATCGGTTTATAATTTTGATCAAAATATTTTTTCGTTTAAGCTCGAGTTTAGATATCATTGAATTCCATGAGTTTGAATTCTTAATCTTTAAGGTCAATCTCTAGGATTGAGTAATATCAGTCTTAAAAGCTGATTTTTAATCTTTAAGGAGATTATCCTTTCTGGGGATCTGATTCATTAGTCTTATCCAGCTAATTTGCACGGTGCCTCCCCATTGTACGAGATAAATCCTTCTCATGGTTAGGATAAATCTGACCACTTGGCGACCCTGTTTAATGCTGAGGTCCGTGGATTTCCTGCTGATTTTAGTGATGACTTTTCTAGATTTTTCGTCAACCTACAGCTGGTCTGGACGACAACTTCATGACCTAAATCAAGAAGCGCGTGTCTTTTTCGGAAGACTTTACTTCCTTTTAATGATGGAATTGATTCATCGTGTAGATCCATCTCTTCTTTTCTTTCATTGGGTAAAACAGTTTAGTTTAGTTCAAAGCAAAAGTATTTTCAGTTATTTGTTACAAATATATGTGGCATATGTTTAAAATAACTTGGTAAATTTTCCCACACTTGGCTTTTTATTTTTCTTTTTATCGTCCTCTATTCCATTTTAAATGAATTTTAACATTTTAGTTTGTTTCTCAATTTATGTCCTTTCCGAGGTAACAATAATTTCGGTGTTAAAACCTAGTTTTATCGTTCATAAATATGTATAAACATGATTTCAATTCATTTAATTGAAAATTTTGAAAAATTTTACTAGAATTGGGTAGTCAGTATATAAGACTAGGGCTGTTCTTTTTTTATCAGAGAGCACTAGATTCTAATACGACTACTGCTTTACTAGTATTTTTAATAGTAACCAAGTGTTTAATATAAAAATTTTAAAATCCGAAAGAATTTAACCCCTTCCCACACTTAAGATCTTGCAATGCCCTCATTTGCAAGAAATCAGTAACAATTTAAATTATTGAGGGTGATTTGTGTGAAAATGATTAAATTTTTACCAAAGTTTCCAAATATATTGGCTTTTGTTTGCTGAATGATAAATGGTGCACATCATTTGTTCATTCCGTCTTGTTGTTATTTCACATATATTTTGCATCTTGTCGTCAAAATTAGTTGCTTTTGCTGAACTTAATGCCAGTCTTTGAAAATGCGTTGTTTTACCCTGTTGTGTACATAAGATAAACTGCAAACATATATACATATTTTTGAAGTTTGGTATATTACCCCACATTCAAAAATTATTAAAATCTAAGAATAAAAGTTAGATAATTATAAAAATGATTACAATATTAACAAAAGTATTAAACATATCAATAATTACAAATTACAAAATAAAAATAAAATAAAAAATAAACTAAGGATGATATTGGTACCAATAGGGGTTCCACGCATAACCATAAGTGCTATAGAATGCTTCGGCAGGGTCATACGTAGGATATGGTGGCTGCATCTCTATCGACCAAGGAGGGAAGACGGGTTTCGGAGTAGGAATATAGTTTCTACCTATATGTTGGCAATGCGCTATGATCTGGTTCTGATGAACTTGCCAATCTTCAAATGCTCTCTGTCTAGCATTTTCGTATTCCTGAGAAGCTATAAACCTATGTATTTCTTGTCCCCCTCCTACATTACCTTGTTCCTGGTTTCTCTCTACCTGTGGATGTCTACCATTGTATCGTACTGCGGCGTTATTTCGCCGCTTCAACACTTTCGCACCATGGTATACATTTAAACCTATAGTGTCGCGGGGTTCCGGCTCTTCTACTAATAATCCCCCCCGACTTATATCCACACCGAGATATTCACCAATCAAAGTAATAAAAATACCACCTCCTATTATGCTATGTGGACGCATCCCTCGAACCATAGCTGATAAATAATAACCCACACAATATGGTATACTTACAGCGCTGTGTGGGTCTCGAATACACATATGGTAAAACAAATCTTGTTCATTTACCTTTTCTTTGTTTTTACCCCTTTGTGTAATCGAATTAGCTAAAAACCTATGTATTACTCTTAATTCGGCTCTATCTATATCCAAATAAGAGTAGTTTCCCCCTTTAAAACGGTGATGGCTTGTCATTTGACTCCACACACCGTGTGTATCAAAATTTTCATCTATTTTCCTACCGTTTAGTATCAATCCTCTACAATCGGCAGACGCTAATTCCTCAGGCGTGTATATACGTAAAGCCTGAGCCATGTCCAGTAAAGACATGTGGCGCATCGAACCGCCTAACAAAAATCTAATAAAAGAACGATCGGTTAAACTAGCTACCCGATCATTCAACTCTATACTACATAACAACTCTTCACACCATACTTTATATACAGGTCTGCGTATGGTGAATAAACATATCCAGTCATTAAAAGAAGAATTACCATACCTCTGTACCAGTAATTCCCTAATTGGCCCGGCCAATTCTACAGCTTCCAAGGGTCCCCATTCTATGACCCTCGGTACCTCAACAACCTTGGAATGAAGAGTATGCAAACCCCGTTGATATTTTGGATAATCTATCCAAAGTCTGTCAAATCGCAGGTTCGGGTGCAACTGTTCCAAGTGCATATCTGAAAAGGTCATAACTGGATGAGGTACATCCTGCTTGTAGTAATTATCTACCTCCTGTTGTTCCAAGTTCTCAGCAGGAGCGTGACGGGCTTGGGATGAAGATTCACCCCTTTCATTCTGCAAAACACATCAAACACAAATTTTGTGCATCCAAATATGCATTAGTGTCAGCAAAATCATCAATCAAAATAATTACAATGACATTATCAATTTATATCAAACTTAAGCTTATTTCCACATTTTTATCAAATCTACACTTTTTCAAATAAGCATATACGAAAATTTTCGCCAAGTTCATAAGCATTCAACTCAAATAACATGTCAAAATAATCATTATTAGCAAATAAACAAGTCTCAAATGGCATTATCTTTCAAAAATCAAGTTCATGAA
Source organism: Rutidosis leptorrhynchoides (assembly GCF_046630445.1). NCBI lineage: Eukaryota > Viridiplantae > Streptophyta > Magnoliopsida > Asterales > Asteraceae > Rutidosis > Rutidosis leptorrhynchoides. The sequence continues at coordinate 241,317,810 of NC_092340.1, read as the reverse complement.
TTTTGGACTTGAAAAAGTCCACTTTAATTCTCAAAATCATGTTTAGGCTCAAAGTTTGGATCATTTAACTACCTAGACATGTTACACTACTCAATTTAGCAACAATTCATGACAAAAATCGGCCATAACCTGTTTATATCAAAAAGCCCCAAATTGCTCAAGAACACAAACCCTAGATTCTAAAGATTTTGAAGTTTTTGGCTTCAAATCATGTTAACAAGCATCAATCTAGGTTATACATGCATAATATACTAACAATTTAACACTAATTACACTAAAAATTAACAAAATTCAAATTATGAAAATATGCTCAAGAACACACTAAAATTCGGATTTAAAGGTGATTTGGGGTGTAATTGTACCTGTTTTCTTGAGTAGTTCCTAGATATCATCCTTCTCAACATGATTGTAGTGAAAAATTTGAAGATTAACGGTGAAAAATCGAGTTTTTGGGATGATTTTCGTGGGTTTTCTCGTGTTTTTTCGCAGCTATTTCGGGTGTTTATGTGTGTGTGTGAGTTATCTGATCGAGCAGCTAGTTTTATTTTTTTTCTGTAATTTTGTCCCTCCGCGAGTCGCGGAGGTTTGTACTGAAAACTCCGCGAGTCGCGGAGTTACTTTTTTTTTTTTTTTTTTTTTTTTTTTTTTTTTTTTTTTTTTAATCCTTAACTTATAAAACAATTAAGAAATTAATTTTAAAATTTTGTTTCCCTTGTTATTTAGGACGAGGTCGTTTCGGATCGATGTCCTAGTCCGTCCCTCGACAAAATTTTAAAATTTGTCTTTTTGTAGCGATTGTTTTAAAAGCTAAGATTTTTGGGTTTTTTCAATGTTTTTGGCATACTTTAAATCAATAAGATTAAAAATAATGATAATAAAAGTTCTCGTCCCTCCCTCGGGTAAAGCAATTTCGGTTCAAAGACCTAGTCTTCAACTTACGACGAATTTTAAAAATCATATTCTTAACTTAATGAGATAAAGTAAATTTTTGTTTTTAAATTCACACAACTTAAATATAAAATTTAAAATTTCATATTTAAAAATTCAAAATTCACACCAAACTTAATTTAAAAATTCATAAATTCATACCAAACTTATATTAATTTTTCAAATATTTACAATTTTAAAAATATTGTTTTTACAAAGTTTACAATATTAATTTAAGATTTAAATATTAATTTTAAAAACATGGTAAAAATAAAATTAAAAATCTTTTTGTCTTTTTATCCCACTTTTAATCAATCAAATATTATCAAAAATATGCGCCCCTCTTTTTGGTAAAGTAATTTCGGTTTCAAGACCTAATTTAACTCATGACGAATTTTTGAAATATTTTGGGTTGATTGATTAAAGATATTTATACCTTAAGAATAAACGTTAAATTTCGCAGTGATGTAATAAATTTTTGAACGATATCAATAATTTCGGTCGCCAAACCTAATTTTATTCAATACCAATTTAATACTTTTTAGCGAACAAATTAGCGTTTATTATCAAAAGGTTAAAAATAAAAATAAAAATAAAAACTGTACAGACATACCTGTGAAATAGATTTCTTAGTTATATGATCTATTATATTCATAAGATAGTCGGTTTAATTGGTCTTCCATGGCTGCATAGGCGTAACCTCGAGCATTCATTGTCTTTTCTTCTAAACATATGAACGGTCCGTCTCTGCATAAAGTAACAAATTCGGTATTTGAATAGGTTTGATTATTTGAACATTTACCTCCATGTGACCATTTTCCGCATTTGTGACATTTTTCTAGGTGTCGTGCTCTTCTTTTCGCTGCGGATTTTGATTTTCCTTTACCAAATTGTAACTTATTATCTTCGCATCTGGATCCTTTTCTAACTCCGTCCATTCTTTCTCTGATTACTGATACTATTTCACTCGGGAGTATGTCATTATTACGTTTAGTGATCAAAGCGTGTAGCATTAGACCATGGTTTAGTTCACAGGCAGTCTTCATTACGTAAAAACCTAAAAAAAAATAAAAATTCAGAATGGGGGGAGAAGACTAGTTCTTTAGGGTCTGCTAGGGAAAGACCATACGTGTTCCATTTTCGAGAACTACATGAAAACAGACAATCTAACTCTAACAGAAATTCATATTATTCTTTAAAGACTTGATTCTCCCCACACTTAGTTAGCTGTGGTGTCGAAATTGTGATTAACTTCGTTGTCGACTTCCATCGGACCATGTATGTAATGTTTAACTCTGTGACCATTAACTTTAAATTCAATCCCATTTGAATTTATTAATTCTATCGTTCCGTATGGGAAAACTCTTTTTACTATGAATGGTCCAGACCATCTTGATTTCAATTTTCCAGGAAATAGCTTGAATCGTGAATTGAAAAGAAGAACTCTGTCTCCTTCTTTGAATTCTTTTGAACTTCTGATTTTTTTATCATGCCATTTCTTCGTTCTTTCTTTATAGATTAACGAATTTTCGTATGCTTCATGTCTTAATTCTTCTAATTCGTTTAGTTGACTTAATCGTAGACGTCCGGCTTCATGTAAATCAAGATTACATGTCTTCAAAGCCCAAAATGCTTTGTGTTCAATTTCTACTGGAAGATGACATGCTTTTCCATAAACAAGTCTAAAAGGTGTGGTTCCAATTGGAGTTTTGTAGGCTGTTCTAAAAGCCCAGAGTGCATCCTCCAATTTAATGGACCATTCCTTCGGATTTGATCCTACGGTTTTCTCTAGAATACGTTTTAAAGCTCGGTTTGTATTTTCAACTTGTCCACTTGTTTGTGGATGATATGCGGTGGAGATTTTATGAGTTACTCCATATCTTTTAAGAACTTTTTCAAGTTGATTATTACAAAAATGAGTACCCCGATCACTTATTAAAGCTTTCGGTGTTCCAAACCTTGCAAAAAGACGTTTTAAAAAGTTGACTACAACTCGTGCATCGTTAGTTGGGAGAGCTTGTGCTTCCGCCCATTTAGATACATAATCAATGGCTACGAGTATATATAGATTATTATGAGATTTTGGAAATGGACCCATAAAGTCAATACCCCAAATGTCAAATACTTCACATACTTGGATGACATTTTGTGGCATTTCATCACGTTGACTTATTCTTCCGGCCCTTTAACATGCATCACAGGATTTGCAAAGAAGGTGTGCGTCTTTGTAAATTGTAGGCCAATAGAATCCAGCTTCATAAACTTTTCTTGCTGTTAGTTGAGGCCCATAATGCCCTCCTGTTGGTCCTGTGTGACAATGGTTTAAAATTTTACTAGCTTCATCTCCAAATACACATCGGCGTATTATTCCATCGGGACAACTTTTAAACAGGTGTGGATCTTCCCAGAAATAGTGTTTTATATCACTGAAGAATTTCTTTCGTCTTTGGTACGATAATCCTTTTTCAAGGAATCCACAAACTAAGTAGTTTGCATAGTCTGCAAACCATGGGATTTCTTTATAATCTATCTTCAATAGATATTCATCAGGAAAGTTGTCTTGTATGGCCGATTCATTCAGAACTTCTAATTCGGGATTTTCAAGACGAGAAAGATGATCAGCGGCGAGATTTTCTGCTCCTTTTTTATCTCGGATTTCAATATCAAACTCTTGTAAGAGTAAGATCCAACGGATTAATCTTGGTTTAGCATCTTGTTTTGAAAATAGGTATCTAAGAGCAGAATGGTCGGTATAGACCACCGTTTTTGCTAGAACGAGATATGATCGAAATTTGTCAAAAGCAAAGACAATAGCAAGGAGTTCTTTTTCAGTAGTTGTATAGTTCGTTTGTGCTCCTTGTAATGTCTTACTAGCATAATATATAGGTTGAAATCGTTTTTCAATCCTTTGTCCTAAAACGGCTCCCATTGCAAAATCACTTGCATCGCACATTAGTTCAAATGGTAGATTCCAATTTGGTGTTATCATGATCGGCGCATTAGTGAGTTTTTCTTTAAGAATATTAAAAGATTTGATACATTCATCTGAAAAGATGAATGGCGCATCCTTTTCTAGGAGTTTATTCATAGGAGTGGCAATTTTAGAAAAATCTTTTATGAAACGTCGGTAAAAACCGGCATGCCCTAGAAAACTCCTAACTCCTCTAACATTGGTGGGATGTGGAAGTTTAGCAATTACATCTACTTTAGCTCTATCCACTTCAATTCCTTCTTTTGAAATTTTATGTCCAAGAACGATGCCTTCTTTAACCATGAAATGGCATTTCTCCCAATTAAGTACTAGATTTGATTTTTCGCATCTAATTAGCATTCGTTCCAGATTAACTAGACATGATTTAAATGTATCACCGAAGACTGAAAAGTCATCCATGAATACTTCCATGCATTCTTCTATCATGTCATGAAAAATCGCCATCATACACCTTTGAAAGGTTGCAGGGGCGTTACAAAGTCCAAATGGCATGCGTTTGTAAGCAAAAGTACCATAAGGGCACGTGAATGTGGTTTTCTCTTGATCTTCGGGTGCTATTGGAATTTGAAAATATCCGGAAAATCCATCTAGAAAACAATAGTAACTATTTCCGGCTAATCTTTCCAACATTTGATCTATGAAAGGTAAGGGAAAGTGATCTTTTCTGGTGGCGTCATTTAATTTTCTATAATCAATACATACACGCCATCCTGTTACAGTCCTAGTAGGAATAAGCTCATTTTTCTCATTTGTAATGACAGTCATGCCACCCTTCTTAGGCACGCATTGAACTGGGCTTACCCATGGACTATCAGAAATTGGATATATCAAACCTGCATCTAGCAGTTTAATAATCTCTTTTTTAACTACATCTTGCATATTAGGATTTAGTCTTCGTTGGCGTTGCACATACGTTTTATGACCTTCTTCCATAAGGATTTTATGTGTGCAATACGAAGGACTTATTCCTTTAATATCATGAATCTTCCATGCAATGGCTGGTTTATGAGCTTTCAACACAGAAATGAGTTGTGATTTCTCATTTTTAGTAAGAGAAGACGATATTATTACAGGTAATTCAGATTCACCATGTAAATAAGCGTATTCCAAATGGTTTGGAAGTGGCTTTAACTCTAATTTCGGAGGTTCTTCTATCGATGATTTATATCGATATCTGTCTTCTTCTTTTAGCATTTGAATTTCTTCTGTTGTTGGTTCATATCCATTAGCTATAAGTGTAGCTAACATTTCAGCTTCATCAATTGGTTCATTACCTTCTCCTAAAGAACATTCTCCCGTTCCTTGTAATTCTGGAAATTCTTCTAATAATTCTGCATGTGCATTTATAGTTTGAATATAATAACATGTATCATCTGCAGATTGTGGTTGTTGCATTGCTCTATCAACTGAAAAGGTAACACTCTCATCCTCTATACTTAGGGTCAGTTTCTTACCGAACACGTCTATCATTGCTTTAGCCGTGTTTAAGAATGGTCTTCCTAATATGAGAGGAACTTGAGAATCTTCTTCCATGTCCAAAACAACAAAATCTACTGGAAATACTAAAGTACCAACTTTAACTAGCATGTTCTCCATTATCCCTCTAGGATATTTTATTGATCTATCGGCTAGTTGTATGCTTATTCTGGTTGGTTTCAATTCTCCAAGGTCTAGTTTAGCGTATAGTGAATACGGCATTAGATTTATACTAGCACCTAAATCAGCCAATGCTTCTATTGAACTAAGACTACCCAGAAAACATGGAATTGTGAAACTTCCTGGATCAGATAGTTTTTCTGGTATCTTATTCAACAGCACTGCTGAACAATTAGCATTCATAGTAACAGCCGAGAGTTCTTCCATTTTCTTTCTATTCGTGATTAGATCTTTCAAGAATTTAGCATATCTTGGCATTCCTGAAATCACATCAATGAAAGGAAGATTTACATTTATCTGTTTAAAAATATCCAAGAATTTGGATTGCTCGGCTTCAAGTTTTTCCTTCTTCATTTTACTCGGATAAGGAAGTGGTGGTTGGTATGGTTTAACATAAGGTTTATCCTTAACTGTGTTATCTTCATTAACCTTTTCAATTACCGGTTCTTTTTCCTTATCTTGATCAGGTTGTGGTTCTTGTGTAGTAGGAATAGTTTCATCAGAAGTTACAGGTATTTCAGGTGGTTTAAGTGTTGTACCACTTCTTGTGGTAATAGCTTTAGCTGTTTCATTCCGGGGGTTAGCATTTGTATCACTAGGTAAACTTCCCGGTTTTCTTTCACCTATTAACCTTGCTAGGTTACTTACTTCTTGTTCCAGATTTTGAATAGAAGCTTGTTGATTTCTAAATGCTTGAGCATTTTGTTCATTGGTTTGTTTCTGAGATGTGAAAAACTGCGTTTGAGTTTCAACTAGCTTCGTCATCATATCTTCTAAATTTGGCTTTTTATCATCGGTTTGTTGTGGTGGTTTGTTTTGAAAATTCGGTCTTTGCTGATTGTAAGTATTATTGGATAATTGTTGATTGCTAGGACCTTGTTGGTTGTTGTATGGAATATTTCGGTTATAATTCTGGTTTTGATTGTAAATCGGTCTTGGCGGTTGATAATTATTCTGATAATTATTTCCAGGCCTTTGGTTTATGTATGAAATATTCTCTCTTTGTTCCATTGTTAATTCAATACTTAGACAATCTTTTGTCAAATGTGGTCCTCCACACTGCTCACAACTAATTCGTATAGCATGAATATCCTTAGTCATCTTTTCCATTCGTCTCTCGAAAGCATCTATCTTTGCCGAAATGGAATCTAAGTCATGGCTAGAATCGGCTCTAGCTGCTTTAGATGATCTAATGATATCTTTTTCTTGGTGCCACTCATGTGAGTGGGAAGCAGTATTATCAATAATTTTGTAAGCATCAGTTTCGGTTTTCTTCATAATAGAACCACCAGCTGCTATATCTATGTCTTTCCTTGTAGTGATGTCGCATCCTTGGTAGAATATTTGTACTATTTGACAGGTGTCTAAACCATGTTGCGGACATCCTCTTAATAACTTCCCATATCTTGTCCACGCCTCATATAGAGTTTCATTTGGCTTTTGTGTGAACGTAACAATTTCTGCTTGAAGTCTTACGGCTTTAGATGCAGGAAAGAATTGTTTAAGAAATTTATCAATTAAAACATCCCATGTATCAATTGCCCCTTCAGGTAACGATTCCAACCAATCTTTGGCTTCTCCCTTTAAAGTCCAGGGAAATAACATGAGATATATCTGTTCATCCTCCACTTCTCGTATTTTAAATAGTGTGCAGATCCTATTAAAGGTACGTAGATGTTCATTTGGATCTTCCTTCGGCGCACCACTAAATTGGCATTGATTAGTCACCATGTGTAGAATTTGTCCTTTGATTTCATAATCTGGCGCATTAATGTCTGGATGAGTAATTGCGTGACCTTGGCCAGTGCGTTTAGCTCTCATTCGGTCTTCCATACTTAAAGGTTCCAGATTCTCCATAATTGAATTTGTTGAATCGGTATCACTAGATGATTCTGATTTAATAGTTCGTTCCTCAACAATCTCTGTTTGAATGATTGGTGGTTCCGGAGGAAAGTTTAGTGGTTCAGGATCTACGAACCGTTCCTGAATATTTTCTGGATTCTCAATTGTGAGGTTTGTTTCAAAAACTGGATTATCGGAAATTTGAGTTTGAGGATTTGGTCGACTTGATGACGATTCTAAAGAAAAATCAACGGCGGCGATATTCGTTAAACGATGTCTTGATCGAGTTACAGGTGGTGAACGTATGACCGGCGGCGAACGTCTTGCTCGGTGCATTCACTGAATATCCTATTAGTTTTTAAAAAAGGAAAGAAAAATTATAATAAGTTATCCAACCAATAGACTTTTCTGATTTTGCCCACGTTTCGAATAGCCAAAAGATGCAGCAGAGGGGCAGGATTCGTTTGGTCTCAATATAATTGAGGACTGTTTGGCTCCAATAACCCGGTCCACGTACAAATCCAACTATTACTACGAACCAGAAAATTTTGATGTCTATCAATTTAACCACTTAAAAGAAATTTTCGTAATTTTAAGAAATTTAGAGAAGAAGTAGAAAAAAATTCTAAGTCCTAAAAACTAGAATGGCGAGAAATAAGAGAGAAAAAGATTGCGCGTCGAAAAATGTCGAAAAAGAAAAAAAATGGTTGAAAAATAAAAGGTGACGGAAAAATAAAAGAAACTTATAAAAACTTAAAAATACTTAACTAATTTAACCTTATTACTACAACTAACTTAAAATTATAATCGCAAATTGAAATTACTAATTGGAATGATAATTGATACATAGTATAAGGTCTAAAAATATTAAAGCTTACAGGAAAAACTAAATCCCAAATGGAAATAACTTAAAAAGAAACTAAAACTTAAAAAGGCGTCGCAAAATTCTAAAGCACCTAAATCTTAGTCTAAAGAAAAGGCACTTAAGGAATTCTATGGCAAAGCCTAAAAATATAGGAGTAAAAATAACTATAGCAAAAACTAAGTTTAAAATTAATTATGAGCTAAAAATACAAAAGTTACGCTACAACGATTAAAAAGGTACAAAATATAAAAATATACAAAAAGTTATAAAAAGTACAATTTTTATAAAAATATTATTTTTATATTATTATTTTATTAAACTACTAATTTTACAATTTTAATAAAACTAATTTAACAAAATACATATATAAAGTAAAAAGTAAAAATAAAACTAAAATTAATAATAATAATAATAATAATTAAGTTAAATAATAATAATAATAAATTAAAACTCCGTAATTAATGCAACTTTAGGGTTTTGTCCGTGTGTCAGAAGACCTCCGCGAGTCGCGGCAAATAAAGAGGAAAACCCCGCGAGTCGCGGGGTTCAGAAAAACAGTTGACAGGTTTCACTTTTTACGCGTTTTTCTTTATTTTTTTTTTTTTTTTTTTTTTTGTTTTTAGTTTAAATAAACGATTTTTAATAAAATTTATATTTTTATAAATTAAAATAAAGATAAAGAAACTTATAAAACTTAAATATTTAACAAAATCCTAAAAATACTTATATTTTTGTTTTTCTTTTTATATTTTTGAATAATTAAAACGTAATTTTTACAAAAACGACTTTTAATAAAAGTAGATAAAATTTTTTTTTTTTTTTTTTTATTAGCGTTGCGCTTCCGGCTTTTAAGAGTAGTTCCCCGGCAGCGGCGCCAAAAATACTTGATGTCGAACGAGGTGTATATAAAATAGTTATTATTTTACTAGGAAAATACTATTAAATACGATACAATTTTACACAAGATATTTATTTATTTATAGAATGGATATACTTAAACCTTGCTACAACACTTATAGGCAGTGTACCTAATCGTACAGTAGTGTAGTTTTTAGTAAGTCCGGTTCGTTCCACAGGGAAATCTTTAAGCAAAGCTCAACGCTATATTAGTTTACTTTTATAAAAATACAAATATATATATAAGTGATATTATTATTATAAAGGGGGGTTTTTACCGTTTAATGACCGGTTTGTCGATTTTAAAACTTTAGTCGCAGTTAAAACCTAATGTAAAATATAAAATAAATACAAGACTTTAAATTAAAGCGTAAAGTAAATAACGATAATGAAATTGCGAATAATAAAAATGCGATAAAAATTAAATTGCGATAATTAAAAAGTACGATAATTAAAAGTGCGATAAAATGAAATAACAATAAATAAAAGTGCGATAATTAGAAGTGCAATTAAATATAAAATAAAGGAAATAAAATATGATATAAAAGAATTATGCTTATTTAAACTTCCGTAATCATGATGTTTGACGTGTTGGTTTTAGTTTTATGCCCATGGGTTAATTGTCCTTTGTCCTGGATTATTCAATATGTCCGTCTGGTTTTTGTCCATAACAGTCCATCAGTCATAAATATAAATTGCAAGTGTCCTTGTCAAATTATTATTATACCCGAAGATAAATATTCCAACTAATTGGGGATTCGAATTGTAACAAGGTTTTAATACTTTGTTTAATGAATACACCAGGTTATCGACTGCGTGTAAACCAAGGTTTTACTACTTTGTTAACAATTACACCAATTACCCTTGAATGTAATTTCACCCCTGTTTTAATTATTCTAGTGGCTATTAATCCATTCCCGTGTCCGGTTAAATGAACGATTATTCGTACATATAAATACCCCGCCCATCGTGTCCGATCGAGTGTATATGGTAATTTATAGGGACGCCCAATTGTAAATCTTTATATTAACATTAACAAACTTTCATTTAGTTAAACAAATATAAAGCCCATTAATAGCCCATAGTCTAGTTTCCACAAGTGTCGTTCTTTTGTCCAAACCCCAATTATGGTACAAAGTCCAATTACCCAATTTTAGTAATTAGCCCAACATCATGATTACTTCGTTTTAAATAAGCATAATAATAACTTAGCTACGAGACATTAATATAAAAAGGTTGAACATAACTTACAATGATTAAAAATAGCGTAGCGTTACACGGACAGAATTTCGACTTACACCCTTACAACATTCGCTAACATACCCTTATTATTAGAATTATAATTAAAATTAAAATATAAATTATAAATATAAATATATTACTTCGTATGAAGAGAAGAAAAAAATGATGATGATTTTGATCAGAATTCGGGTTGATTTATAGCCAGGAATGATTTTTGGGGCTCCGCGACTCGCGGCCAAAAGCCCTTAAAACTCCGCGAGTCGCGGAGAGGTATTTTCAGTTTACACCCTTGGAGTTTCCTGCTGCCGACGGTTTTAAATATATATATATAATATATATATAATTAATATAATTAATTATATATTATATTATATTTATATATATAGTTAACTTGTAATTTTTAGTCCGTTGCGTCGAGCGTTAAGAATTGACTCTGGTCCCGGTTCCGGATTTTCGAACGTCCTCGCGTACAATTTAATATCTTGTATTTTGCGTTTTGAATCTTGTACTCTTGTGATTTCGAGACGTTTCTTATCAATAATTGGAACCTTTTTGATTGTCTTTTGTTCTTTTGAGCTTTTTGGTCGTTTGCGTCTTCAATTCGTCGAATCTGTCTTTTGTCTTCACCTTTTATTATTTAAACGAATATCACTTGTAAATAGAACAATTGCAACTAAAAGCTTGTCTTTCTTGAGGAATAATGCTATGAAATATATGTTCGTTTTTAGCATTATCAATTGTTGTAGTTGTTGTTGTTGTTGTTGTTGTTGTTGTTGTTGGGCCGTTTGTTGTAGTTGCGATTGATGTTGCGATTGTTGGGATAATTGTTGCGATTATTGTTGTAATTACTGTTGTTGTTGTATTGGTGATTCTTATCACCGTTTTCCTCCCACTTTCTTTTGACTTGCTTCACATTGGCCTCTTCAGCAGTCTGTTCTTTAATTCTTTCTTCAATCTGGTTCACTAGTTTGTGAGCCATTCTACATGCCTGTTGTATGGAGGCGGGCTCGTGTGAACTTATATCTTCTTGGATTCTTTCCGGTAATCCTTTCACAAACGCGTCGATCTTCTCTTCCTCATCTTCGAATGCTCCCGGACACAATAGGCACAATTCTGTGAATCGTCTTTCGTACGTGGTAATATCAAATCCTTGGGTTCGTAACCCTCTAAGTTCTGTCTTGAGCTTATTGACCTCGGTTCTGGGACGGTACTTCTCGTTCATCAAGTGCTTGAATGCTGACCACGGTAGTGCGTACGCATCATCTTGTCCCACTTGCTCTAGATAGGTATTCCACCATGTTAACGCAGAACCTGTAAAGGTATGCGTAGCGTACTTCACTTTGTCCTCTTCAGTACACTTACTTATGGCAAACACCGATTCGACCTTCTCGGTCCACCGTTTCAATCCGATCGGTCCTTCGGTTCCATCAAATTCCAAAGGTTTGCAGGCAGTGAATTCTTTGTAGGTGCATCCTACATGATTTCCTGTACTGCTAGATCCAAGGTTATTGTTGGTATGTAGCGCAGCCTGTACTGCGGCTATGTTTGAAGCTAGAAAAGTACGGAATTCCTCTTCATTCATATTCACGGTGTGTCGAGTAGTCGGTGCCATTTCCTTCAAAATAGTCAAATGGAACAAGTTAATCATACAGAATATTAAGAGTAGTTAATAGTATTTCGTAGCATAATATGAACTCATTTATAAAAGCTTTTTCTTCATATTAGCGTTTTATAAGTTTAAATTCGGGTAGTACCTACCGGTTAAGTTCATACTTAGTAGCTAATATACAATTCAACTACTACAATTCTATATGAAAAACTGATTATAATAATATTTCGCGTTCAAACTTTTACACAATATTTTACAAACTTACAATACCGCTTATTTTATATATAGCATGAAATATAGCACACAATAAATTTGATACAAGATGGTTGTGAAGATAATTCTAGCTAGTACACAAGTCGTTCAGCAAAGGCAATAAAGACACGTAATTCATACGTCCAGAAACAAGTCATGCATTCTGGTTTTACTAGGATTACTTCCCATCCTTGGTCTTGTGGAACATAACCGTTATGGCCGTTGATAAGACAGCGTGTTGTAACGTCGTCAAAGGGACGAGGGTTACGTAATGACCAACAGTCTCGTAATAACCTAAAAACCTCATTTCTTACCCCAATTACCGACTCCGTCACTTGTGGAAACGTTTTGTTTAATAGTTGTAGCCCGATGTTCTTGTTCTCACTTTGGTGAGAAGCGAACATTACTAATCCGTAAGCATAACATGCTTCTTTATGTTGCATGTTAGCCGCTTTTTCTAAATCACGAAGTCCAATATTCGGATATATTGAGTCAAAATAATTTCTTAACCCGTTGCGTAAAATAACATTTGGGTTCCCCGCAATATATGCGTCAAAGTAAACACATCGTAACTTATGGGTTTCCCAATGTGATATCCCCCATCTTTCAAACGAAAGTCTCTTATAAACCAAGACATTCTTGGAACGTTCTTCGAATGTCTTACAAACTGATCTCGCCTTAAATAGTTGTGCCGAGGAATTCTGACCGACTCTAGACAAGATTTCATCAATCATGTCTCCGGGTAGGTCTCTTAAAATATTGGGTTGTCTATCCATTTTGTGTTTTTAAACTGTAAAATAGACAAGAGTTAGATTCATAAAAAAATACTTATTAATACAAGCAATTTTTACATATATCATAAAGCATAAGAACACTATATTCCATATATTACACCACACGAATACAACTATCTTATTCCGACTCGTTCGTTTCTTCTTCTTCGGTTTTGGTTCGTTTTGCCAAGTTTCTAGGGATATATGATGTTCCCCTAATACGAGCCGTCGTTGTCCACATTGGTTTAGAAAAACCTGGTGGTTTAGAGGTTTCCGGGTCATTGTTACAACTTAAGGACTTCGGGGGTTGACGATACATATAAAGTTCATCGGGGTTGGAATTAGATTTCTCTATTTTTATGCCCTTTCCCTTATTATTTTCTTTTGCCTTTTTAAATTCAGTTGGGGTAATTTCTATAACATCATCGGAATTCTCGTCGGAATCCGATTCATCGGAGAATTGGTAATCCTCCCAATATTTTGCTTCCTTGGCGGAAACACCATTGACCATAATTAACTTTGGTCGGTTGGTTGAGGATTTTCTTTTACTTAACCGTTTTATTATTTCCCCCACCGGTTCTATTTCTTCATCCGGTTCCGATTCTTCTTCCGGTTCCGATTCTTCTTCCGGTTCCGACTCTTCTTCCAGTTCCTCTTCGGGAACTTGTGAATCAGTCCACAAATCATTCCAATTTACATTTGACTCTTCATTATTATTAGGTGAGTCAATGGGACTTGTTCTAGAGGTAGACATCTATCACATAATATCAAACACGTTAAGAGATTAATATATCACATAATATTCATATGTTAAAAATATATAGTTTCCAACAAAAATGTTAAGCAATCATTTTTAAAGAAAACACAGTCGAAGTCCAGACTCACTAATGCATCCTAACAAACTCGATAAGACACACTAATGCAAATTTTCTGGTTCTCTAAGACCAACGCTCGGATACCAACTGAAATGTCCCGTTCTTATTGATTAAAAACGTTCCATATTAATTGATTTCGTTGCGAGGTTTTGACCTCTATATGAGACGTTTTTCAAAGACTGCATTCATTTTAAAACAAACCATAACCTTTATTTCATCAATAAAGGTTTAAAAAGCTTTACGTAGATTATCAAATAATGATAATCTAAAATATCCTGTTTACACACGACCATTACATAATGGTTTACAATACAAATATGTTACAACAAAATAAGTTTCTTGAATGCAGTTTTTGCACAATATCATACAAGCATGGACTCCAAATCTTGTCCTTATTTAAGTATGCTACAGCGGAAGCTCTTAATAATCACCTGAGAATAAACATGCTTAAAACGTCAACAAAAATGTTGGTGAGTTATAGGTTTAACCTATATATATCAAATCATAATAATAGACCACAAGATTTCATATTTCAATACACATCCCATACATAGAGATAATAATCATTCATATGGTGAACACCTGGTAACCGACATTAACAAGATGCATATATAAGAATATCCCCATCATTCCGGGACACCCTTCGGATATGATATAAATTTCGAAGTACTAAAGCATCCGGTACTTTGGATGGGGTTTGTTAAGCCCAATAGATCTATCTTTAGGATTCGCGTCAATTAGGGTGTCTGTTCCCTAATTCTTAGATTACCAGACTTAATAAAAAGGGGCATATTCGATTTCGATAATTCAACCATAGAATGTAGTTTCACGTACTTGTGTCTATTTTGTAAATCATTTATAAAACCTGCATGTATTCTCATCCCAAAAATATTAGATTTTAAAAGTGGGACTATAACTCACTTTCACAGATTTTTACTTCGTCGGGAAGTAAGACTTGGCCACTGTTGATTCACGAACCTATAACAATATATACATATATATTAAAGTATGTTCAAAATATATTTACAACACTTTTAATATATTTTGATGTTTTAAGTTTATTAAGTCAGCTGTCCTCGTTAGTAACCTATAACTAGTTGTCCACAGTTAGATGTACAGAAATAAATCGATAAATATTATCTTGAATCAATCCACGACCCAGTGTATACGTATCTCAGTATTGATCACAACTCAAACTATATATATTTTGGAATCAACCTCAACCCTGTATAGCTAACTCCAACATTCACATATAGAGTGTCTATGGTTGTTCCGAAATATATATAGATGTGTCGACATGATAGGTCGAAACATTGTATACGTGTCTATGGTATCTCAAGATTACATAATATACAATACAAGTTGATTAAGTTATGGTTGGAATAGATTTGTTACCAATTTTCACGTAGCTAAAATGAGAAAAATTATCCAATCTTGTTTTACCCATAACTTCTTCATTTTAAATCTGTTTTGAGTGAATCAAATTGCTATGGTTTCATATTGAACTCTATTTTATGAATCTAAACAGAAAAAGTATAGGTTTATAGTCGGAAAAATAAGTTACAAGTCGTTTTTGTAAAGGTAGTCATTTCAGTCGAAAGAACGACGTCTAGATGACCATTTTAGAAAACATACTTCCACTTTGAGTTTAACCATAATTTTTGGATATAGTTTCATGTTCATAATAAAAATCATTTTCTCAGAATAACAACTTTTAAATCAAAGTTTATCATAGTTTTTAATTAACTAACCCAAAACAGCCCGCGGTGTTACTACGACGGCGTAAATCCGGTTTTACGGTATTTTTCGTGTTTCCAGGTTTTAAATCATTAAGTTAGCATATCATATAGATATAGAACATGTGTTTAGTTAATTTTAAAAGTCAAGTTAGAAGGATTAACTTTTGTTTGCGAACAAGTTTAGAATTAACTAAACTATGTTCTAGTGATTACGAGTTTAAACCTTCGAATAAGATAGTTTTATATATATGAATCGAATGATGTTATGAACATCATTACTACCTCAAGTTTAGTAGGTAAACCTACTGGAAGTGACAAGAAATGATCTAGCTTCAAAGGATCTTGGATGGCTTGAAAGTTCTTGAAGTAGGATCATGACACAAAAACAAGTTCAAGTAAGATTTTTGCTCGAATTAAGATAGTTTATAGTTATAGAAATTGAATCAAAGTTTGAATATGAATATTACCTTGAATAAGAAAGATAACCTACTGTATATAACAAAGGTTTCTTGATCTTAGATGATTACTTGGAATGGATTAGAAAGCTTGGAAGTAAATTAGTAAACTTGAAGGGATTTTTGAAGTATTCTTGAAGTGTTCTTCTTATGATGATTATAGCTTGATTCTTGAAGTGATTTGTAGCGACCCGACCAAATTATGTTTGACGGCGCCATCTACTTAGGTCCCGTTACGTGGTCATAAGTCTTTAAGACAAAGTTTGACCAAAATATGTCGCCTTCATTTCATAATAAAGATTGTTCCCAAAGTTTATAAGAATTGTTCAACCAATAGTTAAGTTACAACGTTATAATACGAATGAAATCTAGGCGACACGGTTTAAAGTAAAGTCAAGAGACGCTCCATGAAATGCACATATACTCGACATCCAATGCAAGTATCAAATAATGAGCGGAAGCATGTATCATGTATCGTTCAAGGACCTGAGAAAAACATAGAAATCTGTCAACGAAAACGTTGGTGAAATCATAGGTTTAAGTAAGTAAGTACAAGTGAACCACAAGATTTGCATCAATGAAATAATAGTAAATACATTCCAAAAGTTTGTTTCACGAGCACCCAATTATCAATGCTTAACATTTCCTTCCATTGAACCCCATCACTTAGTGCTAGAACATACACTGTTTCTCGAAAATATATTTCATTCGTAAACGGTAGCGAACCGTTTGAATGAGGGTTTGTCAAACCCATATGGATCCATACAACATAAGTTCTCGCTTACACCCGGCAAGTGTAACTAATGATAATCGAATTGAGGATTTTGTTCTAAACTCGTATGTAGAATGTTTGTTTTCCTGTACTTGTGTTCGCTTAGTAAAGAAATGTTTATGTTTTCTCATCCCAATTGTAAGTTCAAAAAGAGTAAAAGTGGGACTATGATCTCACCTTGTATGCACGAACCAAAAAGTACTTCGACAAGTAAACGTGCAGTAACAATGCTAGTCTTAACCTAAACAAATAGGTTGTATCAATAACGAAAGTCACGAGGGGTCAAAGTTGTTCAATTAGTCCTATGGCTCAATACGACTCGATTACGAAGCATGTGAAGCAAATAGTCAAGTTTCATGCAAGGTACACGTATAGAACAAGTTAGAAAGATTACATAAGTAATTGGTCAAGTTTGATTAAAAGTCAAACTTGGTCGGGTCAAAGTCAACGAAAAAGTCAACACGTTCGGGTCGGGCCTCGAACGAATTTTCTGAAGTTTTTAATCATATATAAGCATGTTGGAACAAGTCTCATGTGAAACGGAGGTCTAGAACGTCCCAAACATTTTTCGTTAAATGACAACCAAAACAGCCCACTTTAGGCTTATGGGACGGCGTCCCAAAAGGCCTAGACGGCGTCCCAATATGAAGGTTGGGACGGCGTCCCAGGTTGCTAGACGGCGTCCCAATATAAAGATTGGGACGGCGTCCCAAGTTGCAAGACGGCGTCCTGGTTGGGTTGCAGGCCCTGTTTGCTGCAACTCTAAGTGCACGAACCAACAATCAAACCAACCCAAATTACAAACCGCAAACAATTAGAACATGTATTTTATATCACCGGAAAGGTAATTTGACGAGGAAAACACCTAGACACATTTCATCAAGCAATTCAACACTTACACACCCCAAAACCGCATTTAAACGTCCATAATCAAGGTTCAAGTTCCAAATATGCATTTCATGATTCGGGCAACCAATTTACATGTACGATATGCCGTTTCGAAGGTAATTAAGCATACAACACAACTTAACACTTATAATTAACACTTCATGTCATTTAATGCATCAAAATCCATTCCTAGTTCATGAAACCCTAACCAAAAGTTACCAAATTTCATAATCAAGTTTAAGAGATTTCTTTGATCAATCTTTACATCATAATGAAGCTAGTAACACTAGGAACAAGATTAAAACATGAAGTCTTAGCATCTAACAACACATGAACACTTAAAACTCAAGATTAAGCATGTTAACTTTCCATATGAACTAGTTACTCCAAAATATCAAAAACGAGCATACAAAACACATAAACAAACTAGACTTGAGCCATAGATACTAATTAACAAACTTATAACTTAAAAATCTCAAGAACACAAAGATTAGTGATTTTAGAAAGTTACCCAAAATTGATGAAACCGGTATGAAATCGAAGAGGAGATCACGAGGAGTTCAAATATGTATTTTGTTTGGCAAGAAGATCACTAGCTCGGTTTTGGATGATGAATCTTTGTTCTTGAAGTTGAGAGGAAAAATTGAAGTATTAAGAAATTGGAAGAGATGAATGAATGGATAGAAATGAGAGTTTGACTCTTTGACCTAGTCACAAGTTTCAACATTTGGCAAGATTGGTCCCTCAACTTAAATCGGGTGCGGGAATTACCTAACAAGATAATTCAAACGCATATTAACGAGATGTGTTATAAACATCTAACGGAACTTAAATAGTTAAACGGAAAAGTTGACGGAAAAAGGCGGGATGTTACATTACCTACACCTTAAAAGAAATTTCGTCCCGAAATTTAGGTAGGCGTAGTAGTCGTTGTTTCTTCCTCGAGATCTTGCGTTTCCGAATTCACGAATAGATGAGGATACTTCCTTTGCATTTGATCTTGTCTTTCCCAAGTAAACTCGGGTCCTCTTTTGGCATTCCAACGAACCTTGACAATCGGAATTCGGCTTTGTTTCAATGTCTTGACGGAGGTGTCCACAATTTCAACCGGTTCCTCCACAAAATGAAGTTTGTCATCAATAGTAAGTTCTTCGAGAGGGATGACGATATCGGGTTCGGCAAGACACTTTTTCAAGTTAGATACATGGAAGGTAGGATGAACGGAGTTCAATTGAGGCGGAAGATCTAAACGATAAGCAACGGTTCCAATACGCTCCAAGATTTCGAAAGGACCAATATACCGCGGATTTAGCTTCCCGCGTTTCCCAAAACGGATTACACCCTTCCAAGGTGCGACTTTTAACATTACTCGGTCACCGACTTGAAATTCAAGATCGTTGCGTCGTTTGTCGGTATAGCTCTTTTGACGACTTCGGGCCGTCCTAAGCCTATCTCGGATTTGAACGATTTTCTCGGTGGTTTCGTGAATGAGTTCGGGTCCGGTGATTTGCACGTCGCCTACCTCGGCCCAACAAAGAGGTGAACGACATTTGCGGCCATATAGCGCTTCAAAAGGTGCGGCCTTTATACTCGCGTGATAACTATTATTGTAAGAGAACTCGGCGAGAGGTAAGTGCTTGTCCCAAGCTTTTCCGAAATCAACCACGCAAGCTCGTAACATGTCCTCTAAGGTTTGAATTGTACGTTCGCTTTGTCCATCGGTTTGAGGATGATATGCGGTGCTCATATCTAAACGCGTTCCCAACGCTTCTTGCAATGTACGCCAAAATCTAGAAACGAAACGGCCATCTCGGTCGGAGATAATCGATAAAGGTACACCGTGTCGGGCTACGATCTCCTTAATGTAAAGTTGTGCAAGTTTCTCCATTTTGTCCGTTTCTTTCATGGCAAGGAAGTGTGCGGATTTGGTGAGACGGTCAACAATAACCCAAATGGTATCATAACCGCCCGTCGTTTTTGGTAGCTTGGTGATAAAATCCATCGTTATCCTTTCCCACTTCCATTGCGGGATCTCGGGTTGTTGAAGTAGTCCGGACGGTCTTTGGTGTTCGGCTTTGACCTTGGAACATGTCAAACACTTGGAAACATAAGTAGCTACGTCCTTTTTGATGTTCGGCCACCAATATAGTTGTTTAAGGTCGTGGTACATCTTATTAGCACCGGGGTGAATCGAGTATCGTGACTTATGGGCTTCATCTAAAATAAGGCTTCGTAGATCCCCAAAACTAGGCACCCAAATTCTTCCGGCGAAATATCGGAGTCCGGTTTCTTTAACTTCGAATCGAGAGGTGAGGACGTTCAAGTGTTCGAGAGAGATGTTTTCATCCTTGAGAGCCTCATCTTGGGCTACCCGAATTTGGCTATTAAGGTTGGTGTGAATGGTGATGTTTAAAGCTCGGACACGAAGAGGCACCGCTCTTTCTTTTCGACTTAAGGCATCGGCTACTACATTTGCCTTCCCGGGATGGTAACGAAGCTCGCAATCGTAATCGTTTAAGGTTTCAATCCACCTTCGTTGTCTCATGTTTAGTTGCTTTTGATCGAAAATGTGTTGGAGGCTTTTGTGGTCGGTAAAGATAGTACTCTTGGTCCCGTAAAGATAGTGTCTCCACATTTTAAGTGCAAAGACAACGGCTCCGAGTTCGAGATCATGTGTCGTATAGTTTCGTTCATGAATTTTGAGTTGTCGAGAAGCATAAGCAATGACTTTCGTTCGTTGCATCAATACACACCCAAAACCATGTTTTGAGGCATCGCAATATACAACAAAGTCATCATTGCCTTCGGGAAGTGACAAGATAGGAGCGGTGGTTAGCTTCGTTTTCAAGATTTGGAATGCGGATTCATGTTCGGTCGCCCAAATGAATTTCTTTCCCTTGTGAGTCAATGCGGTTAGAGGACGTGCAACCAAAGAGAAATTTTCGATGAATCTACGATAGTACCCGGCGAGACCCAAAAATTGACGAATGTGAGTAGGAGTAGTAGGAGTCTCCCATTTGCTAATGGCTTCGATTTTTGTGGGATCGACTTTAATACCTTGATCACTTACAACATGACCAAGAAACTGAACTTCCTTTAACCAAAATTCACACTTGGAGAATTTGGCATAGAGTTGTTCTTGTCTTAAAAGTTCAAGCACAAGTCGGAGATGTTGTTCGTGCTCTTCTTCATTTTTAGAATAAATCAATATGTCATCGATGAACACAATAACGAATTTATCGAGATACGGTTTGCACACGCGGTTCATAAGATCCATGAACACCGCCGGTGCGTTAGTGAGACCAAATGGCATGACAAGGAATTCATAACTACCATAACGAGTTCGGAAAGCGGTTTTGGAGACATCTTCCCCCTTAACCCTTAATTGATGATAACCCGAGCGGAGATCGATTTTTGAATATACACAAGACCCTTGTAGTTGATCAAAGAGGTCATCGATGCGAGGAAGAGGATATCGGTTCTTAACCGTCAATTTATTTAGTTCACGATAATCAATGCACATTCGTAGGGATCCGTCTTTCTTTTTAACAAACAAAATCGGAGCGCCCCAAGGTGAATGGCTAGGTTGGATGAAACCTCGATCAAGTAGTTCTTGGATTTGACTTTGCAATTCTTGCATTTCAGATGGAGCGAGTCTATATGGTGCACGTGCTACGGGTGCGGCTCCCGGAATAAGATCGATTTGGAATTCAACAGGTCGATGAGGTGGAAGACCCGGCAATTCGTCGGGAAATACATCGGAAAAGTCACTAACAATTGGCACATCATCGATATGCTTCTCATCGGACTCGACTTTCTTAACGTGGGCAAGGATCGCAAAACAACCCTTACGGAGTAGTTTTCTAACTTTAAGGCATGAAACGAGATTGAGTCTGGTGCAACTCTTATCGCCATAAACAATCAAAGGTTCACCATTCTCGATAGGAATTCGGATTGCGTTAAGATCACAAAGGATGTGAGATTTCGTTTTGACTAACCAATTCATACCGATTATTACATCAAAGCTTCCTAGTTCCATGGGTATCAAGTCAATTTCAAATTCCTTACCCAAAATGTTTAACGCACACCCCCGGTAATATGTGTCGGCACTTAATAGTTTCCCGTTAGCCACTTCAATGGTATAAGGGGTGTCTAATGGAAGAGGTGGAGTGCTAAAAGAATGAGTCAAAGTCTTGGATACAAAGCATTTATCGGCACCCGAATCGAATAAGCAAGAGACATAAGAATTGTTGAGAAGAAACGTACCCGTGACTAGTTCAGTGTCATCCCGGGCTTCCTCGGTGTTGATGTTGAAAGCTCGGCCGCGCGTATTGGGGTTATCTTTCTTCTTTGAGCATGCATTTCTATAATGACCCGTTTGGCCACATTCGTAACAAGTGCCCGTCTTTGGTGCATTGGGCCACTTTCGAGCGACGGGAGTGGCACTTTTACAATCGTTGGCCTTATGACCAACTCCTTGGCACCGGTGGCAAATTAACTTACTACATTCGCCAAAGTGATGTTTGTTGCATTTGTTGCAAAGAGGTAGGTTCCCGGCATAACCCTTCTTGCCGTCGGAAGTGAAAGATTTCTTGGCAAAGTTGTTGTTGCTTGATTGGGAGGGTTCCCACTTTCTTTTGTTGCCGCCCGATTTATCCTCGGCCTTAGGTGCCGGAACTACGATTTCGTCAACCGTTTCAATTAGTTGGCGAGCCATGTTCATAGCGGCTTGATGAGTAGTGGGTTTGGATGACATCACCCCTTGTTTGATGCTTTTTGGAAGACCGAGCATGTAGAGCTCAATCCTTTGAGATTCGGGGTTAACAAGATTAGGACACATCAAGGATAGTTCGGCGAAGCGTTGATTATAAGCTTTAAGATCGTTTCCGACCGCTTTCAAAGCTCTTAGTTCTTCCTCAAGCTTTCGGGTTTCTTCGCGCGGAAAATATTCAACAATCATCTTTTCCTTTAGATCGGCCCAAGAGAGGGCATGAGCTTCATCGGTACCCACCGATTGAACATAGGTATTCCACCATGTTAGAGCAATTCCGGAGAAAGTGTGAGTGGAGTATTTGACCTTATCTTGGTCCCGACAACCGCTTATGCTAAAGACGGCTTCCGTTTGCTCAAACCATCGGGTGAGCACGACCGGTCCCCCGGTTCCATCAAAAGTGTGAGGTTTGCACCCCATGAAAGCTTTATAAGAGCATCCCTCGTTTGAGTTTCCGGCTCCATTGTTGTTGTTGTTGTTGTTGTTGTTGTTGTGGTTGTTATTATTATTGTTGTTGGATGAGTGACCGGCCATGGCCGCATCTACGGCGGTAGCTATCATCCGTTCGAGAGCTTGTTCGGGAGTTTCATTGCGGCGTACACGACGAGGAGCCATTGTTCCTTCAAGACACAAGAATATCATTGATTAGTATTCTCAATAATACTAACCGTGATATAGAATAAAGATAAAGAGAAGTTTTTCCTCGACTCGCCTTAAATTCTTTATGTCATAATGTCGGAACGTTCATATGAGTCACCGTAATATAATCCCGGAAATTATATTACCCTGATTCATATGTGCATTCGACATCATTTCATATAGTCAAGGTGGCGCGTCAATCAAATTAAACAACGTGAGGTTAAGATGAGCTAAGAGTAGATATGAGTAGAAGCGTTCGAGTATAAATGCACAAGTAGTCAAGTAATTCCTACTTCAAGTCTATATGCCGGTTGTAGTCTAGACTCACCAATGTACCCTATGACTCGGGGTTGACACTAATGAACTCTAAATCCCTACAACCAACGCTCTGATACCATCTGTAGCGACCCGACCAAATTATGTTTGACGGCGCCGTCTACTTAGGTCCCGTTACGTGGTCATAAGTCTTTAAGACAAAGTTTGACCAAAATATGTCGCCTTCATTTCATAATAAAGATTGTTCCCAAAGTTTATAAGAATTGTTCAACCAATAGTTAAGTTACAACGTTATAATACGAATGAAATCTAGGCGACACGGTTTAAAGTAAAGTCAAGAGACGCTCCATGAAATGCACATATACTCGACATCCAATGCAAGTATCAAATAATGAGCGGAAGCATGTATCATGTATCGTTCAAGGACCTGAGAAAAACATAGAAATCTGTCAACGAAAACGTTGGTGAAATCATAGGTTTAAGTAAGTAAGTACAAGTGAACCACAAGATTTGCATCAATGAAATAATAGTAAATACATTCCAAAAGTTTGTTTCACGAGCACCCAATTATCAATGCTTAACATTT
The DNA here is from genome assembly GCF_046630445.1 of Rutidosis leptorrhynchoides. Taxonomy (NCBI): domain Eukaryota; kingdom Viridiplantae; phylum Streptophyta; class Magnoliopsida; order Asterales; family Asteraceae; genus Rutidosis; species Rutidosis leptorrhynchoides. Next base: position 241,293,754 of record NC_092340.1, on the reverse strand, counting down.
CCTTCCATTGAACCCCATCACTTAGTGCTAGAACATACACTGTTTCTCGAAAATATATTTCATTCGTAAACGGTAGCGAACCGTTTGAATGAGGGTTTGTCAAACCCATATGGATCCATACAACATAAGTTCTCGCTTACACCCGGCAAGTGTAACTAATGATAATCGAATTGAGGATTTTGTTCTAAACTCGTATGTAGAATGTTTGTTTTCCTGTACTTGTGTTCGCTTAGTAAAGAAATATTTATGTTTTCTCATCCCAATTGTAAGTTCAAAAAGAGTAAAAGTGGGACTATGATCTCACCTTGTATGCACGAACCAAAAAGTACTTCGACAAGTAAACGTGCAGTAACAATGCTAGTCTTGACCTAAACAAATAGGTTGTATCAATAACGAAAGTCACGAGGGGTCAAAGTTGTTCAATTAGTCCTATGGCTCAATACGACTCGATTACGAAGCATGTGAAGCAAATAGTCAAGTTTCATGCAAGGTACACGTATAGAACAAGTTAGAAAGATTACATAAGTAATTGGTCAAGTTTGATTAAAAGTCAAACTTGGTCGGGTCAAAGTCAACGAAAAAGTCAACACGTTCGGGTCGGGCCTCGAACGAATTTTCTGAAGTTTTTAATCATATATAAGCATGTTGGAACAAGTCTCATGTGAAACGGAGGTCTAGAACATCCCAAACATTTTTCGTTAAATGACAACCAAAACAGCCCACTTTAGGCTTATGGGACGGCGTCCCAAAAGGCCTAGACGGCGTCCCAATATGAAGGTTGGGACGGCGTCCCAGGTTGCTAGACGGCGTCCCAATATAAAGATTGGGACGGCGTCCCAAGTTGCAAGACGGCGTCCTGGTTGGGTTGCAGGCCCTGTTTGCTGCAACTCTAAGTGCACGAACCAACAATCAAACCAACCCAAATTACAAACCGCAAACAATTAGAACATGTATTTTATATCACCGGAAAGGTAATTTGACGAGGAAAACACCTAGACACATTTCATCAAGCAATTCAACACTTACACACCCCAAAACCGCATTTAAATGTCCATAATCAAGGTTCAAGTTCCAAATATGCATTTCATGATTCGGGCAACCAATTTACATGTACGATATGCCGTTTCGAAGGTAATTAAGCATACAACACAACTTAACACTTATAATTAACACTTCATGTCATTTAATGCATCAAAATCCATTCCTAGTTCATGAAACCCTAACCAAAAGTTACCAAATTTCATAATCAAGTTTAAGAGATTTCTTTGATCAATCTTTACATCATAATGAAGCTAGTAACACTAGGAACAAGATTAAAACATGAAGTCTTAGCATCTAACAACACATGAACACTTAAAACTCAAGATTAAGCATGTTAACTTTCCATATGAACTAGTTACTCCAAAATATCAAAAACGAGCATACAAAACACATAAACAAACTAGACTTGAGCCATAGATACTAATTAACAAACTTATAACTTAAAAATCTCAAGAACACAAAGATTAGTGATTTTAGAAAGTTACCCAAAATTGATGAAACCGGTATGAAATCGAAGAGGAGATCACGAGGAGTTCAAATATGTATTTTGTTTGGCAAGAAGATCACTAGCTCGGTTTTGGATGATGAATCTTTGTTCTTGAAGTTGAGAGGAAAAATTGAAGTATTAAGAAATTGGAAGAGATGAATGAATGGATAGAAATGAGAGTTTGACTCTTTGACCTAGTCACAAGTTTCAACATTTGGCAAGATTGGTCCCTCAACTTAAATCGGGTGCGGGAATTACCTAACAAGATAATTCAAACGCATATTAACGAGATGTGTTATAAACATCTAACGGAACTTAAATAGTTAAACGGAAAAGTTGACGGAAAAAGGCGGGATGTTACATGATTTTTGATGAAGATGATGACTAACTACTGGAAAAATACGTTCATAATAGTGTGGGTGTGTTGAGAGAGAATTAGAAAGAGATTTGGAAGTGAAATGGAGTGAATGATGAGTGTTAATTGGTGAGTGGTGAGTGGGGTTAAAAGGAGTTCTAGTTAGTTGACTAGCTCATGGTAGAAGTTAAAATTGATTAGTCATACATGACATAATCAAGAGTGGAATCCCATGCTAGTTCCTATTGGTATATACCCATAGTAAGTACGTTTTGAAGCTGTGTATAATACGGGTAAGAATACGACTAGAATTCTTGATGAAAGAAAAGAATGGGAAAGTAACTGTAACCATTTTCGTTAAGTATGAGTGTTTTGATATATGTCTTGAAGTCTTCCAAAAGTATTTTAATACATCTAAATACACTACATGTATATACATTTTAACGGAGTCGTTAAGTCATCGTTAGTCGTTACATGTAAGTGTTGTTTTGAAACCTTTAAGTTAACGATCTCAATTAATGTTGTTAACCCATTGTTTATTATATCTAATGAGATGTTAAATTATTATATTATCATGATATTATGATATATTAATATATCTTAATATGATATATATACATTTAAATGTCGTTACAACGATAATCGTTACATATATGTCTCGTTTCGAAATCCTTAAGTTAGTAGTCTTGTTTATATGTATATAACTCATTGTTAATATACTTGTGGAGATACTTACTTATCATAATCTCATGTTAACCATATGTATATCCATATATATATCGTCAAGTCGTTTTTACAAGTTTTAACGTTCGTGAATCGCCGGTCAACTTGGGTGGTCAATTGTCTATATGAAACATATTTCAATTAATCAAGTCTTAACAAGTTTGATTGCTTAACATGTTAGAAACATTTAATCATGTAAATATCAATCTCAATTAATATATATAAACATGGAAAAGTTCGGGTCACTACAATTAGGTGGTCCTAAAGAGGTCCAATTCACATAAGGAAATATGTTCTATGACCCTTGTCACAAAATACACAGTTACCCATACACAAATAACTATTTATACATGATTATTTAATCACTAAAAATTCACACACAAGGACAAAAATGTCAATTCCTACTAGGCCCAGTTGAGAGTGTTACAGAAATATGCCACTAGAATATTCTGTTGATGAAGCATAGAATGCATTAGGCGAATTTCATCTTGAGTGACATCGCCACCGTGCCGAGCTTTGAGGAGAACCGAGTGGGAACAAGATAGTGGAGAATTCGGTGCACCGATGAAACAATCCAACACGTATTTAAGCCGGCCCATATTTTCTTCTTCTTTTTAACGCAATAATATTATTAACATTGGGCCCAATTATGTTTCCAAAAACATCTTCATTACAATATTAAGTTTAATCAACTTTAAAACATTTAATACATAAGTTGAAACACAAAACGGGCATACAACCCGAGACCCGTTTGACATAACCAAAAGATATTAAATGACTTTCCCAACAAAAGACTGAGCATGGTAATTGGGAAAGCTACCCAATGCTAATCAAAGTCTAAAGCACAATCTTCTAAAACAACCCGCAAAGCACTAGTCCCCATGCTTACCCAAGCCGCTACCTTGCGAACCTATAAAAATGTAAACAACGAGAGGGTAACCTATGAAAGCTTCGTGAGTGAAAGTATACTACATCCATATATATGCATAAAATGGACACGCCAAATAATAATAATCAAATAGCACATACCGGAGCATCCAAGCATAAAGGCAAGCTAATCTAAGCATACCATACGAGCTCTATACAACAAGCTATAATAATATCAACAATGTAAGTACACCAACAACGATATGTACAACGCCAATAAGCTACACCCGGAGGGTTAGCTACATCACAACAATACAACAATATATATAACAAAGCGTAAACCGCCCAAGGTTAACCCCTTAACCCAATACCAAATGCCAAATACCAACTACCAAAATGAAGATTGGCCGAGCTACACGAGCCTTAGTAAATCCGCACCACACGAGACTACTATCTTCATTACCACTACAACATTGAGGTTGGCCGAAACTACACGAGCCTTAGTGAATTCGCACCACACGAGACCACTACCTAAATATGATGACCGAATCTACACGCGTCATCGTGAATCTGCACCACACGTGACTCACATCCCAAGTCAAAACCCACGCCATCGGGATTACTCAAATCCACATCATCGGGGTTACTCAACCGCATCTCAAGTACCAATCCCACGCCATCGGGATTTTCCATATCACAAGCCCATGTGATACCGTACACACAAGTGTACACCGCGCCAAAGGTGGTCAACCAAAATGCACAACCGTGCCAATTGGACCTTTACACAAGTCCATCAAATCCACCTACATGTGAAGTGAGCTCTATAGCCGAGAATCACTTCACTCAACCCGCACTCATCCTATACATACATATGCACATAGTATATTAACACTCACCTTGAAATCTTGATGGATGCACAACCAAAATCTGCAATCGCCAATGGAATGTACCTATTCCATTTATCACATAACAAACAACACAATTAGGGTGGATTTACAAATCAACCCAAATTGACACTTAGTGCAATTTCGACCCAAATGCACTTCTAAGGACAAACCGCGCCCAAACTAACCAATAATCACTAACACAAGTGAGAATGATCCTAATACACCAATCAAACCCAATCATAAGCGTTAAACACTTATCTTGCCCAATTTGACACCTAAACCTAATTTTGACCCATTTCAAAATTAGTCAACCCGAATACACCCGAATGGGTTCCAACACTTCCATAATCACTAACACTAGTGATTATACACCACTTACAAGCCTTAAACATGGTAAAATCATCAACCAACTCAAAACCCACCAAGTATCAAAAATAAAAAGTTTCCATAAACCCTCTTCATCATCTAAATGGGTTTTACAACTAACAATCTCAAAACCCAAACTTGAATATCAAATTATAATGATGAAATTCGGAGTTGAGACTTACCAATACCACCAAAATGATGCTGTTGACGAGTAGAACAACTTTAACACTTGAGCTTTCACCCGAAACACTCTTCTTCTTCTCCAAATGGAGCTCTCTCTCTCTAAACTCTCTTCCTCTCTCTAGGGTTTGAAGATGAGAGTGTTTGTGTGTGAAAATGAAGATAAGATAAGGTTTGGAACTGATTTGGGGTATAATACCCATCCACAATGCGAAATTACCAAAACACCCTCAAAATACCCCTTAAAAACGGGTCAAAGAAGTTAGTTCTTTGTAAATGTCGCATTTCGCGACTCCCTGTCGTGTTTCACGATGCCCAAGATGCGACACCACTCACCTAAATGCGATAACTTGATCAGGAGAGGGGGGTTTTATCCCATCGCATTTCGAGCCCTTCAATCGCGTATCGCGACTCTCCAAAACACGACAGAACCTCTTAAAACGTGATATCTAAACTGATGCACCCCAATTCCACTTTTAATAACACCCAAGGTCAAACGTGGTCACTTAAACGTGTCCTAAAGATTTTAACACCCACCTTGGACTCCATATGATGCCCGAGTGTCATGTTTAGAAAAACGGTGTAACGACCCAACTTTTTCTACTTGCTTTTTTACTTTGTGCTTTCACGAAACTGCGTATTTGTGCGTACTGAGCTATATCATACTCTGGGATCTTACTACATGTGGATTACTTTCATTTATATGTGAAAACATGCCTTTAAGTACGTAGGGTACTTAACTTGATCCCCGGAAGCCTTTATGACCGTTAGTGTCACTTGACGTTTAAAACGAACTGCGTACTGTGTACAAGTTTAGCTTTGGTCATAATCGGAATATTATGACTACGAAATACTAATTGTTATTTTATAATAACAATTACATGGGTTTTTGGATGCTTAATTACGCTTAGTAATTTACTAGAGCACACTAGTTGGTCTTGTTGGACTTTCTACCTTGTTGGACCTTAGCCCACCCTACACTAGCTAGTGGACTATTTAATTAGCCCAATTTTAATAAGTTAGTGACCCATAATAATGAAAGATAAATGCCCATTTATTAGAGGGAACATACTAGCATTTTTGTTAAGCATTATCCTTAATGTTGCATGAGATCCTAACATAAGCACCAACTTTAGACAACCATTAACCAAAAAATAAAAAGGTGTCCCCCTTGTCCCCCCACCATACCCACAGCCTAAACACCTCACCACCACCTCACTTCCTATAAATACCAAGCTTATCCCATTCATTTCACACTTGATTTCATTTACAAATTACACACACTTACTCTCTAATTCTCTCTCTAGTCTTTCTCACTCAAAAAAGTGTAAGTTTTAAATTTTTCTTTCTCTTCTTCTCCTCTTCTCATCCATGACATCATCATCATCCTTTAATGGATCTAGCTTTTAGCTTTTGATCTTGTTATATCTTGTAAATTCAAACTTGGGATTGAATCCTTCAAGAACATGAAAGATTCAAGCTTTCTAGCTTTGAATCTTCATTTACTTATTAGATCTAGCTTGTGATATCTTTGTTTTGTTATAAAGATTAAAACTTGTGTTTATGATCTTCACGTATCTTAAAGATCCAAGCCTTATGCTTCAAGATCTTCAAGAACACTAAAGATCCAAGCTTTCTAGCTTAGGGTTTCATTATTTTGTTTAAGATCTTAGCTTTTTAGCTTATGGTCTCATTACTTTCATTATTTTGTTAAAGATCTTAGCTTTCTAGCTTATGGTCTCATTAATCTTGTAAAGATCCAAGCTTTCTAGCTTAGGGTTTTCTTAATACTTGAGATCTAAGTTATTATTATAGATCTCACTTACTTGGAATCTTTTTGTGTTTGTTGTGATGATAAAGATCAAGTCTTCATCATCATATATGATGGAGATGCATAAACTTGTCTAAAATGGACAAAGGTTGAAGCTTTATTGGATCTATGCAATAAAGAGGCAATCTTGATATTCAAAACTTGTAGAATGATAGATTTTACTCTTAGTTGTGTATTGATAGTTGAACCTTGGTCAAAGTGATGCTAAAACATCAATGAGTTGTACACTTGAAGCTTACAAGCATCAAGGATGAGAACCTTGATGAGCATCAAGCACCAAGAACCTCACTGGAGCACTTGTTTACTGTTTTTTGGGGTCTGATCAGACTCCTGGGCTTCTGGAAAATTAATTTTCAGATAGTTTGTTTCGAGTAGATGACTTATCATTTAGGCCTCGACTTAATCCGATATACGGTTTAGGATTTATAGCCTTCCGAAGCAGCCTTTTGTTTCGATCTCTATTCTTGTTAAACTTACCTTAGTGTTGATGAATGATGATGATAATGATGATGTTGATGATGACACTTAAACTTAATTTATTCACTTTTACACTTATTGGGACAACATACTGACCTAGTAACCTTTGACATATGTTGACGACCTTTCGGACCGAATTACTACATGCATACGTTTTATATCGACTTTTACTGCTTATTCACTGTGAGTTATAGCATCCCTTTACTACTTTTTATTATTTTTGGGACTGAGAATACATGCGCTTTTTACATTTTACAAACTAGACACGAGTACTTAAACTTTACATATGTATGGGTGATATAACGGCACAAAGATTCCCCTTAGCTCGGTAACGTTTAATCATTGGTTTCCTAACCGTGAACGCGAATCTTAGATATGGATCCATAGGGTTTGACAACCCCACTCGGGCTAGTCGCACTAGCATTCAACTGGTGTTTAATACTTCGAGGACAAATGCACTCGCTAAGTGCACTTTTAGGGGATGATAAACATACGTTAAGTCTAGTTACCGGGTACCCACGGTTAAGCATATACTTTTCATACTAATTTAAACTGATGATTGAAGCACTGAAATCTCATGGTCTATACTACTTTACTGATCACAAACTATAGCTTACCAACATTCGTGTTGACTTTTAAGCGTGTATTTATCAGGTGCTTAGACGATGTTGCTTCTGCTGTTAGAATTGCTGTCTTGGTGTTATAGACTTGCTGTTATGGACCTGCTGTGTTAGATTTCTACTGCATTACTTAGAGATGTCTCAATCATTGAACTTTTCTTTTGCATTCGTAACTTATGTTATTCTCAAATAATGACTTTGTAACGACCTTTGTGTCACGTTATCTTTTGTAAAACGCTATCTACCATGAATGCAAAACTGGTTTTCAAACAGCATATAGTGTTTGACCTTGTAATGATCCTGTTGTTGATGAACCATACTCGATGGTTTTGTACGGGGCGTCACATTTGGTATCAGAGCATTGGTTGTAGGGAATTAGGTTGCATTAGTGAGTCTAGACCAGACCGAGTAGGATTCACTAATAGACTAATATACAACTAGCTCGTTTACTTGTTACTGCTTACTACTGCTGCATGCTACTGCTTACTTATACTGCCGTATTATCTTGCTGCATGCTACTGCTTACCATTACTGCTATGTAAACTTGCAGTATGCTATTGCTTATCCTCGTTACTGCATGCTATTGTCTGCTTTCGATTGCATGTTACTTTGTTTAATACTGTTGTTATTGTCTTGCTATGTACTGCGGTAGACAATCTAGGTTGTTGTAGTGCCTGATTTCGTGCTTGCTATATGTCTTACTGACATGAAAAAAGTTATTTTTCCTTGTTCAGATGTCAGACATGCTGCCCATGAACTTTGACTTCGAGAGTGATTCAGAGACGACTGTTGCCTCGCCTACTATTGTTGCTGATTCACCGCTACCCTTCGATGACTCTGGCGATTAGCCTTCTGGAGATAGTGGGCTCGTGCTTGACCGGATGGACATCTCAAACGGAGATGAGGATCTCGAGATGATTCCAGCGCCACCCAGCCCTAGACTCCCGGAGCCACAGTACCATTTCGGTGGTACTGTGATTCCTGGTGGAAATGAAGACGGTCCTTTCCGTAACGAGCATGGACATTGGGCTAGACACACCGCTGATGGACGTGTTGTACCGATTCCACCAGGAAGATATCGACTTATGACCACCGGTCAGACGCTTTCTCCCGCCCGCGATGATCCTGTATTTCCTTCTGACGATTCAGACGGATGATCATCCGACGACTCCAGCGAGGAGGATTCTGAGGAGGAGCCCGTGCAGCCACCCTCTACCCCGTCGAAGAAGCGGTATCGTTTTGATGGTACTGTTATCCCAGGGATTAACGGAGGAAGACCGTTCGTGGACGCACGTAGACAGTTGGTTAGGGTCACAACCCGTAAGAGGGTCGTACCGTATCCCACTGATCCATTCGTGCGTAAGATCGCCCGCACTGTATCGTCTACATATGCATCATCTGGACCACCTGCACCATCTGTACCACCTGCCCCACCAGCATCCCCCGTCGTTGAGGAGCTGACGAGGGAAGTGCATACCCTCCGTGCTCGGGTAACTGAGCTCGAGGACCAGATGTCCCACCTGATGGACATCATTTACCCACCTTCGCCCTAGAACTATTGTATTAGATTTCCTTATGTATTCCGTTTGTAGTTTCCTATTTTTTATTAATGTAATGTACGAACCTCATGCCATTGTATGCAATTTTCTTATTATGAATGGAATTACTGTTGCTTAATTGTTGTACGGCATTTTATTACATGTTGGCTTTTGTGCTACCTGCTGCTTGTTGCCATGCTTAGTTATCGTGTGTTGTGTTGTTTCCGTACTGTTTACCTTCTGTTATGAAGCTACCGATTGTGGAATTTTGACTTAAGTCGGAATTTTTGTTTGGAAGATCGATGGCTAACGGAAGAGGTCTGCGAGAAATCCCCACCGCAGCTCAGATCGAGGAGATTATAGCTACTCGAGTCGCCGCGGCTATAACGAATGCCAACCTTGCTCCAGCTCCACCGGCTAACCTAGCTGTTCATAACGGATGTACTTACAAAGAGTTCCAGAGCTGCAAGCCCCACAATTTCCGCAGAACAGAAGGGCCAGTTGGGCTAACGAGATGGTTTGAGAAGTTGGAATCCGTGTTCCATGTGAGTAACTGCTCCGAGGGGAATAAGACTAAGTTCGCATCCTACACTTTGTCGGATGGCGCTTTGACTTGGTGGAATACGCTCGCCCAGGCACGAGGAATTGACGAAGCTTATGCTACACCATGGGAAGAGTTTAAGAGTGCCATGATCGAGGAGTACTGCCCCAGAACTGAAATTCAGAAAATGGAAGCGGAGTTTTGGGAACTGAAAGTTGTAGAAACTGATCTTGATATCTATAACTGAAGGTACTTGGAATTAGCTTTGATGTGCCCCACAGTGGTTACTCCGAAGTACAAGCAGATGGAGAGGTATCTATGGGGACTCCCCAAGGACATTCAAGGAAATGTCACTTCATCGAAACCAGCGAATGTCCTAGAAGGTATGCGTATGGCACACACCCTGATGAATCAAATTACCCACCAAGAGCCAGAGAAGGCGAAATCAGAATCGGGAGCTAGTAATGGGAAACGTAAGTGGGACGAAAGCAAGGGAAAAGGTTTTGACCAGAACCCGACTAAGAGGTATGAGAATTTCAAAGGGAACAACGACTGGAGGAACTCGAACCCGAATCCTAGCTCTAATCCTAACTACAAAGGTACCCTTCCTCAGTGTAAGAGATACTACAAGCATCACACTGGATACTGCAACGCGGTGTGTGAGAAGTTCAAGAGGATTGGACACATCGGCAGAGACTGTAAGAGCACCGCCCCAGCAGTGAGGACAAACCCAAATGGACCAAGGAAGTGCTATGAGTGTGGACAGTAGGGCCACTTCAGAAATGAATGCCCTAACAAGAAGAAGGATGGTGGGCCAGCACATGGAAGATCCTTTAACATGAACACAAGAGATGCCCGCGAGAATCCTGACTTGGTTATATGTACATTCACTATCAATAACCTATTAGCTTCTGTTCTGTTTGATATTGGTGCCGATAGGAGTTATGTATGTAGACACTTTTGCTCTAACATAAATTGGTCGTTAGTGCCTTTGGAGGAGAGTATGTTGGTTGAGGTAGCCAATGGAAAACATGAGAAGGTTGACCAAATTCGCCGAGGAGGTATTATCAACCTAGCCGGAGTGGATTTTGAGATTGATCTAATACCCATCAAATTGGGAAGCTTTGATGTGATAGTCGGTATGGACTGGTTGTCCAAGGTAAGAGCCGAAGTTATCTGTGGTCAGAAGTTTCTTTGTATACCACGCGAAGATGGTGAGCCTCTGATTGTTTACGGAGATAGACGTAGTCCGAGGTTGAACCTTATTAGTTGCTTGAAGGCACAAAAGGTTATGAAGAACGGACACTTTGCTATTCTGGCACACGTGAAGAAGCTAGAAGTTGAAGAGAAAAGTGTCGATGATGTACGAATCGTGAACGAATTTCCCGATGTCTTTCCAGAAGAGTTTCCTGGATTACCGCCGTCAAGATCAGTAGAGTTTCAGATCGATCTAGTGCTAGGAGCTGCACCCGTAGCTCGCGCACCTTATCGACTTGCACCTTCCGAACTTGTAAAGACCCATCCTAATCCATAAGAACGAATACAAAAACATATGATTACATTGCGAGGTATTTGACCTCTATATGATACATTTTACAAACATTACATTTGTTTTAAAAGACAAACTTTCATTACATCGAAAGTTGACATGCATGCATACCCTTTCATAATATATCAAAACTATAAATGACTTAATAGTAATATTGTTGAACTCAACTACTCGAATGCAACGTCTTTTGAAATATGTCATGAATGACTCCAAGTAATATCTCTAAATGAGCAAATGCACAGCGGAATATTTCTTTCAAATCTGAGAATAAACATGCTTTCAAGTGTCAACCAAAAGGTTGGTGAGTTCATTAGTTTATCATAAACATTTATTTCCATCATTTTAATAGACCACAAGATTTCATATATTTAATTGTACACGTAACTCGAGTACAAAATAACACGCGTAACCCGCGAATTAAAAATTATTCATATGATCAACACCTGGTAACCGACATTAACATAATGCATATAGAATATTCCCCGCATACTCGCAAGTATGCCATATAATATTGGCAATCGCAATCACCATTTAAATCGAAGTACTAAAGCATTCCAAATTCCAGAATGGGGTTTGTTAGGCTCATAGATCTATCTTTAGGATTCGCGTCAATTAGGGGCCATTTCCCTAATTCTTACGTTACCAGACTTGAAGGGGCAATATTCGGTATAGTAATCCAACCATAGAATGTAGTTTTAAGTACTTGTGTCTATTTCGTCAAACATTTATAAAACAGCGCATGTATTCTCAGTCTTAAAAATATATATTGCAAAAGCATTTAAAAAGGGAGCAAATGAAACTCACAATACAATATTTTGTAGTAAAAATATTCATACTACGGAACTGAACAATGCAAGGTTGGCCTCGGATTCACGAACCTATATCAGTTATTTTTATCAAATAATATTAACACAAATAATAGCAACAAATATATTAAGATTAATATCTTCACATATAGTTATATATAGTATTATGGTATTGTTAATAAATATATTCTTATATAGATAATATTTATTTGTTATAATAATGTTATTAATATGAAAAGTAATAATAATAATAATGATTATAAATTTTAAAAGATATATTATTTTTATAATAATAGTAATGATGATAATAATAATAATATTAGTAATAATAATAATAATAATAATAATAATAATAATAATAATAATAATAATAATAATAATAATAATAATAATAATAATAATAATAATAATAATAATGTTAATATAATAAAATGTTAATAATGATAATATTAATAATAATTAGATTAAATAATAATAATAATAATAATAATAATAATAATAATAATAATAATAATAATAATAATAATAATAATAATAATAATAATAATAATAATAAACCTATTAAGAGTGGATCTATTGTTGGCGGCTCTAACAGATCGAGCAAAGGAGAAACAAACGCACAGGAAAAGAAAAGAAAAGAGGAAAAAATCACGGTTCAAGGGTTATTCAATTCATGAATCAAAAGATCGATCAAGCAGTAATCTCAATGTTTAGTAGATTATCGATTCATCAATATCAGTTATCATCATCATCGTTAATCTTCATCCTTCACAAATCAATCGAGTATTCAATTCCTCCATTAACTCAAGTAGGTAATCGATTAATTGATAATCTCTTAATTTACTCATCCATTTATTTATTTATATATATGTATATATATATATATATATATATATATATATATATATATATATATATATATATATATATATATATATATATATATATATATATATATATATATATATATATATTGTTCTTTTGAATGGATTGAACAGGAGCAGTAATTAATTATGTTCTTGGTGGGTTTGATGATGGTAATTGAGAAAAAAAATGATGAGGGTCAGTGGTGGTTTTACGGACAGGAAAACAAACGCAAGTGGTGTTCATCTTCCTGGGTTTTGTTCCAAATTAGAAATAAATAATAACAGTTTTGATTTAGGTTTTTGTGATGATTTTCTTCTTCGAGCAGTAGATAGTAGATGGTGGTAACTTGGTGATGGTTTGGGTTATATCTCATTAGCAAACTGAAACAGTAGTAATCATTGTTCAAACCAGAATGGGGTTTATTGGGTCTCGATGGGCTACAAAGCAAGAACAGGAACATGTATAACTGCAGCAAGGGCTTCAACTTATGTTGTTGTTTTGCCAAACAGAAACGAATAACAGAAGTACTTGTTCGAGCAGTCTAGTAGCAGGAAAAGTGGTGTTCAAGTGGTGTTTGCAACAGTGGTCGAATAGCAGCAAGATACAGTGATGGTGACGGTTTGTGTGAAGGTGAAAGTGATGTGGGTGTGGTGTTTCGAAGAAAGGTGGCTGATGGGTTTCATGGTGACGGATGGGAGGGGTGGTGAAGGTGGTGTTTGTTTGTCGGGTTGAATCATTAACAGATGGTGTTTGTTGGGTTATGAGGTGTTTTGGGTTGGCGGGTTCGGACAGAAACCGAAGCAGAAAACATAAGCAAGTAGTTATAGTTGGGTTGTTTCGGTGATCATTTGAAATGGAAACAGAAAACACGAATCACGGCAGTAGAAGTAGTATTATAGCAGCGTAGCAGTGGGTTTTTATTCAAAAGAAATAGTAAGTCGTAATAACAAAAGTAGTTGCAGTAAAGCTCGAGTGTTGGAGGTGGTTTTTCATGGTCATAAATAGAAAAACAGTGGTGTTTGGGTTTGATATTTACTTGAAGTAGAAACAGGAATCAACAAGCGTTTTAAAGGTCGGTGGTGGTAGTGTGAAGGTGGTTTCGTGAAGGAGGTGAGCCAAGGTGGTTAGATGATCTCGGTTACAAGGTGGTACTTCGAATAGTAGTCTCAAAACCGAAGTGGGTTTGTGTTTAAGGTGGGTTTCGAAGAATTAAATAACAAGTGGTTGAGTCATTTAACAAGGATGCTTGTTAACCAACAAGTAGGTTTCGAAGGGATGTAACTAGCAGCAAGAATGGTTCGAACAGTAGTTGATGTTGAATGGTGATCGAAGGTGTTTGTTTGTGTCTTGACAAGGAAATAGAATAGATGCAGAGAACAAAATAAAAGAGGTGATGACTACCTCCAAAGGTTGAGATATATATAATAAAATGATAATGATGATGATAATAGATTAGAATAATATTTGTATGTACAAAGCAATCGTGTCATATGCCAACTGTAAAGTAAAAATATTTATGATTCACAAATCAACACATGAGATAAAGAAAACAAAACATATAATGTTGGTGCATGATTATATGTCGATACCTATATGCATATATTATATGTATATGATGTGTTCTCATGATAGTAACACAACCAATAATAACAATGCATATTCAATGAATGTTGATATAATAGAAAAAAAGTAATACTTCAGTGGAGTGGAAAAAGAATTAGAAAACGGAACAAGTTGTGAGTAAAAAGAATTAAAAATCTTGTTCAATATGCAAGAATCAAAATATTAGCAATAATATGGAATTCAAAAAGTTAAAAACGTACGCAATGAATTTATAAGTTGGCATATTTGTTTCTAACAATTAAATCATATAATGTTTTATTAAAGTTCAAGTATTTGTATATATATACATATATTTATATATACATATCTATTTACGAACAATTGCTCGTGATTCGTTGAGAATAGTCGAAGGTCAATTGAATATATGAAACATTTCAAAATTTTTGAGACTCAACCTTACAGACTTTGCTTATCGTGTCAAAATTATATAAAAATTAAGTTTAAATTTGGTCGAAAATTTCCGGGTCGTCACAGTACCTACCCGTTAAAGAAATTTCATCACGGAATTTGAAAGAGATCGTCATGGCTAACAGTAAAAATGTTTTCATAACGAATATGAGTTGATAATAGAGTTTTATCATTATTGGGTAATATATATAAAACAATTTTATTATGTGAAGCGTACGAGTGAAGCTGTCACAAAAGATTGAAATGAAAAACAGATATTCGTCTTATCTTTTGACGTAGTCACGTTTGAATTTAGAAAATAAGGTGCATCTTAACTTTTGACATTGTCTTGGTTGAATTCCGGAATTCAAGGGATTTAGAAAAAATCTTCGAAATCTAAAAGATTTG
This sequence comes from Rutidosis leptorrhynchoides, assembly GCF_046630445.1. NCBI lineage: Eukaryota > Viridiplantae > Streptophyta > Magnoliopsida > Asterales > Asteraceae > Rutidosis > Rutidosis leptorrhynchoides. Next base: position 241,278,201 of record NC_092340.1, on the reverse strand, counting down.
ATTCTTCGGCGAATAAGGGAATTAAGATCTCTTTTAATAAATACGGTGATCTGTCTCGATTGCTTTGTTGGATATTTCCATTATAAATTCACTTTTTTCCGTTCCATTAATTTTCACCACCTCAATACTTTCTTTCTTAGTTCATACATCCAAAAGATTGTGAAAATGTTTAATCCCGTTCTAATCCTTGATATTTTCCTAATTATCATTTCTGTCATCCTTCTTTTCAACCTTTCACCAGGAAAATCTGTTTACTTCTGCTATTACCTTGGGGTGATACTATTCTTAATTCTACCGTGTCTTTATATTGTTATTCGTATTAATATCCACGGTTTATAACCTCCGTGTTGTTATTGGGCTTTATATTTTCTCTTATATTTTGGAGCTCTTTGCCTTTTTATTCTCTTCTCGACCTCCAGTAAAGCGAGTAATGGTCCAGAATTCGTAAGTATGGAGTTTCGAATGAACTTAATGTTCTAAACAAGAAAGAACGTAATAGCACGATTTTAATTGGTTAAATTACTAGAATTTAAGGGAAGAGATAGAACTATCAGGAAGATATGTTCTCGATATGTTTGGAGATTAGGTAGAATGTAAAAGTCATGTAACGTGGCACATGATGACGTTATGATCTGTGAATCATCACGTTCCATTAGAAACTCAGCATGACTTATTGTAATATAATCACGTTGATCAAGTGTCATTATATTATACTAATTCATGCTTCAGTTCCCAACATTACTTCAAAAACATTCATAATTTAAATTCGAATTTTTCAGAATTTAGAAACGAAAACAGTTTCCTTTCTGATGTAACACTGATAACGCGAGAAGATAAATGATTTCGGATAAGAATAGTTATGAAAATATCTTCAGAAATATCGAGAATATTCGTAATGAAAGATACAATGATATCTTAGAATTTTAGAATCAAATTGTGATGAAGAAATTCATTCATGATGATTTAGAGTGATTAAGGAGCAAGGTATTCGCTAAAGATTTCATCAGAATCAGAATCATCAGGATTCTTTATGTACAAGTTTAGTCCTTTTGATTTGTCCACAGTCTCCTTCATAATTTTGCATAATTCGCTTTTTGGTACTAAATTTTCTATTGAGCGTTTCCAACACTCCATTCTTTATCATCACACTTTTTACTGTTAAGGTCATTTACAGTTTCTGTTGCTTCATTCAGCTTTTTCAAAACTCTGATTATTGATTCGCAGACTGGGTGCTTTTCAGAATTTCAGAATTTCAGAATTGAAGATCATAATTCTAGGATGTGAATGTTATATGTATACATATAACCGTTACTGTAGACATGCAGTGAGATTCGATATACTGATTATTGATTCTCGATAATTGGTATGGCAATTCTCGTTACAAGATGCGGATGAGTATATGATAGGATTTTAATGAACAAATATAATGGTTCTTCGGGGAGACTTAAGTCAATGAGTAATGAAGTTGCTGGTAAGTTTATTGCTAATGCGGTGGAATATAAACAGTTTCCTGGTAACGATGACAAAAGGAAACTTATATATCGAGGTTATAATAAGATCAATCAGGATGAAAAGTCAAAGTTGACTTGTTGAAGCTGTGACAAAACTGGCTATTTTGAAAAGGAATTGTAATGTTATTTTAGGTAATAACAATGCCAACGGAGCTAGCACAGATACGTGTTAAATGTTTACTCAGGTTCTGAGTGTTTTCAGGTGCTTAACTATACGTATCAATCTTTTCTTCCGTGGATAAAGTGAAGTTGGTTCGTCCTCTCGATTGAGGTGTTTTCAAGAATCATGAAAGGTTTGAACGCAGATTTAATCATCAAGATACAAATGAGGTTTAAGATGAAATCAAGTGGCAAAATTGAAGAATTGTTTAGTTTCATATGTTATAATCAATATTTTAATTCATTTTAATTGTCCAATGTTGGCATTCCACAGTTAGCAGTCCACAATTAGTAATTTAATAATTCATATATAGTTTAATATATAATACTCTAATTAATTAATACGTATCGTGACCCATTGTATACATGTCTCAGACTTGATCACAACTCAAAGTATATATATTATTCTAGAATCAACCTCAACCCTGTATAGCTAACTCAAGCATTACTGCATATAGAGTGTCTATGGTTTTTCCAAATAATATATATAGATGCGTCGATATGATATGTCAAAACCTTGTATACGTGTCCCGATATTTAAAGTGCGTAAAGTATGCGAGAATTAAAATTGCGATAATTAAATTGTGATAAATAAATGTAATAAGGAATTAACAGTTAGTTAGGAACAGTTAGCTAGGATTTTGTTAGCATGGTTTCTTAACAGAATTTCTTATAGTTAATTTGTTTGTTTCTAACAAATTTTTATTTTGTCCAATGTTTTTCTTCATTATGCCATTGTTGGATTCTGATAGGTCAAAATCCAAATATGAAATTGAAAGAAAATGGTTATTCTGTGGTGAACGAATTCGTATATCTGTGGATGTAAGTAGGATAGTAAATGATTGTTGAATCAGCTTCAACGAATGTACAGTGTAACTTATTAATGTGAAATCTAAATATTCCTCGGGTATTACCTACCCGTTATAATATTTTCACCATTAACAGTTTGTACAAAAGAATTTTTAATTACAATCCTTATGAAAACCTATACACATGTATATTTTCTTTAGATGTAATCATGGATTTATGAGTTAATATGATATTAATCTCATTTGCTTTTTGGTTTGAGCTAGAATAAATAATCTCTAAGACTTTAGAGATTACATAATCGCCGCCTAATAGTTCTCCAATGAAGTTATGAATCAATACTTCATCGTTGATTCTTATTAGTACTCCTTGGTATCTATGAAAAGTACGATGTTGATGCTCGAGGTAAAGATTATGATGTTGAGGTGTGGGATGCGGATGTTGCTGTTGGTGCTATTGCTGGTGCTTGTAACCTTTGCACCATATTCTCCAAAACTACTACCTGGGCGCGAAGCTCGTTGACTTCTTCTATTACACCTGGGTGATTGTCGGTTCGGACGAGCGGATAAATAAGATCTAGAATTTGGTATAGTATATAATCGTGACGAGATACTCTGGAAATGAGGCTGAAAATGGTGTTTCGGATAGGTTCGCCGGTAAGTGCTTCAGGTTCCTCGTTGAGAGGGCAATAAGGTGGGTGGAAAGGTTCACCTTATTCTTGTCTCCAGTGATTAAGTAGACTACAAACCCATCAGATGAATTGGGGATGGCTGATTGGTTGATTCATTATGGTCACACTGCTTTCAGAGCTCGAGTGAAACTCCATATCGGATTAACTGTCAGAATCTGAAGAACTTGAACTAGTGGCAAGTTCCATTTCGTATGATTGAATAAAGAATTTCGATATGAAATGATTTCCGGCTATCGGGTGGTATTCTATTTATATAGAATATCTATATATATAGAACAAAAGATTTCGTAGATTGCGGAGGAATTTACGGAATATACTAGGCAAAGTTTACAGTAACAAATACGTTAATATATGAATTAGCAGATACGCTAAGATATGAATTTTGACTATATACTATTCATGCAATCAATGCAGTAAGATGTGTCTAGACTAAGAATGATAAGCAAGTGATTCCCTAAGAATGATAAGCAGGTAATTTTGGACACGAAATGATAAGCAAAAATTTTTTGACATGCAGACACGGTCAAAGTTCAGACTCACTAATGCATCTAATCAACTATCAGTTAGACACACTAATGCAAGACCTGGTTCGCTAAGACCACCGCTCTGATACCACATGTAAAGACCCGTCCTAATCCATAAGAATGAATACAATAACATATGATTACATTGTGAGGTATTTGACCTCTATATGATACATTTTACAAACATTACATTCGTTTTAAAAGAAAAACTTTCATTACATCGAACGTTGACATGCATGCATAACCTTTTATAATATATCGAAACTATAAATGACTTAATAGTAATCTTGTTGAACTCAACGACTCGAATGCAACGTCTTTTGAAATATGTCATGAATGACTCCAAGTAATATCTCTAAATGAGCAAATGCACAGTGGAAGATTTCTTTCAAACCTAAGAATAAACATGCTTTCAAGTGTCAACCAAAAGGTTGGTAAGTTCATTAGTTTATCATAAACATTTATTTTCATCATTTTAATAGACCACAAGATTTCATATTTTTAATTGTACACGTAACCCGAGTACAAAATAACACACGTAACCCGCGAATTAAAAATCATTCATATGATCAACACCTGGTAACCGACATTAACATAATGCATATAGAATATTCCCCGCATACTCGCAAGTATGCCATATAATATTGGCAATCGCAATCACCATTTAAATCGAAGTACTAAAGCATTCCAAATTCCAGAATGGGGTTTGTTAGGCCCATAGATCTATCTTTAGGATTACGTCAATTAGAGGCCATTTCCCTAATTCTTAGGTTACCAGACTTGAAGGGGCAATATTCGGTATAGTAATCCAACCATAGAATGTAGTTTTAAGTACTTGTGTCTATTTTGTCAAACATTTATAAAACAGCGCATGTATTCTCAGTCCCAAAAATATATATTGCAAAAGCATTTAAAAAGGGAGCAAATGAAACTCGCAATAGAATATTTTGTAGTAAAAATATTCATATGACGGAACTGAACAATGCAAGGTTGGCCTCGGATTCACGAACCTATATCAGTTATTTTTATCAAATAATATTAACACAAATAATAGCAACAAATATATTAAGATTAATATCTTCACATATAGTTATATATAGTATTATGGTATTGTTAATAAATATATTCTTATATAGATAATATTTATTTGTTATAATAATGTTGTTAATATGAAAAGTAATAATAATAATAATGATTATAAATTTTAAAAGATATATTATTTTTATAATAATAGTAATGATGATAATAATAATAATATTAGTAATAATAATAATAATAATAATAATAATAATAATAATAATAATAATAATAATTATAATAATAATAATAATAATAATAATAATAATAATAATAATAATAATAATAATAATGTTAATATAATAATAACAATATATAAAATCATGATGATAATAATAATAATAATAGTTTTAATATTTTTAGAACAACAATAACTATAATAATAATAATAATAATGATAATGATAATTTTTAGTAATCTTAATAAAAATGATAATTTTAATAAAAATGATAAATTTAATAATAATGATAATTTTAATGATAAAAATGATAATAATAATAATAGTAATAGTTTTTAAAAGATGATACTACTTATAATAATAATAATAATTAATATAATAAAATGTTAATAATGATAATAATAATAATTAGATTTAATAATAATAATAATAATAATAATAATAATAATAATAATAATAATAATAATAATAATAATAATAATAATAATAATAATAATAATAATAATAAAATACCTATTAAGAGTGGATCTATTGTTGGCGGCTCTAACAGATCGAGCAAAGGAAAAATAAACACGCAGGAAAAGAAAAGAAAAGAAAAGAGGAAAAAATCACGGTTCAAGGGTTATTCAATTCATGAATCAAAAGATCGATCAAGCAGTAATCTCAATGTTTAGTAGATTATCGATTCATCAATATTAGTCATCATCATCATCGTAAATCGCCATCCTTCACAAATCAATCGAGCATTAGATTCCTCCATTAACTCAAGTAGGTAATCGATTAATTGATATTCTCTTAATTTACTCATCCATTTATTTATTTATATATATGTATATATATATATATATATATATATATATATATATATATATATATATATATATATATATATATATATATATATATATATATATATATATATATGTATATTGTTCTTTTGAATGGATTGAACAGGAGCAGTAATTAATTGTGTTCTTGGTGGGTTTGATGATGGTAATTGAGAAAAAAAATGATGAGGGTCAGTGGTGGTTTTACGGACAGGAAAACAAACGCAAGTGGTGTTCATCTTCCTGGGTTTTGTTCCAAATTAGAAACAAATAATAACAGTTTTGATTTCGGTTTTTGTGATGATTTTCTTCTTCAAGCAGTAGATAGTAGATGGTGGTAGCTTGGTGATGGTTTGGGTTATATCTCATTAGCAAACTGAAACAGTAGTAATCATTGTTCAAACCAGAATGGGGTTTATTGGGTCTCGATGGGCTGCAAAGCAAGAACAAGAACATGTATAACTGCATCAAGGGCTTCAACTTAGGTTGCTGTTTTGCCAAACAGAAACGGATAACAGAAGCACTTGTTCAAGCAGTCTAGTAGTAGGAAAAGTGGTGTTCAAGTGGTGTTTGCAACAGTGGTCGAATAGCAGCAAGATACAGTGATGGTGACGATTTGTGTGAAGGTGAAAGTGATGTGGATGTGGTGTTTTGAAGAAAGGTGGGTGATGGGTTTCATGGTGACGGATGGGAGGGGTGGTAAAGGTGGTGTTTGTTTGTCGGGTTGAATCATTAACAGATGGTGTTTGTTGGGTTGTGAGGTGTTTTGGGTTGGCAGGTTTGGACAGAAACCGAAGCAAAAAACATAAGCAAGTAGTTATAGTTTGGCTGTTTCGGTGATCATTTGAAATGGAAATAGAAAACACGAATCACAGCAGTAGAAGTAGTATTATAGCAGCGTAGCAGTAGGTTTTTGTTCGAAAGAAATAGTAAGTCATAATAACAAAAGTAGTTGCAGTAAAGCTCGAGTGTTGGAGGTGGTTTTTCATGGTCATAAATAGAAAAACAGTGGTGTTTGGGTTTGATATTTATGTGAAGTAGAAACAGGAATCAACAAGCATTTTAAAGGTCGGTGGTGGTAGTGTGAAGGAGGTTTCGTGAAGGAGGTGAGCCAAGGTGGTTAGATGATCTCAGTTACAAGGTGGTTCTTCTAATAGTAGTCTCAAAACCGAAGTGGGTTTGTGTTTAAGGTGGGTTTCGAAGAATTAAATAACAAGTGGTTGAGTCATGTAACAAGGATGCTTGATAACCAACAAGTGGGTTTCGAAGGGATGTAACTAGCAGCAAGAATGGTTCGAACAGTAGTTGATGTTGAATGGTGATCGAAGGTGTTTGTTTGTGTCTTGACAAGGAAATAGAATAGATGCAGAGAACAAAATAAAAGAGGTGATGACTGCCTCCCAAGGTTGAGATATATATAATAAAATGATAATGATGATGACAATAGATTAGAATAATATTTGTATGTACAAAGCAATCGTGTCATATGCCAACTGTAAGTAAAAATATTTATGATTCTCAAATCACCACATGAGATAAAGAAAACAAAACATATAATGTTGGTGCATGATTATATGTCGATACCTAAATGCATATATTATATGTATATGATGTGTTCTCATGATAGTAACAAAACCAATAATAACAATGCATATTCAATGAATGTTGATATAATAGAAAAAAAGTAATACTTCAGTGGAGTGGAAAAAGAATTAGAAAACGGAACAAGTTGTGGGTAAAAAGAATTAAAAAACTTGTTCAATATGCAAGAATCAAAATATTAGCAATAATATGGAATTCAAAAAGTTAAAAACGTACGCAATGAATTTATAAGTTGGCATATTTGTTTCTAACAATTAAATCATATAATGTTTTATTAAAGTTCAAGTATTTGTATATATATACATATATTTATATATACATATCTATTTACGAACAATTAATCGTGATTCGTCAGGAATAGTCGAAGGTCAATTAAATATATGAAACATTTCAAAATTTTTGAGACTCAACATTACAGACTTTGCTTATCGTGTCGAAATTATATAATGATTAAGTTTAAATTTGGTCGGAAATTTCCGGGTCGTCACAGAACTGCAAGAGTTGCAGAGTCAACTGCAGGAATTGCTAGACCGAGGATTTATCCAACCGAGTTCATCACCTTGGGGCACACCTATTTTGTTCGTGAAGAAGAAGGACGGATATTTTCGCATGTGTATCGATTATCGCGAACTGAACAAGTTGACAATCAAGAATCGGTATCCCCTTCCCAGTATTGACGATCTTTTTGATCAGCTACAAGGATCCAGTGTTTACTCCAAGATTGATTTACGATCAGGTTATCACCAGTTAAGCGTGAAGGAGAGCGATGTGCTGAAGACTGCGTTCCGAACTCATTATGGCCATTATGAGTTTCTTGTGATGCCATTCGGTTTAACCAACGCACTTGCTGTGTTTATGGATCTCATGAATCACGTATGCAAACCGTACCTGGAAAAGTTCGTTATCGTCTTCATAGATGATATCCTCATCTATTCCAAAAGCGAAGAAGAATATGAGCAACATCTTCGACTCATGCTAGATCTCTTGAGGCAAGAGCAACTTTATGCCAAATTCTCTAAGTGCGAATTTTGGTTGAAGGAAGTTCAATTTCTCGGTCATATCGTGAGCGATCAGGTTATCAAATTCGATCCCACTAAGATCGAAGCTATCAGCAAGTGGGAAACCCCCACTACTCCTACTCATATCCACCAATTCTTAGGCCTCGCCGGTTACTATCGTAGATTCATCGAAGGTTTCTCTTTGATTGCGTGTCCTTTGATCGCATTAACTCACAAAGGGAAGAAGTTCGTTTGGAAAACTGAGCAAGAGTCGGCATTCCAAACCTTGAAGTAGAAGTTAACCACCGCTCCTATTTTATCCCTTCCCGAAGGCAGTGATAACTTCATTGTGCATTGCGATGCCTCCCGACAGGGTTTTGGGTGTGTATTGATGCAACGGAAGAAGGTTATTGCTTACGCCTCCCGACAACTGAAGATTCACGAGCGAAACTACACTACTCACGATCTTGAACTTGGAGCCGTTGTCTTTGTGCTTAAACTATGGAGACACTATCTGTATGGAACCAAGAGTACTATCTTCACCGATCACAAACGCCTCCAACACATCTTTGATCAGAAGCAACTAAATATGAGACAGCGTCGATGGATTGAGAAGTTGAACGACTATGATTGTGAACTTCGTTACCACCCTGGCAAGGCAAATGTTGTAGCTGATGCCTTGAGCCGAAAGGAGAGAATGGTACCACTTCGTGTCCGTGCCTTGAACATCACCATTCAGACGAATCTCAACAGCCAGATCCGCATAGCCCAAGAAGAGGCTCTCAAGGAGGAGAATATTTATCAAGAGCACTTGAACATTCTCGTTTCTCGATTCGAGGTCAAGGAGACTGGACTCTGATTCTTTGCCGGAAGAATTTGGGTGCCTAGTTATGGAGATTTACAAAGCCTTATTCTAGACGAAGCCCACAAGTCAAGGTATTCGATTCATCCAGGAGCTGGTAAGATGTACCACGACCTCAAGGTACAATATTGGTGGCCAAACCTCAAAAGGGATGTTGCGGCATATGTTGGAAAGTGTTTAACTTGTTCCAAGATCAAAGCCGAACATCAGAAGCCGTCTGGGTTACTTCAACAACCCAAAATCCCGCAATGGAAGTGGGAAGGAATGACAATGGACTTCATCACGAAGCTACCGAAGATGGTAGGCGGTTATGATACCATCTGGGTTATCGTTGATGATCTTACCAAATCTACACACTTCCTAGCCATGAAGGAAACTGATACGATGGAGAGACTGGCACAGCTATATATAAAGAAGATTGTATCTCGTCACGGTGTACCCTTATCGATTATCTCAGATCACGATACCCGTTTTGCTTCTAGATTTTGGCGTTCTTTACAAGAAGCCTTCGGAACACGTCTAGATATGAGTACAACGTATCACCCGCAAACTGATGGACAGAGCAAGCGCATGATTTAAACCCTGGAGGACATGTTACGTGCTTGTGTTATTGATTTTGGAAAGGCTTGGGAGAAGCACTTTCCGCTAGCCGAATTCTCTTATAACAACAGCTATCACGCAAGCATTAAGGCCGCACCTTTTGAAGCATTGTATGGCCGTAAATGTTGTTCTCCTATCTGTTGGGCCGAAGTAGGTGAAAAGCAACTCACCGGTCCCGAACTCGTCTATGAAACAACCGAGAAGATTGTCCAAATTTAAGCTAGGATTAATATGGCCCGTGATCGTCAAAAGAGCTATGCCGACCTTAAACGTGGAGATTGCGAATTTCAAATTGGTGACCGCGTTATGTTGAAAGTCGCACCTTGGAAAGGTGTAATCCGTTTCGGAAAGCGTGGGAAGTTGAACCCGCAATACCTTGGTCATTTTGAAGTATTGGAGCATGTTGGACCCGTTGCTTACTGTTTGGACCTTCCGACTCAGTTAAGTTGCTTACTGAGGAATGCAAAACGAGGGCCTGAGTTTACTTGAGAGCGAGAGCATCAGATGAAATAGAATTATCCTCACCTCTTCACAACTCTACCATCTACCTCAGCTTAAAATTTCGTCACAAAATTTTCATTAACAGGGGGTAATGTAACGACCCGACTTTTTTGACTTGCTTTTGTGATTTGTGCTTTCACGAAACTGCGTATTTGTGTGTACTGAGCTATACCATACTCTAGGATCTTACTACATATGGATTACTTTCGTTTATATGTGAAAACGTGCCTTTAAGTATGTAAGGTACTTAACTTGATCCCCGGAAGCCTTTATGACCGTTAGTGTCACTTGACGTTTAGAACGAACTGCGTACTATGTACACGTTTAACTTTAGTCATAATCGGAATATTATGACTACGAAATACTAATTGTTATTTTATAATAACAATTACTTGGGTTTTTGGATGCTTAATTACGCTTAGTAATTTACTAGAGCACACTAGTTGGTCTTGTTGGACTTTCTACCTTATTGGATCTTAGCCCACCCTACACTAGCTAGTGGACTATTTAATTAGCCCAATTTTAATAAGTTAGTGACCCATAATAATGAAAGACAAATGCCCATTTATCAGAGGGAACATACTAGCATTTTTGTTAAGCATCATCCTTAATGTTGCATGGGATCCTAACATAAGCACCAACTTTAAACAACCATTAATCAAAAAGCAAAAAGGTGTCCCCCATGTCCCCCCACCATACCCATGGCCTAAACACCTCACCACCACCTCACTTCCTATAAATACCAAGCTTATCTCATTCATTTCACACTTGATTTCATTTACAAATTACACACACTTACTCTCTAATTCTCTCTCTAGTCTTTCTCACTCTAAAAAGTGTAAGTTTTAAATTTTTCTTTCTCTTCTTCCCTCTTCTCATCCACGACATCATCATCATCATTTAATGGATCTAGCTTTTAGCTTTTGATCTTGTTATATCTTGTAGATTCAAACTTGGGTTTGAATCCTTCAAGAACATGAAAGATTCAAGCTTTCTAGCTTTAAATCTTCATTTACTTGTTAGTTCTAGCTTGTGATTTCTTTGTTTTGTTATAAAGATCAAAACTTGTGTTTATGATCTTCATGTATCTTAAAGATCCAAGCTTTATGCTTCAAGATCTTTAAGAACACTAAAGATCCAAACTTTCTAGCTTAGGGTTTCATTATTTTGTTAAATATCTTAGCTTTTTAGCTTATGGTCTCATTACTTGCATTATTTTGTTAAAGATCTTAGCTAACTAGCTTATGGTCTCATTAATCTTATAAAGATCCAAGCTTTCTAGCTTAGAGTTTTCTTAATACTTGAGATCTAAGTTATTATTGTAGATCTCACTTACTTGGAACCTTTTTGTGTTTTTTGTGATGATAAAGATCAAGTCTTCATCATCATATATGATGGAGATGCATAAACTTGTGTAAACTGGACAAAGGTTGAAGCTTTATTGGATCTATGCAATAAAGAGGCAATCTTGATTTTCAAAACTTGTAGAATGATAGATTTTACTCTTAGTTGTGTATTGATGGTTGAACCTTGGTCAAAGTGATGCTAAAACATCAATGAGTTGTACACTTGAAGCTTACAAGCATCAAGGATGAGAACCGTGATGAGCATCAAGCACCAAGAACCTCACCGGAGCACTTTTTTGCTTTTTTCAGGGTGTGATCAGACTCCTGGGCTTCTGAAAAATTAATTTTCAGATAGTTCGTTTTGAGTAGATGACTTTTCATTTAGGCTTCGACTTAATCCGATATACGGTTTAGGATTTATAGCCTTCCGAAAGTCACTACGCCTTTGTAACGTTGTGCTAAAATTTATGTCCTACTAGCACTTAAACCGTCTCCACGGTCAGACGAAGACGATTTAGGTTCTGAAAATTGGTCAGCAGTTAGAGGACTCAAATACGGAGCCATGGCCTCTGACTACGTGTCTTTTAGATTTTTATAGACTCCGTAACAACTGTCCGAAGTCAGCCTTTTGTTTCGATCTCTATTCTTGTTAAACTTACCTTAGTGTTGATGAATGATGATGATAATGATGATGTTGATGATGACACTTAAACTTAATTTATTCACTTTTACACTTATTGGGAAAACATACTGACCTAGTGACCTTTGACTTAGGTTGATGACCTTTTGGACCGACTTACTATCTGCATACGTTTCATATCGACTTTTACTGCTTATTCACTGTGAGTTATAGCAACCCTTTACTACTTTTTACTATTTTTGAGACTGAGAATACATGTTCTTTTTACGTTTTACATACTAGACATGAGTACTTAAACTTTATATATGTGTGGGTGATATAACGGCACAAAGATTCCCCTTAGCTCGGTAACGTTTAATCATTGGTTTCCTAACCGTGAACGCGAATCTTAGATATGGATCCATAGGGTTTGACAACCTCACTTGGGCTAGTCGCGCTAGCATTTAACGGGTGTTTAATACTTCGAGGACAAATGTACTCGCCAAGTGCACTTTTAGGGGGTGATATACATACGTTAAGTATAGTTACCGGGTGCCCACGGTTAAGCATATACTTTTCATACTGATTTAAACTGCTGATTGAAGCACTGAAATATCGTGGTCTACACTACTTTACTGATTACAAACTATAGCTCACCAACATTCGTGTTGACTTTTAAGCGTGTATTTCTCAGGTGCTTAGACGATGTTGCTTTCGCTGTTAGAATTGTGTCTTGGTGTTATAGACCTGTTGTGTTAGATTTCCGCTGCATTACTTAGAGATGTCTCAATCATGGAACTTTTCTTTTGCATTCGTAACTTATGTTATTCTCAAATAATGACCTTGTAACGACCTTTGTGTCACGTTATCTGTTGTAAAACGCTATCTATCATGAATGCAAAACTGGTTTTCAAACAGCATATAGTGTTTAACCTTGTAATGATCCTGTTGTTGATGAACCTTACACGATGGTTTTGTATGGGGCGTCACAAACGGGGTGTTACAACTCTCCCCCACTTAAATTCGATCACGACCTCATGATCTTAGCCACTTAACAGTCCGGACCCACACTCTATGGTCCTCGAACAATCGTCCCAATCCAACTTCCACCACATTCTTCATTAACCCGAAGATTAATCCATTAACTAAATACACACTTGCACGCATCCCAAGACGTGCAATACTCACAATATCCGAAGCCTATAATGATCACTTAGAATACACGAAATTGCCACGTATTCTTCCAACTCCTCTAGGAAATTCTTCTCAAAGAGTCACCTCTAACAACTAAATCGTCACCCGCGATTTATTAAAATCCACAAATCCGAGCACTAACACTTGCTCAATTCCTCACATCGGAAAAACTCAACCAATCTCGTACCGAGATATCAACTCCTAGCGTACTCATACCAAGTACATTGCTAGTAACAACCACATACAAAAATAAGGTCAACAACCAAACCGATGAAGACCGAATATCAGCGAATCCTTACGGATAACACTTACCACTTAACATCCCTTGTAGTGCGCAAACACGGCTAATACGTAACTACCATAAATACGAGAGCAAAAAACGGCTATTGCATCACTAATCACACAACATGGTCCTCACGACCGAAACATCAACCAATGGTTCTCAAAATCCACATGAAGGCTGGCCGAACTACACGCGCCTTAGTGAATCCGCACCACACGCGACTCACCACCTCCACCGCAATAACAATCGGGATGGCTGAACTACATGCACCCTAGTGAATCCGAACTACAAGAGAGTCACTATCCCAATAGAATGACCGCATCTACACGTGTCATTGTGAATCCGCACCACACGAGACTCACTTCCCAAATCTCAACACAGGAATGGTACTCCCATTCTCTACCGGTACTCGCATTTCCCGATAACGTTATACCATACCGATATAACACTACTCCCAAGATGAAGATAGAGAACCAAGTCAACGACTGTAACTCACCAATCGCACACACTCTTTTGGCCTCAATCAACGAGTAGTGTAACATCGCGCCCTACTACACCATAGTGAATCCTGACAGAATACACTAACCATCAACACACGTTCTTTTGGCCTCGATCACAACGAGTAGTGTAACATAGCGCCCTGCTACACCATAGTGAATCCTAACGGAATACACTAGCCATCCACCTCGAACAACAAGTATATACACATACTTAGAAACGTTCCATTCGCTTGGAATCTTTGCACACACATCATATGTACGCGTACTCAACGCCATCACAATCGAGCAAGAACCACCTATATCATACATAGGCACAAAACAATAATTCTCTAGAAGAGAATCCAACACACACATCCCTTAACCGAGGGATCTCACCTTGCTCGTCAAACACGTCCATCATCTCCCAAAGAGATTCACCACATTACCACCTTGGTGGTAATTAAATCCAAAATCATAAGTACAATTTATTACAAACCATAATTTTTACCACTATCGACCAACGTAGGTCTCAACGCTAGCCTCGAATCTATACGAGCATCGTCCAATATCAACTCACTAGGACATTTTTGTGCGAGAGTACAGCTCCCCCACTTAGAACTCCGTTCCGTAACCACATCATCGAGATTAAAGTATCCCGTGAAACCACTATCCACTCATTGTTGACTTAGTCAACAGCCGAGCCCGTCTCTGTCTCACCGAGACTCATACAACCAACATGCTAAAGAAAGACAAGATCCATCCGTCTCGCATTCCATAATATACACATCACAATACCTTACTCCATCCTTGAGCACACGAAGGATTTCGGATTATCCTTCGCTACTTCAACCGAAGTACTTACCAAACCGTACAAGTAACTTTCCCACCGTCACTCAAGCACCTAAGGGTTTCTCACCGGTACCCTAAGTTCAATGTGACCGCAACACCATCGAAGTGGAATACCACGCTAGTAGGTATGAAAGAGGCACCTAACATCGCGTCACGTAGACTCCATCACCAACATACATCGAGATCAAGCACTCGATCTCTCGTGTTCCATCTACCCGATGAACCTCATGGTTCCACCATCCTCAACACAAAAGCGAACACACGCTTAATAACCGAACACCAAAGCCCATTCCCATGGCTTCGTAGAAACATTTCTCAAACACAAAGGAATGCTTGGTTACACCAAGTCTTACGCCCTTCATCCGTCAAAACATCAGCATAGGGTAATTCCATTAGGAATGTCACCCATAACAATAATATGCACAACATTTAACAAACCCGAACTCATCGGCACATAATAAATAATCAAAAGGCATATTTATTAAAATGAAAAGTACCTTAATGTCTTCTCGTCACACCCGTCCCCGATAACTCGGAACACTCCGACTTGCGATGTCCTTCTCTTTGGCAATTGAAGCACACCGTGTCGTCCCCCTTTAGCACCGAACCTTCCCAAAACTTTTGACCTCTCATGACACATTTGTAACATCTAGACGTACTAGAATCTAATATACCCATTCGTATACCACCCGTGCTCACACTTGCACCCTTTGCTCTCTTACTTGGAGCACCATACGAAACAACCCTTCTATTACTTGAAGGTTCACCAACTATCGATTGCGAATGGGATTCGAAACCCTTAGCCACCGCGAAATAACTCTGCAAACGACTTCACTTGACCAAGACTAATTTTTTTCCGCAAGTCATCATTCAAAGTTCGATGAAAATCCCCCATCAATGCATGATTATTCCCAATATACTCTGGGTAAAAACGAGCCTTCGCCATAAGGTCGTCTTGAGAGTATT
Organism: Rutidosis leptorrhynchoides; assembly: GCF_046630445.1. Taxonomy (NCBI): domain Eukaryota; kingdom Viridiplantae; phylum Streptophyta; class Magnoliopsida; order Asterales; family Asteraceae; genus Rutidosis; species Rutidosis leptorrhynchoides. The sequence continues at coordinate 241,262,128 of NC_092340.1, read as the reverse complement.
CAAGTCCATAGATCCTTGTCGCAAATTTCGCAACTTATCATGCAAATTTGACAAATCGGCTTGCGTCCGGAACTCCTCGAAGAATTCCTTCTTAAAATCATCTCACGATAACCCCATAAACGCTTCACCACCAACAATATCAATTTTACCATCCAACCAATCCTTCGCCCTACCCCATAACAAAGTAGTAGCGAGTCTTGTCCTCTTCTCGGGAGGGCATTCAATAGTGCGAAAACACCCTTCGACATCCGAGATCCATGTTGTGCTTATCAACGGATCCAGTTTTCCGTCATACATCGGAGGCTTAGTCCTCATGAAGCTCTTATGACAATGCTCCATTTCACCAATACTCGGAAATTCGGAATACTTCTCATCCATTTCTACTCGTAACACTCCCAATTTCTCCACAACGGCGGTCGAAACTCTAGTGTTAAACTCATCGTCGCTCACCTAGATCCCGTTTCTCGTTGTCATTCTAAAGAATGCAAAACGATTAGACCACGAACGTATAAAACCACACACGCAACATCACCCCATCTTGCTCAACAATCGTCTTACATCACTTGTTCAACACGATTTGCACTCACAATAATGGTAGCTAGTCATTATTACGCGCACACACCATATCAACTCGTTAGTACAACGACCGCCTCGCTCGATGATACAGACCAAAACAAACAAAAATTCTACACGATATAAACACACGTAAGTTGACCATACTATCCTTAGCTAACGGCACTCGCAAATCATACTCATCGGGCTTCCTCGGTGGATCATATGCTAAACCACTTCGGGTGGCGATAGCATTAACGTGCCCATTCTTCTGGTTAGTATCCGTTTTACTCGGTAATTCCCCCAGTTTCCTCTCATTACTCTGATTAGCAAGTGACCAATTTGTTTCTCCAGATTCTGAATAGCTGCTTGTTGATTTCAAAACATTTGATCATTCTTCTCATTGTTTTGGGTGACAGTAGTAACAAGCTGAGTTTGAGACATCACAAGCTTTTCGATCATCACTTCAAGGTTGGACTTTTTCTCTTCTGCTTGGGGCTTCTGAAAATATCCAGGAGCTTACTGTTGATAACCTCCACTAGATCCTGGCTGGAACCTCGAACCTTGATTACCTTGAGGGTTATAAGGATTGTTGAAATTCCTATTAAAATGAGCACGTCCCTGAAATTGATTGTTGTTCTGTTGACTAATAAAAGCGATCTCTTCTTTCTAGTTCATTGTCAAACTTGCATCACAATCTTTCGCTAAATGTAATCCCCCGCAATACTCACAACCAACCTTCATACCATGAATGTCCTTATCCAACTTCTCTAAATGCCTACCAAATTTGTCTAACTTAGCATGTATAGACCCATAATCATCATACGCACCAGTGGTTTCGGTTCTCTTAACTGAAGCTGAACGGGATGACTCATGATCTTGATGCCATTCATGAGTGTAAACAGCTTGCTTTCCAATAATCTCTAGTGCCTCTTCTTCTGTCTTATCCATTAAAGTTCCACCTGCTGCTTGATCAATACTCTGACGAGTTGGTATGTCACAACCTTTGTAGAAAATCTGGACCTTTTGTAAGTCATTCAACCCGTGTTGAGGACACGAGCGTAACAAATTAGAATAACGGTCCCAAGCATCAAATAATGTCTCACTGCTCTTTTGTCTGAATTGCGAAATATCTGCTTGAAGTCTAGCAGCTCGAGACGCAGGGAAAAACTTTGATAAAAACATATCTACCAAAACTTCCCAAGAGGTAATCGCTCCTTCTGGTTTCTTATCTAACCATCTCTTAGCTTCTTCCTTAAGGGTCCAGGGAAAAAGCCTTGTATTGATCGAAGTATCGACAACCTCATGCAGCTTGAATAAGTTGTAAACATCATTGAAAACACAAAGATGCTCATTAGCATCCTCATTATCCTTGCCATGAAATTGGCAGTCAGAATAAATCAAACTCAGAATCAGACCTGTGATTTGGAAAGGCTGAGTGATGTTTGGTTGAGTAATCAAATTGCCTTGGCCAGCTCGGGTGGCCTTCAACTTTTCTGCCATAGTGTGAGGACGAGGTGGTTGATCAGCCATCTCTTCAGTCTCGAAAATATCTAATGAAACGTAAGAGTCTTCTGCTTTGTTGATTTCAGGTGGTGCATCGGGCACCACAGTCTCAGAACTACTACCCAAATGAATTATATTATCACTTAAAGAAGCTGATGAAACCACTGTAGACTGTTTCTCTTGACTTAACGCTCTAAATATCTCTCTTTCGGGTTCTTCAAATGGTTGAAGAATAGGAGAATTTGAAGAACGCGTATGTGGCATGCACTACCTGTTATCTGCGAAATCACAACTAACAACTGATTAATCGCACCGATTCAACTGAGAATTAACGAAAAGTAATAATAAACTATAATTAAAACTAAACTAAGAACAATTAGATAACAATCTTAATTTTCGACACAACTGTCCCCGACAGCGGTGCCAAAAACTTGATGTGTAATATCTAGTATATAATTTATCTCTGGAAAATGTCGGTTTAAAGATTACTACACACTAACGGGCAGTGTACCCGATCGTGCAATAGTATGAAGTTGGTAATCTCCGAAATCGTTCCAAGGACAGTTTAAACGTGAAAATTAAGATTGCAATTAATGGAAATAAACTAAGTTAATCTATGAAAATTGAAAGTATGAGATAATTTGTTTTGGTGGCTATTTAACGATTAGCCAAATCAAGATTTGATCGAAATAAAAACAATATTTTTGGGTTTTTAGAATTATAAAACTTAAAACAAGAAAGCAATTAAGATAATTTGATATGAAATGGAATGAGAATGCTCGTCTAGACCTTTTACCCTCGGAATTGGATGTTTTTATACTTTAGCCCGATTTATGACTTAATACATGCAAATTACTTAGTCGCCCCGCCAAGAGTTCTCTTTAGCAAGTACTCAAACTAGAATTACTAAATGTAGGGTTCCCTGGCACCTAAGACCTTTTCATTTGTGACTAATTAATTAACTAAATCAAATATTTGAATAACAATTGCCTTTCCGTTCGCTCTACACAATTCACCCCTATATCGTCTAACCGTTTAAACTTAATTTACCCCCTTGGTCCGGTTTAGCAAACAATTAATGAAGACAAATCAATTGTAAACTAGTGTATTAAATCAACAAGAGTTCTCTTTATCAAACAAATACACTAATCAATCAAGTTCATAAAGTTAAACATCAATAAGAATCGATCTTTTATTCAAACTATTGAAATAAACATGCAATAAATTCATAAATCATTAATCATAACATCCAAATCCTCGGTTATTAATCTAGACAAGCATTGAAAACTTAGCCAACAATCATGGCTGAAAACAAAATTATAAATAAACAATTAAGATAATTCATTGTGTTTGATAAGAATTAAACCTAGTTGAAATCATGATCTTGAATGATTGACGAATCGAAACGTGTTCCCGGAATAATTGAGTTGATTGAATGATGTTGGGATCCCCAAAAGTCACCAAAAATTGCCCCAAAGCTGCTGGAATTCGTCTGGAAAAAAAATTGTGTAAAAGTTAGGGTTTAATTTCCCTTTTTATAGCCCAAAAACCGCCATCAGTATCGACCCGCGCCGCGGCCCCATTAGCCGCACCGCGGCTTAACACAAGCCAAAACTCCACCTTTTATCAATATGCTCGACCTTCAGAATCAGCTTCAACCCGCGCCGCGGTCTCCCTGGCCACGCCGAGGCTTAACACGTACACAGATTCCTTCTTTAATCTTTTACAAAACTCGCGCAAAATCAACATTAAACACCAAATTAAGAATAACGATGATAGGATAACATAAACTATACCTCAAAATGATCCAACAATCGAAGAAATAATCTTCTCGGCTCTCGAATCCCAAATCTCTCAAATGTCTTCCAAAATACATCAATTCGTATCCAAACGGACCCAATAATGATCAATATTGTGTGAATAAATATGTGTAAATTAAGCAATATCAAACCACCCCACGCTAGAGTTTTGCTTATCCTCAAGCAACTTAACTCGAAAGAAAATGATATTGTCTTCAAAGAAAGTATAGAATCGACGAACCAACAACCAATTATCAACTAGCGTGGGTACGAATATGGAGAAAATACTAACCATGGCTCCACCTTGCATTCCTAAATAAATATCTTCCCAAACTTCAAGCAATATGTAATGAATAATGTAACCAAAGACAGTCTCGATAATGTACCATAATGATGAAGCTGAGAATCTCGAACTATGGTAAAAGTCTTCAAATAAACAGGAAGCAAATAGAGCCATGAACCGAGAAGATGAACCAAGCGAACCATATGGGCTACCCCGCGATTGGTCAACCCAATGTCTCCCACAGTACCTAACATCACGAGATGTCGGTAAGAAAATAATGTGCTTAGGAGGATACACATTACGTCCGGATATCATCGATAATTATGAGGTAATCATCTAAGCCGTTAAGTCAATCGTAAAGATTGAAGTTCATCAGGCTTAAAAGCTGATATCTTACCTTTCCAGAGGTTATCCACTGGGAATCTGATCAATCACTGATATTTTGTGTATCATGGTGCGCTTCCCATTTGGCTAGCAAATCTCCCTCATTGAGATAAGCTTTTACTACCAGTTTTCCTATTTGATGTTGAGGCCTAGTAGATTTCCAGTCGATTTTAGCAATGACTTTTCAAGATTTTTCATCACCCTACAATTGGTCTGGACTACAACTTCTGAAATGAAGCAGCAAGTGTATCGTTCGGGAGACTTGACTCCCTTTAGGATGGAATGGATACATCCTGTGTGGTCATATTAAAGTGATCGGATAAAACATTGTCCTTGTTAGGAGAAACAATGAGGATCGCCCTGTTAAAAATGTTCGATCTAGCGCATGGCCCAGTTTCAACCATGCGATCCAATCACCGTTCATACGGTTGACACCCGCCTTGGTGCAGATGACCTACGTATGAATTTTTATGTTCATGTAGGATTTCACATTCAAAATAATGAACATGTTTTGAAAGTACAAGACTTTCACCTCTAATAGTACCTCATCGTGATATGATGGGTAATGAAATGGCACAGCTTAAGAGGTATACGTACCAAACGATCGGAAGACTTTACTTCCTTAATGAGTGGATCTGACTCACTCGGGAGTGCCAATCTATTTCAATTGACACTCGGGTTGAAACATCTTTCGAAAGACTTTACTCCCGATAAATCCCAAAAACCTTTGGGTGCCATAGCTTTTGGCTATGGGTTGTGTTGTCTAAGCAAACACAAGAACGTAGCTATTGTTCCTAAAAAGGACAACACTGGTGAAGCTCAAGGCTCCTCTTCCCATAGTATCACACCATTAGATGATGTAATAATAAAATGGTATAGTTTCGGAAGTCTGCTATACCAAGTAACCAAAAGTTCTTGATCTGGCACGTGATTCGGTCACAATCACGTTATGCAATCACCGCTCTCTTACGGTTTACACCCGTTTTGGTACGTGTGACCTACTATTGAGTTCCCCGAACTCGTAGGATTTCATGTCCAAGAAGATGAACATGTGGAACAATTTTGGCTTCTTTGAAATCACGAAATATGCCATAAAATACCAAGCCAAATCAAAACCAATTTTCATAACAAAGGTTTTGGAATTTTCAATAGTTTTTCTATTTTTTTTTTATTTTTAAACTAACTTTTCTCATTTTTTTTTATTTTTTCCTAATTTTTCAATTTTTTTTTACAACTAAAACCCGTGAAACGTTAAGTCTTTTTAGATCAAAACTAATATGATGATGATTTCATTACAAACCAACCCGAGAGATTTTACATCCCCCACCCCACACTTGAGATCAAGTAATATCCCCATCACTTGAGATCAAAAATATAGTAAAATCGAAAGGGTTATGTGAGAAAGAGAATACAAAAACTTATCGAGCTTAACCACCGATCGCGGAATGCCAGTGACAGATTGATCTGAACTGACTGCCAGCATAAGAACATTGTCCATTCCCGATCATCACACCAATATCATCAATCATGTAGTTTTGATGAACTTAATGCCAGACTTGAAAAATCGTTTCACCAACAAACCTAAAAAAGTAAAACAAAATAACTACATAAACGGAACAAGGTGGCACCACCCGATGCCTAACCGCCTTGTCCCCAAAATAAGTTTTCAAAGTACAGAAACAGAATACATAATTATCCAAATACAGACCAAAAGAAAGGAAATAGTTTTAAACCAATTACAACATGATCATCAGGCTCGCAGGCCCTCAATAAAAGTCATCAAAAGGCCAATGGCCTTGCGGGTATTGCTCATGGAACTGCCTCCTCATCTCATCCATCGATTCGTGAGGGTTGTATGTTGGTGCGGACACTCGGGGTCTGATTGGATTGTGGTAATAAACTGGCTCTACATGTGGCGTACTCATATAATCATTAGGATAATTATAATAATTACGTGAATTATGTCGCTGCCAATCATTACCATACGCAATCCATTGTTGGTCATGCACGGACTCGGCCAACCTCTCTTCTTATCGTAACGTACTCGCCTCGACCCGCTGTTGACTTTCCCACATACGATCATTATGCGATCGTTGCTCTCCCCGAAATTCATTAAAACTATTCGACACACCAATTTGAACATTATCAACCCTCGAGATCAAATTATTCCAAACCTCCTCAGAAACAGACCACTGCTGCCCACTACCCGAACCATACGGCTCACCTCAAAACACTCGTGAAGGCGAGCCGCAACTTCCTCATCATCATCATGTCGCGCACCACTACCACTTGCCCCCTTGTTGAGTCGGTTCAACATATTCAACTAACGTAGTCCTATTCGAGTTCCACATCAAAATGCGTGCATTAATATAAAACGATGACCCGAACGGCTTCATAGAGTCACGAGCCGGTATGCAACGAGTGAAGTTAATATTGAAAAACTTGGCAATTTTTGTAACGTAATGACCTCCCAAAAGTGGTTTTGCCCGTTGCTTTTCAAGCGCATGCTTTCGAAAATATTCACCAACCAGATTTGCCAAATCAGCAAACTCATTATTCATAATCATATAAATCGACCATAAATCATGATTTGTCACTTTGTCGTACCCATTCACTCTTGCACAAAATGTGCACCCCAAGAACCTTTGAATCAACCTTGCATCCTTATCACGAATGTCTGACCCCTTCGATTCACTTGACACAAACGGATTCTTGCCACTGAGTTGATACCAGTATTGCTGCGCATTAAAGAATTCGGCACCATAAAACTTAGTCTCTCCTAAATAATGCCTTAAAATGAAATCATCCATGTCAGGGTATAAATTCAACGCTCGACAAAGATCCATCCTACTCATTTCCCGATCCATTCCTCCTAACCGAAACTGTAAGAAACTCACATCCGTAGCCGCGCGACGAGGATTAAAAGTTAACGTGGAAAAGAATTCCCACACCAACTCATCATAGATAACATCCGTACGCATAAAAGCCTGCTCCCATGCGCGAATAAAATGATTACCCGGTTGTTTAGTGCATGTTAACATACTTTGGAAATGAGCCCTTAAATGTCTTCCCTCTTGTTCAACCGGGGCCCAGTCCAAATACCAAGAACCATTGATTGCACGCCTTCTAATCCACTCAAATATGTCTGAATACTCTTCCTCATTTCTTAATGCCTGCAACCAATTTCCGGGATTTGTTTGCATTTCTAAGAGCCTTTCTTCCTCCCTTTGAGCAGCCGTCTATCTTTGCTTCTGTGATACCAAACACAAAACAAACAAAACGCAAAGGAAAACATAGCTATTAGCATTAAAGATTAGTTCCTGTTCAAATTCAAACAATCCACATTTAAAGCATAAGTCAACCGTGGTCAACAAATTGCTACAAGCATTAAATTATTCACGCCAAACGTTAAAAACACAAGCTAACAACCATAACAAATCATCTTTCCAAATACTCGAAAAATTATCATTCATTAATAGCATCTCAAGCATAAACTTAAAACGTTCTAAGTAATTAACATTGGTGGAAAGATAAATTCAAACTCCAAAATTAGCAATTTAATTCCAAATTCAACAAACATCCTTGCACAAGTCATCATAGCATCAATGTCATGGCATCTATATCATATAAAAGCAAGTTAACATACGAGAGCCATTAAATTAAGACTAGAACTCTAATGACCCGGCCAAATTAACACCCTACACTTATCATTCAAGTCAAACCATATTTAACAAAACCCATAACCAATTTTCCAATTTACTCATCTCTTAATTCGAAATCAAATCAACCATAAACCTTAGAATCAAAGATATGTATTAAAAACATACTAATCATATTCAACAAAGTCCCATGATTAATTTAAGCATACAAGAACAAAATCAACAACCCACACTTATTCTAAACCCAATCCAAAATTAAACATCATATAAGCATGTAATTAGGCAAGAACAAGAAAAAGAAAGTCAAAATCGGACCTTAGGTGCCATGGATTAGAGATGTGATGAAGAAATTAAAGCAAAAATTGAAGATTAAAGATTAGGGTTTTGAGAAGATTTGCAATCGTGCTTGAGTTAGATAGGATGTGTGTGTTTTCAATCAGCAAAAATATCCTAAATAAAGTGGATTCCCGTCGGGTATAAGCCTTGGGTCGGGTTTGACCCATTTTCCTTTTAAAAAAACGACTTGGGAATTTCCTACAGATACGGCCCGCGCCGCGGGTGAACTCGCCGCGCCGCGGCTTAAAACACTAAAACCCCCTGAAATTTGAAAAACCCTAGAACCTGCTTTTGTAGTTTTAGCCCGCGCCGTGGTCATTCTAGCCGCGCCAAGGCTTATAACGTGGAAAAATTCCTTCAGCTTGTACAAATGTCGACATCAAAAACAAGTGATACCTGCCAATGATCATATTGTCGTTTATTATTTTAAAAATTATCTCGTACCCTAAGTTAATCTATGAAAATTGAAAGTACGAGATAATTGGTTTTGGTGGCTATTTAACGATTAGCCAAATCAAGATTTGATCGAAATAAAAACAATATTTTTGGGTTTTTAGATTTATAAAACTTAAAACAAGAAAGCAATTAAGATAGTTTGATATGAAATGGAATGAGAATGCTCGTCTAGACCTTTTACCCTCGGAATTGGATGTTTTTATACTTTAGCCCGATTTAAGACTTAATACATGCAAATTACTTAATCGCCCCACCAAGAGTTCTCTTTAGCAAGTACTCAAACTAGAATTACTAGATGTAGGGTTCCCTGGCACCTAAGACCTTTTCGTTTGTGACTAATTAATTAACTAAATCAAAGATTTGAATAACAATTGCCTTTGCGTTCGCTCTACACAATTCACCCCTATATCGTCTAACCGTTTAAACTTAATTTACCCCCTTGGTCCGGTTTAGCAAACAATTAATGAAGACAAATCAATTGTAAATAGTGTATTAAATCAACAAGAGTTCTCTTTATCAAACAAATACACTAATCAATCAAGTTCATAAAGTTAAACATCAATAAGAATCGATCTTTTATTCAAACTATTGAAATAAACATGCAATACGTTCATAAATCATAAATCATATCATTCAAATCCTCGGTTATTAATCTAGACAAGCATTGAAAACTTAGCCAACAATCATGGCTGAAAACAAAATCATAAATAAACAATTAAGATAATTCATTATGTTTGATAAGAATTCAACCTAGTTAAAATCGTGATCTTGAACGATTGACGAATCTAAACGCGTTCCCGGAATGATTGAGTTGATTGAATGATGTTGGGATTCCCCAAAAGTCAACAAAAATCGCCCCAAAGCTGCTGGAATTCGTCTGGAAAAAAAAGTGTATAAAAGTTAGGGTTTAATTTCCCTTTTATAGCCCAAAAACCGCCATCAATATCGACCCGCGCCGCGGCCCCATTAGCCACGCCGCGGCTTAACACATGCCAAAACTCCACCTTTAATCAATATGCTCGACCTTCAGAATCAGCTTTAACTCGCACCGCGGTTTGTGATGCCCCGTACAAAATTAACGTGTACGGATCATCAACAACAGGATCATTACAAGGTCAAACACTATATGCTGTTTTAAAATAAGTTTGTATTCATAAGAAACGGTGACGTCATAACCAACGTCAAATGTTTAACATACGATAGTGTGCTTCTACGAATAGAAGGCAATAATAATAGTACGTGACCCAATAGTCATTACAGATTCATTGTTTCAAAAGTAACATAGTTTGAATGCAAAATAAATGTTTCATGCAGAGACATCTCTAACAGAAGCAGCGGGTGTCTACACAGCAATACTACAATAGCGGAAGCAACCAAACCTCTAAGCACCTGAGAAAACATGCTTAAAAACGTCAACACAAATGTTGGTGAGCTATAGTTTAAGTATAATAGTAATGTAAGGTAGGCCACGAGATTTCAGTATTTCAAAACAGTATGAAAAGTATATGTTCAACCGTGGGCACTTGGTAACTAACTTAACGTAATATCACCCCCTAAAAGTACACTTGGCGAGTGCGTATGTTTACGAAGTATTAAACACCCATTAAATGCTAGCGCTACTAGCCCGAGTGGGGATGTCAAACCCTATGGATCCATATCTAAGATTCGCGTTCACCGGTTCAAAGACCAATGGCTAAACGTTACCGAGCTAAGGGGAAAGTTTATGCCGTTGTATAACCCACACATATATAAAGTTTAAGTACTCGTGCCTGGTATGTAAAACATAAAACGTGCATGTATTCTCAGTTCCCAAAATAGTTAAAGTAAAAAGGGATGCTATAACTCACAGTGAAAAGTTGTAAAGTCTTTGCGAGATAAGTAAGCAAGTAGTTGGTCCGAAAGATCCTCAACCTAAGTCAAAAGTTACTAAGTCAGTAAATCGTTCCTAAAGGTTTAAAAGTATGTAAATTAAGTCTTAAGTATCATCATCATTCACCATAAGTCAAAAAGTGTAAAGTAAGTTTCAATCAAGAATAGAGTTTGAAACAAAGGCTGATTTCGATCAACTGCCACGACCTCTATACAAACTGAAATGAGGTGAGACCAGTGGCCATGGCTCCGTATATGAGTTCCCTAGTTGCTGACCAATTTTCAGAACCAACAATCGAAAAATAATCTTCTCGGCTCTCGAATCCCAAATCTCTCAAATGTCTTCCAAAATACTTCAATTCGTATCCAAACGGACCCAATAATGATCAATATTGCGTGAATAAATATGTGTAAATTAAGAAATATCAACATAACAAACAACACAATTAGGGTGGATTTACAAATCAATCCAAATTGACTTTTAGTGCAATTTCGACCCAAATGCACTTCCAAGCACAAACCGCGCCCAAACTAATCAATAATAACTAACACAAGTGAGAATGGTCATAATACATTAATCAAACCCAATCATAAGTTTTAAACACTTATCTTGCCCAATTTGACACCTAAACCCTAATTTTGACCCATTTCAAAATTAGTCAACCCGAATACACCCAAATGGGTTCCAACACTTCCATAATCACTAACACTAGTGATTATACACCACTTACAAGCCTTAAACATGGTTAAATCATCAACCAACCCAAAACCCGCCAAGTATCAAAAATAACAAGTTTCCATAAACCTTCTTCATCATCTAAATGGATTTTACAACTAACAATCTCAAAACCCTAACTTGAATATCAAATCATAAAGATGAAATTCAGAGTTGAGACTTACCAATACCACCAAAATGATGCCGTTGATGTGTAGATTAACTTTAACACTTGAGATTTCACCCGAAACACTCTTCTTCTTCTCCAAATGGAGCTCTCTCTCTCTCTCTCTAAACTCTCTTCCTCTCTCTAGGGTTTGAAGATGAGAGTGTTTGTGTGTGAAAATGAAGATAAGGTTTGGAACTGATTTGGGGTATAAAACCCGTCCATAATGTGAAATTACCAAAACACCCTCAAAATACCCCTTAAAACGGGTCAAAGAAGTCAGTTCTGCGTAAATATCGCGTTTCACGACTCCCTGTCGCGTTTCGCGACACCCAAGATGTGACACCACTCACCTAAATGCGATAACTTGATCAGGAGAGGGGGTTTTTAGCCCATCACGTTTTGAGCACTTCTATCGCGTATCGCGACTCTCCAGAACGCGGCAGAACCTCTTAAAACACGATATCTAACCTGATGTACCCCAATTCCACTTTTAATAATACCCAAGGTCAAACATGGTCACTTAAACGTGTCCTAAAGATTTTAACACCCACCTTGGACTCCATATGACGCCCCGAGCGTCATGTTTAAAAAAACGGGGTGTTACAACCGAGTTGTTGATATTGGAAACTTTGATTTTGAATATCCATGGAGTTATGTTGGACATTCTAGCCCAACGTTTTTGGATATCGACGAGTAACCTGAAATCGGTGAGTCCGTGGGTAAACACCTAGTATTTTATCATAACCCGAACTTTTCCGACCAGGTTGTTTAATCTAACTTTCATGACATAGAATTTTCAACTTCACTAGTAAATTTGATGAATAAGATCTTGGTTTGTTTTTAGGATTTGTAAGACTCTAGGGTTACAATTAAGTCTTGTTCAAACAAGAGTTGTCTTGCACATTTGCACAATGTCTTGAAACCCTAACTTTTTTTTTTTTTTTTTTTGGTAAATCTATACCCTTATATATAATAACTTAATAAGTAAACTTATTAATCAAATACTTAAACTTATAACTAATTCACTTTGACATTAGATCATAAGTTAAGACAGTTTTACTTTCACACCTAGACTTGATCAACTTGTACTTAGTCATTACTTCCATTTAGCCAACCTTAACCTATCTTTATTAGAAATTAATACAAGATTAATTTCTAAACTTTAACCATATAATTTAATACCTTAGGTAATACATTAGGTAAACTACACAAGTACATGTACATTTAAATACCAAAAATTGACAAAATATCTTCCACCATCATCATCATAATCGTCCACCATCATCACTATTATCATCATCATCCCTAAATATCTTCACTAAATATCTCCATGCAAGAACCATGCAAACTTCCATTAGAAGCCATGCAAAACATTAATTAACCATGTAAAACACCATGATTAAGTAATGCATGAACATTAATACAAGTTAGTGAGTCATTATTCTTCTTCCTCTCCATGTGCCACCTCCACCACCACCTTATCACCACCATCAACACTTCCTCTCCAAGCAACTAGCCATGCAAATATCTATCTATCTTGTTAACTAGATATTAGACACCTTTTGCATGGCCATTACCGATCAAAGATGAGTCGCTCCCTCCTCTCTTCCCCTCTTTTTGCCACGCCATCATCACCATAAGATCATGCAATCTTCTTCACTAAGCTAGAACCACGAAAATCTCATCACCACCTTGTCTTCAAGATATTAAACATAGTTGCATGAATTGCATGCGACATCATTGGCAAGGTTGAGTCACCACCTCCTTTGCTTCTCATATTGCCACACCACCCCCCTCTTCTTTATATAAGCACCTCCTTTCTCATCTTCCATCACTTTATATGCATTTTCCTCTTAAAACTATCTCAACTTCCAGCCAGTATATTCATTGTTCTTCATCTTCACAAGCATCTTCATCATCCTTCTTCAAGGTACAAACCATTTCTTCACTTCTATCACCTATTCTAGTCACCTTCAAGAATTGTTAAGGTGTAAAAGCTTGATCTAGAGTGCTTAATCACTCAATGATGATTACATGGCTAGCCTTGATCTTGATATTAGATCAGTAAACTTAAGTTTCCTACATGTCCAATGACTAAAATGAACCTAAACTAAGAACTAAAGTGGTTAAAAACATAAAACAGTTTTATGTTGAAGCTCTCCAAATTTTCTACTTGAAGTTCATGACTTAAAAACAAACTTAGGCTTTAGATCTCGGCTTTATAAATTTAATCCATGTTCATATATATGTTCTTGACCCTCTATAAAGTTTTCGTGATTTTTCTCAAAGAAAAAGGTATTTTTCATTTTTATTTAGTGACCCAAGGTTCAGATTTTAAGCAATCTGATCAAGAGTCCAAGAATCATGCAAAAATTAGATTTTAAGATAGATCTTCAAATATAGGCTTTTGATTTGAAAAATAGACATAATAAGGAAAACATGACAAGTTGAAACACCAGAAACCATTAAGGAATCATTGAGAAATCATTGAGAAATAGTCCCATCAAGTTGACATAAGATTTTATTGTAGTCAGATTTTAGTCTAAAACTTCATCTCTAAAAACTAGGTTAATGAAGTCCCGGAGGTTATTCCTTTTGAAAATGAGTATTATATGTCCTAAGCTCTCAGTAAAACTCTTTAGTCAAACAAATCTATTTTGCTATTTTTAAACTTGCATGGGAACTTATATTGTAAATCTGAGTAGTTTTGCACACTTGTAAAAGGGGGAACGTTTGACCAACTTTTATTTTGAGTCTAGAAGCTAACCTTATATGGTTGGAAACTGTACTCAAAGAGATTTCCAGAGGTGGTATTATCATTATAAATGGATGTCTAGATTGATAGAAACACCTAGGCTAAATTTATGGTAAAACTAGCCAAAACTGTCAACACTTAAACTATGAACTATATAACATTTTGAAATCGAGAATCAAAATGGACATGTAAGATCACTTGAGAACTAATCTTAGACCTAACCTAAATACTATATTAAATAGTATAACCTCTGACCTTATAATATTATTTAGATTCCAAGTTCGGATCACCGTAAACTATTTATCTCGTACTTCCGAGTCTCGCACCGCATTACATCATAAGTGAGTTCGTAGCCCCCATTTTCTTCTTTTATAATTTTTTTGGGGTGAGAATACATGCTTAACGTTTTAAGACATGTTTTATGTTTTCCAAAACATGCGTACTGTTTTATTATGCTTTATTTAATAAGTTTATTTTATAAACATTTTTATTATTTAATGACACTTTATGCATTTCGAAGTTTGTTATATGTGAGTTTTATGCTAAAAAGCCCTTAACTCGGTAGTATTAATTATAGTGACTTGTAAGCGCGAATCACTATAGCAGATCTGTTAGGTTTGATAACCTCACCTTACCTTAACTGTGGTGCAAGTTACTTCGACACAATACATTTAGCATAGTGTATAGTCCAATATAGGGTAAAGGAAAATCATGTAGGATACTACATGTGGTGTTAAGCGTTATTACTGAGTGCTCAGGAAACATATACACTTTGAAACTGTATGGAAACCGTTTATGAACTTGACAAATGTGAACATCTTATAAATCGTGGAACTGTTTACAAACTTGATATGTTACGAACTACGAACTTATTTTTGTACTTAAGATCTTGAAATCATATTACTTCTAAACTGTTTATGAAGCTGAGATCTTGTGATCAGTTTTACTAACAAACTATTTATGTACTCGAAAATTTAATAATTGTGTTACTGTTTTAAACTATCTCAAATTGTTTAAAACTGTGAAACTTTCGTAAAACTTTATACGTTGTACAAAAACCTATGAACTCACCAGCCTTTGTGTTGACGCTTTAGCATGTTTATTTTCAGGTACTTATTGCTTCCGCTAAAACTTTGTTGTTGCTTAGAGGTCAAGCCAAGCACTGGGACCAGATTTAACATCCTCGTCAATGGCGACTTTGGCGGGGTGTTACATATTTCAGCTGACCCTCTGTATATAGATTGAGTAGAACGGCAAACCAGCCCTGAAATGTCCCGTTCTTATTGATTAAAAACGTTCCATATTAATTGATTTCGTTGCGAGGTTTTGACCTCTATATGAGACGTTTTTCAAAGACTGCATTCATTTTAAAACAAACCATAACCTTTATTTCATCAATAAAGGTTTAAAAAGCTTTACGTAGATTATCAAATAATGATAATCTAAAATATCCTGTTTACACACGACCATTACATAATGGTTTACAATACAAATATGTTACAACAAAATAAGTTTCTTGAATGCAGTTTTTACACAATATCATACAAGCATGGACTCCAAATCTCGTCCTTATTTAAGTATGCGACAGCGGAAGCTCTTAATAATCACCTGAGAATAAACATGCTTAAAACGTCAACAAAAATGTTGGTGAGTTATAGGTTTAACCTATATATATCAAATCATAATAATAGACCACAAGATTTCATATTTCAATACACATCCCATACATAGAGATAAAAATCATTCATATGGTTAACACCTGGTAACCGACATTAACAAAATGCATATATAAGAATATCCCCATCATTCCGGGACACCCTTCGGATATGATATAAATTTCGAAGTACTAAAGCATCCGGTACTTTGGATGGGGTTTGTTAGGCCCAATAGATCTATCTTTAGGATTCGCATCAATTAGGGTGTCTGTTCCCTAATTCTTAGATTACCAGACTTAATAAAAAGGGGCATATTCGATTTCAATAATTCAACCATAGAATGTAGTTTCACGTACTTGTGTCTATTTTTTAAATCATTTATAAAACCTGCATGTATTCTCATCCCAAAAATATTAGATTTTAAAAGTGGGACTATAACTCACTTTCACAGATTTTTACTTCGTCGGGAAGTAAGACTTGGCCACTGGTTGATTCACGAACCTATAACAATATATACATATATATCAAAGTATGTTCAAAATATATTTACAACACGTTTAATATATTTTGATGTTTTAAGTTCATTAAGTCAGCTGTCCTCGTTAGTAACCTACAACTAGTTGTCCACAGTTAGATGTACAGAAATAAATCGATAAATATTATCTTGAATCAATCCACGACCCAGTGTATACGTATCTCAGTATTGATCACAACTCAAACTATATATATTTTGGAATCAACCTCAACCCTGTATAGCTAACTCCAACATTCACATATAGAGTGTCTATGGTTGTTCCGAAATATATATATATGTGTCGACATGATAGGTCGAAACATTGTATACGTGTCTATGGTATCTCAAGATTACATAATATACAATACAAGTTGATTAAGTTATGGTTGGAATAGATTTGTTACCAATTTTCACGTAGCTAAAATGAGAAAAATTATCCAATCTTGTTTTACCCATAACTTCTTCATTTTAAATCCGTTTTGAGTGAATCAAATTGCTATGGTTTCATATTGAACTCTATTTTGTGAATCTAAACAGAAAAAGTATAGGTTTATAGTCAGAAAAATAAGTTACAAGTCATTTTTGTAAAGGTAGTCATTTTAGTCGAAAGAACGACGTCTAGATGACCATTTTAGAAAACATACTTCCACTTTGAGTTTAACCATAATTTTTGGATATAGTTTCATGTTCATAATAAAAATCATTTTCTCAGAATAACAACTTTTAAATCAAAGTTTATCATAGTTTTTAATTAACTAACCCAAAACAGCCCATGGTGTTACTACGACGGCGTAAATCCGGTTTTACGGTGTTTTTCGTGTTTCCAGGTTTTAAATCATTAAGTTAGCATATCATATAGATATAGAACATGTGTTTAGTTGATTTTAAAAGTCAAGTTAAAAGGATTAACTTTTGTTTGCGAACAAGTTTAGAATTAACTAAACTATGTTCTAGTGATTACAAGTTTAAACCTTCGAATAAGATAGCTTTATATGTATGAATCGAATGATGTTATGAACATCATTACTACCTTAAGTTCCTTGGATAAACCTACTGGAAAAGAAAAAAATGAATTTAGCTTCAACGGATCCTTGGATGACTCGAAGTTCTTGAAGCAGAATCATGACACGAAAACAAGTTCAAGTAAGATCATCACTTGAAATAAGATTGTTATAGTTATAGAAATTGAACAAAAGTTTGAATATGATTATTACCTTGTATTAGAATGATAACCTACTGTAAGAAACAAAGATTTCTTGAGGTTGGATGATCACCTTACAAGATTGGAAGTGAGCTAGCAAACTTGAAAGTATTCTTGATTTTATGAAACTAGAACTTTTGGAATTTATGAAGAACACTTAGAACTTGAAGATAGAACTTGAGAGAGATCAATTAGATGAAGAAAATTGAAGAATGAAAGTGTTTGTAGGTGTTTTTGGTCGTTGGTGTATGGATTAGATATAAAGGATATGTAATTTTGTTTTCATGTAAATAAGTCATTAATGATTACTCATATTTTTGTAATTTTATGAGATATTTCATGCTAGTTGCCAAATGATGGTTCCCACATGTGTTAGGTGACTCACATGGGCTGCTAAGAGCTGATCATTGGAGTGTATATACCAATAGTACATACATCTAAAAGCTGTGTATTGTACGAGTACGAATACGGGTGCATACGAGTAGAATTGTTGATGAAACTGAACGAGGATGTAATTGTAAGCATTTTTGTTAAGTAGAAGTATTTTGATAAGTGTATTGAAGTCTTTCAAAAGTGTATAAATACATATTAAAACACTACATGTATATACATTTTAACTGAGTCGTTAAGTTATCGTTAGTCGTTACATGTAAGTGTTGTTTTGAAACCTTTAGGTTAACGATCTTGTTAAATGTTGTTAACCCAATGTTTATAATATCAAATGAGATTTTAAATTATTATATTATCATGATATTATCATGTATGAATATCTCTTAATATGATATATATACATTAAATGTCTTTACAACGATAATCGTTACATATATGTCTCGTTTAAAAATCATTAAGTTAGTAGTCTTGTTTTTACATATGTAGTTCATTGTTAATATACTTAATGATATGTTTAATTATCATAGTATCATGTTAACTATATATATATCCATATATATGTCATCATATAGTTTTTACAAGTTTTAACGTTCGTGAATCACCGGTCAACTTGGGTGGTCAATTGTCTATATGAAACATATTTCAATTAATCAAGTCTTAACAAGTTTGATTGCTTAACATGTTGGAAACATTTAATCATGTAAATATCAATCTCAATTAATATATATAAACATGGAAAAGTTTGGGTCACTACAGTACCTTCCCGTTAAATAAATTTCGTCCCGAAATTTTAAGCTGTTGAAGGTGTTGACGAATCTTCTGGAAATAGATGCGGGTATTTCTTCTTCATCTGATCTTCATGCTCCCAGGTGAACTCGGGTCCTCTACGAGCATTCCATCGAACCTTAATAATTGGTATCTTGTTTTGCTTAAGTCTTTTAACCTCACAATCCATTATTTCGACGGGTTCTTCGATGAATTGAAGTTTTTCGTTGATTTGGATTTCATCTAACGGAATAGTGAGATCTTCTTTAGCAAAACATTTCTTCAAATTCGAGACGTGGAAAGTGTTATGTACAGCCGCGAGTTGTTGAGGTAAATCAAGTCGGTAAGCTACTGGTCCGACACGATCAATAATCTTGAATGGTCCAATATACCTTGGATTTAATTTCCCTCGTTTACCAAATCGAACAACGCCTTTCCAAAGTGCAACTTTAAGCATGACCATCTCTCTAATTTCAAATTCTATATCTTTTCTTTTAATGTCAGCGTAGCTCTTTTGTCGACTTTGGGCAGTTTTCAACCGTTGTTGAATTTGAATGATCTTCTCGGTAGTTTCTTGTATAATCTCCGGACCCGTAATCTGTCTATCCCCCACTTCACTCCAACAAATCGGAGACCTGCACTTTCTACCATAAAGTGCTTCAAACGGCGCCATCTCAATGCTTGAATGGTAGCTGTTGTTGTAGGAAAATTCTGCTAACGGTAGATATCGATCCCAACTGTTTCCGAAATCAATAACACATGCTCGTAGCATGTCTTCAAGTGTTTGTATCATCCTTTCACTCTGCCCATCAGTTTGTGGATGATAGGCAGTACTCATGTCTAGACGAGTTCCTAATGCTTGCTGTAATATCTGCCAGAATCTTGAAATAAATCTGCCATCCCTATCAGAGATAATAGAGATTGGTATTCCATGTCTGGAGACGACTTCCTTCAAATACAGTCGTGCTAACTTCTCCATCTTGTCATCTTCTCTTATTGGCAGGAAGTGTTCTGATTTGGTGAGACGATCAACTATTACCCAAATAGTATCAAAACCACTTGCAGTCCTTGGCAATTTAGTGATGAAATCCATGGTAATGTTTTCCCATTTCCATTCCGGGATTTCGGATTGTTGAAGTAGACCTGATGGTTTCTGATGCTCAACTTTGACCTTAGAACACGTCAAACATTCTCCTACGTATTTAGCAACATCGGCTTTCATACCCGGCCACCAAAAATGTTTCTTGAGATCCTTGTACATCTTTCCCATTCCAGGATGTATTGAGTATCTGGTTTTATGAGCTTCTCTAAGTACCATTTCTCTCATATCTCCAAATTTTGGTACCCAAATCCTTTCAGCCCTATACCGGGTTCCGTCTTCCCAAATATTAAGATGCTTCTCCGATCCTTTGGGTATTTCATCCTTTAAATTTCCCTCTTTTAAAACTCCTTGTTGCGCCTCCTTTATTTGAGTAGTAAGGTTATTATGAATCATTATATTCATAGATTTTACTCGAATGGGTTCTTTGTCCTTCCTGCTCAAGGCATCGGCTACCACATTTTCATTCCCCGGGTGGTAACGAATCTCAAAGTCGTAATCATTCAATAATTCAATCCACCTACGCTGCCTCATATTCAGTTGTTTCTGATTAAATATGTGTTGAAGACTTTTGTGGTCGGTATATATAATACTTTTGACCCCATATAAGTAGTGCCTCCAAGTCTTTAATGCAAAAACAACCGCGCCTAATTCCAAATCATGCGTCGTATAATTTTGTTCGTGAATCTTCAATTGTCTAGACGCATAAGCAATCACCTTCGTTCGTTGCATTAATACACAACCGAGACCTTGCTTTGATGCGTCACAATAAATTACAAAATCATCATTTCCTTCAGGCAATGACAATATAGGTGCCGTAGTTAGCTTTTTCTTCAATAACTGAAACGCTTTCTCTTGTTCATCATTCCATTCAAATTTCTTCCCTTTATGCGTTAATGCAGTCAAGGGTTTTGCTATTCTGGAAAAGTTTTGGATGAACCTTCTGTAGTAACCAGCTAGTCCTAAAAACTGGCGTATGTGTTTCGGAGTTTTCGGAGTTTTCGGGGTTTCCCACTTTTCAACAGTTTCTATCTTTGCCGGATCCACCTTAATAAATTCTTTGTTCACTATGTGACCGAGGAATTGAACTTCTTCCAACCAAAATGCACACTTTGAAAACTTAGCGTACAATTCTTCCTTCCTCAATACTTCTAACACCTTTCTCAAATGTTCACCGTGTTCTTGGTCATTCTTTGAGTAAATAAGTATGTCATCAATGAAAACAATGACAAACTTGTCAAGGTATGGTCCACACACTCGGTTCATAAGGTCCATGAACACAGCTGGTACATTAGTTAAACCAAACGGCATGACCATAAACTTGTAATGACCGTAACGTGTTCTGAAAGCAGTCTTTGGAATATCATCTTCTTTCACCCGCATTTGATGATACCCGGAACGTAAGTCAATCTTTGAATAAACAGACGAGCCTTGTAGTTGATCAAATAAGTCGTCGATTCTCGGTAGTGGGTAGCGGTTCTTGATGGTAAGTTTGTTCAACTCTCGGTAGTCGATACACAACCTGAATGTACCATCTTTCTTCTTGACAAACAAAACAGGAGCTCCCCACGGTGATGTGCTTGGTCGAATGAAACCACGCTCTAAAAGTTCTTGTAATTGGCTTTGCAGTTCTTTCATCTCGCTGGGTGCGAGTCTGTAAGGAGCACGAGCTATTGGTGCAGCTCCTGGTACAAGATCTATTTGAAATTCAACGGATCGATGTGGGGGTAATCCCGGTAATTCTTTCGGAAATACATCGGGAAATTCTTTTGCAATGGGAACATCATTGATGCTCTTTTCTTCAGTTTGTACTTTCTCGACTTGTGCTAGAACAGCATAGCAACCTTTTCTTATTAGTTTTTGTGCCTTCAAATTACTAATAAGATGTAGCTTCGTGTTGCCCTTTTCTCCGTACACCATTAAGGGTTTTCCTTTTTCTCGTATAATGCGAATTGCATTTTTGTAACAAACGATCTCTGCTTTCACTTCTTTCAACCAGTCCATACCGATTATCACATCAAAACTCCCTAACTCTACTGGTATCAAATCAATCTTAAATGTTTCGCTAACCAGTTTAATTTCTCGATTCCGACATATATTATCTGCTGAAATTAATTTACCATTTGCTAATTCGAGTAAAAATTTACTATCCAAAGGCGTCAATGGACAACTTAATTTAGCACAAAAATCTCTACTCATATAGCTTCTATCCGCACCCGAATCAAATAAAACGTAAGCAGATTTATTGTCAATAAGAAACGTACCCGTAACAAGCTCCGGGTCTTCATGTGCCTCTGCCGCATTAATATTGAAAACTCTTCCGCGGCCTTGTCCATTCGTGTTCTCCTGGTTCGGGCAATTTCTAATAATGTGGCCCGGTTTTCCAAATTTATAACAAACTACATTGGCATAACTTGCTCCGACACTACTTGCTCCGCCATTACTCGTTCCGACACTATTTGTTCCTTTCGTTCTATTAACCCCTGGTCTGTAGACCTCACACTTCGCCGCGCTATGACCATTTCTTTTACACTTGTTGCAAAATTTGGTGCAGAACCCCGAGTGATACTTTTCACACCTTTGGCATAGCTGCTTCTGATTGTTGTTGCTGTTGCGGTTATTATTGTTGTTGGGATGATTGTTGTAGTTGCTGTTGTTGTTGTTGTTGTTGGGTCGTTTGTTGTAGTTGCGATTGATTTTGCGATTGTTGGGATAATTGTTGCGATTATTGTTGTAATTGCTGTTGTTGTTGTATTGGTGATTCTTATCACCGTTTTCCTCCCACTTTCTTTTGACTTGCTTCACATTAGCCTCTTCAGCAGTCTGTTCTTTAATTCTTTCTTCAATCTGGTTCACTAGTTTGTGAGCCATTCTACATGCCTGTTTTATGGAGGCGGGCTCGTGTGAACTTATATCTTCTTGGATTCTTTCCGGTAATCCTTTCACAAACGCGTCGATCTTCTCTTCCTCATCTTCGAATGCTCCCGGACACAATAGGCACAATTCTGTGAATCGTCTTTCGTACGTGGTAATATCAAATCCTTGGGTTCGTAACCCTCTAAGTTATGTCTTGAGCTTATTGACCTCGGTTCTGGGACGGTATTTCTCGTTCATCAAGTGCTTGAATGCTGACCACGGTAGTGCGTACGCATCGTCTTGTCCCACTTGCTCTAGATAGGTATTCCACCATGTTAACGCAGAACCTGTGAAGGTATGCGTAGCGTACTTCACTTTGTCCTCTTCAATACACTTACTTATGGCAAACACCGATTCGACCTTCTCGGTCCACCGTTTCAATCCGATCGGTCCTTCCGTTCCATCAAATTCCAAAGGTTTGCAGGCAGTGAATTCTTTGTAGGTGCATCCTACACGATTTCCTGTACTGCTAGATCCAAGGTTATTGTTGGTATGTAGCGCAGCCTGTACTATGGCTATGTTTGAAGCTAGAAAAGTACGGAATTCCTCTTCATTCATATTCACGGTGTGTCGAGTAGTCGGTGCCATTTCCTTCAAAATAGTCAAATGGAACAAGTTAATCATACAGAATATTAAGAGTAGTTAATAGTATTTCGTAGCATAATATGAACTCATTTATAAAAGCTTTTTCTTCATATTAGCGTTTTATAAGTTTAAATTCGGGTAGTACCTACCCGTTAAGTTCATACTTAGCAGCTAATATACAATTCAACTACTACAATTCTATATGAAAAACTGATTATAATAATATTTCGCGTTCAAACTTTTACACAATATTTTACAAACTTACAATACCGCTTATTTTACATATAGCATGAAATATAGCACACAATAAATTTGATACAAGATGGTTGTGAAGATAATTCTAGCTAGTACACAAGTCGTTCAGCAAAGGCAATAAAGACACGTAATTCATACGTCCAGAAACAAGTCATGCATTCTGGTTTTACTAGGATTACTTCCCATCCTTGGTCTTGTGGAACATAACCGTTATGGCCGTTGATAAGACATCGTGTTGTAACGTCGTCAAAGGGACGAGGGTTACGTAATGTCCAACAGTCCCGTAACAATCTAAAAACCTCATTTCTTACCCCAATTACCGACTCCGTCACTTGTGGGAACTTTTTGTTTAATAGTTGTAGCCCGATGTTCTTGTTCTCACTTTGGTGAGAAGCGAACATTACTAATCCGTAAGCATAACATGCTTCTTTATGTTGCATGTTAGCCGCTTTTTCTAAATCACGAAGTCCAATATTCGGATATATTGAGTCAAAATAATTTCTTAACCCATTGCGTAAAATAGCATTTGGGTTCCCCGCAATATATGCGTCAAAGTAAACACATCGTAACTTATGGATTTCCCAATGTGATATCCCCCATCTTTCGAACGAAAGCCTTTTATAAACCAAGGCATTCTTGGAACGTTCTTCGAATGTCTTACAAACTGATCTCGCCTTAAATAGTTGTGCCGAAGAATTCTGACCGACTCTAGACAAGATTTCATCAATCATGTCTCCGGGTAGGTCTCTTAAAATATTGGGTTGTCTATCCATTTTGTGTTTTTATACTGTAAAATAGACAAGAGTTAGATTCATAAAAAAATACTTATTAATACAAGCAATTTTTACATATATCATAAAGCATAAGCACACTATATTACATATATTACACCACACGAATACAACTATCTTATTCCGACTCGCTTGTTTCTTCTTCTTCGGTTTTGGTTCGTTTTGCCAAGTTTCTAGGGATATATGATGTTCCCCTAATACGAGCCGTAATTTTCCACATTGGTTTAGAAAAACCCGGTGGTTTAGAGGTTCCCGAGTCATTGTTACAACTTAAGGACTTCGGGGGTTGACGATACATATAAAGTTCATCGGGGTTGGAATTAGATTTCTCTATTTTTATGCCCTTTCCCTTATTATTTTCTTTTGCCTTTTTAAATTCAGTTGGGGTAATTTCTATAACATCATCGGAATTCTCGTCGGAATTCGATTCATCGGAGAATTGGTAATCCTCCCAATATTTTGCTTCCTTGGCGGAAACACCATTGACCATAATTAACCTTGGTCGGTTGGTTGAGGATTTTCTTTTACTTAACCCTTTTATTATTTCCCCCACCGATTCTATTTCTTCATCCGGTTCCGATTCTTCTTCCGGTTCCGATTCTTCTTCCGGTTCCGACTCTTCTTCCGGTTCCTCTTCGGGAACTTGTGAATCAGTCCACGAATCATTCCAATTTACATTTGACTCTTCATTATTATTAGGTGAGTCAATGAGACTTGTTCTAGAGGTAGACATCTATCACATAATATCAAACGCGTTAAGATATTAATATATCACATAATATTCACATGTTAAAAATATATAGTTTCCAACAAAATTTGTTAAGCAATCATTTTTCAAGTAAACACGGTCGAAGTCCAGACTCACTAATGCATCCTAACAAACTCGATAAGACACACTAATGCAAAATTCTGGTTCTCTAAGACCAACGCTCGGATACCAACTGAAATGTCCCGTTCTTATTGATTAAAAACGTTCCATATTAATTGATTTCGTTGCGAGGTTTTGACCTCTATATGAGACGTTTTTCAAAGACTGCATTCATTTTAAAACAAACCATAACCTTTATTTCATCAATAAAGGTTTAAAAAAGTTTTACATAGATTATCAAATAATGATAATCTAAAATATCCTGTTTACACACGACCATTACATAATGGTTTACAATACAAATATGTTACAACAAAATAAGTTTCTTGAATGCAGTTTTTACATAATATCATACAAGCATGGACTCCAAATCTCGTCCTTATTTAAGTATGCGACAGCGGAAGCTCTTAATAATCACCTGAGAATAAACATGCTTAAAACGTCAACTAAAATGTTGGTGAGTTATAGGTTTAACCTATATATATCAAATCATAATAATAGACCACAAGATTTCATATTTCAATACACATCCCATACATAGAGATAAAAATCATTCATATGGTGAACACCTGGTAACCGACATTAACAAAATGCATATATAAGAATATCCCCATCATTCCGGGACACCCTTCGGATATGATATAAATTTCGAAGTACTAAAGCATCCGGTACTTTGGATGGGGTTTGTTAGGCCCAATAGATCTATCTTTAGGATTCGCGTCAATTAGGGTGTCTGTTCCCTAATTCTTAGATTACCAGACTTAATAAAAAGGGGCATATTCGATTTCGATAATTCAACCATAGAATGTAGTTTCACGTACTTGTGTCTATTTTGTAAATCATTTATAAAACCTGCATGTATTCTCATCCCAAAAATATTAGATTTTAAAAGTGGGACTATAACTCACTTTCACAGATTTTTACTTCGTCGGGAAGTAAGACTTGGCCACTGGTTGATTCACGAACCTATAACAATATATACATATATATCATAGTATATTCAAAATATATTTACAAAACTTTTAATATATTTTGATGTTTTAAGTTTATTAAGTCAGTTGTCCTCGTTAGTAACCTACAACTAGTTGTCCACAGTTAGATGTACAGAAATAAATCGATAAATATTATCTTGAATCAATCCACGACCCAGTGTATACGTATCTCAGTATTGATCACAACTCAAACTATATATATTTTGGAATCAACCTCAACCCTGTATAGCTAACTCCAACATTCACATATAGAGTGTCTATGGTTGTTCCGAAATATATATAGATGTGTCGAAATGATAGGTCGAAACATTGTATACGTGTCTATGGTATCTCAAGATTACATAATATACAATACAAGTTGATTAAGTTATGGTTGGAATAGATTTGTTACCAATTTTCACGTAGCTAAAATGAGAAAAATTATCCAATCTTGTTTTACCCATAACTTCTTCATTTTAAATCCGTTTTGAGTGAATCAAATTGATATGGTTTCATATTGAACTCTATTTTATGAATCTAAACAGAAAAAGTATAGGTTTATAGTCGGAAAAATAAGTTACAAGTCATTTTTGTAAAGGTAGTCATTTTAGTCGAAAGAACGACGTATAGATGACCATTTTAGAAAACATACTTCCACTTTGAGTTTAACCATAATTTTTGGATATAGTTTCATGTTCATAATAAAAATCATTTTCTCAGAATAACAACTTTTAAATCAAAGTTTATCATAGTTTTTAATTAACTAACCCAAAACAGCCCGCGGTGTTACTACGACGGCGTAAATCCGGTTTTACGGTGTTTTTCGTGTTTCCAGGTTTTAAATCATTAAGTTAGCATATCATATAGATATAGAACATGTGTTTAGTTGATTTTAAAAGTCAAGTTAGAAGGATTAACTTTTGTTTGCGAACAAGTTTAGAATTAACTAAACTATGTTCTAGTGATTACAAGTTTAAACCTTCGAATAAGATAGCTTTATATGTATGAATCGAATGATGTTATGAACATCATTACTACCTTAAGTTCCTTGGATAAACCTACTAGAAAAGAGAAAAATGAATTTAGCTTCAACGGATCCTTGGATGGCTCGAAGTTCTTGAAGCAGAATCATGACACGAAAACAAGTTCAAGTAAGATCATCACTTGAAATAAGATTGTTATAGTTATAGAAATTGAACCAAAGTTTGAATATGATTATTACCTTGTATTAGAATGATAACCTACTGTAAGAAACAAAGATTTCTTGAGGTTGGATGATCACCTTACAAGATTGGAAGTGAGCTAGCAAACTTGAAAGTATTCTTGATTTTATGAAACTAGAACTTTTGGAATTTATGAAGAACACTTAGAACTTGAAGATAGAACTTGAGAGAGATCAATTAGATGAAGAAAATTGAAGAATGAAAGTGTTTGTAGGTTTTTTTGGTCGTTGGTGTATGGATTAGATATAAAGGATATGTAATTTTGTTTTCATGTAAATAAGTCATGAATGATTACTCATATTTTTGTAATTTTATGAGATATTTCATGCTAGTTTCCAAATGATGGTTCTCACATATGTTAGGTGACTCACATGGGCTGCTAAGAGCTAATCATTGGAGTGTATATACCAATAGTACATACATCTAAAAGCTGTGTATTGTACGAGTACGAATACGGGTGCATACGAGTAGAATTGTTGATGAAACTGAACGAGGATGTAATTGTAAGCATTTTTGTTAAGTAGAAGTATTTTGATAAGTGTATTGAAGTCTTTCAAAAGTGTATAAATACATATTAAAACACTACATGTATATACATTTTAACTGAGTCGTTAAGTCATCGTTAGTCGTTACATGTAAGTGTTGTTTTGAAACCTTTAGGTTAACGATCTTGTTAAATGTTATTAACCCAATGTTTATAATATCAAATGAGATTTTAAATTATTATATTATCATGATATTATCATGTATGAATATCTCTTAATATAATATATATATACATTAAATGTCTTTACAACGATAATCGTTACATATATGTCTCGTTTAAAAATTATTAAGTTAGTAGTCTTGTTTTTACATATGTAGTTCATTGTTAATATACTTAATGATATGTTTACTTATCATAGTATCATTTTAACTATATATATATCCATATATATGTCATCATATAGTTTTTACAAGTTTTAACGTTCGTGAATCACCGGTCAACTTGGGTGGTCAATTGTCTATATGAAACATATTTCAGTTAATCAAGTTTTAACAAGTTTGATTGCTTAACATGTTGGAAACATTTAATCATGGAAATATCAATCTCAATAAATATATATAAACATGGAAAATTTCGGGTCACTACAAGCCCAATGTCATATGGTACATGACATTCTGATGTATGAGGTTTATACAGTTTTCAGTCGTATACTTCTCGCAAGTGATATTCTCATCAAACTTCCATGTTACCATAAACTCTGCGTATGGCTCAATGTAAACATACTCGTCTATACTAAACACTCGGTTCCATGCCCGATGTGTTTGTCGTCCAACCTTAAACTCTAGAATACTTACCAATTCTTCCCACCATCAACCGTTCTGCATTACATTCCTATCTATTATCTTTAAATGCCCTAATCTCCTATTCATCTTGTCCTCATTAATGGTTCGTAGATTTGGGATGATCTTGATTTCGAAGGGAATCTGGAAGTTCCTCTTCCGGAGAGATAAACTGTCAAGCCATCTGAAAATAATAGGGAAATGTAAGTTGTATTCCAAAATTATAGCACAAACAAACAGTTATATAAAAATCGTATAATATTTTTCGAAAAAAAATTCGACATGAGGGCTTTACAAATGGTACTTTCCATATTCACGTTTTCACAAAATCATAGCCAAATTTATCGCAAACAATTCCTAAACACGCTACAACATACTATAAGTATTATTTAATGCGTACCCGTGATTACAAAAATAATACTAAAAATAGTAATTATAACGAGTTAGTCGTAATAAGCAAATTTGGTCAAATACGTTGTCTTTTTAAACATGTAACAACCTAAATGGTTATTAATAATTACCTTAATAAAGTCGAAAACAATCTTTTCTATAATGATGTATGCGTGTTTCAGGTTGATTAAGCATAGAAAATATAGATTTGAGCTATAATGTACGTTTTTAAGAAATCTTAGACTATGTTCCAAGTTTTAATTTTAGTCAAAGATATCTTTAAAATCTATAAGAACTTAGGTTATCTTAAGTTTTAAATATGTTTTAACATTAGGGAATAATGGTAAGCTTATTTCATACATTTTTCCTAAACTTGTATTTCCTTACGGTTTTGTCGAAGATCTATGTTTCTAGAGCAACAATTGTTGAAGTGGAATATTATAACTTAGTTTAAGCAACAAAAAATAATCATATTTCCAAAAAATTCATCAAAAAACCAAGTCAAACCTAGTCAAACGATTCGTATGCTACTAATTAATTTTATATGCCTCAATCGTACCTAAAAATTAACAGTTGTCAACCACATTGCCTATTTAAGAATGTAAGAAAAGGTAATCAGACATAAAATTCAAATTTTAACAAAGGTCAAAATTGAAACTGTTGGTCAAAATTTGAAATTGGGGCAAGAAAAGTACCTTATACGCAAAATTGAACACGACAATGAATTTATACGACACGAGAGAATAAGATTCGGCCTTGGAATCGTTTGATTTGGTTGAAAAATGGTTATAGAAGTGTGGTGGTGGTGTTCTCGGTCGAAGGAAGAAAAGAAGAAGGAAGAAAAGAAGAAGGGGAAGAATTTGGTTTTTTTTTTATGTTTTGAAAGTGGGAAGAGGAAGAAAGAAGAAAAGAGAAAAAGAAAAATGTGCCCCCCCCCCCCCCCTCTCTTTTATTGTTGACTAGTCTTGCTGACCGGTTAACCCTTTTTCCGAACACGGCTTTCCATGAATTTGTTTAACGACCATACTTTTTCCGTTCCTGTTTTTATTAATCCTTTAACGTTCGTTGGTTGACTTCTAATGACTATTAATTTTTAATATAAATTTTAAGTTATAATTAGTTATAAATATTATTTTCAATATGTATGTGACAATTCGAAATAGTAAGAATTCCTATTCTTAGTTAATTATGCGTAACGACCGTAAATCGAATTCTGAGTCACATTTTCAAAAAATAATATTTTTATATTATTGTTGAGTTATAATTATTATCCATAATATTTATCTGAGACTAAAAGTAATTTAAGAATTCATATTCTTAATTTAATGGATTAAAACTCGACGATCATTTAAAAACGTTTTAGTCTGTGGATATCGGTAAACGTCATTTTTGACTTATAAAGATTCTCAATATTTTTAAAGACATTCTTATGTCAACCTTATTCATAATTATTATTTATAATAATTTATTCTTCTTTGTGCTATCCTTTGTACAACGTTTAAGAATTTAATCGTTATCGTGTCCCGTAAATATCACCAAGACTTGCAAGGTTTGAATGTAATCTTTTAGTGGCCAAAATGTGAAAAAACAAACTTCCGGGAGCCCCTTTTTGGCTCCCAAAAACCGTCCATCACCCCTAGGGGGTTTAGTGTAACTTTTGTTATAGTTAGGATTAGGTTTAGAAATTTTAATCCCACTAAAACACATACACTACACAAATTTTTTTCTCATGCTCTCTTTTGGTCGTCTCCTACCTCACGACATCACCCTCATCATCGTGACCTTCCACCATCAAAACACCCTTGATTTCTTGCTTGATCGTCTAATAAATTATATATTTGAAACCTACGTGTGAAGAGGTACACATCCAATCATGCAATTGTTGAATTGGGTAAAATGATAAACCCTAAATTATGTTATCGTATAGACTAAAAACCGACGTTGTAGGGGTCAAAAGTTGTGATTAAAAAAAACGTTATCGTATAGACTAAAAACTGACGTTTTTGACATAGTAAATGACCTGAAACTGAAAATATGGGTTGATAGTATTGTTGGCCTCGATTAATGTAATTATCGAATAGCGATAATTACCTAGATTAGGCGGTAAACGGGGTTTGTAAACGATTGGAGGTGCATCTGAAGTTATCACTTTTGTACTTTCGGAACTCGATTAATCTACATGTACTTCTATCCCTTATCTATCTTTAATAATGTTTTTCGTTATTATGATTGATGACAATATTGTCATGATTAGCTTGTAGTTATCTTTAGTGTATGCTATGATGTAGTCAGTAACGCTTCTGAAATAATATTGTAAACTATGTATGTTTTTGTAATAGCCCTAAATCCGTTTACCAAAAACGAAGCACATTTTATTTATAAGTTAGGTCCCATTAATACAATTCATTTCCAACTCTCTTTTAACCAAAAACATAATATTGTAACGATACGTTTGACAATTTATAATGACCCTTGGTACACAAATTACACATTACAAAACCAATTGTAATAATGACCCGATCACACGAATACGGGTTAATAAACAATAACCCAACCCGATACCAAGAGCATAATCCCGGGGACTACCAAATCCCCAATCCGCGTCCGAACCTCCAAAAGCTACCCCATCGAGCCCAAGCGCTCCTACGCATCTAGTCTACAACTAGCTAACATCACAATCACAATCCCTGTAAAAAGGAAAACAATGAGAGGGGTAAGCATAAAGCTTAGTGAATACAATAATTATACATATACATATATAACCTACTTACTTGCAATCACTTACACAATTACCTCATACCCGCTAGCAATTTATATAGCATACCATCTCAAAGTATAACGCTAAAACTTCAAGACCACAAGCTAGCACAAACAATAGCATATATATCTCGAACAATATAATATGCTACACTACAACACATAACCATGGTTAACCAATCGTACAAAAGAATGGTACTCGAATTTCCCATCGGTGTTCATAACAACCGTTAGTGTACAACGACATATATCACTAACCCTTGGGCGGAACGACAACACATATCCGTTCATAACAACCATTAGTGTACAACGACATATATCACTAACTCATGGGTGGTATAGACAACACATATCCATTCGCACACGGGGATGGTACTCGAATTTCCCATCGGTGTTCATAACAACCGTTAGTGTACAACAACATATATCACTAACCCTTGGGTGGTAATGACAACACATATCCGTTCATAACAACCGTTAGTATACAACTACATATAACACTAACTCATGGGTGGTATAGACAACACATATCCATCCTACACAAATAAATACATTATATACATTCACGTATAATTATTCCACTCACCTTGAAAAGCCCGCACAAGTCATGTATGTAAATAGCCTCCAAATGCAACCGCAAACCTTTACCTATAATACGCATATAGGTATACACATATTCAACATACATTCTCTACAAGAGGATTTAACGCCAACACCCTTAACCAAGGGTTTATACCTACCTTCACAATCCGCCCATTTAGACACCTAAAGTGGACTTCACCAACTACCACTACGGGTAGTAATTTAAACCCCACAACAAAGTACAATTTAGCCCAAATCATACTTTACACCAATTAGACCAAACCTAGGTCTTAACATTAAATTACTACTTAGGTAGTAATCATTTCAAACGCCAAATACACCAAAAACCCCAACACGTGCAATATTGACCCATATTGCTTTTGACCACGTTTGACTTATGTTAAAAATATCATTTTAACCCAAAATCACTTCCCAAGTTTACTTTCATTCAAAAATGCCATTTAACACTTAACAAAAGTGTTTAACATCCATTTGACCAAAACTAGTGTCATCATCAAGTTTGACCCAATTCAATTTACCCATTTTGACCAAAGTCATAAAAATGCCCAAACTAACCAATAATCACTAACACACGTGAAAATGGCCCTAATACACCAATTAAACTAAATCACAAGTGTTAAACCCTTAACTTACTCAATTTGACACATAAACTCTAATTTTGACCCAATTCAAAATTAGTCAACCAAATAAGCCCATATGTGTTTCAATACTTCCATAATCACTAAACCTAGTGATTAAACTCATTTTGCAAACCTTAAACTTGACCAAAACATCAACCAATCCAAAATCCACCAACGACACTATAAAACCCGATTACTTGCAACACTAAACTCACTTCATGAGTTTAAATGGGTTTCTCAACAAACCAAGTTCAAACCCTAACTTTAAATATCAAATCAAACAATAAAATTCAGAGTTAGAACTTACCAACACTACCAAAATATAGCCTGAACGAGGAGAACAACTTTAACTCTTGTGACCCGACCTAAAACACTCTTCTTCTTTCCCGATTCGAGCTTTCTCTCTAAACCCTTTACTATCTCTCTCTAGGGTTTGGTGTGTGAGTGGGGTGGAAGGAGAATGAAGAAAATGAGGTGGAGATAAGATTGTGGCCAGATATGTGGCCCTCAAACCGTCCACAAGCAAAAAAGATAACTTTACCCTCCATTAAACTCATTAAAAGGCTGAAAAGCATCAGATCGTGCCTATCTCCGCACCGCGGAGTAAACCCTCCACGCCGTGGCTTAAAGGGTGATTTTAGTTCACATTTTCAAGCTTTCTGACCCTCAAAATAGACAAAATCCGCGTCGTGGCGATTCTGGTCGCGCCGCGGAGATAGCCTATTTCATCCGAACTTCGGCAACTTGTTTTGCCCATAACTTTTTGACCGTAACTCCGTTTTCGATGAATTAAATATCGTTGGAAACGTAATAAGATTTCCTTTCTAATGGTAAGGTTTTAAAACAGTAACTCAAACTTTATTTAGGGTTGAAAAGGTACGTACACACCTTGTAACTCAAACAACGTCCAGTTTTCTTCGACAATCGAACAAGCAACACGTACATGCTTGGTACACTTCATACACGCATCGTACAATCTTCTTTATACAATTATACAACCCTTCGTTCAACCCTTGTACACTATAAATATATATATATATATATATATATATATATATATATATATATATATATATATATATATATATATATATATATATATATATATATATATATATATATATATATATATACAACATATATACATCGTACGAATAAATGGGTTCTACAACTCTCCCCCACTTATTTCGATCACGTCCTCGTGATCCTAGTCACTTAACCAATCCGAACCTACACTCTATATGAAATGTCCCGTTCTTATTGATTAAAAACGTTCCATATTAATTGATTTCGTTGCGAGGTTTTGACCTCTATATGAGACGTTTTTCAAAGACTGCATTCATTTTTAAAACAAACCATAACCTTTATTTCATCAATAAAGGTTTAAAAAGCTTTACGTAGATTATCAAATAATGATAATCTAAAATATCCTGTTTACACACGACCATTACATAATGGTTTACAATACAAATATGTTACAACAAAATAAGTTTCTTGAATGCAGTTTTTTTACACAATATCATACAAGCATGGACTCCAAATCTCGTCCTTATTTAAGTATGCGACAGCGGAAGCTCTTAATAATCACCTGAGAATAAACATGCTTAAAACGTCAACAAAAATGTTGGTGAGTTATAGGTTTAACCTATATATATCAAATCATAATAATAGACCACAAGATTTCATATTTCAATACACATCCCATACATAGAGATAAAAATCATTCATATGGTGAACACCTGGTAACCGACATTAACAAGATGCATATATAAGAATATCCCCATCATTCCGGGACACCCTTCGGATATGATATAAATTTCGAAGTACTAAAGCATCCGGTACTTTGGATGGGGCTTGTTGGGCCCAATAGATCTATCTTTAGGATTCGCGTCAATTAGGGTGTCTGTTCCCTAATTCTTAGATTACCAGACTTAATAAAAAGGGGCATATTCGATTTCGATAATTCAACCATAGAATGTAGTTTCACGTACTTGTGTCTATTTTGTAAATCATTTATAAAACCTGCATGTATTCTCATCCCAAAAATATTAGATTTTAAAAGTGGGACTATAACTCACTTTCACAGATTTTTACTTCGTCGGGAAGTAAGACTTGGCCACTGGTTGATTCACGAACCTATAACAATATATACATATATATCAAAGTATGTTCAAAATATATTTACAACACTTTTAATATATTTTGATGTTTTAAGTTTATTAAGTCAGCTGTCCTCGTTAGTAACCTACAACTAGTTGTCCACAGTTAGATGTACAGAAATAAATCGATAAATATTATCTTGAATCAATCCACGACCCAGTGTATACGTATCTCAGTATTGATCACAACTCAAACTATATATATTTTGGAATCAACCTCAACCCTGTATAGCTAACTCCAACATTCACATATAGAGTGTCTATGGTTGTTCCGAAATATATATAGATGTGTCGACATGATAGGTTGAAACATTGTATACGTGTCTATGGTATCTCAAGATTACATAATATACAATACAAGTTGATTAAGTTATGGTTAGAATAGATTTGTTACCAATTTTCACATAGCTAAAATGAGAAAAATTATCCAATCTTGTTTTACCCATAACTTCTTCATTTTAAATCCGTTTTGAGTGAATCAAATTGCTATGGTTTCATATTGAACCCTATTTTATGAATCTAAACAGAAAAAGTATAGGTTTATAGTCGGAAAAATAAGTTACAAGTCATTTTTGTAAAGGTAGTCATTTCAGTCGAAAGAACGACGTCTAGATGACCATTTTAGAAAACATACTTCCACTTTGAGTTTAACCATAATTTTTGGATATAGTTTCATGTTCATAATAAAAATTATTTTCTCAGAATAACAACTTTTAAATCAAAGTTTATCATAGTTTTTAATTAACTAACCCAAAACAGCCCGCGGTGTTACTACGACGGCGTAAATCCTGTTTTACGGTGTTTTTCGTGTTTCCAGGTTTTAAATCATTAAGTTAGCATATCATATAGATATAGAACATGTGTTTAGTTTATTTTAAAAGTCAAGTTAGAAGGATTAACTTTTGTTTGCGAACAAGTTTAGAATTAACTAAACTATGTTCTAGTGATTACAAGTTTAAACCTTCGAATAAGATAGCTTTATATGTATGAATTGAATGATGTTATGAACATCATTACTACCTTAAGTTCCTTGGATTAACCTACTGGAAAAGAGAAAAATGGATCTAGCTTCAACGGATCCTTGGATGGCTCGAAGTTCTTGAAGCAGAATCATGACACGAAAACAAGTTCAAGTAAGATCATCACTTGAAATAAGATTGTTATAGTTATAGAAATTGAACCAAAGTTTGAATATGATTATTACCTTGTATTAGAATGATAACCTACTGTAAGAAACAAAGATTTCTTGAGGTTGGATGATCACCTTACAAGATTGGAAGTGAGCTAGCAAACTTGAAAGTATTCTTGATTTTATGAAACTAGAACTTTTGAAACTTATGAAGAACACTTAGAACTTGAAGATAGAACTTGAGAGAGATCAATTAGATGAAGAAAATTGAAGAATGAAAGTGTTTGTAGGTGTTTTTGGTCGTTGGTGTATAGATTAGATATAAAGGATATGTAATTTTGTTTTCATGTAAATAAGTCATGAATGATTACTCATATTTTTGTAATTTTATGAGATATTTCATGCTAGTTGCCAAATGATGGTTCCGACATGTGTTAGGTGACTCACATGGGCTTCTAAGAGCTGATCATTGGAGTTTATATACCAATAGTGCATACATCTAAAAGCTGTGTATTGTACGAGTACGAATACGGGTGCATACGAGTAGAATTGTTGATGAAACTGAACGAGGATGTAATTGTAAGCATTTTTGTTAAGTAGAAGTATTTTGATAAGTGTATTGAAGTCTTTAAAAAGTGTATAAATACATATTAAAACACTACATGTATATACATTTTAACTGAGTCGTTAAGTCATCGTTAGTCGTTACATGTAAGTGTTGTTTTGAAACCTTTAGGTTAATGATCTTGTTAAATGTTGTTAACCCATTGTTTATTATAACAAATGAGATGTTAAATTATTATATTATCATGATATTATGATATATAATATATCTTAGTATGATGTATATACAGTTAAATGTCGTTACAACGATAATCGTTACATATATGTCTCGTTTCGAAATCATTAAGTTAGTAGTCTTATTTTTACATATGTATTTCATTGTTAATACACTTAATAATATATTTACTTATCATTTAACATAATTAACCAAGTGTATCAATATCTTAATATGATTCATATGTACCTAGTAAGACGTTGTTATAACGATAATCGTTATATATATCGTTTTCGAGTTTCTTAAATTAATAGTCTCATTTTTATGTATATAACTCATTGTTAAAATACCTAATGAGATACATACTTATAATAAAAACATGTTAACTATATATATAACCATATATATGTCATCGTATAGTTTTTACAAGTTTTAACGTTCGTGAATCACCGGTCAACTTGGGTGGTCAATTGTCTATATGAAACATATTTCAATTAATCAAGTCTTAACAAGTTTGATTGCTTAACATGTTGGAAACATTTAATCATGTAAATATCAATCTCAATTAATATATATAAACATGGAAAAGTTCGGGTCACTACAGTACCTACCCGTTAAATAAATTTCGTCCCGAAATTTGAAGCTGTTGAAGGAGTTGACGAATCTTCTGGAAATAGATGCGGGTATTTCTTCTTCATCTGATCTTCACGCTCCCAGGTGAACTCGGGTCCTCTACGAGCATTCCATCGAACCTTAACAATTGGTATCTTGTTTTGCTTAAGTCTTTTAACCTCACGATCCATTATTTCGACGGGTTCTTCGATGAATTGGAGTTTTTCATTGATTTGGATTTCATCTAACGGAATAGTGAGATCTTCTTTAGCAAAACATTTCTTCAAATTCGAGACGTGGAAAGTGTTATGTACAGCCGCGAGTTGTTGAGGTAACTCAAGTCGGTAAGCTACTGGTCCGACACGATCAATAATCTTGAATGGTCCAATATACCTTGGATTTAATTTCCCTCGTTTACCAAATCGAACAACGCCTTTCCAAGGTGCAACTTTAAGCATGACCATCTCTCCAATTTCAAATTCTATATCTTTTCTTTTAATGTCAGCGTAGCTCTTTTGTCGACTTTGGGCAGTTTTCAACCGTTGTTGAATTTGGATGATCTTCTCGGTAGTTTCTTGTATAATCTCCGGACCCGTAATTTGTCTATCCCCCACTTCACTCCAACAAATCGGAGACCTGCACTTTCTACCATAAAGTGCTTCAAACGGCGCCATCTCAATGCTTGAATGGTAGCTGTTGTTGTAGGAAAATTCTGCTAACGGTAGATGTCGATCCCAACTGTTTCCGAAATCAATAACACATGCTCGTAGCATGTCTTCAAGCGTTTGTATCATCCTTTCACTCTGCCCATCAGTTTGTGGATGATAGGCAGTACTCATGTCTAGACGAGTTCCTAATGCTTGCTGCAATGTCTGCCAGAATCTTGAAATAAATCTGCCATCCCTATCAGAGATAATAGAGATTGGTATTCCATGTCTGGAGACGACTTCCTTCAAATACAGTCGTGCTAACTTCTCCATCTTGTCATCTTCTCTTATTGGTAGGAAGTGTGCTGATTTGGTGAGACGATCAACTATTACCCAAATAGTATCAAAACCACTTGCAGTCCTTGGCAATTTCGTGATGAAATCCATGGTAATGTTTTCCCATTTCCATTCCGGGATTTCGGGTTGTTGAAGTAGACCTGATGGTTTCTGATGCTCAGCTTTGACCTTAGAACACGTCAAACATTCTCCTACGTATTTAGCAACATCGGCTTTCATACCCGGCCACCAAAAATGTTTCTTGAGATCCTTGTACATCTTCCCCGTTCCAGGATGTATTGAGTATCTGGTTTTATGAGCTTCTCTAAGTACCATTTCTCTCATATCTCCAAATTTTGGTACCCAAATCCTTTCAGCCCTATACCGGGTTCCGTCTTCCCGAATATTAAGATGCTTCTCCGATCCTTTGGGTATTTCATCCTTTAAATTTCCCTCTTTTAAAACTCCTTGTTGCGCCTCCTTTATTTGAGTAGTAAGGTTATTATGAATCATTATATTCATAGATTTTACTCGAATGGGTTCTCTGTCCTTCCTGCTCAAGGCATCGGCTACCACATTTGCCTTCTCCGGGTGGTAACGAATCTCAAAGTCATAATCATTCAATAATTCAATCCACCTACGCTGCCTCATATTCAGTTGTTTCTGATTAAATATGTGTTGAAGACTTTTGTGGTCGGTATATATAATACTTTTAACACCATATAAGTAGTGCCTCCAAGTCTTTAATGCAAAAACAACTGCGCCTAATTCCAAATCATGCGTCGTATAATTTTGTTCGTGAATCTTCAATTGTCTAGACGCATAAGCAATCACCTTCGTTCGTTGCATTAATACACAACCGAGACCTTGCTTTGATGCGTCACAATAAATCACAAAATCATCATTCCCTTCAGGCAATGACAATATAGGTGCCGTAGTTAGCTTTTTCTTCAATAACTGAAACGCTTTCTCTTGTTCATCATTCCATTCAAATTTCTTCCCTTTATGCGTTAATGCAGTCAAGGGTTTTGCTATTCTGGAAAAGTCTTGGATGAACCTTCTGTAGTAACCAGCTAGTCCTAAAAACTGGCGTATGTGTTTCGGAGTTTTCGGGGTTTCCCACTTTTCAACAGTTTCTATCTTTGCCGGATCCACCTTAATACCTTCTTTGTTCACTATTTGACCGAGGAATTGAACTTCTTCCAACCAAAATGCACACTTTGAAAACTTAGCGTACAATTCTTCCTTCCTCAATACTTCTAACACCTTTCTCAAATGTTCACCGTGTTCTTGGTCATTCTTTGAGTAAATAAGTATGTCATCAATGAAAACAATGACAAACTTGTCAAGATATGGTCCACACACTCGGTTCATAAGGTCCATGAACACAGCTGGTGCATTAGTTAAACCAAATGGCATGACCATAAACTCGTAATGACCGTAACGTGTTCTGAAAGCAGTCTTTGGAATATCATCTTCTTTCACCCGCATTTGATGATACCCGGAACGTAAGTCAATCTTTGAATTAACAGACGAGCCTTGTAGTTGATCAAATAAGTCGTCAATTCTCGGTAGTGGGTAGCGGTTCTTGATGGTAAGTTTGTTCAACTCTCGGTAGTCGATACACAACCTGAATGTACCATCTTTCTTCTTGACAAACAAAACAGGAGCTCCCCACGGTGATGTACTTGGTCGAATGAAACCACGCTCTAAAAGTTCTTGTAATTGGCTTTGCAGTTCTTTCATCTCGCTGGGTGCGAGTCTGTAAGGAGCACGAGCTATTGGTGCAGCTCCTGGTACAAGATCTATTTGAAATTCAACGGATCGATGTGGGGGTAATCCCGGTAATTCTTTCGGAAATACATCGGGAAATTCTTTTGCAATGGGAACATCATTGATGCTCTTTTCTTCAGTTTGTACTTTCTCGACGTGTGCTAGAACAGCATAGCAACCTTTTCTTATTAGTTTTTGTGCCTTCAAATTACTAATAAGATGTAGCTTCGTGTTGCCCTTTTCTCCGTACACCATTAAGGGTTTTCCTTTTTCTCGTATAATGCGAATTGCATTTTTGTAACAAACGATCTCCGCTTTCACTTCTTTCAACCAGTCCATACCGATTATCACATCAAAACTCCCTAACTCTACTGGTATCAAATCAATCTTAAATGTTTCGCTAACCAGTTTAATTTCTCGATTCCGACATATATTATCTGCTGAAATTAATTTACCATTTGCTAATTCGAGTAAAAATTTACTATCCAAAGGCGTCAATGGACAACTTAATTTAGCACAAAAATCTCTACTCATATAGCTTCTATCCGCACCCGAATCAAATAAAACGTAAGCAGATTTATTGTCAATAAGAAACGTACCCGTAACAAGCTCCGGGTCTTCCTGTGCCTCTGCCGCATTAATATTGAAAACTCTTCCACGGCCTTGTCCATTCGTGTTCTCCTGGTTCGGGCAATTTCTAATAATGTGGCCCGGTTTTCCACATTTATAACAAACTACATTGGCATAACTTGCTCCGACACTACTTGCTCCGCCATTACTCGTTCCGACACCATTTGTTCCTTTCGTTCTGTTAACCCCTGGTCCGTAGACATCACACTTCACCGCGCTATGACCATTTCTTTTACACTTGTTGTAAAATTTGGTACAAAACCCCGAGTGATACTTTTCACACCTTTGGCATAGCTGCTTCTGATTGTTGTTGTTGTTGCGGTTATTATTGTTGTTGGGATGATTGTTGTAGCTGCTGTTGTTGTTGTTGTTGTTGTTGTTGTTGTTGGGCCGTTTGTTGTAGTTGCGATTGATGTTGCGATTGTTGGGATAATTGTTGCGATTATTGTTGTAATTACTGTTGTTGTTGTATTGGTGATTCTTATCACCGTTTTCCTCCCACTTTCTTTTGACTTGCTTCACATTGGCCTCTTCAGCAGTCTGTTCTTTAATTCTTTCTTCAATCTGGTTCACTAGTTTGTGAGCCATTCTACATGCCTGTTGTATGGAGGCGGGCTCGTGTGAACTTATATCTTCTTGGATTCTTTCCGGTAATCCTTTCACAAACGCGTCGATCTTCTCTTCCTCATCTTCGAATGCTCCCGGACACAATAGGCACAATTCTGTGAATCGTCTTTCGTACGTGGTAATATCAAATCCTTAGGTTCGTAACCCTCTAAGTTCTGTCTTGAGCTTATTGACCTCGGTTCTGGGACGGTACTTCTCGTTCATCAAGTGCTTGAATGCTGACCACAGTAGTGCGTACGCATCGTCTTGTCCCACTTGCTCTAGATAGGTATTCCACCATGTTAACGCAGAACCTGTGAAGGTATGCGTAGCGTACTTCACTTTGTCCTCTTCAGTACACTTACTTATGGCAAACACCGATTCGACCTTCTCAGTCCACCGTTTCAATCCGATCGGTCCTTCGGTTCCATCAAATTCCAAAGGTTTGCAGGCAGTGAATTCTTTGTAGGTGCATCCTACACGATTTCCTGTACTGCCAGATCCAAGGTTATTATTGGTATGTAGCGCAGCCTGTACTGCGGCTATGTTTGAAGCTAGAAAAGTACGGAATTCCTCTTCATTCATATTCACGGTGTGTCGAGTAGTCGGTGCCATTTCCTTCAAAATAGTTAAATGGAACAAGTTAATCATACTTAATATTAAGAGTAGTTAATAGTATTTCGTAGCATAATATGAACTCATTTATAAAAGCTTTTTCTTCATATTAGCGTTTTATAAGTTTAAATTCGGGTAGTACCTACCCGTTAAGTTCATACCTAGTAGCTAATATACAATTCAACTACTACAATTCTATATGAAAAACTGATTATAATAATATTTCGCGTTCAAACTTTTATACAATATTTTACAAACTTACAATACCGCTTATTTTACATAAAGCATGAAATATAGCACACAATAACTTTGATACAAGATAGTTGTGAAGATAATTCTAGCTAGTACACAAGTCGTTCAGCAAAGGCAATAAAGACACGTAATTCATACGTCCAGAAACAAGTCATGCATTCTGGTTTTACTAGGACTACTTCCCATCCTTGGTCTTGTGGAACATAACCGTTATGGCCGTTGATAAGACAGCGTGTTGTAACGTCGTCAAAGGGACGAGGGTTACGTAATGTCCAACAGTCCCGTAACAATCTAAAAACCTCATTTCTTACCCCAATTACCGACTCCGTCACTTGTGGAAACGTTTTGTTTAATAGTTGTAGCCCGATGTTCTTGTTCTCACTTTGGTGAGAAGCGAACATTACTAATCCGTAAGCATAACATGCTTCTTTATGTTGCATGTTAGCCGCTTTTTCTAAATCATGAAGTCCAATATTCGGATATATTGAGTCAAAATAATTTCTTAACCCGTTCCGTAAAATAGCATTTGGGTTCCCCGCAATATATGCGTCAAAGTAAACACATCGTAACTTATGGGTTTCCCAATGTGATATCCCCCATCTTTCAAACGAAAGTCTCTTATAAACCAAGACATTCTTGGAACGTTCTTCGAATGTCTTACAAACTGATCTCGCCTTAAATAGTTGTGCCGAGGAATTCTGACCGACTCTAGACAAGATTTCATCAATCATGTCTCCGGGTAGGTCTCTTAAAATATTGGGTTGTCTATCCATTTTGTGTTTTTAAACTGTAAAATAGACAAGAGTTAGATTCATAAAAAAAATACTTATTAATACAAGCAATTTTTACATATATCATAAAGCATAAGCACACTATATTACATATATTACACCACACGAATACAACTATCTTATTCCAACTCGCTTGTTTCTTCTTCTTCGGTTTTGGTTCGTTTTGCCAAGTTTCTAGGGATATATGATGTTCCCCTAATACGAGCCTTCGTAATCCACATTGGTTTAGAAAAACCTGGTAGTTTAGAGGTTCCCGGGGCATTGTTACAACTTAAGGACTTCGGGGGTTGACGATACATATAAAGTTCATCGGGGTTGGAATTAGATTTCTCTATTTTTATGCCCTTTCCCTTATTATTTTCTTTTGCCTTTTTAAATTCAGTTGGGGTAATTTCTATAACATCATCGGAATTCTCGTCGGAATCCGATTCATCGGAGAATTGGTAATCCTCCCAATATTTTGCTTCCTTGGCGGAAACACCATTGACCATAATTAAACTTGGTCGGTTGGTTGAGGATTTTCTTTTACTTAACCGTTTTATTATTTCCCCCACCGGTTCTATTTCTTCATCCGGTTCCGATTCTTCTTCCGGTTCCGATTCTTCTTCCGGTTCCGACTCTTCTTCCGGTTCCTCTTCGGGAACTTGTGAATCAGTCCACGAATCATTCCAATTTACATTTGACTCTTCATTATTATTAGGTGAGTCAATGGGACTTGTTCTAGAGGTAGACATCTATCACATAATATCAAACGCGTTAAGAGATTAATATATCACATAATATTCACATGTTAAAAATATATAGTTTCCAACAAAATTTGTTAAGCAATCATTTTTCAAGTAAACACGGTCGAAGTCCAGACTTACTAATGCATCCTAACAAACTCGATAAGATACACTAATGCAAAATTCTGGTTCTCTAAGACCAACGCTCTGATACCAACTGAAATGTCCCGTTCTTATTGATTAAAAACGTTCCATATTAATTGATTTCGTTGCGAGGTTTTGACCTCTATATGAGACGTTTTTCAAAGACTGCATTCATTTTTAAAACAAACCATAACCTTTATTTCATCAATAAAGGTTTAAAAAGCTTTACGTAGATTATCAAATAATGAT
The DNA here is from genome assembly GCF_046630445.1 of Rutidosis leptorrhynchoides. Taxonomy (NCBI): domain Eukaryota; kingdom Viridiplantae; phylum Streptophyta; class Magnoliopsida; order Asterales; family Asteraceae; genus Rutidosis; species Rutidosis leptorrhynchoides. The sequence goes on along the minus strand of NC_092340.1, from coordinate 241,217,270 downwards.
AATCTAAAATATCCTGTTTACACACGACCATTACATAATGGTTTACAATACAAATATGTTACAACAAAATAAGTTTCTTGAATGCAGTTTTTTTACACAATATCATACAAGCATGGACTCCAAATCTCGTCCTTATTTAAGTATGCGACAGCGGAAGCTCTTAATAATCACCTGAGAATAAACATGCTTAAAACGTCAACAAAAATGTTGGTGAGTTATAGGTTTAACCTATATATATCAAATCATAATAATAGACCACAAGATTTCATATTTCAATACACATCCCATACATAGAGATAAAAATCATTCATATGGTGAACACCTGGTAACCGACATTAACAAGATGCATATATAAGAATATCCCCATCATTCCGGGACACCCTTCGGATATGATATAAATTTCGAAGTACTAAAGCATCCGGTACTTTGGATGGGGCTTGTTGGGCCCAATAGATCTATCTTTAGGATTCGCGTCAATTAGGGTGTCTGTTCCCTAATTCTTAGATTACCAGACTTAATAAAAAGGGGCATATTCGATTTCGATAATTCAACCATAGAATGTAGTTTCACGTACTTGTGTCTATTTTGTAAATCATTTATAAAACCTGCATGTATTCTCATCCCAAAAATATTAGATTTTAAAAGTGGGACTATAACTCACTTTCACAGATTTTAACTTCGTCGGGAAGTAAGACTTGGCCACTGGTTGATTCACGAACCTATAACAATATATACATATATATCAAAGTATGTTCAAAATATATTTACAACACTTTTAATATATTTTGATGTTTTAAGTTTATTAAGTCAGCTGTCCTCGTTAGTAACCTACAACTAGTTGTCCACAGTTAGATGTACAGAAATAAATCGATAAATATTATCTTGAATCAATCCATGACCCAGTGTATACGTATCTCAGTATTGATCACAACTCAAACTATATATATTTTGGAATCAACCTCAACCCTGTATAGCTAACTCCAACATTCACATATAGAGTGTCTATGGTTGTTCCGAAATATATATAGATGTGTCGACATGATAGGTCGAAACATTGTATACGTGTCTATGGTATCTCAAGATTACATAATATACAATACAAGTTGATTAAGTTATGGTTAGAATAGATTTGTTACCAATTTTCACTTAGCTAAAATGAGAAAAATTATCCAATCTTGTTTTACCCATAACTTCTTCATTTTAAATCCGTTTTGAGTGAATCAAATTGCTATGATTTCATATTGAACCCTATTTTATGAATCTAAATAGAAAAAGTATAGGTTTATAGTCGGAAAAATAAGTTACAAGTCATTTTTGTAAAGGTAGTCATTTCAGTCGAAAGAACGACGTCTAGATGACCATTTTAGAAAACATACTTCCACTTTGAGTTTAACCATAATTTTTGGATATAGTTTCATGTTCATAATAAAAATCATTTTCTCAGAATAACAACTTTTAAATCAAAGTTTATCATAGTTTTTAATTAACTAACCCAAAACAGCCCGCGGTGTTACTACGACGGCGTAAATCCTGTTTTACGGTGTTTTTCGTGTTTCCAGGTTTTAAATCATTAAGTTAGCATATCATATAGATATAGAACATGTGTTTAGTTTATTTTAAAAGTCAAGTTAGAAGGATTAACTTTTGTTTGCGAACAAGTTTAGAATTAACTAAACTATGTTCTAGTGATTACAAGTTTAAACCTTCGAATAAGATAGCTTTATATGTATGAATCGAATGATGTTATGAACATCATTACTACCTTAAGTTCCTTGGATAAACCTACTGGAAAAGTGAAAAATGGATCTAGCTTCAACAGATCCTTGGATGGCTCGAAGTTCTTGAAGCAGAATCATGACACGAAAACAAGTTCAAGTAAGATCATCACTTGAAATAAGATTGTTATAGTTATAGAAATTGAACCAAAGTTTGAATATGATTATTACCTTGTATTAGAATGATAACCTACTGTAAGAAACAAAGATTTCTTGAGGTTGGATGATCACCTTACAAGATTGGAAGTGAGCTAGCAAACTTGAAAGTATTCTTGATTTTATGAAACTAGAACTTTTGAAACTTATGAAGAACACTTAGAACTTGAAGATAGAACTTGAGAGAGATCAATTAGATGAAGAAAATTGAAGAATGAAAGTGTTTGTAGGTGTTTTTGGTCGTTGGTGTATGGATTAGATATAAAGGATATGTAATTTTGTTTTCATGTAAATAAGTCATGAATGATTACTCATATTTTTGTAATTTTATGAGATATTTCATGCTAGTTGCCAAATGATGGTTCCCACATGTGTTAGGTGACTCACATGGGCTGCTAAGAGCTGATCATTGGAGTGTATATACCAATAGTGCATACATCTAAAAGCTGTGTATTGTACGAGTACGAATACGGGTGCATACGAGTAGAATTGTTGATGAAACTGAACGAGGATGTAATTGTAAGCATTTTTGTTAAGTAGAAGTATTTTGATAAGTGTATTGAAGTCTTTAAAAAGTGTATAAATACATATTAAAACACTACATGTATATACATTTTAACTGAGTCGTTAAGTCATCGTTAGTCGTTACATGTAAGTGTTGTTTTGAAACCTTTAGGTTAACGATCTTGTTAAATGTTGTTAACCCATTGTTTATTATAACAAATGAGATGTTAAATTATTATATTATCATGATATTATGATATATAATATATCTTAGTATGATGTATATACAGTTAAATGTCGTTACAACGATAATCGTTACATATATGTCTCGTTTCGAAATCATTAAGTTAGTAGTCTTATTTTTACATATGTATTTCATTGTTAATACACTTAATAATATATTTACTTATCATTTAACATAATTAACCAAGTGTATCAATATCTTAATATGATTCATATGTACCTAGTAAGACGTTGTTATAACGATAATCGTTATATATATCGTTTTCGAGTTTCTTAAATTAATAGTCTCATTTTTATGTATATAACTCATTGTTAAAATACCTAATGAGATACATACTTATAATAAAAACATGTTAACTATATATATAACCATATATATGTCATCGTATAGTTTTTACAAGTTTTAACGTTCGTGAATCACCGGTCAACTTGGGTGGTCAATTGTCTATATGAAACATATTTCAATTAATCAAGTCTTAACAAGTTTGATTGCTTAACATGTTGGAAACATTTAATCATGTAAATATCAATCTCAATATATATATATAAACATGGAAAAGTTCGGGTCACTACACTATAGTCCTCCGACACATCTCCAAACTCGATGTCCGCAACAATTTCAATAACAATTTCCATTAAACTGAAGTTTTCACCACACGCTAATAATCACTAGCGTGCATTACTGCAACAAGCGATATCTCACACGCTCAACGTTCAAAATGCCCACTTAGGAAATATGGAAAACACCATATATTCTTTCAAGTTCTCTCGGCTACAACTCGCAACAAGCTACATCCATAACCATATCACCCAACCTGATCTACCTGGTCCACTACGCTGTGTACCAAGTCTTGCATTAGTCCAAATCGAGAAGGATTTATGCCGCATTAAACTTCGTACTTCAACACGGTCGCACATCCACTTATGCACAACATTTGTTTTCTAACCCATAAAACTCGTGATTCTCAAATTTACAAGTCGATGCCAACGGGGCAATCGACATACTCCTCCAACGAGTACTTCTTACAGTCACCACAACCGGGTTATTCCTTCAACGAAGAAATTTCGGTATCGCCAAATAATCACACTGGGAACACAAACTTTCCCATCAATCGATCCGCACACGACCACCAGTCTCTAGATTAATCCGGGATGACATTAGTACACCACGAACTAGGCAAAACATCAACACTCGACATAGGGTTTCTCCCTTAAACCCTACAACACATCCATACACTACTCCTAGTACTAGTATGGAAACTATTCATGTACTAGAATCCCGTCAACAGCGAATTATCATCATAACAACTCGTGATTTGCCACACGGACCCACAAATATATTCACCTATACAGGGTGAATCCTCCTACCTAGACCGTCCGTTAAGGATGGCCTCGACATTTTAATAACACTAACGGGTCACATCACTAGGGAACACACCCTCGCAACAAACAACATTATCGTGTCTCGATGTGAGACAATCGGAACTGGCACTCCCCGTTTCACTTGATCCCGTCATCACAACTCCACACATAGCATTTCGGAATCGTAACTCACAATCATAACGTACGATCTCGAGTCAACTTCAACAACCCATCACTCTTCCTTGCTAAGAACTCCGAATAACTATTGAGGCTTAACACGGTACACTCTGACATTTCACTATACATAACACCACCGGAGTTTTCCTCGGGCGGCAGTAAAAACTCCCCCACTTAGGATTTAGCTCCACATTCTCGCCGCCAAGGTGATAACATCCCGCGGAATTACCATTCCACAACACACATGATCATTCTCATCACTGATCATAAACACCGAATCACTGCAAATTCACTTTAGGCTCTCAGAGCAGTCATACACATTCACTTGAAATGTCGTACATGCGACGACATCGCACCTTCATACCACAAATCATAATCAACTGCCTTAATCGTTCACAAAGCCTACTCCACCAAAGTCCCACATACGTCTCTATGCCTAAGCATATGCCACTTCGCTTAATCAGTCATGCATCTCAGTCGAGATCACCCGACATTCCACCCAACGAACCTTTATCAACATTTGCTGATTCTCGTGGAGAAGAGTGACCAATCCGACACAATAATTGCATCGACCGCAATATCAACGCTTCATCATAACCTTCGACCTAATCGACCATTAAGTCCATCACCGGCTCACCGGTCATCTTTACCGTCTATCGCTCAAGAGTAACAAGATTCGTTCATCCGTCACTTCATAAGAAGTATTTACCGCAATGCTCTTAAACTTCCACTTTCACCACCGTCGAATCACTATCACTTGTCGATCACTCTTGTAATCTCCGCCGCTTCCAAGGGCATCTCACAGTCACCCTAAGCACAAAGTGATCACACTACTACCGGAGTTGAACATTACACTAGCAGGTATAAAGAGGCACCTGACGCAGTGTAATGCAGGCTCCCACCACAATCTACCGAATTTTAGAAACTCGTCCTTTAGGTTCCATACACCCGATGTCACCCATCTCTCTATAATAATGACCCGAAGTCATACCTTGTTGAAAGTTCCTAGCGATCACACGCTACCCGCAATTTCCACAAGGCCAAACAATAGAGCCTCACGAAACCTTTCATCTAACATTAAAGAGATGCTTGGAACACCAAGTCTTACACCCTCCCACGTATCGACACAACCACTACAACAAGGGGTATTCCGTTAGGAATGTTACCCTATACTCCACAACACGCTAACACACTAACGCAATCACCGTCATACGGGTTCTACTCCCATGAGATTAATGACCTGAAGACTCCTCGATTCGCCAACTCCAAGGCGACTCTCAACAAGAATCCGGACACGATTTTCTAACCACACACTCTACCGAGTGTAATCCAATACAAAAATCATTAGACTTGTTGCATCCCATTACAGAATTCAAGTCCTCGACGTACACACACGAACACCTTAATCGATCATCCAAGTTACGATGGGTAACTACAACCAATGACCATCTCAACAGTGCACCCACTACTTATTGTGACTAAGCATGCACCAAACTCGTGAGTTGCTCATTCACCTTAGTTAACCGAAACCATCGTAACACCTTCCCTACTCACAAAGAACCCCATGTGATAACAAGCACATCACCCGAGACCACTATATCCTAGGAACCAATAAAAGATTCCTAACTCGTCCCGATTCTATCCAAACCATGCCACGTTTTCTCCGCTCGGTACTCGTCATGTCATGCTTGGTGTCAAGATACACGGTTGTAATAATGGTGATCAGTCACTATTACAATTGCATACCTTACCATTTCTACATGGTCAAACAAAGTACTTTACCCGGACATACGCAACTTTCACACAAAATAACACACGATAATTCCTAGTACCCGAATGATCAAGTCCTTACGGTGAACCTGGATCACTCAAAACTGCCAAACATCCGAATCTCTCCAATAGATTCGTCTCTAGGACACCACACCAATCGATACCTGTATATATACACCAATATACAATATAGTAATAAATATTCACATGTAAACTGCAACAACAAGTCAACCTACAAGTCCCGCAAATAACGCACAACCGTCATTAAGTCTAAGACTAGGCACCTATTCCAAGGTCACCTAATTCCCTTAGACTATGTTCTGATACCACTTGTAACAGCCTCAAATCCGTTTATCAAAAACTAAGCACATTTTTTTTTTATAAGTTAGGTCCCATTAATACAATTCATTTCCAACTCTGTTTTAACCAAAAACATAATATTGTAACGATACGTTTGACAATTTATAATGACCCTTGGTACACAAATTACACATTACAAAACCAATTGTAATAATGACCCGATCACACGAATACGGGTTAATACACAATAACCCAACCCGATACCAAGAGCATAATCCCGGGAACTACCAAATCCCCAATCAGTGTCCGAACCTCCAAAAGCTACCCCCATCGAGCCCAAGCGCTCCTACGCATCTAGTCTACAACTAGCTAACATCACAATCACAATCCCTGTAAAAAGGTAAACAACGAGAGGGGTAAGCATAAAGCTTAGTGAATGCAATAATTATACATATACATATATAACCTACTTACTTGTAATCACTTACACAATTACCTCATACCCGCTAGTAATTTATATAGCATACCATCGCAAAGTATAACGCTAAAACTTCAAGACCACAAGCTAGCATAAACAATAACATATATATCTCGAACAATATAATATACTACACTACAACACATAACCATGGTTAACCAATCGTACAAAGGAATGGTACTCGAATTTCCCATCAGTGTTCATAACAACCGTTAGTGTACAACGACATATATAACTAACCCTTGGGCGGTGTTGAAATGTCCCGTTCTTATTGATTAAAAACGTTCCATATTAATTGATTTCGTTGCGAGGTTTTGACCTCTATATGAGACGTTTTTCAAAGACTGCATTCATTTTTAAAACAAACCATAACCTTTATTTCATAAATAAAGGTTTAAAAAGCTTTACGTAGATTATCAAATAATGATAATCTAAAATATCCTGTTTACACACGACCATTACATAATGGTTTACAATACAAATATGTTACATCGAAATCAGTTTCTTGAATGCAGTTTTTACACAATATCATAAAAACATGGACTCCAAATCTTGTCCTTATTTTAGTATGCAACAGTGGAAGCTCTTAGTATTCACCTGAGAATAAACATGCTTTAAACGTCAACAAAAATGTTGGTGAGTTATAGGTTTAACCTATAAATATCAAATCGTAACAATAGACCACAAGATTTCATATTTCAATACACATCCCATACATAGAGATAAAAATCATTCATATGGTGAACACCTGGTAACCGACATTAACAAGATGCATATATATAAGAATATCCCCATCATTCCGGGACACCCTTCGGATATGATATAAATTTCGAAGTACTAAAGAATCCGGTACTTTGGATGGGGTTTGTTAGGCCCAATAGATCTATCTTTAGGATTCGCGTCAATTAGGGTGTCTGTTCCCTAATTCTTAGATTACCAGACTTAATAAAAAGGGGCATATTCGATTTCGATAATTCAACCATAGAATGTAGTTTCACGTACTTGTGTCTATTTTGTAAATCATTTATAAAACCTGCATGTATTCTCATCCCAAAAATATTAGATTTTAAAAGTGGGACTATAACTCACTTTTACAGATTTTTACTTCGTCGGGAAGTAGGACTTGGCCACTGGTTGATTCACGAACCTATAACAATATATACATATATATCAAAGTATGTTTAAAATATATTTACAACACTTTTAATATATTTTGATGTTTTAAGTTTATTAAGTCAGCTGTCCTCGTTAGTAACCTACAACTAGTTGTCCACAGTTAGATGTACAGAAATAAATCGATAAATATTATCTTGAATCAATCCACGACCCAGTGTATACGTATCTCAGTATTGATCACAACTCAAACTATATATATTTTGGAATCAACCTCAACCCTGTATAGCTAACTCCAACATTCACATATAGAGTGTCTATGGTTGTTCTGATATATATATAGATGTGTCGACATGATAGGTCGAAACATTGTATACGTGTCTATGGTATCTCAAGATTACATAATATACAATACAAGTTGATTAAGTTATGGTTGAAATAGATTTGTTACCAATTTTCACGTAGCTAAAATGAGAAAAATTATCCAATCTTGTTTTACCCATAACTTCTTCATTTTAAATCCGTTTTGAGTGAATAAAATTGCTATGGTTTCATATTGAACTCTATTTTATGAATCTAAACAGAAAAGTATAGTTTTATAGTCAGAAAAATAAGTTACAAGTCGTTTTTGTAAAGGTAGTCATTTCAGTCGAAAGAACGACGTCTAGATGACCATTTTAGAAAACATACTTCCACTTTGAGTTTAACCATAATTTTTGGATATAGTTTCATGTTCATAATAAAAATCATTTTCTCAGAATAACAACTTTTAAATCAAAGTTTATCATAGTTTTTAATTAACTAACCCAAAACAGCCCGCGGTGTTACTACGACGGCCTAAATCCGGTTTTACGGTGTTTTTCGTGTTTCCAGGTTTTAAATCATTAAGTTAGCATATCATATAGATATAGAACATGTGTGTAGTTAATTTTAAAAGTCAAGTTAGAAGGATTAAATTTTGTTTGCGAACAAGTTTAGAATTAACTAAACTATGTTCTAGTGATTACGAGTTTAAACCTTCGAATAAGATAGTTTTATATATATGAATCGAATGATGTTATGAACATCATTACTACCTCAAGTTTAGTAGGTAAACCTACTGGACGTGACAAGAAATGATGTAGCTTCAAAGGATCTTGGATGGCTTGAAAGTTCTTGAAGTAGGATCATGACACAAAAACAAGTTCAAGTAAGATTTTTACTCGAATTAAGATAGTTTATAGTTATAGAAATTGAATTAAAGTTTGAATATGAATATTACCTTGAATAATAAAGATAACCTACTGTATATAACAAAGGTTTCTTGATCTTAGATGATTACTTGGAATGGATTAGAAAGCTTGGAAGTAAATTAGTAAACTTGAAGGGATTTTTGAAGTGTTCTTGAAGTGTTCTTCCTATGATGATTATAGCTTGATTCTTGAAGTGATTTTTGATGAAGATGATGATTAACTACTGGAAAAATACGTTCATAATAGTGTGTGTGTGTGTGTGTTGAGAGAGAATTAGAAAGAGAATTGGAAGTGAAATGGAGTGAATGATGAGTGGTAATTGGTGAGTGGTGAGTGGGGTTAAAAGGAGTTCTAGTTAGTTGACTAGCTCATGGTAGAAGTTAAAATTGATTAGTCATACATGACATAATCAAGAGTGGAATCCCATGCTAGTTCCTATTGGTATATACTCATAGTAAGTACGTTTTGAAGCTGTGTATAATAAGGGTAAGAATACGACTAGAATTCTTGATGAAAGAAAAGAATGGAAAAGTAACTGTAACCATTTTCGTTAAGTATGAGTGTTTTGATATATGTCTTGAAGTCTTCCAAAAGTATTTTAATACATCTAAATACACTACATGTATATACATTTTAACTGAGTCATTAAGTCATCGTTAGTCGTTACATGTAAGTGTTGTTTTCAAAACCTTTAAGTTAACGATCTCAATTAATGTTGTTAACCCATTGTTTATTATATCTAATGAGATGTTAAATTATTATATTATCATGATATTATGATATATTAATATATCTTAATATGATATATATACATTTAAATGTCGTTACAACGATAATCGTTACATATATGTCTCGTTTCGAAATCCTTAAGTTAGTAGTCTTGTTTATATGTATATAACTCATTGTTAATATACTTATGGAGATACTTACTTATCATAATCTCATGTTAACCATATGTATATAAATATATATATCGTCATGTCGTTTTTACAAGTTTTAACGTTCGTGAATCGCCGGTCAACTTGGGTGGTCAATTGTCTATATGAAACATATTTCAATTAATCAAGTCTTAACAAGTTTGATTGCTTAACATGTTGGAAACATTTAATCATGTAAATATCAATCTTAATTAATATATATAAACATGGAAAAGTTCGGGTCACTATAATACCTACCCGTTAAATAAATTTCGTCCTGAAATTTTAAGTTGTTGAAGGTGTTGACGAATCTTCTGGAAATAGATGCGGGTATTTCTTCTTCATCTGATCTTCACGCTCCCAGGTGAACTCGGGTCCTCTATGAGCATTCCATCGAACCTTAACAATTGGTATCTTGTTTTGCTTAAGTCTTTTAACCTCACGATCCATTATTTCGGCGGGTTCTTCGATGAATTGGAGTTTTTCGTTGATTTGGATTTCATCTAACGGAATAGTGAGATCTTCTTTAGCAAAACATTTCTTCAAATTCGAGACGTGGAAAGTGTTATGTACAGCAGCGAGTTGTTGAGGTAACTCAAGTCGGTAAGCTACTGGTCCGACACGATCAATAATCTTGAATGGTCCAATATACCTTGGATTTAATTTCCCTCGTTTACCAAATCGAACAACGCCTTTCCAAGGTGCAACTTTAAGCATGACCATCTCTCCAATTTCAAATTCTATATCTTTTCTTTTAATGTCAGCGTAGCTCTTTTGTCGACTTTGGGCGGTTTTCAACCGTTGTTGAATTTGGATGATCTTCTCGGTAGTTTCTTGTATAATCTCCGGACCTGTAATCTGTCTATCCCCCACTTCACTCCAACAAATCGGAGACCTGCACTTTCTACCATAAAGTGCTTCAAACGGCGCCATCTCAATGCTTGAATGGTAGCTGTTGTTGTAGGAAAATTCTGCTAATGGTAGATGTCGATCCCAACTGTTTCCGAAATCAATAACACATGCTCGTAGCATGTCTTCAAGCGTTTGTATCATCCTTTCACTCTGCCCATCTGTTTGTGGATGATAGGTAGTACTCATGTCTAGACGAGTTCCTAATGCTTGCTGTAATGTCTGCCAGAATCTTGAAATAAATCTTCCATCCCTATCAGAGATAATAGAGATTGGTATTCCATGTCTGGAGACGACTTCCTTCAAATACAGTCGTGCTAACTTCTCCATCTTGTCATCTTCTCTTATTGGCAGGAAATGTGCTGATTTGGTGAGACGATCAACTATTACCCAAATAGTATCAAAACCACTTGCAGTCCTTGGCAATTTAGTGATGAAATCCATGGTAATGTTTTCCCATTTCCATTCCGGGATTTCGGGTTGTTGAAGTAGACCTGATGGTTTCTGATGCTCAGCTTTGACCTTAGAACACGTCAAACATTCTCCTACGTATTTAGCAACATCGGCTTTCATACCCGGCCACCAAAAATATTTCCTGAGATCCTTGTACATCTTCCCCGTTCCAGGATGTATTGAGTATCTGGTTTTATGAGCTTCTCTAAGTACCATTTCTCTCATATCTCCAAATTTTGGTACCCAAATCCTTTCAGCCCTATACCGGGTTCCGTCTTCCCGAATATTAAGATGTTTCTCAGATCCTTTGGGTATTTCATCCTTTAAATTTCCCTCTTTTAAAACTCCTTGTTGCGCCTCCTTTATTTGAGTAGTAAGGTTATTATGAATCATTATATTCATAGATTTTACTCGAATGGGTTCTCTGTCCTTCCTGCTCAAGGCATCGGCTACCACATTTGCCTTCCCCGGGTGGTAACGAATCTCAAAGTCGTAATCATTCAATAATTCAATCCACCTACGCTGCCTCATATTCAGTTGTTTCTGATTAAATATGTGTTGAAGACTTTTGTGGTCGATATATATAATACTTTTGACCCCATATAAGTAGTGCCTCCAAGTCTTTAATGCAAAAACAACCGCGCCTAATTCCAAATCATGCGTCGTATAATTTTGTTCGTGAATCTTCAATTATCTAGATGCATAAACAATCACCTTCGTTCGTTGCATTAATACACAACCAAGACCTTGCTTTGATGCGTCACAATAAATCACAAAATCATCATTCCCTTCAGGCAATGACAATATAGGTGCCGTAGTTAGCTTTTTCTTCAATAACTGAAATGCTTTCTCTTGTTCATCATTCCATTCAAATTTCTTCCCTTTATGCGTTAATGCAGTCAAGGGTTTTGCTATTATGGAAAAGTCTTGGATGAACCTTCTGTAGTAACCAGCTAGTCCTAAAAACTGGCGTATGTGTTTCGGAGTTTTCGGGGTTTCCCACTTTTCAACAGTTTCTATCGTTGCCGGATCCACCTTAATACCTTCTTTGTTCACTATGTGATCGAGGAATTGAACTTCTTCCAACCAAAATGCACACTTTGAAAACTTAGCGTACAATTCTTCCTTCCTCAATACTTCTAACACCTTTCTCAAATGTTCACCGTGTTCTTGGTCATTCTTTGAGTAAATAAGTATGTCATCAATGAAAACAATGACAAACTTGTCAAGGTATGGTCCACACACTCAGTTCATAAGGTCCATGAACACAGCTGGTGCATTAGTTAAACCAAACGGCATGACCATAAACTCGTAATGACCGTAACGTGTTCTGAAAGCAGTCTTTGGAATATCATCTTCTTTCACCCGCATTTGATGATACCCGGAACGTAAGTCAATCTTTGAATAAACAGACGAGCCTTGTAGTTGATCAAATAAGTCGTCGATTCTCGATAGTGGGTAGCGGTTCTTGATGGTAAGTTTGTTCAACTCTCGGTAGTCGATACACAACCTGAATGTACCATCTTTCTTCTTGACAAACAAAACAGGAGCTCCCCACGGTGATGTGCTTGGTCGAATGAAACCACGCTCTAAAAGTTCTTGTAATTGGCTTTGCAGTTCTTTCATCTCACTGGGTGCGAGTCTGTAAGGAGCACGAGCTATTGGTGCAGCTCCTGGTACAAGATCTATTTGAAATTCAACGGATCGCTGTGGGGGTAATCCCGGTAATTCTTTCAGAAATACATCGGGAAATTCTTTTGCAATGGGAACATCATTGATGCTCTTTTCTTCAATTTGTACTTTCTCGACGTGTGCTAGAACAGCATAGCAACCTTTTCTTATTAGTTTTTGTGCCTTCAAATTACTAATAATATGTAGCTTCGTGTTGCCCTTTTCTCCGTACACCATTAAGGGTTTTCCTTTTTCTCGTATAATGCGAATTGCATTTTTGTAACAAACGATCTCTACTTTCACTTCTTTCAACCAGTCCATACCGATTATCACATCAAAACTCCCTAACTCTACTGGTATCAAATCAATCTTAAATGTTTCGCTAACCAGTTTAATTTCTCGATTCCGACATATATTATCTGCTGAAATTAATTTACCATTTGCTAATTCGAGTAAAAATTTACTATCCAAAGGCGTCAATGGACAACTTAATTTAGCACAAAAATCTCTACTCATATAGCTTCTATCCGCACCCGAATCAAATAAAACGTAAGCAGATTTATTGTCAATAAGAAACGTACCCGTAACAAGCTCCGGGTCTTCCTGTGCCTCTGTCGCATTAATATTGAAAACTCTTCCGCGGCCTTGTCCATTCGTGTTCTCCTGGTTCGGGCAATTTCTAATAATGTGGCCCGGTTTTCCACATTTATAACAAACTACATTGGCATAACTTGCTCCGACACTACTTGCTCTGCCATTACTTGTTTCGACACCATTTGTTCCTTTCGTTCTATTAACCCCTGGTCCATAGACCTCACACTTCACCGCGCTATGACCATTTCTTTTACACTTGTTGCAAAATTTGGTGCAGAACCCCGAGTGATACTTTTCACACCTTTGGCATAGCTGCTTCTGATTGTTGTTGTTGTTGCGGTTATTATTGTTGTTGGGATGATTGTTGTAGTTACTGTTGTTGTTGTTGTTGTTGTTGCTGGGCCGTTTGTTGTAGTTGCGATTGATGTTGCGATTGTTGGGATAATTGTTGCGATTATTGTTGTAATTGCTGTTGTTGTTGTATTGGTGATTCTTATCACCGTTTTCCTCCCACTTTCTTTTGACTTGCTTCACATTGGCCTCTTCAGCAGTCTGTTCTTTAATTCTTTCTTCAATCTGGTTCACTAGTTTGTGAGCCATTCTACATGCCTGTTGTATGGAGGCGGGCTCGTGTGAACTTATATCTTCTTGGATTCTTTCCGGTAATCCTTTCACAAACGCGTCGATCTTCTCTTCCTCATCTTCGAATGCTCCCGGACACAATAGGCACAATTCTGTGAATCGTCTTTCGTACGTGGTAATATCAAATCCTTGGGTTCGTAACCCTCTAAGTTCTGTCTTGAACTTATTGACCTCGGTTCTGGGACGGTACTTCTCGTTCATCAAGTGCTTGAATGCTGACCACGGTGTGCGTACGCATCATCTTGTCCCACTTGCTCTAGATAGGTATTCCACCATGTTAACGCAGAACCTGTGAAGGTATGCGTAGCGTACTTCACTTTGTCCTCTTCAGTACACTTACTTATGGCAAACACCGATTCGACCTTCTCGGTCCACCGTTTCAATCCGATCGGTCCTTCGGTTCCATCAAATTCCAAAGGTTTGCAGGCAGTGAATTCTTTGTAGGTGCATCCTACACGATTTCCTGTACTGCCAGATCCAAGGTTATTGTTGGTATGTAGCGCAGCCTGTACTGCGGCTATGTTTGAAGCTAGAAAAGTACGGAATTCCTCTTCATTCATATTCACGGTGTGTCGAGTAGTCGGTGCCATTTCCTTCAAAATAGTCAAATGGAACAAGTTAATCATACAGAATATTAAGAGTAGTTAATAGTATTTCGTAGCATAATATGAACTCATTTATAAAAGCTTTTTCTTCATATTAGCGTTTTATAAGTTTAAATTCGGGTAGTACCTACCCGTTAAGTTCATACTTAGTAGCTAATATACAATTCAACTACTACAATTCTATATGAAAAACTGATTGTAATAATATTTCGCGTTCAAACTTTTATACAATATTTTACAAACTTACAATACCGCTTATTTTACATAAAGCATGAAATATAGCACACAATAACTTTGATACAAGATAGTTGTGAAGATAATTCTAGCTAGTACACAAGTCGTTCAGCAAAGGCAATAAAGACACGTAATTCATACGTCCAGAAACAAGTCATGCATTCTGGTTTTACTAGGACTACTTCCCATCCTTGGTCTTGTGGAACATAACCGTTATGGCCGTTGATAAGACAGCGTGTTGTAACGTCATCAAAGGGACGAGGGTTACGTAATGACCAACAGTCTCGTTATAACCTAAAAACCTCATTTCTTACCCCAATTACCGACTCCGTCACTTGTGGGAACGTTTTGTTTAATAGTTGTAGCCCGATGTTCTTGTTCTCACTTTGGTGAGAAGCGAACATTACTAACCCGTAAGCATAACATGCTTCTTTATGTTGCATGTTAGCCGCTTTTTCTAAATCACGAAGTCCTATATTCGGATATACTGAGTCAAAATAATTTCTTAACCCGTTGCGTAAAATAGCATTTGGGTTCCCCGCAATATATGCGTCAAAGTAAACACATCGTAACTTATGGATTTCCCAATGTGATATCCCCCATCTTTCGAACGAAAGCCTTTTATAAACCAAGGCATTCTTGGAACGTGATAATGCTAAAAACGAACATATATTTCATAGCATTATTCCTCAAGAAAGACAAGCTTTTAGTTGCAATTGTTCTATTTACAAGTGATATTCGTTTAAATAATAAAAGGTGAAGACAAAAGACAGATTCGACGAATTGAAGACACAAACGACCAAAAAGCTCAAAAGTACAAAAGACAATCAAAAAGGTTCCAATTATTGATAAGAAACGTCTCGAAATCACAAGAGTACAAGATTCAAAACGCAAAGTACAAGATATTAAATTGTACGCGAGGACGTTCGAAAATCCGGAACCGGGACCAGAGTCAACTCTTAACGCTCGACGCAACGGACTAAAAATTACAAGTTAACTATGTATATAAATATAATATAATATATAATTAATTATATTAATTATATATATATTATATATATATATATATAAAACCGTCGGCAGAGAAAACTCCAAGGACTGAGCTGTAAATACTATCTCCGCGACTCGCGGAGTTTGAGGAGCATTTTGCCGCGAGTCGCGGAGCCCCAATTTTCAACTCTGGCTATAAAGCCAACCGAATTCTGATCAAATTTCATCATCTTTTTTTCTTCCTCTTCATACGTAAAACTTATATATATATATATATATATATATTTTAATTTTAATTTTAATTATAATTCTAATAATAAGGGTATGTTAGCGAATGTTGTAAGGGTGTAAGTCGAAATTCTGTCCGTGTAACGCTACGCTATTTTTAATCATTGTAAGTTATGTTCAACCTTTTTATATTAATGTCTCGTAGCTAAGTTATTATTATGCTTATTTAAAACGAAGTAATCATGATGTTGGGCTAATTACTAAAATTGGGTAATTGGGCTTTGTACCATAATTGGGGTTTGGACAAAAGAACGACACTTGTGGAAATTAGACTATGGGCTATTAATGGGCTTTATATTTGTTTAACTAAATGAAAGTTTGTTAATGTTAATATAAAGATTTACAATTGGGCGTCCTTATAAATTACCATATACACTCGATCGGACACGATGGGCGGGGTATTTATATGTACGAATAATCGTTCATTTAACCGGACACGGGAATGGATTAATAGCCACTAGAATAATTAAAACAGGGGTGAAATTACATTCAAGGGTAATTGGTGTAATTGTTAACAAAGTAGTAAAACCTTGGTTTACACGCAGTCGATAACCTGGTGTATTCATTAAACAAAGTATTAAAACCTTGTTACAATTCGAATCCCCAATTAGTTGGAATATTTAACTTCGGGTATAATAATAATTTGACAAGGACACTTGCAATTTATATTTATGACTGATGGACTGTTATGGACACAAACCAGACGGACATATTGAATAATCCAGGACAAAGGACAATTAACCCATGGGCATAAAACTAAAATCAACACGTCAAACATCATGATTACGGAAGTTTAAATAAGCATAATTCTTTTATATCATATTTAATTTCCTTTATTTTATATTTAATTGCACTTCTAATTATCGCATTTTATTAATTGTTAATTTATTTTATCACACTTTTAATTATCGTACTCTTTAATTATCGCAATTTTATTTTATCGCATTTTTTATTATTCGCAATTTCATTATCGTTATTTACTTTACGCTTTAATTTAAGTCTTGTATTTATTTTATATTTTACATTAGGTTTTAACTGCGACTAAAATCTTAAAATCGACAAACCGGTCATTAAACGGTAAAAACCCCCCTTTATAATAATAATATTACTTATATATATATATATTTGTATTTTTATAAAAGTAAACTAATATAGCGTTGAGCTTTGTTTAAAGATTTCCCTGTGGAACGAACCGGACTTACTAAAAACTACACTACTGTACGATTAGGTACACTGCCTATAAGTGTTGTAGCAAGGTACAAGTATATCCATTCTATAAATAAATAAATATCTTGTGTAAAATTGTATCGTATTTAATAGTATTTCCTGCAAAAATTTAATAGTATTTTATACCCCTCTGCTTTGACATCAGAACGTTCTTCGAATGTCTTACAAACTGATCTCGCCTTAAATAGTTGTGCCGAGGAATTCTGACCGACTCTAGACAAGATTTCATCAATCATGTCTCCGGGTAGGTCTCTTAAAATATTGGGTTGTCTATCCATTTTGTGTTTTTATACTGTAAAATAGACAAGAGTTAGATTCATAAAAAAAAATACTTATTAATACAAGCAATTTTTACATATATCATAAAGCATAAGCACACTATATTACACCACACGAATACAACTATCTTATTCCGACTCGCTCGTTTGTTCGGTTTTGGTTCGTTTTGCCAAGTTTCTAGGGATATATGATGTTCCCCTAATACGAGCCGTCGTTGTCCACATTGGTTTAGAAAAACCTGGTGGTTTAGAGGTTCCCGGGTCATTGTTACAACTTAAGGACTTCGGGAGTTGACGATACATATAAAGTTCATCGGGGTTGGAATTAGATTTCTCTATTTTTATGCCATTTCCCTTATTATTTTCTTTTGCTTTTTTAAATTCAGTTGGGGTAATTTCTATAACATCATCGGAATTCTCGTCGGAATCCGATTCATCGAAGAATTGGTAATCCTCCCAATATTTTGCTTCCTTGGCGAAAACACCATTGACCATAATTAACCTTGGTCGGTTGGTTGAGGATTCTCTTTTACTTAACCATTTTATTATTTCCCCCACCGGTTCTATTTCTTCTTCCGGTTCCGATTCTTCTTCCGGTTCCGATTCTTCTTCCGGTTCCGACTCTTCTTCCGGTTCCTCTTCGGGAACTTGTGAATCAGTCCACGAATCATTCCAATTTACATTTGACTCTTCATTATTATTAGGTGAGTCAATGGGACTTGTTCTAGAGGTAGACATCTATCACATAATATCAAACACGTTAAGAGATTAATATATCACATAATATTCATATGTTAAAAATATATAGTTTCCAACAAAAATGTTAAGCAATCATTTTTAAAGAAAACAAGGTCGAAGTCCAGACTCACTAATGCATCCTAACAAACTCGATAAGACACACTAATGTAAATTTTCTGGTTCTCTAAGACCAACGCTCGGATACCAACTGAAATGTCCCGTTCTTATTGATTAAAAACGTTCCATATTAATTGATTTCGTTGCGAGGTTTTGACCTCTATATGAGACGTTTTTCAAAGACTGCATTCATTTTTAAAACAAACCATAACCTTTATTTCATAAATAAAGGTTTAAAAAGCTTTATGTAGATTATCAAATAATGATAATCTAAAATATCCTGTTTACACACGACCATTACATAATGGTTTACAATACAAATATGTTACATCGAAATCAGTTTCTTGAATGCAGTTTTTACACAATATCATACAAACATGGACTCCAAATCTTGTTCTTATTTTAGTATGCAACAGCGGAAGCTCTTAGTATTCACCTGAGAATAAACATGCTTTAAACGTCAACAAAAATGTTGGTGAGTTATAGGTTTAACCTATATATATCAAATCGTAACAATAGACCACAAGATTTCATATTTCAATACACATCCCATACATAGAGATAAAAATCATTCATATGGTGAACACCTGGTAACCGACATTAACAAGATGCATATATATAATAATATCCCCATCATTCCGGGACACCCTTCGGATATGATATAAATTTCGAAGTACTAAAGCATCCGGTACTTTGGATGGGGTTTGTTAAGCCCAATAGATCTATCTTTAGGATTCGCGTCAATTAGGGTGTCTGTTCCCTAATTCTTAGATTACCAGACTTAATAAAAAGGGGTATATTCGATTTCGATAATTCAACCATAGAATGTAGTTTCACGTACGTGTGTCTATTTTGTAAATCATTTATAAAACCTGCATGTATTCTCATCCCAAAAATATTAGATTTTAAAAGTGGGACTATAACTCACTTTTACAGATTTGGACTTCGTCGGGAAGTAGGACTTGGCCACTGGTTGATTCACGAACCTATAACAATATATACATATATATCAAAGTATGTTTGAAATATATTTACAACACTTTTAATATATTTTGATGTTTTAAGTTTATTAAGTCAGCTGTCCTCGTTAGTAACCTACAACTAGTTGTCCACAGTTAGATGTACAGAAATAAATCGATAAATATTATCTTGAATCAATCCACGACCCAGTGTATACGTATCTCAGTATTGATCACAACTCAAACTATATATATTTTGGAATCAACCTCAACCCTGTATAGCTAACTCCAACATTCACATATAGAGTGTCTATGGTTGTTCCGATATATATATAGATGTGTCGACATGATAGGTCGAAACATTGTATACGTGTCTATGGTATCTCAAGATTACATAATATACAATACAAGTTGATTAAGTTATGGTTGGAATAGATTTGTTACCAATTTTCACGTAGCTAAAATGAGAAAAATTATCCAATCTTGTTTTACCCATAACTTCTTCATTTTAAATCCGTTTTGAGTGAATCAAATTGCTATGGTTTCATATTGAACTCTATTTTATGAATATAAACAGAAAAGTATAGGTTTATAGTCGGAAAAATAAGTTACAAGTCGTTTTTGTAAAGGTAGTCATTTCAGTCGAAAGAACGACGTCTAGATGACCATTTTAGAAAACATACTTCCACTTTGATTTTAACCATAATTTTTGGATATAGTTTCATGTTCATAATAAAAATCATTTTCTCAGAATAACAACTTTTAAATCAAAGTTTATCATAGTTTTTAATTAACTAACCCAAAACAGCCCGCGGTGTTACTACGACGGCGTAAATCCGGTTTTACGGTGTTTTTCGTGTTTCCAGGTTTTAAATCATTAAGTTAGCATATCATATAGATATAGAACATGTGTGTAGTTAATTTTAAAAGTCAAGTTAGAAGGATTAACTTTTGTTTGCGAACAAGTTTAGAATTAACTAAACTATGTTCTAGTGATTACGAGTTTAAACCTTCGAATAAGATAGTTTTATATATATGAATCGAATGATGTTATGAACATCATTACTACCTCAAGTTTAGTAGGTAAACCTACTGGAAGTGACAAGAAATGATCTAGCTTCAAATGATATTGGATGGCTTGAAAGTTCTTAAAGTAGGATCATGACACAAAAACAAGTTCAAGTAAGATTTTTACTCGAATTAAGATAGTTTATAGTTATAGAAATTGAATCAAAGTTTGAATATGAATATTACCTTGAATAAGAAAGATAACCTACTGTATATAACAAAGGTTTCTTGATCTTAGATGATTACTTGGAATGGATTAGAAAGCTTGGAAGTAAATTAGTAAACTTGAAGGGATTTTTGAAGTGTTCTTGAAGTGTTCTTCCTACGATGATTATAGCTTAATTCTTGAAGTGATTTTTGATGAAGATGATGATTAACTACTGGAAAAATACATTCATAATAGTGTGTGTGTGTGTGTTGAGAGAGAATTAGAAAGAGAATTGGAAGTGAAATGGAGTGAATGATGAGTGGTAATTGGTGAGTGGTGAGTGGGGTTAAAAGGAGTTCTAGTTAGTTGACTAGCTCATGGTAGAAGTTAAAATTGATTAGTCATACATGACATAATCAAGAGTGGAATCCCATGCTAGTTCCTATTGGTATATACTCATAGTAAGTACGTTTTGAAGCTGTGTATAATACGGGTAAGAATACGACTAGAATTCTTGATGAAAGAAAAGAATGGAAAAGTAACTGTAACCATTTTCGTTAAGTATGAGTGTTTTGATATATGTCTTGAAGTCTTCCAAAAGTATTTTAATACATCTAAATACACTACATGTATATACATTTTAACTGAGTCGTTAAGTCATCGTTAGTCGTTACATGTAAGTGTTGTTTTGAAACCTTTAAGATAACGATCTCAATTAATGTTGTTAACCCATTGTTTATTATATCTAATGAGATGTTAAATTATTATATTATCATGATATTATGATATATTAATATATCTTAATATGATATATATACATTTAAATGTCGTTACAACGATAATCGTTACATATATGTCTCGTTTCGAAATCCTTAAGTTAGTAGTCTTGTTTATATGTATATAACTCATTGTTAATATACTTATGGAGATACTTACTTATCATAATCTCATGTTAACCATATGTATATCCATATATATATCGTCATGTCGTTTTTACAAGTTTTAACGTTCGTGAATCGCCAGTCAACTTGGGTGGTCAATTGTCTATATGAAACATATTTCAATTAATCAAGTCTTAACAAGTTTGATTGCTTAACATGTTGGAAATATTTAATCATGTAAATATCAATCTCAATTAATATATATAAACATGGAAAAGTTCGGGTCACTACACGTGTAACATCCCAACCCGTAATACAAACGATCACGCAGAAATATCAATTAAAAATTTTTTTTTGCTGGAACAGCATATGGCGCGGCGCGCCATATGGCCGCGCGGCGCGCCAAAGTGGCCTGTCCAAAAAGTCATGAAATGCGAAAATGTTTGACCACTTCCTGACGTATTTAGACAAAACGATTTTAAACATACATTAATATATGTAGAACTAACACGTTCCATTAATAAAATTAGTTTTACGAAGACCGGGCCCACATCGGCCATTTTACGACTTTCGTACGAAAATACAAGTTTTCAACCACATGATTTGTAATACAAAATAAAGGCCGAGCATGGCGATTGGGGATACGCTACCCAATCCTAATCAATCCAAAAGCAAGCCTTCTAAAGCAACTACGCAAGTCCACTAGTCCCCGCTCACCCGAGCCTCCGCATCCATGCAATCTATATAAAAAAGTCAACAACGAGAGGGTAAGCTAACGCTTAGTGAATAATAACATACTACATGCATATATATGTATAAAATGGACACGCCACACAAATATCAAATACCGCATACCGAAGCATCCAAGCATAAAGGCAAGCTAGTCTAAGCATATCGTAACATCACTAAGCAACAAGCTAACAATAAATAAAGTGAGTTCACCAACGACGATGTGAACAACGCCAATAAGGCACACCTGGAGGGTTAGCTACATCACAACAATTCATTAATATAAACAACAATATACGTATACAATATATATATATATATATATATATATATATATACATCTATATATATATTCATATATATATATATACATATATATATATATAAAATATATCGAATAGCATAATTGCTTATGCTTACATCACAATAACCATGGTTAACCAAATCTTCACAAGGGAATGACTTCGCGAAACAAGTCATCGATGTTCATAACATTCTTTAGTATACTTAACACCTCGTATCACTAAACCCTAGGGTGGCACCTTAACACCTCGGTACTTCACCCCGAGTGGCATCTTAACACCTCGATGCTTCACTCATTATTTTACGGAGTGGTGTCTTAACACCTCGACACTACACCCCTAGGTGGCATCTTAACACCTCGATGCTTCACCCCGATTGGCATCTTAACACCTCGATGCTTCACCCGTCAATTACTTAGAGTGGCATCTTAACACCTCGATGCTTCACTCCGAGTGGCGTCTTAACACCTCGACACTTCACTCGTCACGTGAAACGTGGTGTCTTAACACCTCGACACTACACATTTCACGCTACCACAAATAGATATATTATATACCTACACATATAATTATTCCACTCACTATATTAACCCTTCGTCATTGGGGTTATATAAGTCCACATCACACGCCCATGTGATAACGTACACACAAAGTGTGCACCTCGCCAAAGTGGTCAACCAAAACGCACAACCGTGCCAATTGGACCTATACACAAGTCCAACAATTCCACCTATACGAGAAGCGAGCTCTACAAGCGAGAACCCCTTCACCCGACCCGCACCCATCCTACACATACATATGCATATAGGATATTAACACTCACCTTGTCGCCTTGAAGAATGCTACCGAATAATCCGCAATCGCCGATGGAATGTACCTAATCCATTTATCACATAACAAGTAACACAATTAGGGTGGATATACAAATCAACCCAAATTGACAACTAGTGCAATTTCGACCCAAATGCACTTCCAAGCACAAACCGCGCCCAAACTAACCAATAATCACTAACACAAGTGAGAATGGTCCTAATATGCCAATCAAACCCAATCATAGGTGTTAAACACCTATCTTGCCCAAAATGACACTTAAACCCTAATTTGACCCATAAGAAGTCAATATCACACCATTAGCAAGTTTTGACACCAAAACATATTTAACTCGATTCTATGCTTCAACTTAATCCATTTTAAGTTTATAAACCTTATTAAATCGACAATTGGGTTATAATCATCACCAAACCCTAATCTTTGACTCTAGTCAAAGTTAGTCAACCAAACATACCCAAAGGAGTTTCAACACTACTAGAATCACTAATACTAGAGATTACACACTACATACAAGCCTTAAACATGGTTAAATCATTAACCAACCCTAAACCCACCAACATCAACAATAACTAGTTACAATTACCCATTTCACCTCCTAAATAGGTTTTATAACTAACTAGTTCAAAACCCTAAACTTGAATATCAAATTACAAAGATGAAGTTCGGAGTTTGAACTTACCAATACCGCCAAAATGATGCCGTGGACGAGTAGAACAACTTTAATACCCGAGGTTTGACCCGAAACACCCTTCTTCTTCTCCAATTGGAGCTCTCTCTCTCTCTCTCTAAAACTCTCCTCTCACTCTAGGGTTTGAAGATGAGAGTGTTTGATGAGTGAAAATGAGCTCCAATGGAGTTCTAGATAAGTTTTGGTGACCCTAAACCGACTCTAAATGAAAAGACCAAAGTACCCCTCATTTAAGCGTTTTAAAAAGGCTGAAAATTGCATCAGACGGGTTCGGAGCGCCGCGCCGAAAGGTGGAGCGCCGCTCCAACCTACAGGTCAGTTTTCAGAAACTTGTTTTGGCCATAACTTTTTGACCGTAGCTCTGTTTTCGATGAATCAAATATCGTTGGAAACGTAATAAGATTTCCTTTCCAATGGTAAGGCTTTGAAACATCAACACAAACTTTATTTGGGGTTGAAAAGATACGTACACACCTTGCCACTTCAGACAACGTCCAGTTTCCTTTGGCGTTCGAGCAAGCAACACGTACACTTCATACACGCATCGTACACCATAAATACATTATGTACAATAAATATTTGGGTCTTACAACTCTCCCCCACTTAAACTCGATCACGTCCTCGTGATCTTCTCCACTTAACCAATCCGGAACTACTCAACGGCCCTCAATCCTAAGTTCCAATCCGAACTTTCCTAGACAATTCTTCCCAATGAATCACCTTTAATAACTAAAATCGTCACCCGCGATTTATCAAGACCACCATCCGAGCACTAAAACCTGCTCTTTTCCCCATATCGGGAAAAACTCAACCAATCTCGTACCGAGATATCAATTCCTTAACGTACCTTTATCGAGGACAACGCTAAAAGTGACCAAGTCTCAACCTAAAGTCAACGATCCGAACGTTGAAGATCGAACCACATGAATCCTTACGGATTACACTTACCACTAAACATCCTTTGTAGTGTGCAATACAACCAATATGCCACTATCCTAACATCATAAGCAACGGCTAAAACCAAAAGCGCCTAAAACAACTATGGCAACGCTAAACCTAAGGTGTACAAAATCGACTATTGTCACACCCGTAACAACATGTGAGCGAAACACGGCTATCGTCTCACTAATCCCACGACATGGTCCCCACGACCCCACCATCGGCATATAAAACTACCGTTAGTTCACACAACGTGGTCCTTACGACCCCACCATTGGCGTATAAAACAACCAATAGATCACATATCCAACAACATGAAGGCTGGCAGAAAACTACACGCGACCCACTTCTCAAATCTCAACACCGGATGAAGTCAGCGGACTCCATCAACGGTCATGCTTCACCGATATAACACTACACCATGATGAAGTCAGCGGACCCCAAAGGCCATGCTTCACCAATCAACGATCCCAAGATGAAGTCAGCGGACCCTGAAGGTCATGCTTCATCAATCACCAATACCATGATGAATTCAGCGGACCCCGAAGGTCATGCTTCATCAATCAACGCCCTTTTGGCCTCGAACGACGAGTAACGTAACATCGCGCTCTGCTACGCCATAGTGAATCCTAACGGATACCACTAACCATTCACACAATCGAGCAAGAACCACCTATATCAAACATAGGCACAAAACAAAAATTCTCTAAAAGAGAATCCGCCACACACACATCCCTTAACCGAGGGATTTCACCTTGCTCACCATACCCGTCCATTATCTCTCAACGAGATTTACCTCATTACCACCTTGGTGATAATTCAAATCCAAAATCATAAGTACAATTTAACCGAAATTGTACCCTACCACAATTTGACCAAAACTAGGTCCCAACACAATTTTCGGATCTTACTAAAACGTCATCCGAAATCTCACACTAGAACTTCCTCGGGCGGGAGTGTAACTCCCCCACTTGGAACTACGTCTCATAATCGCATCTCGTACAACCGTACCATGCTACCAAAGGTAGACTTTACCAACAATTAAGTTCACACGACCCATCACCATATTTTGCTCCCACCTTGAGCATACGAAGGATTTCAACCAATCCTTAAACACTTCGAACGAAAATTGTACCGCAAATTACACCACTTTACTCTCGCAATCATCCAATTGCTTTAGTTTGTCAAATTTCACCCGATCACACATGTACCTAAGGGTTTCACTTCGGTACCCTAAGTACAATGTAACCATAACATAATCGGAGTCGAACACCACGCTAGTAGGTATAAAAGAGGCACCTAATGTCGCGTCACGTAGACTCCTTTACCAACATACATCGAGATCCGAAACACTCGATTTCTCGGGTTTCATCCCACCGGTCAAACCTCATGGTTCATCAACTTCAACACGAGAGCGAACACGCTCTAGCATCCGAACACCAAAACTCATTTCCATGGCTTGGTAGAAACATTTCCCAAATACTAAGGAATGCTTGGTTGCACCAAGTCTTACGCCCTTCGCCCGACAATCAAACGTCACCATAGGGTACTTCCATTAGGAATGTCACCCATCTCAATAACATGCACAACACAATTGAGACCTTAAGGGTCTCACTCGAACGAGCTTAACGACCCGGTACCAACCAAAATGCCTAAGCGTCTAAGGATTCGCACCATAGAGTCAAGGCACAACACACCACTTATACGTTCTACTGAGAGCAAACCGGAGCCATAACGTAAACCGTCCGCTCGCTACGAATTATCTCCAACGGAAAATAAAGTTTAGCTAAGACTTACGCACATATCGCATGTTATTACAAACGAACAACATATAATTTCGTACTAAAAGTACCTGATGTAGCGCCGTTGGGCTTCCGTGCTCCACTACCCATCATGTATTCGCGCTCTAACCTCCTAACCCGATCGTCATGCGATTCGGAACACTCTGACTTCTGGTGTCCCTCCATTCGGCAAATGAAACACCTGATTGAGCCTAAAGGCACCACCGTACAATCTTGTGCCAAATGACCCCGTTCCCCACACTTAAAACACGTAAGCTTGTAACCCTTCTTACTCTTCTTCTTCACATTCCCGACGCCTTCAAGCGTACTTCGTGCCCTCTTACCATGAGCACCATGTAATCCTAACCTTGCAAGTATATCTTCATCATCACTACCTTGAGGTTTGGGAAACCTCTTTTCAAACTCTTCCTTTACAACTTTAGTCACTTGGTCTCGGACCATTTCCGTCATTTGTCCTTCGACCAACTCCTTGGTTACTTCCCTAACTTTGCCGATGAAAACCGAGACATATTGTTCAAACACGGCCTCAATCTTTAACGTTAACTCATCCTTCCCTTCATGAATAGGCTCACTCGTTCCGCATCCATCTTCCGTTTTCATTCTAAGGAATGCAAACGATTAGATCACGAACGTATAAACCACACGCACAACACCGTCCCATCTTGCTAACACTCGTCGTACATCACTTGTTAGACATGATTTGCACCCATAATAAGGTTTGCAAGTCCTTATTACGCACACACACCCTATCAACTCGTTAGTACAACGACCGCCTCGCTCGATGATATAAAGAAACACAAACAAAATTCTACGCGATATGCACATACGTGAGAATTATTATCACAACACAATTAATATATTAATAATATCCGCATTACTAATATAAACGTTAGTCCACCTACAAACAAGGCACTAACTATAACCTATTCCGACCCGTAATCCTACAAATCCCGCAATATTTAAGCACACACAAAAGTCTAAGTCGAGGCACCTATCTCAAGCCACCTAAATCCCTTAGACCATGCTCTGATACCACTTGTAACATCCCAACCCGTAATACAAACTATCACGCGGAAATATCAATTAATTTTTTTTTTGCTGGAACAGCATATGGCGCGGCGCTCCAAAGTGGCCTGTCCAAAAAGTCATGAAATGCGAAAATGTTTGACCACTTCCTGACGTATTTAGACAAAACAATTTTAACCATACATTAATATATGTAGAACTAACACGTTCCATTAATAAAATTAGTTTTACGAAGACCGGGCCCACATCAGCCGTTTTACGACTTTCGTACGAAAATACAAGTTTTCAACCACATGATTTGTAATACAAAATAAAGGTCGAGCATGGCGATTGGGGATACGCTACCCAATCCTAATCAATCCAAAAGCAAGCCTTCTAAAGCAACTACGCAAGTCCACTAGTCCCCGCTCACCCGAGCCTCCGCATCCATGCAATCTATATAAAAAAGTCAACAACGAGAGGGTAAGCTAACGCTTAGTGAATGATAACATACTACATGCATATATATGTATAAAATGGACACGCCACACAAATATCAAATACCGCATACCGAAGCATCCAAGCATAAAGGCAAGCTAGTCTAAGCATACCGTAACATCACTAAGCAACAAGCTAACAATAAATAAAGTGAGTTCACCAATGACGATGTGAACAACGCCAATAAGCCACACCCGGAGGGTTAGCTACATCACAACAATTCATTAATATAAACAACATTATACGTATACAATATATATATATATATATATATATATATATATATATATATATATATATATATATATATATATATATATATCTCGAATAGCATAATTGCTTACGCTTACATCACAATAACCATGGTTAACCAAATCTTCGCAAGGGAATGACTTCGCGAAACAAGTCATCGATGTTCATAACATTCTTTAGTATACTTAACACCTCATATCACTAAACCCTAGGGTGGAACCTTAACACCTCGGTACTTCACCCCGAGTGGCATCTTAACACCTCGATGCTTCACTCATTATTTTACGGAGTGGTGTCTTAACACCTCGACACTACACCCCTAGGTGGCATCTTAACACCTCGATGCTTCACCCCGAGTGGCATTTTAACACCTCGATGCTTCACCCGTCAATTACTTAGAGTGGCATCTTAACACCTCGATGCTTTACTCCGAGTGGCGTCTTAACACCTCGACACTTCACTCGTCACGTGAAACGTGGTGTCTTAACACCTCGACACTACACATTTCACGCTACCACAAATAGATATATTATATACCTACACATATAATTATTCCACTCACTATATTAACCCTTCATCATTGGGGTTATATAAGTCCACATCACACGCCCATGTGATAACGTACACACAAAGTGTGCACCTCGCCAAAGTTGTCAACCAAAACGCAAAACCGTGCCAATTGGACCTATACACAAGTCCAACAATTCCACCTATATGAGAAGCGAGCTCTACAAGCGAGAACCCCTTCACCCGACCCGCACCCATCCTACACATACATATGCATATAGGATATTAACACTCACCTTGTCGCCTTGAAGAATGCTACCGAATAATCCGCAATCGCCGGTGGAATGTACCTAATCCATTTATCACATAAAAAGTAACACAATTAGGGTGGATATACAAATCAACCCAAATTGACAACTAGTGCAATTTCGACCCAAATGCACTTTCAAGCACAAACCGCGCCCAAACTAACCAATAATCACTAACACAAGTGATAATGGTCCTAATATGCCAATCAAACCCAATCATAGGTGTTAAACACCTATCTTGCCCAAAATGACACTTAAACCCTAATTTGACGCATAAGAAGTCAATATCACGCCATTAGCAAGTTTTGACACCAAAACATATTTAACTCGGTTCTATGCTTCAACTTAATCCATTTTAAGTTTATAAACCTTATTAAATCGACAATTGGGTTATAATCATCACCAAACCTTAATCTTTGACTCTAGTCAAAGTTAGTCAACCAAACATACCCAAAAGAGTTTCAACACTACTAGAATCACTAATACTAGAGATTACATACTACATACAAGCCTTAAACATGGTTAAATCATTAACCAACCCTAAACCCACCAACATCAACAATAACTAGTTACAATTACCCATTTCACCTCCTAAATAGGTTTTATAACTAACTAGTTCAAAACCCTAAACTTGAATATCAAATTACAAAGATGAAGTTCGGAGTTTGAACTTGCCAATACCGCCAAAATGATGCTGTGGACGAGTAGAACAACTTTAATACCCGAGGTTTGACCCGAAACACCCTTCTTCTTCTCCAACTAGAGCTCTCTCTCTCTCTCTAAAACTCTCCTCTCACTCTAGGGTTTGAAGATGAGAGTGTTTGATGAGTGAAAATGAGCTCCAATGGAGTTCTAGATCAGTTTTGGTGACCCTAAACCGACCCTAAATGAAAATACCAAAGTACCCCTCATTTAAGCCTTTTAAAAAGGCTGAAAATTGCATCAGACGGGTTCGGCGCGCCGCGCCGAAAGGTGGAGCGCCGCTCCAACCTACAGGTCAGTTTTCAGAAACTTGTTTTGGCCATAACTTTTTGACCGTAGCTCCGTTTTCGATGAATCAAATATCGTTGGAAACGTAATAAGATTTCCTTTCCAATGGTAAGGCTTTGAAAAATCAACACAAACTTTATTTGGGGTTGAAAAGATACGTACACACCTTGCCACTTCAGACAACGTCCAGTTTCCTTCGGCGTTCGAGCAAGCAACACGTACACTTCATACACGCATCGTACACCATAAATACATTATGTACAATAAATATTTGCGTCTTACAGGCGGAACGACAACACATATCCATTCATAACAACCGTTAGTGTACAACGACATATATCACTAACTCATGGGTGGTATAGACAACACATATCCATTCGCACACGGGGATGGTACATGAATTTCCCATATGTGTTCATAACAACCGTTAGTGTACAACGACATATATCACTAACCCTTGGGCGGTAATGACAACACATATCCGTTCATAACAACTGTTAGTGTACAACGACATATAGCACTAACTCATGGGTGGTATAGACAACACATATCCATCCTACACAAATAAATACATTATATAAATACACGTATAATTATTCCACTCACCTTGAAAAGCCCGCACAAGTCATGTATGTAAATCGCCTCCAAATGCAACCGCAAACCTTTACCTATAATACGCATATCGGTATACACATAATCAACATACATTCTCTACAAGAGGATTTGACGCCAACACCCTTAACTAAGGGTTTATACCTACCTCTACAATCCACCCATTTAGACACCTAAAGTGGACTTCACCAACTACCACTACGGGTGGTAATTCAAACCCCACAACAAAGTACAATTTAGCCCAAATCATAGTTTACACCAATTAGACCAAACCTAGGTCTTAACATTAAATTACTACTTAGGTAGTAATCATTTCAAACGCCAAATACACCAAAAACCCCAATACGTGCAATATTGACCCATATTGCTTTTGACCACGTTTGACTTATGTTAAAAATATCATTTTAACCCAAAATCACTTCCCACATTTACTTTCATTCAAAAACGCCATTAACACTTAACAAAAGTGTTTAACATCCCTTTGACCAAAACTAGTGTCATCATCAAGTTTGACCCAATTCAATTTACCCATTTTGACCAATGTCATAAAAATGCTCAAACTAACCAATAATCACTAACACAAGTGAAAATGGCCCTAATACACCAATTAAACCTAATCACAAGTGTTAAACCCTTAACTTACCCAATTTGACACATAAACTCTAATTTTGACCCAATTCAAAATTAGTCAACCAAATAAGCCCAAATGTGTTTCAATACTTCCATAATCACTAAACCTAGTGATTAAACTCATTTTGCAAGCCTTAAACTTGACCAAAACATCAACCAACCCAAAATCCACCAACGACACTATAAAACCCGATTACTAGCAACACTAATCTCACTTCATGAGTTTAAATGAGTTTCTCAACAAACCAAGTTCAAACCCTAACTTTGAATATTAAATCAAACAATGAAATTCGGAGTTAGAACTTACCAACACTACCAAAACATAGCCGTGAACGAGGAGAACAACTTTAACTCTTGTGACCCGACCCAAAACACTCTTCTTCTTCCCCGATTCGAGGTTTCTCTCTCTAAACCCTTTACTCTCTCTCTAGGGTATGGTGTTTGAGTGGGAGGGAAGGAGAATGAAGAAAATGAGGTGGGGATAAGATTTTGGCCAGATATGTGGCTCTCAAACCGTCCACAAGCAAAAAAGACAACTTTACCCTTCATTAAACTCATTAAAAGGCTGAGAAGCGTCAGATCGTGCCTATCTCCGCGCCGAGTAAACCCTCCGCGGTGGCTTAAAGGGTGATTTTAGTTCACATTTTCAAGCTTTCTGACCCTCAAAATAGACAAAATCCGCGCCGTGGCGATTCTGGTCGCGTCGCGGAGATAGCCTATTTCATCCGAACTTCAGCAACTTGTTTTGGCCATAACTTTTTGACCGTAACTCCATTTTCGATGAATCAAATATCGTTGGAAACGTAATAAGATTTCCTTTCTAATGGTAAGGTTTTGAAACATCAACTAAAACATTATTTGGGGTCGAAAAGGTACGTACGCACCTTGTAACTCAAACAACGTCCAGTTTTCTTCGACAATCGAACAAGCAACACGTACATGCTTGGTACACTACATACACGCATCGTACAATCATCTTTATACAATTATACAACCCTTGTACACTATATATATATATATATATATATATATATATACACACACACAACATATATACATCGTACGAATAAACGGGTCTTACAGTTTTCAAGATGCTTTCAGATTATGTTTTGAACTTAATTGCTTTTTTAACTAAGAGAGTTATTGGCTCTGTTATTGGGAAGTCATGAACCCCGATTCAAAGTACACTATCTGTGTACCCCCTTGGTAAGAGAACTCTATTGGATACATAGAAAGTTTGACAGAGGCACAACGGTTGTAGTAAGTCAACCTAAGCTAAGGATTCCGGTACAAGTCTCTTTCGTAATGGAAACTCTGACTAAGACTTGAAGTACATTATCATTCTTGAACCATGCTGGTGTAGACACTGAGCATATAAACTTAGTATGTGCACGCTGAAGCACAACGGTTATTGTAAGTTGTACCTCTAGTACGTATGGCCATGGAAACAAGTTCAGTGTTGACAAATACATTACACCATAACACAGTCTCAAGCATTGCACCCCGCTTGAGGGATTCATAGTTAGTTCAGGAACTATTTTTTTAACAGTCATAAAGGATTAGAACGTTAGGATAAACGAACGTGTTCATGGAGGTTGCAGTGCAACTTGGCCATGATGTTCTTTATGGTTGAACTCTTTTATAAGAATCTAACTACCCTTTTTATAAAACCAATCAATTAACGAAAGCATCGAAACACATCGCGCCTCTCGAATTAGGAATAGTTTGTCCTTCGTTATGCATAAGAAAGTTTAGACCTTGTGGAATTTTAATATGCCGCATTTTCTGAGCGCTCCTATTGATTAGCCACCCATGCCTACACGTACTCGTGTTTGATGGACGTCGGGGGTTGAGGGCATTGATGTCTATTCATAATCACCAAACCTAGTGTAATTACCCAGTGACATATCAATTATCTGATAGGGGCATCTAGGTACATCATAACGAGTACAAAGTCACTACATATTCATGAACCAACATTTTACAATCTCAGCCAAGTAACTGATGAATTCATAACATGCACTTATCTTAACCTTATCTGAAATACAAATTTTATCTTTACCGCTTTATTATAGAAAATTATTAAAAACCAAAAAATTACCCAACTACTCCTTAAAACTATTCTAGGATAATTCTACGGCAACAGTTCGATTCTATTGTTTTCTTAAACTATCTACCCTAAGTCATACTTCTCTTGCTCACTCATACGAAGGAGTAGTAGATTTAGGCCCCGCTATTATAAATTTAAAACATAGCCTTCCTACTGATGCTCTTGATAGATGGCCCGCGGTCTAACGACACTGCGCAAAATCAAACCATTCGTTTTAGTCGTGTAACAAAATTAATACCATATAACTTCTTAATCTCGTACATTTGATTGATCACCTTTCATCCACTTTCCTTGATCATTATAATTACCTTAAGACAATTACACTTGATCAGTTAAAATAAAAACTTGATACTAAAACAACAAAACAGATCAATCGTGAAACATAAACTTTATTTAACACTATCGAATCAATCATTGATTCAAGAGTATCCTTTGTTCTTGTTAGAACAATGATAGAATTGATGGCACCCATCCTCGTAAGTTGACCCAACATTCAAACCTCAATTCAAATATTAATCGGCGTCGCATTTTGTTATAACTACTTATTCGCAAAATAAAATTTTGTGATCTGGAAGTAGAAACTACTGATGTATTAATAGTTTGATTATAGATTTCATATGTTTATGATATATTAAGTTAGGGGAAAAATCAATTATCTAAAAAGGCAGTAAGTTAAAAATCTTGAAGCGTGAGACAAATCGTACAACTCGTGAACTTTATCCACCAATTTATTTAGTAAAGAGAAAATTGCGCGGATAGTCCATGTGGTTTGTACCAGCCAGCATGGATAGACAAAGTTGCTGTTTTGAGTGTGGATAGTCCCTGTGACTTAAAAGTGGAGCAAGGATAGTCGAATTCACTAACACTGTTAACTTTTTCCGTTAAAGTTAGTCATTTGCCAAGCATGTGAGGGTATAATTGTCATTTAACTTTTAGATCTAAACTGAAACTTATTCTAATTCAATATTCCTAATCACAAACACAATTCAACATCATTCAGATTCACTTCACATTTAAACAGAAAATTAAATTTTCAGAATTATATTCTATCTACTGTTCGTGATTCATTCACTAGTTCATCAAGCTTAAAATTGCATCATTTGATGTTATTCACAACGAATTGAAATTAGAATCATGAATCCTAACCAAAACCTAAGCTTCGTGCATCATCAATTGAAAGAAACAACAACAGATTTGTGATTAATTGGATCGAGTTCTTCATTATTTGAAAAGTCAAACGGACTAGCTCTCTGGATCAATCTGTTATGACTTGATGAAAACTAAAAGTTCAATTACATCTCAATTCATCTCGTGAAGCTATCTATTAATTTCCTAGCTCTCTGGATCAATCTGGATCCTTCACAAACAATTCAAATCGCTGCTCTAGGATCATTTTTCAACGAATTTTAAGGATCAATTTCGGAATTCACAAATTTGTGTGTTCATGTGGATCCACAACAGTGCCGGGAAACCAGCCATATTTAGACGGAGCCATATCGACGCTGGTGGCTAAACCAACTACCGGTGACGGATCCAGTGAAGTGAAGTGGTGTTGCTACATTTGTAGAACTCCAACATCTCCGCCGTCTTTAGTTCGCTTCTTTAAACACTAAAAAACTAAAGGGCGGCTGGTGATGGCGGTGGCTGTGGCGGTAGTGGTGGCGGTGGTGGTGGTTGTGGGGGTGGTGGTGGTTGGTGGTATGAATGAAGAAAGAAGAGAGTGGTAGTTGCCGGTGGGTGGTAATGAATGAAGAATGAACAATATAAGTATAAATAAATATAAAAAAATAAAATATATAAATATGAGTATACGAAAATACCCTCACATGCTTGGCACATGATTCATTTTTAAGAGAAAATTTAACGATGTTAGTGAACTGGGCTATCCTTGCTCCACTTTTAAGTCACAAGGACTATCCACACTCAAATCACCAACTTTGTCTATCTACGCTGGGTGCTACAAACCAGAGGAACTATCCGCGCAATTTTCTCTTTAGTAAATTCAACAACTTTGAGCGATCTAAAAGTTATGACATTAACAAAATCATATAGTAATGACATGTCATCACCAAACCTACTTAATTGTTATTAATGTGCCACCCTATTATTTTTATATTATTTTATAATATAATATAATGTAATATAATATAATGTAATATAACATAATATAAGAATAACAAC
The DNA here is from genome assembly GCF_046630445.1 of Rutidosis leptorrhynchoides. NCBI lineage: Eukaryota > Viridiplantae > Streptophyta > Magnoliopsida > Asterales > Asteraceae > Rutidosis > Rutidosis leptorrhynchoides. Next base: position 241,181,057 of record NC_092340.1, on the reverse strand, counting down.
AAAAAAATTATTATAGCTATATATTAAATAAACATATAATATTATCCATAATTTCTGCGTCCTGATTTAGTTATCTTCAAATACAAAAAAAAAACATATATAATTTAATAAATATTAATCACACTGTATTTTTTTTAATATACTATTTTACACATTTCTTTTTATGTATATTTTGTTTCAAATTAGGTATCTTCAAATACAAGAAAATATATATAATTTAATAAATATTAATCATACTGTATTTTTTTTAAAAACTTACTTATTATTATTATTATTATTATTATTATTATTATTATTATTATTATTATTATTTTGGATTAGCGAGTAAACCCCCTATGAAAGAGTACATTGACTTCTCCATATAGGGTAAACGTTGGGTTATTTAGCTCCCCGCGAAACATGATATTGAGTGAATTGTGCATTATATGTTGTATTTATGAAATTGAACAATAGATTTAGGAAGAAAACTTGACAATTAAATTAGAATATCCATTTTACTAACGGCAAATAGCCCAAAAAAATAATGTAAAAGACCAAAATTTCCAATAAAAAGAATATCAGATTTACCATTGCCCGAGAAATGACTCTAATTTTACTAATTGTGAAACTTTTAATCATTGGAATTCTAATGTATCAATGGAATAATTGGATTGTTTATATTAATGTACATAATTGTAGTGTGTACGTACAAATCATTTCTTCTCTTTCACCGACTTTATTGTTATTATTGCTATATATATGTATCATAATTCCACCTGAAAATTCACTTACTAAAAACAAAATTTAACTTTTACAACAATATGAGTATATGTATACTATAATTATATTTATTATATATTATATAATTCTGAAAATATACTTATTAAAAACAAAATTTAACTTTTACAACAATATGAGTATATATATATATATATTATAATTATATTATATATTTTTATTACTAATAACAGGCAAAGCCTCATTTGTCGTTTTTGCTTTTCCAATATCGTTTGAGGTGGCCAACAATTGTAGGCAATTGGCATGAAACCCAAACCTAGATTAGGAAATGGCCCATATTTTAATTATATATATTATTAAAAAAAGGAAAAACTCAAACCTCGATTAGGATGCCAGTAGCTACTTTGGTTTGACCATGTTCGTTTCCTTTTACAAAAATACTCGCGAAATCGTGGGACTTAAGCTAATAATATATAAATAGAAAAACAAAAACAATGGTCCGTTTGTTTACAATTGTTATACTACGTATAAATTATTCATATATTGAAACGGATTATTGTCTCTAGATTATGTTAAATTTATATTCATATATTGAAACGGATTATTGTCTCTAGATTATGTTAAACTCATTAAAGATACGACAAAAAAGTTTTATAAGCAACAAAGGAGTATACACTAGACACCACAATGCGTAGCTAACCACCTTGGTTGTAAGTATCGTAAATACACAATATATAACATGAAATAATTTAGAAAAATCACCTCAAATGAAAATGAATTATTGACTAGAGTTGTAATCCCTTTAATCCAATATGTTGTTTGAAATTTAACGGAGCAATCAGAGCGCGACATGTGGGGCGACAATCACATGTGATTGAAAAAAATAATTTTTTTCCGAAACTTCTTTTTTTTAAAAAAATTTGAAAAACTTTTTTTGAATTTTTTTTTTTTTAAAATTTAGCATGTCAAATGCAATCACATGTGATTGTAAAATTCAATCACATGTGATTCTGCATGTCAAATCCAATCACATATGATTGAAAAAAAAATTAATTTTTTTTTTTCAAAATTATAATTTTTTTTTTCAACCACATGTCATTCGATTTAACCTGCAGAATCCCATGTGATTGGATTTTACAATCACATGTGATTGACATAAAGAATCACATGTGATTTACTGCATCTCAAAGTCAATCACATGTGATTGAAAATAAAAACTTATGAAAATTTTTTTTAGGAAAAAAAATTAAAAAAAATTCTTTTTTTTTTTGAAAAAAAATAAATTTTAATTTTTTTTTTCAATCACATGTAATTGTCGCGTCACATGTCGCACTCTGATTGTCCCTTGGATCTCAACTTAAAAGTTGAATTCATATGAATATTTCTCTTATTAACTAATCAGATTCCGTAAACCAATTATTAAAAGTATTAATAATAGAAATTAAAATAAATTTCAATTTTATCATATAGATCGAGTATGGCCCGAAGCACATTGTTGGCAATTCAATGACAAAGCACGTCGGACCAACCCAATTTTCCCCGTCCAAAACGACTACTCCGGATTGGGGCTCCTAGATGCTATAGCATTTGAATCGAAAGCTCGAGGGTTAGATATCCATGTATCCCAATCAATTTCGAAACCTTCAATCCTAGTTGATATCCATTCGAAGCTTTTGAGTTGGATTTCTTTGAACACCATCACACTGTTGGGTTTAGCTTTAGAAAAGGTAGTAATGTTCCTATTTTTCCAAATCAAATACCCGGTCACCCATTCGGTTGCTTGCCATAATTTCCTACCAATCTCAAAAGAAAACGAGTACCCATCCCCCAAGAATGATTCGTTGATGCTTAAGTTTGAGTGAGGGCCAAACTTCCACCAATCAAAAACCCGATTCCAAATGTCAAGGGCCAAAGTACATAGAATGAGGGAATGTTCCACCGTCTCAAGGCCATTATCACAAACTGGACATCGTACCGTCCCCAAGTCCATGCCACGCTTGTCAAGTTCGATCCTGGTAGGTAGACGTTTGAGCCTCGCACGCCAAATAAATGTTAGCCGATCATTGCTCAGGACCAGTGAGCCCAGATATTTAGCATCACTTGTTTAGCTTTGGGCCTGTGAGCCTACTCGTTTATTGTTATGGGCATGTGTGTCCATCTAGTGTTAGGTTTATGTTCTATATATGCATTTGTGTGTACGGGGGTTTGTGGCAATTCAATCAATCGACCACTTACGTTATCATGGTATCAGACAATTTACCCTAACCCTAAAAACACAAACTGCAGTCGACATCATCTCTTCCTCAGTCGACTCTCTGTAAATTTTTCATGGCTCCTACAGGCAAGTATGACAAGATCTACACGGTCACATCGGTCTCTCATCTAATACCGATTAAACTTGATCTCGCCAAGTTGAACTATACGCACTGGAGCACTTTATTCAGCACCCATTGTGCGGCGTTCAACGTTGATCACTTTCTCCAAGCAGCCTCAACAACCGACTCCCCCTGATGAAGAAACACGAAAAGCAGATGCTGTTGTATTAGGTTGGATTTTCTTGACTATTTCCGAACCTCTTCTAGAGCGATTATTAAACTCTCAACCAAAAACTGCTTCTGCCGCTTGGGATTTTCTTAAAAAAATCTTTACATACAATAAAAGATCTAAAGTTGTCGAACTAACCGTTGAATTAAGGACTCTCAATATTGGTGATTTAAATGCCGAGCAATACTTTCGCAAAATAGACTCATTATCCGCAATGTTAACCAACCTCGGTGCCACCATTGAAGACGATGAATTGGTAACATATGCGATCAATGGGTTGAACGACCGGTTTCCACATACTCATCACATCATCTTGCATAGCAACCCGTTTCCGGATTATAATACAGTTAGGTCCATGATCACACTTGAGGAGATGCAATTATCATGCAAAAATCGTTCCAACACCGAAGCTCAGGGCACTCCGTCAGCCCCCACGGTTCTCGTTGCGCAGGCTACAACTCCGAAGACTGGTTTTTCGAGACCAAACAACACCCCACAAGTTTATCGTAATTCTAATCATGGACATTGTCGTTTTGCTGATCGGTGCAGGTACCTTCATCACTCCAATCGACCTGCTTCTGCTACGCCACATAAACCTACTGGTAATACTTAGACTCAACTTTTAGAAATCATAGCAGCCCAACAAAAATTATTAACCCAACAAGGAAACCTACAGGCTTTTAATACTCCTTCGGCTCTGTATCAGTTTCGGCCTTGAACTCCTTTGGCCAATATGTCAAGCCCACCCGATTTTCCCTCAGCTAGTCTACAAGCACATTGGGTTGACCCCATTTCACAGATTGCACCTACTGGACCTACTGTTCATCCTGGTCAGACTTATCCTGGGTTAATGACACAGCCCTCGGCCCAATTTTACGCAGCTCAAGCTGGGCTGCCAACACCAACAGGTTCTGCTTATATTGGGCCTGCGAATTTTCCTGGATCGAGCTTATTTACATCTCCACAACAGCCCAGGCAGGAAACTCTTCTTCCACATACTTTTAACACAATGACACTACAGGACTATGGTAATTCTGGATGGCATATGGACACAGGTTCTTCCACCCATCTTACATCTAGCATTAATGATTTAAATACTATTTTTAATTATTGCATGTACCCTTCGGTTGCCGTTGGTAACGGGAACACTATACCCGTTACCAACACTGGCCATTGCGTGTTGCCTAATATTCATCGACCACTTTATCTTTCTAATGTTCTTGTCACCCCAAATATTATAAAGAATCTTATTTATGTTCGTCATTTTACTCGTGATAATAAAGTTTCTGTATGTTTTGACGAGTTTGGTTTTTCTGTGAAGGATTACTTGACTCGCCGCCTGCTCCTCCGATGTGACAGCACCGGAGATCTCTACCCGTTCACATCCCAATCTTCCACACCAGCTCAGCATGCTCTACTTACCACCTCCACTACCTGGCATCAATGACTTGGACATCCCAGTGTTGCATCTTTTCATCGTCTTATTTCTAATAATTCTATAGCTTGTAATGATACGAAGTCTCTCGAGTTTTGCCATGCATGCCAACTTGCCAAACACGTGAGACTTTCATTTAATAGTTCTAGTTCACATGTTACTTCTGCTTTTGATATTATACATTCAGACTTATGGACTTCTCCTGTTTTAAGTCTTAGTAGTTTTAAATATTATGTTCTCTTCTTAGATCATTTTACGTATTATTTGTGGGTTTTTCCATTACGCAATAAATCTGAAGTTTTTAATATCTTTGTACAATTTTGTGCTTTGGTTAAAACACAATTCAACACTGAAATAAAAGCCTTTCAATGTGATCAAGGGGGAATTTGACAACACACCTCTCCACCAATTATTCAAATCAAATGGCATTCAACTTCGCATGTCTTGTACTTAAACCTCTCAACAAATCGGCAAATTTGAAAGAATGATACGTACCATTAATAATCTCATTCGTACTCTTTTGTTTCAAGCTAACCTTCCTCCCACATTCTGGACAAAGGCACTACACATGGCAGCTTACCTTCTAAACCTTCTTCCATCCTCCGCTATTAGCTACGAAATTCCTCACACAAGCCTCTACAAAACTCCACCCAACTACTTCACACTACGTGTTTTCGGTTGCCTCTGTTACCCTCATCTAAACACCACTAACAAACTCGCTCCCCGATCTACCCCATGCATTTTTCTTGGATATTCATCTAATCATCGAGGCTATCGATGCCTTGACCTCTCCACACATAAAGTCATCTTATCTCGTCACGTTACCTTTCATGAAACATCTTTCCCGTACGGTTCCTCCACCTCTTCCACTACCACTACCACCACTCCTACTTCCTATGACTTTCTCGATCCACCACCTAACACATTCTCTCGTACTTTCTCTGAACATAACACCTCCACATCATCTCCTTCCACAGATGACACACCACCATCTCCACCATCACCTACCACGGATGACACACCACCACCTCCCAACCTACCACCTCCGCCGCCATCTCCCGTCCCAGAAAATCAAATCAATCACACCACTTATACTACCACGTCCAGTCACCCTATGGTGACTCACCACCGCCTTGGCGTCACTAAACCCGTAAAATGCCTAAACCTACATGTATCCACCATTTCTCCCATTCCTACTTCCTACTGTCACGCATTCAAAGACCCTAACTGGCAACACGCTATGACTGAAGAGTATAATGCTTACATTAAAAATAATACTTGGACCCTTGTGCCTCGCCCCTCGGACACGAACATTGTTCGCTCCATGTGGTTGTTTAAGCACAAGTATAATGCTGATGGGACTTTGAGCAGATATAAGGCTCGACTCATTGCTAATGGTCACAGCCAGTAGGTCGGTATCGATTATGATGAGACATTCAATCCGGTTGTTAAACCGGCCACCATTCAGAATGTTCTCAGTCTTGCTATTTATCAACACTGGCCCGTTTATCAGCTAGATGTCAAGAATGCTTTTCTTCATGGCCATCTTACTGAGACTGTCTATATGCACTAACCTCTAAGGTTTCATGATGTAACACCCGTTTTTCAGTTACACGTTATTTCGAGCGTCATTCGAAATACGAGGCATGTAAGCGTATATTTGGATCCCAAATAAAATTAGAGTTGATGTTCTAAAACCTTACCATTAGATAGTAAATCTCATTACGTTTCCAACGATATTTGATTCGTCAAAAACAGAGTTACGATTTGAAAGTTACGACCAAAACAAGTTCAGTTTCAGACTCAGTTCATTGGGACTCCGTCCAGACTTTGGGACGCCGTCCAAAAATGAAGGTTAGGACGCCGTCCAAGCTTTTTGGACGCCGTCCAGAAGTCCTGACGGGCCAGCAACTCTATTTTACTCAAATTAAAAGGGGTATTTGGGTCTTTTCACTTGGGGTCGGTTTGGGATCATCAAAAATGATCTAGAACTCCATTTGGAGCTCATTCTCACCCACACAAAACACTCTCATCTTATTTTAGAGAGAGAGGGTTAATTTAGAGTGAAAAAGCTTGGTTTGGTGAAGAAGATGAGCGTTTCGGGTCAAAGCTCGAGAGTTAAAGTTGTTCCTTCCATTCACGGCTACATTTTGGTAGTATTGGTAAGTCTCAACTCCGAATTTCATTGTTAATATAACAACCCTCATATTTTCATACTTGAATTGACTAATTTGCCTATAGGGTTGTTATCCGTACGTAATATATAATTAAATTCGACGTTGATCAAATATTTATTTTTAGTCGACACTTTTTGTTAACTAAAGTTTACACTAATTATATAAAATAACTTTAGTTAATATTAATATTAATGCGTATTATATTTAAAACTATATGTAACATAATTATTAATTAAATGATAAGTTATTTTAATATATATATATATATATATATATATATATATATATATATAGCTTATAAAAAAAAGATTTTTTTATAAATTAAATAATGAGCCCATGAAATTTGACTAATATTTTTTTTATTTTTTTTTTCAAAAACAATCTTATCAAAAAAACATTTTCCACATTTTTTTCATTTTTGTCAAATATGGCATTCTTGAAATTTTTATTTTATTATTTTTTTTCTTTTTCACCTACCATTTTTAACTATAAATATCACATACATTTCTCATTTCAAACTTGCACCTTAATCTCTTATTTCTCTCTTTGAAGAATTACTACTAGTAAGTATTCTTTTCTTACTTTTTATTTTTTTTACTTTTTACTTTTTACTTTTTTTTTTTACTTTTTACTTCAGTTATTATTTTTACCAAAACATGTAAATAATGTTATAAATTATATGCAATTAAAAATAAAATAAATAACATGTATATACTATTACTATTACTAGCACCTATAACCTACTACTTATATTGTAACATAAAAACATTTTGGGATATGTATTAGAGATGTATAGATCTTCGAACATTCTTGACGAATGGTTTCTATGAGATTCTAGGCAGAGGGTTTGGACTTCCGATTTAAAGGGTCCTATGGCTCAAGCCCCTAGATCTAAATTAGCCATTCGAAAGGAAAGGGGTGATTGGAAGCTTATCTAATACGGCAAGTATCCTAAAATGGAAAACACTGATAAAAGTAGAAACTCTCTAGTCATAGAAACTTAGTAAAATAAGAAACTTTCTAAAAATGGAAACTTTATAAAAATAGTAACTTACTAGGAATAGAAACTTAGTAAAACGAACTACACTTAAACACATACTTAAACTTAAACATGGGCAAAACACTTAACTACTCTTAAATGTCAATAGGTTGACTTTCCTGCTCACTCGTTCAACTCTTTATTCCGAGGAATAACTCTCTCTACTTACTAAGGTGAACTTCATAGCCCCACTTTTTACTGTTTCATAACTGTTTTATAACTTTTGGGGTGAGACACATGCTTGCTTTATAACTGTTTTACGCTTAGACACAAGTACTAAATTATTAACTATGCTGTCATGCTTTTATTCATGCTAAATCCCTACCGTAATATCGTTAATTGCTACGTTTAAATGCAAACTTAATTATTGTGAGTAGGCCTATTGAGAGTAACGTCTCTAACCATTCGACCGTTGGTCTTTGGTTACATAATAATGATTCCACGACACTGACAGTACAAGGTGTCATAGGGTAAACTTGTTTAGTAGCGATATTACAAACTGCAGCAACACTTTTAGATTGATATATTTGGTATCAATCAAACTTAAACTAAATCTTGTGGTCTAATGCATATTATATAAACCTATGAACTTCACTCAACCTTTTTGGTTGACACTTTAAGAATGTTTTATCTCAGGTGACGAATAAGATGATTGTTATGACTGCTACTTGATGAATTGAATGCTGCATGGAGTCTTCATTTCATTACATCTACTTTGCATTTTAAAACTATTATTACTATTTCAGTTTAGATTTGATGTAAACATTCTTAATGCTTCCGCTGTTTTATTAATAAAGGTTTATTTCAAAACGTCTCATATACAGTCGTTCTCGTTTATACAACTGTAATTTGATATAATTAGTCACAAATACCCCAGGCCCTATTTGGGGGTGTGACAGATTGGTATCAGAGCAAGCTGTTGTAGAGAACCAGGATTGCATTTTAAGTGTGCCATATACAATTAGGTACCTTAGCAATGTAGGACTACAACTTCCTTTGGCTATAGTGCCTTTAATTGTTGCCTTTAACTGTTAAATGCTACACTATACTTTAGAAACTTTACTTATCTTAGAATGCCGAGCCAATCTAAGAACTCTGCTCATTCTCCGAAGTACTATCCAGTTCCGCCACCACATTTAAATGCGACACCATTCTCGACATTCCTTTGTCATTTATCATGGTTTTGTGTATTACATATGTATTACATGAAATATTATCCATGAATTTTGAAACTCCTATAATAATTACTATTCATACTCAAACATAACTCCCTGTTATATCACGTACCTATATGCCTTATACCTTTATGCATCGGTTTGCGAACCGAAAAATGTCATTGAGTTACCACAGTATACGAATTGAAAGTCTTTAATTGAAAGATTATTATATTACATACTTATCATTTTATAATCTCGACACGTCATACTGCCATTATTGGAGTATAGCCAAATCATATCTTATCATATCTATCCCAATAGACCTTGTCTAACACTTTTTCTAAATTTCCTCCGTAAATTACGGAAATCTTTTTGCTATATATACGTATATCAAGAAGACAAATATATCATTCAATATTCAACACTCATCTTATAACAAAAACCCTTATTCCGATCAGATAATATGGATTTCTCACTTGATTCCTTGAACTCCTCAAGCTCTAATGGCAGCGTAACCGGAATGAACCAACCAATTAGTCATCACCTTTTCTGGATGAATTGGGGGTGAGTTTGTAGTCTACTTAATCAATGGAGAAGTGAAGAAGGTGATCCTTTTCACCCACCACATTGCCCTATTGGCGAAGAACCTGAAGCACTTACCGGCGAACCCATTCGGAACACTATTTTCACCCTCATTTCCAGGATATCCCGTCACGAATATATAATATCTAGAATTTCAGATCTTATTCATCCCCTTATCCGAACCGCCAATCATCCCGGAATAATAGAAGAAGTCAACGAGCTTCGCGCTCGAGTAGTGGCTTTGGAAAATATGGTGCAAAACCTACTAGCACCAGCAGCATAACCAGCACCACCAGTACCATCAGCATCACCGCCAACAGCATCAGCTTCACCAACAACAACATCTGCATTCCACGCCTCAACATCACACTCAGTACCTCAAACATTAACATCATACGCCCCATAGATACCAAGGAATATTAGTAATAATAAGTTAAGATGTATTGAATCATTCTTTCTGAAGGATTATATATGTATACTTTATATATATATGGTTTGGAACAATAATAAATATTTTCGTACTAAGCTATTACGTGTGAATCTTAACTAGTAAATACTACTCGGATAATTCATATCACTAATATGCTATGATGTACATCCTTCGTTAATGACTTAACAATCGTTAATCACTGCTTCAGCACACTAAACTCCATTTTCATAATAAATCAAGTGTATTATTCAAATACATGTTTGATTTTACACTTCCATTTTCGATGTACTCAAAACTTTCTAGAAAACATTATTCGTGCCTTGTGAATTTCACAAGAAATCCACGAGCACCAACATCATATACCGAGATATATCAATAACAATGAACGATGAAGTATTGATTCATAACTTCATTAGCGAAATATTTCGCGACAATTATTAAATCTCTAAGGTTTTGGAGATTATTAATTCTCATTTCCACCGTAAATCAAATGAGTTTAATATTATATTAACTCATTAAATCCATGATTACATCTGAAAGAAAATATATATGTACGTATATTTTCATAAAGATTGTAATTAAATATTCTGTTGTACAAACTGTTGACGGTGAAAATATTTTAACGGGTAGGTAATACCCGAGAAATATTTATATCTCACATTAATATGTTACACCGTACATTCTTCAATTCTGATTCAACAGTCATTAACTATACTACTTACATCCACATATGTATCCGTTCACTAAAGAACAACCATTTTCATACAAATTCAAATACATATTCTGATTTTGACATATCGGAATTTAAGTAAAACTTTAGCAAGTGTTATCTTCTTAAAGATCACTACATTCATGAATTATATTCATTCGTATTCTATGATGAATTATCACATCAAACCACCGAACTTACCATTCCTTACTTTTGAAAATCACAAACATTTCTTCGTCAACTGTTAGATCCATTGATGGATGCATCTTACGCTTAAACACTTCAAATTCAAAATTTTTGAAAACATCCTTTGAATCTTGACGATCACAATCAGCGTTCAATCATCTAAAAACAAAATTTCTTGAAACCATCTCAGATTGATAACCGACGATTCAAATATGGCTGCATTAAATGCAGAGGAAACAGCAAAATTGTAGATGGCCTAAATGGCCAGGAGTTTGATGATAAAGAATGGGGTATTGGGAACGCTCGATAGAAAATTTGGTGCTGAAAAACGGATTGAGCAAACCATGAAGGAGACCGTGGACAGATCACAAGGATTAAACCTGTAATCAAAGAATCTAGATGATTCGATTTCTGATGAAAATCACAAAAGATCTCCTTACGCATTCTAAATCCTTACAGAAGAATTTTTCTCGTTATCATTTGATCTTAGAAAATTCTAAGATATCATCGTATCTTTCGTTATAAATATCCTCCATATTTCTGAAGATACATTCATAACTACTCTTATCCGAAATTATTTATCACTTCGCACTTTCTGTGTTACATAATAAAGGAAACTGTTTTAGTTTCTATATTTCTATAACATACAACTTTAAATTTTGAATGATTTGAGGTAGTGTTGGGAATTGAAGCATGAGTTAGTATAATATAATGATGTCAGGCCAACGTGATTATATTACAGTAAGTCATGCTAAATTTTTAATGGAAGATGATGATTCATAGACTTTATAATCATCATTTGCCATGTTACATGACTTTTACATTCTACTTAACCTCTGAACATATCAAGAACATATATTCTTGATAGTTCTATCCTTAGTAATTCTAGTAATTTGACAAATCAAATCGTGCTATTACCTTTCCTTCTGCTTTGTATATTATGATCATTTGAAACTCCATACCTACGAATTCTAGACCATTACTCGCTTGACTTGAAGTCGGGAAGGAAAAACAAGAGCATAGAGCTCCGACATATAAGGGAAAATATAAAGCCCGATAACAACACGGAAATTACAAATCGTGTATATCAATACGTAAAGCAACGTAAAGACACGGGAGAATTAAAAACACTATAAACCCAAGGTAATAGTAGAAGTGAATAGACTCTTCCGGTGACAGATAAAAAAAGAAGAACGATAGATATAAAAGTCAGGACTATATCCAAAATTAGAACTGGATGAAGCATATTGACGAATCTTTTGGAAGTATGATTTGAGGAAGAAGGTATAGAAGTAGTGAAGATAATGAAACGAAAGAAGCTAATTTATAGCGAAATTCTAGACACAGCAATCGAGGCAATTCACCGCATTTAATCAAAGAAAATCACAAATTCCTTAATTACCGGAGAATCAAATCTTATAGATTACGAAAATTTCCTTTAAATTCCGGAAATCAATCGTGACTACGTCAAAAGTTAAGGCGAACATTTAATTTCCTCATTTCACTCTTTTGTGATAGCTTCGTTTATACTCTTCCTATAATCGAATCATTTTATCCATATTACCAATGTTGATAAAACTCTATTTTCAACTCACATTCATCATTCTTGTTGTAAAGAATGACAATCTCTATCAAATTTCACGACTATGATTTTCATGAACTCCTCTCTATTTTGTCTACCCTATCGTGGTGGCATAAAAGCTCAAGGTTTAAATGAGCTCAATATTATTCAGAACACATTTCATGTATCCAATTTACTGAAATGACTTGTAAAACATCATCATTTTGAATGATCTCCGCATTAATAATAAAATGCACTTCGTAGAAGAACTTGTAGAAATTATGGTTTGTATGATTTTAATTCTTGAAACAGAACAATATTCTATCCGTTGGAATTCACGCAAGGCCCCGAGCATACCCCGGAACGTGAAAACCAAATAAAACGTAAATATCCTCGTCTATGTACGAACAACGCCGATTGATGGCAACAACTAAATTTCGGGACGAAATTTCTTTTAACGGGTAGGTACTATAACAACCCTCATATTTTCATACTTGAATTGACTAATTTGCCTATAGGGTTGTTATCCGTACGTAATATATAATTAAATTCGACGTTGATCAAATATTTACTTTTAGTCGACACTTTTTGTTAACTAAAGTTTACACTAATTATATAAAATAACTTTAGTTAATATTAATATTAATGCGTATTATATTTAAAACTATATGTAACATAATTATTAATTAAATGATAAGTTATTTTAATATATATATATATATATATATATATATATATATATATATATATATATATATATATATATATATATATATATATATATATATATATATATATATATATATATATAGCTTATAAAAAAAAGATTTTTTTATAAATTAAATAATGAGCCCATGAAATTTGACTAATATTTTTTTATTTTTTTTTCAAAAACAATCTTATCAAAAAAACATTTTCCACATTTTTTTCATTTTTGTCAAATATGGCATTCTTGAAATTTTTATTTTATTATTTTTTTTCTTTTTCACCTACCATTTTTAACTATAAATAACACATACATTTCTCATTTCAAACTTGCACCTTAATCTCTCATTTCTCTCTTTGAAGAATTACTACTAGTAAGTATTCTTTTCTTACTTTTTAATTTTTTTACTTTTTACTTTTTACTTTTTTTTTACTTTTTACTTCAGTTATTATTTTTACCAAAACATGTAAATAATGTTATAAATTATATGCAATTAAAAATAAAATAAATAACATGTATATACTATTACTATTACTAGCACCTATAACCTACTACTTATATTGTAACATAAAAACATTTTGGGATATGAATTAGAGATGTATAGATCTTCGAACATTCTTGACGAATGGTTTCTATGAGATTCTAGGCAGAGGGTTTGGACTTCCGATTTAAAGGGTCCTATGGCTCAAGCCCCTAGATCTAAATTAGCCATTCGAAGGGAAAGGGGTGATTGGAAGCTTATCTAATACGGCAAGTATCCTAAAATGGAAAACACTGATAAAAGTAGAAACTCTCTAGTCATAGAAACTTAGTAAAATAAGAAACTTTCTAAAAATGGAAACTTTATAAAAATAGTAACTTACTAGGAATAGAAACTTAGTAAAACGAACTATACTTAAACACATACTTAAACTTAAACATGGGCAAAACACTTAACTACTCTTAAATGTCAATAGGTTGACTTTTCTGCTCACTCGTTCAACTCTTTATTCCGAGGAATAACTCTCTCTACTTACTAAGGTGAACTTCATAGCCCCACTTTTTACTGTTTCATAACTGTTTTATAACTTTTGGGGTGAGACACATGCTTGCTTTATAACTGTTTTACGCTTAGACACAAGTACTAAATTGTTAACTATGCTGTCATGCTTTGATTCATGCTAAATCCCTACCGTAATATCGTTAATTGCTACGTTTAAATGCAAACTTAATTATTGTGAGTAGGCCTATTGAGAGTAACGTCTCTAACCATTCGACCGTTGGTCTTTGGTTACATAATAATGATTCCACGACACTGACAGTACAAGGTGTCATAGGGTAAACTTGTTTAGTAGCGATATTACAAACTGCAGCAACACTTTTAGATTGATATATTTGGTATCAATCAAACTTAAACTAAATCTTGTGGTCTAATGCATATTATATAAACCTATGAACTTCACTCAACCTTTTTGGTTGACACTTTAAGAATGTTTTGTCTCAGGTGACGAATAAGATGATTGTTATGACTGCTACTTGATGAATTGAATGCTGCATGGAGTCTTCATTTCATTACATCTACTTTGCATTTTAAAACTATTATTACTATTTCAGTTTAGATTTGATGTAAACATTCTTAATGCTTCCGCTGTTTTATTAATAAAGGTTTATTTCAAAACGTCTCATATACAGTCGTTCTCGTTTATACAACTGTAATTTGATATAATTAGTCACAAATACCCCAGGCCCTATTTGGGGGTGTGACAGTTAAGATTCTTGTGTACATTTAGGGTTTGAGCTTGTTATTTGTAAAACCCTTTTAGATGATGAAGAGGGTTTATGGAAACCCACTATTTTGATATTTTGCGGGTTTTGGGTTGGTTAATGATTTAAGCATGTTTAAGGTTTGTAAGTGGGGTATAATCACTAGTATTAGTGATTTTAGGAGTGTTCGAACTTGTAAGACCCATTTGGGGGTAAAATGGGTGAATTTGGGTTATGTTGAGATAAGGAAAACCCTAATAGCTATGATCTAGGGTTTGGCCATGTGAATTGAAGTTGTAAGTGTTAAATTGTGTTGATTAGTCATTAATACACTTGTAAATGATGGAAGAATTGTAAATGGGTCATGTTTGGCTAAAATGGTATGTATAAGTGTTGAAATGGGTCAAATGAGTTAAGGTTGACCTAATTGGGTGAAATGGGTATGAAACACCCTAAGTTTGTGCTAATTGGTGTTAGTAGACTTACATCACTAGTTTTAGTAATTAAAGATGAGTCTTGGCCATTTTATGGGCGGTTTTGAGTGTGAGTGAGTATTGTGGTTAATTCCACAAGTTATGTATTGAATGTGTACTTATGTATTAGGTACCTTGCTCGAAGCATACGGAAGTGCTAAATCACCACCGACGTGATAAGGTGAGTGGAATAATTATATACGTATGTATATAATGTGTCTATTTGTTGTAGCGTGAAATGTGTAGTGTCGAGGTGCTAAGACACCATGTTTCACGTGAAGAGTGTAGCATCGAGGTGTTAAGATGCCACTCGGGTGTAGCATCGAGGTGTTAAGATGCCACCTAGGAGTGTAGTGTTGAGGTGTTAAGACACCACTCCGTAAAATAATGAGTGTTGCATCGAGGTGTTAAGATGCCACTCGGGGTGATGTGCCGAGGTGTTAAGGTGCCACCCTAGGGGTTAGTGGTGCGAGGTGTTAAGTGCCCTAACGGATGTTGTGAACACCGATGGCATTTTCGCGAGCGCCGTTCCCTTGTACTATTGGTTAACCATGGTTATTTGTGTTGTAGCGTAAGCATATTATATTTGTTCATATTATATATGCTTTTGTTATGCTAGCTTGATTATTGGATGTTATAGCTTGTAATTGTGATGATAAGCTAATTGTGTTGCTAGCATGTATGCGGTATGTGAGTAAGTGTTTGCAAGTAGGTATATTATATATGTATGTGTATAATTATTGCATTCACTAAGCCTCGGCTTACCCCTCTCGTTGTTTACCTTTTTACAGGTATTGTGTTATTGATGCTAGCTAGTTGTTAGACTAGACGTGCAGGAGCGGTTGGGCTTGATGGGGTAGCTTTCGGATAATTGGACGCGGATGGGGGTTTTAGTAGTCCCCGGGATTATGCTCTTGGTATCGGGTTGGGTTGTAGAGTTCTAATCCGTCTAAAGAGATAAATGGGTCGAAACTGCTACTTTATTTGTAAAACGGGTCATTGTGAGCCCGGGGTTGTAAAACTTGTTTTTATGGTGGCAATATCTTAGTTTTACTTAATATGTCATATTGTGAAAATGGTTTCGTTGAAAAGTGTCGGGGAGCGAGTTTTTCGCTCGCGTGTAAACAAAAACTGATCAGTACTTTTTAGTTCATTGGGACGCCGTCCCAAATCCTTGGACGCCATCCCAGTTGTAAAGGCTGGACGCCGTCCCGATTTCTGGACGCCGTCCAGATGGGCAGTCACAGAATTTTTTTTTTGTGTCGTGTTTTTGGTAAATAAATGTTGGGTTGTTACAAGTGGTTTCAGAGCATAGTCTAAGGGAATTAGGTGACCTTGGAATAGGTGCCTAGTCTTAGACTTATTGACAGTGGTGCGTTATTTGCGAGACTTGTAGGAGTACGGGTCGGATTGAGATTTGTTAGTGCCTTAGAGTAGGTGACTAACTAGGACTAGTGCTTGTCCAATGTGGGATTATGTGGGGCCTTATTTCGTGAGTAAATTAGTGCCTTAGATTGTTAGTGCCTAAGGTAAGTAGGCGAACGGGGACGTTGTTTTAGTGATAGTCACCTAGGCTGGAGGATGACGTGTTATTGCGGTGTACTTGTGTATATTTATTATTATGTTGTATATAGGTGTATATATACAGGTATCTTTTGTGCGGTATCCTAGGGATGAATCTATTGGGGAGATTCATATGTTTGGCGGTTTTGAGTGATCAAGTTCACGGTAAGGACTTTGGTCATTCGGGTACTAGGAGTTATCGCGTGTTATTTTGTGTGAATGTTGCGTCAGTCCGGGTAAAGTACTTTGCGTGACCATGTGGAAATGGTAAGGTACGCATTTGTAATAGTGACCGATCACCATTATTATGAAAGTGTATCTTGACATCAAGCATGACATGATGAGTACCGAACGGAGGAAACGTGGCATGGTTGGGGTAGATTCGGGATAAATGAGGAATCTTTATTGGTTCCTAAGTGATAGTTGTCTCGGGTGATGTGCTTGTAGTCGCATCGGGTTCGTTGCGAGTCGTGAAGTGTTACGATGGATTCGGTTAGTTAAGTGAGTGAGCCAACTCACAAGTTTAGTGCGTGCTTAGCCACCCTAAGTAGTGGGTGCATTATTGAGATTGTTATTGGTTTTAGTTACCCATCGTAACTAGGAAGATCGATTTACGTTTGCGTGTGTGCGACGAGGACTTGAATTCTGTAATGGAATGCGACAAGTCTAATGATTGTAGTTTTGAGTTACACTCGGTAGAGTGTGTGGTTAGAGAATTGTGTTAGGATTCTTGTTGTGAGTTGCCTTGGAATTGGCGAATCGAGGAGTCTTCGGGTCGTTAAACTAATGGGAGTGGGACCCGTGTAATGTTGATTGCGTTAGTGTGTTGTAGATTATAGGGCAACATTCCTAATGGAATATCCCTTGTAGTAGTGGTTTTATCGAGATGTAGAAGGGTGTAAGACTTGGTATCCCCGAGCATCTCCTTGTGTTAGATGAAGGGCCTCATTAGGCTATATCGTTTGGCCTTGTGGAAATTGCGGGTAGCGTGTGATTGCTAGGAACTTTCGATAAGACAATAAACCGTAAGGTTATCGGGTAGGTATGACTTCGGGTCGTTATTATAGAGAGATGGGTGACATAGGGTGTATGGAACCTAAAGATCGATTTTCTAAAAATTCATTTGATTGTGGTGGGAGTCTGCATGACACTGCGTCAGGTGCCTTTTTATACCTGCTAGTGTAATGTTCAACTCCAGTAGTGGTGTGATCACTTTGTGCTTAGGGTGCCAGTGAGATACCCTTGGAAGCATCGGAGATTATAATAGTGATCGACAGGTGATGGTAATTCGACGGTTGCGAAAGTCGAAGTTTAAGAGCATTGTGACGAATACTTCTTATGAAGTGACGGGTGAGCGAATCTTGTTGCTCTTAAGTGATAGACGGGTAGAGATGACCGGTGAGCCGGTGATGGACTTAATGGTCGGTTAGTCCGAAGGATATGATGAAGTGTTGACATTGTGGTGGACGCAATTATGGTGTCGGAATTGGTCACTCTTCTCCATGAGAGTGCGCAATTGTTGAAAAAGTTCGTTGAGTGGAAGGTCGGGTGATCTCGACTGAGAATCACGACTAAGTAAGCGGCGTGACATATGCCTAGGCTTAGAGGCATATGTAAGACTTTAGTGGAGTTTGCTTTTCAAACAATTAAGGTAGTTAGTTGTGAATTGTGGTATGAAGGTGCGATTTCATCGCGTGTACGACGTCTCAAGTGATTGTGCCTGTCGGCTCTGAGAGCTTAAAGTGAATTTGCGGTGAATTGATGTTTATGACCAACGGTGACAATTGTCAGGTGTGACGTGGAATTTCAATTCCGCGGGATGTTATCATCTTGGCGGTGAGAATAGGGAGATAAATCCTAAGTGGGGGAGTTTTTACTGTCGCTCGAGGAAAACTCCAGTGGTGTTATGTGTAGTGAAATGTCAGAGTGTACCATGCTAAGCCTCAATAGGTATTCGGAGTTCCTAACGAGGAAGAGTGACGGGTTGCTAATGTCGACTCGAGATCGTGCTTTACGATTGTGAGTTACAACTCTGGAATGTTATGCGTGATGATTGTGATGATGGGATCGAAGGAAGTGTAAGACTTCCTATGTAAGGTGGTCGTGTAGTACCAATGTGCGGTATGAGACCAAATGTGAAGTTTGAGATCCCGGAGTGAGAGAATGAAGTGTCATTGCGAGTGCCCCCGTAGTGAAAAATCTGGGTTGTCATGAAACCCGGACAGTATAATTGAATGAGAACGAGTTCGATATCGTGGCGAATATCGTATTTTCCCTGTCGAGAAACGCAATCGTGAAGATTGTTAGTGGATTATTCCACTTTATGGACGAATGTGAGGCGGAGAGTGTCGATTTTGACTGTCTCACATCGAGACACGCAGATGTTGTTTGTTTGCGAGAGTGTGCTCCCTAGTGATGCGACTGTTAGTTGCATTGAAATGTTGAGACCATCCTTAACGGACGGTCTAGGTAGGAAAGTTCACCCGGCGTGGTGAATATTTTTGTGAGTCGTGTGGCGAATTGCGGAAATTTTGTGATGATGATTCGCCGTTGACGGGATTTTGGTATACGAATAGCTTCTATGCTAGTACTAGAAAGCCGTATTGTATGGTTCAGAGGAGAAACCCTATGACGATGTGTTGATGTTTCGTCTAATTCGTGGTGTATTATTGTCGTCCTGGATTAATCCAGTGACGTATAGTCGTGTGTGGATCGATCGGCGGGAAAGTGGTGCTTCTTAAGTGTTATTGCGGGGTTATTAAAATTTTTTCGTTGAAGGAATGATCCGGTGTAGAGCCGGAGGGAGTTTGGTTCTTGGCCTAAAGAATATTCAGGAATGATCGGTTGAGTAGTACGGTTATGAACCGAATGAGTACAAAATTTTAAGGAAGCATGAATCCTTCTCGATTTGGATTAATGTAAGACTTGGTTCGCGGCGTAGTGAATTTAGAAGATCGCATAGGGCGATATAGTTATGGATGACGCTTGTTGCGTGTTGCAGCCGTGAGAACTTGAAGGAAAATGTGGTATTTTTCGTATTTCCTAAATGGAAATTCTGGACGTTGAGTGTATGAGATATCGTTTATTGCGGTAGTGCACGCTAGTGATCATTAGCGTGTGGTGGGATATTAGAATTCACGGATGATGTTATGGATGACGGGCTTTGTTGTGTTTTGTAGGAATCGTGAGGTGTGACGACGATGGTTGCCGGTGAATTGTCCTTCTTTTAGGACGATTGTGAAGTACGGTTGTTGTATTATGATGCGTTAGTGCACGAAGCGAGGATTCAGGTGAGTTTACTACTTGTGTGACTCCGCGTTGGAAGCGGAAATGTTCGTGGAAGAAGTGCTTAACTTCTAATGTTTGTGCGGATCACGAGGACGTGATCCAATTTAAGTGGGGGAGAGTTGTAACACCCGTTTTTCAGTTACACGTTATTTCGAGCGTCATTCGAAATACGAGGCATGTAAGCGTATATTTGGATCCCAAATAAAATTAGAGTTGATGTTCTAAAACCTTACCATTGGATAGTAAATCTCATTACGTTTCCAACGATATTTGATTCGTCAAAAACGGAGTTACGGTTTGAAAGTTACGACCAAAACAAGTTCAGTTTCAGACTCAGTTCATTGGGACTCCGTCCAGACTTTGGGACGCCGTCCAAAAATGAAGGTTAGGACGCCGTCCAAGCTTTTTGGACGCCGTCCAGAAGGCATGACGGGCCAGCAACTCTATTTTACTCAAATTAAAAGGGGTATTTGGGTCTTTTCACTTGGGGTCGGTTTGGGATCATCAAAAATGATCGAGAACTCCATTTGGAGCTCATTCTCACCCACACAAAACACTCTCATCTTATTTTAGAGAGAGAGGGATAATTTAGAGTGAAAAATCTTGGTTTGGTGAAGAAGATGAGCGTTTCGGGTCAAAGCTCGAGAGTTAAAGTTGTTCCTTCCATTCACGGCTACATTTTGGTAGTATTGGAAAGTCTCAACTCCGAATTTCATTGTTAAGATTCTTGTGTACATTTAGGGTTTGAGCTTGTTATTTGTAAAACCCTTTTAGATGATGAAGAGGGTTTATGGAAACCCACTATTTTGATATTTTGCGGGTTTTGGGTTGGTTAATGATTTAAGCATGTTTAAGGTTTGTAAGTGGGGTATAATCACTAGTATTAGTGATTTTAGGAGTGTTCGAACTTGTAAGACCCATTTGGGGGTAAAATGGGTGAATTTGGATTATGTTGAGATAAGGAAAACCCTAATAGCTATGATCTAGGGTTTGGCCATGTGAATTGAAGTTGTAAGTGTTAAATTGTGTTGATTAGTCATTAATACACTTGTAAATGATGGAAGAATTGTAAATGGGTCATGTTTGGCTAAAATGGTATGTATAAGTGTTGAAATGGGTCAAATGAGTTAAGGTTGACCTAATTGGGTGAAATGGGTATGAAACACCCTAAGTTTGTGCTAATTGGTGTTAGTAGACTTACATCACTAGTTTTAGTAATTAAAGATGAGTCTTGGCCATTTTATGGGCGGTTTTGGGTGTGAGTGAGTATTGTGGTTAATTCCACAAGTTGTGTGTTGAATGTGTACTTATGTATTAGGTACCTTGCTCGAAGCATACGGAAGTGCTAAATCACCACCGACGTGATAAGGTGAGTGGAATAATTATATACGTATGTATATAATGTGTCTATTTGTTGTAGCGTGAAATGTGTAGTGTCGAGGTGCTAAGACACCATGTTTCACGTGAAGAGTGTAGCATCGAGGTGTTAAGATGCCACTCGGGTGTAGCATCGAGGTGTTAAGATGCCACCTAGGAGTGTAATGTCGAGGTGTTAAGACACCACTCCGTAAAATAATGAGTGTTGCATCGAGGTGTTAAGATGCCACTCGGGGTGATGTGCCGAGGTGTTAAGGTGCCACCCCTAGGGGTTAGTGGTGCGAGGTGTTAAGTGCCCTAACGGATGTTGTGAACACCGATGGCGTTTTCGCGAGCGCCGTTCCCTTGTACTATTGGTTAACCATGGTTATTTGTGTTGTAGCGTAAGCATATTATATTTGTTCATATTATATATGCTTTTGTTATGCTAGCTTGATTATTGGAGGTTATAGCTTGTAATTGTGATGATAAGCTAATTGTGTTGCTAGCATGTATGCGGTATGTGAGTAAGTGTTTGCAAGTAGGTATATTATATATGTATGTGTATAATTATTGCATTCACTAAGCCTCGGCTTACCCCTCTCGTTGTTTACCTTTTTACAGGTATTGTGTTATTGATGCTAGCTAGTTGTTAAACTAGACGTGCAGGAGCGGTTGGGCTTGATGGGGTAGCTTTCGGATAATTGGACGCGGATGGGGGTTTTAGTAGTCCCCGGGATTATGCTCTTGGTATCGGGTTGGGTTGTAGAGTTCTAATCCGTCTAAAGAGATAAATGGGTCAAAACTGCTACTTTATTTGTAAAACGGGTCATTGTGAGCCCGGGGTTGTAAAACTTGTTTTTATGGTGGCAATATCTTAGTTTTACTTAATATGTCATATTGTGAAAATGGTTTCGTTGAAAAGTGTCGGGGAGCGAGTTTTTCGCTCGCGTGTAAACAAAAACTGATCAATACTTTTTAGTTCATTGGGACGCCGTCCCAAATCCTTGGACGCCGTCCCAGTTGTAAAGGCTGGACGCCGTCCCGATTTCTGGACGCCGTCCAAATGGGCAGTCACAGAATTTTTTTTTTGTGTCGTGTTTTTGGTAAATAAATGTTGGGTTGTTACACGTGACCCCTCCCGACCAGATCACATGTGTCTTCTACAGAAATCATTATATGGGCTCAAGCAAGCTCCACGAGCCTGGTACCAGCGGTTTGCTGGATATGCACAAAGTGTCGGCTTTCAGCAAAGTCGATGTCCCACTTCACTCTTTATCTATCGACACGGCACTAACACCGCATACCTCTTATTATACGTGGACGATATTATTCTGGTTGCATCATAGACAGAGTTTCTCCAGCGGGTTATTGCTTCATTACATCATGAGTTCTCGATGACCGACCTGGGCCCGCTAAACTATTTTTTGTGGATTTCTGTGTCTCGTAACCCCTCGGGGATGTTCCTTTCTCAAAAGAAATACGCCACTGAGATTCTCGAACGTGCAGATATGTTGGGATGTCAATCAAGCCGGACACCAGTCGAAACCAACTCCAAACTTAGTACTTCAGGTCCACCTGTTTCTAACCCGACCTTGTATCGTAACCTTGCAGGGGCTCTTCCGTACCTCACTTTCACGAGACCAGACATAGCCTATGTGTAGAGACCCGTCCTAATCCATCCGGACGAAGTCCATATCGATTATAAACGATTTACAACAATTGATTACATCGCGAGGTACTTGACCTCTATATGATACATTTTACAAACATTGCATTCGTTTTTGAAAAGAAAATCATTCATTACATTGAAAGTTGACGGCATGCATACCATTTTATAATATATCTAACTATAATTGACTTAATAATAATCTTGATGAACTCAACGACTCGAATGCAACGTATTTTGAAATATGTCATGAATGACTCCAAGTAATATCTTTAAAATGAGCAATTGCACAGCGGAAGATTTCTTTCATACCTGAGAATAAACATGCTTTAAAGTGTCAACCAAAAGGTTGGTGAGTTCATTAGTTTATCATAAATAATCATTTCAGATAGTATAATAGACCACAAGATTTCATTTTCCTAAACATCATTCTCGTATCAGGCATTTCGCAAACTGCATAGAGATAAAAATCATCTATATGGATTGAACACCTGGTAACCGACGTTAACTTAATGTATAGAATATCCCCAAAACAGAACCTCTCGTCTGTATAATAATCTCGAAGTACTAAAGCATTCGTACCCCGAATGGGACTTGTCAAGGTCCATAGATCTATCTTTAGGATTCGCGTCAATCAGGGGCCATTTCCCTAAATTCTTAGGTTACCAGACTTGAAGGGCGATATTCGGTTAATAATCCAACCATAGAATGTAATTTTAAGTAATTGTGTCTATTTCGTAAAACATTTATAAAAGCAGCGCATGGAATCTCAGTCCCAAAAATATATATAGCAAAAGCATTTAAAAAGGGAGCAAATGAAACTCACCATACTGTATTTTGTAGTAAAAATACATATGACGACATTTAACAAGTGTAGGGTTGGCCTCGGATTCACGAACATATATCAATTATACATATTAAAACATATGATTATAGTTTGAACAAATACATATTATAATTTTGATTTTGTATAATATCTATATATGTTTATTTAATTTGTGTGTATTTTAAAACGATTACTTTATATAATTATATCAATACATATATGATTAGTATTATGTTAGGACAATAATTAATTTGTTATTTATATGAATATTTATATAAAAACAAATATTAATATGATTAATACGTTCTTATATGTAATATTACTATAAGTATATTTTTACATCAATAATATTAATGAAAGTTGTATTTGATTAAAATGATAATTTTAATAATAGTATTACTGATAATAATAATAATAATAATAATAATAATAATAATAATAATAATAATAATAATAATAATAATAATAATAATAATAATAATAAAACTAATAATAGTAATAATAATAATAATGTTCTTAAAATTGATACTAATAATAATAATGATAATAATTTTTCTAAAAATAGCACTTTTATTACTAATGTTATTAATGCTAATAAGTTTAATATTAACAATAATAAAAATTATAAAATGCTACTAATTCTTAATATTATTAATATTAAATTTTATTATTTTCATATTTATAATAATAATAATCATAATCATGATATGGATAATGATACTGAAAATGATAAAATTAATAATAATAATATTAGTGATACTTTTATTAATACTAATGATAATGATAATTATAATACTTATAAGTATAATTATGATAACATTTATAATTATAATACAAATAATCATAATAATAACAATAATCATAATAATAATAATAATGAAAAAATAATAATACAAATAATAAGATCACTACATATCAAAATAGGCTGAAAAAGAAGAAAAGATGCCACTAGCCAGAATCGAACCCTCAACCATTAGCTTAACCCACACACACTTCACCATCTGATCTAATATCTTTTTCTGTTTTTAATACCACTTCCATTTTTTTTTAAACCCGTATTCTGTTTTCTTTCTTCTTCATCATCATCCACGAATTTGATTAACCAGAGACACTTAGTAATAATGAATACGAGGTTTGAATAAATATACATATTTGAAACGAAACTAAATCAACTGAGATATCAAATTTAATATATAAAAAAAATATGTAAACAAGTAACCTGCATCAGAAGTTACTGTTCGAAGAACAACAAATTGATTTTCAATTTTTAAAATGTTTTAGCTTATAATCACAAAATGAAATACGTTCAAAATCCTTTCTAGAAACTCTCTAAACCCTTAATTGAACCAAAAACATTACATTGATCTTTAATTTCATGAACACATTAGTTGACTTTTTTTTTAAAATTAATCTTTGACTTGAGAATTAGAACACGATACAGCAAATTGGACTTTAAGATTTTGTAGATAGTTTGAAATAGAGATTATAAACACAACTGTATTAATGAATTTTGAAATTGAACTCAAATTCCAGGTTTTTGAATTAAAACTGCACGAACAGGGTAGTTTTCTTGTTCCGTTCACTTTTCTGATTGAATTCAATAATTGTAATGCTGTAAAGGATAATTGGAGTTGGTAGTTAGTAATATGTGTCGAATACTATCTCTTGATAATGAATTTGATCAATTATACTCCTCTGGTTACGTCGACTGGAATTTTACAAGGACAGAAGATAATATAAAAAAATAAAACAGATAATCAAAATAATAGATTCGTACTGATTATATGTCATGAATTTTGTTGTGTTTCAGTAAATGGATCGACAAGGATATCAATTTAGAACAGAATCAGAAGAAAAATTAAAGTGATGGTGATGTATACTGATCGATCTATATCTATATATATAACTTTTTTTAATTACTTTTAATAATTATAATACTGTTAACCAATAATTAGTAATAATAATTACAGAATTAATAATAAAGATATTTATTTATAATAATAATAATGATAATAATAACAAAATAATAATATTAATAATAACCATGTTAACACAAAAATCACATTTATAGTAACGATAATGGATATTAATATTTATAATGATATTAATAATAATAACAATAATATTAGAAATTAAATATATCAAATTTCATATTTAGGTATTATAATTAGTATTTAATATTTATTTTAATAACAAAAGTAGTATCATTAATGTTAGTATTAATACAACAACTATACTTAAATCTTGTAATCATATAAATAAATATTATAAGTTTCTACATATAATATTTATAAAATTATTTATAACATAACATTCATATAAATAACTATGTATATATATTACATTTATTAACTTACCAATGTTAATTATTTGTTATTAACTTCGTTAATAATACCAGTATTACAATATCTCTCTTAATAATTATATTTAATGTACTTTATATATATATATATATATATATATATATATATATATATATATATATATATATATATGTTTTAATAACAAGTTTATTATAATTCTAATGATTATTTTATATTTTTCATTATTATATATACCCTTATCTTTTTATTTATATATATACGTGTGTATATATATATACGTATTTATTTACACACAATTGTTCGTGAATCGTCGGGAATGGTCAAAGGTTAAATGTATTCATGTAAACTGTTCAAGAACTATTGAGACTCTACAATACAGACTTTGCTTATCGTATCGAAATCATATGAAGATTTAGTTTAAATTTGATCGGAAATTTCCGGGTCGTCACACTATGCGGTTCAGCAGATATGCCTATTTATGCACGATCCACGTGAGCAGCATTTCTCCACCCTCAAGAGGATTTTACGGTATATTCAGGGTACACTTGATCTTGGTCTACAACTCTTCGCATCCTCCACCACATCCTTGACTGCGTACTCGGATGCTGACTGGGCTGGTTGCCCCAATACTCGTCGATCGACCTCCGTATATTGTGTTTTTAGGCAATAACCTTCTGTCATGGTCCTCTAAACGGCAGTTGACTCCATCCCGCTCTAGTGTCGAAGCAGAATACCGAGGTGTTGCTAATGCTGTAGCTGAGACATGTTGGCCTCGCAATCTTCTTCGTGAGCTTCATTGTCCACTGTTTTCCACCACTATTGTGTATTGTGATAATGTGAGCGCAGTTTAGATGTCAGGTAACCCTCAACGCACTAAACATATAGAGATTGACATTCATTTTGTGTGGGATCTTGTTACGCAAGGACATGTGCGAGTTTTACATGTCCCTTCTCGATATCAGTATGCTGACATTTTCACCAAAGGGCTTCCTACAGTTCTATTTGATGAGTTCCGATCCTGTTTGAGCGTCCGTCGTGCTCCCGTTCCAACTGAGGGGGGATGTTAGCCGATCATTGCTCAGGGCCTATGAGCCCAGATATTTAGCATCACGTGTTTAGCTTTGGGACTGCGAGCCTACTCGTTTATTGTTATGGGCCTGCGTGTCCATCTAGTGTTAGGTTTATGTTCTATATATGCATTTGTATGTACGGGGTTTTGTGGCAATTCAATCAATCGATCACTTACGTTATCAATAAATAGCTCGACTTTAAGAGGGACCATTTTGTTTCTAATCGTCTTGGTTACCGAAGGTTGATTCACGGTTCCAGCCCGCACCAAAATGTCCGTGAGATTGCTAACAGATAACGAACCATCGTTGCTCCATGACCAAATCCAATCCTCGCTACCTGTGCTACAAGGGACAAAACTAGATAAAAGATTAGTGAGGTGGTGAGGTCCCCGCTTAATCTCCTTGAGATATTACGGGACCAACACCATGTGAAATGTCCCGTTCTTATTGATTAAAAACATTCCATATTAATTGATTTCGTTGCGAGGTTTTGACCTCTATATGAGACGTTTTTCAAAGACTGCATTCATTTTTAAAACAAACCATAACCTTTATTTCATAAATAAAGGTTTAAAAGCTTTACGTAGATTATCAAATAATGATAATCTAAAATATCCTGTTTACATACGACCATTACATAATGGTTTACAATACAAATATGCTACATCGAAATCAGTTTCTTGAATGCAGTTTTTACACAATATCATACAAACATGGACTCCAAATCTTGTCCTTATTTTAGTATGCAACAGCGGAAGCTCTTAGTATTCACCTGAGAATAAACATGCTTTAAACGTCAACAAAAATGTTGGTGAGTTATAGGTTTAACCTATATGTATCAAATCGTAACAATAGACCACAAGATTTCATATTTCAATACACATCCCATACATAGAGATAAAAATCATTCATATGGTGAACACCTGGTAACCGACATTAACAAGATGCATATATATAAGAATATCCCCATCATTCTGGGACACCCTTCAGATATGATATAAATTTCGAAGTACTAAAGCATCCGGTACTTTAGATGGGGTTTGTTAGGCCCAATAGATCTATCTTTAGGATTCGCATCAATTAGGGTGTCTGTTCCCTAATTCTTAGATTACCAGACTTAATAAAAAGGGGCATATTCGATTTCGATAATTCAACCATAGAATGTAGTTTCACGTACTTGTGTCTATTTTGTAAATCATTTATAAAACCTGCATGTATTCTCATCCCAAAAATATTAGATTTTAAAAGTGGGACTATAACTCACTTTCACAGATTTTTACTTCGTCGGGAAGTAAGACTTGGCCACTGGTTGATTCACGAACCTATAACAGTATATACATATATATCAAAGTATGTTCAAAATATATTTACAACACTTTTAATATATTTTGATATTTTAAGTTTATTAAGTCAGCTGTCCTCGTTAGTAACCTACAACTAGTTGTCCACAGTTTGATGTACAGAAATAAATCGATAAATATTATCTTGAATCAATCCACGACCCAGTGTATACGTATCTCAGTATTGATCACAACTCAAACTATATATATTTTGGAATCAACCTCAACCCTGTATAGCTAACTCCAACATTCACATATAGAGTGTCTATGGTTGTTCCAAAATATATATAGATGTGTCGACATGATAGGTCGAAACATTGTATACGTGTCTATGGTATCTCAAGATTACATAATATACAATACAAGTTGATTAAGTTATGGTTGGAATAGATTTGTTACCAATTTTCACGTAGCTAAAATGAGAAAAATTATCCAATCTTGTTTTACCCATAACTTCTTCATTTTAAATCCATTTTGAGTGAATCAAATTGCTATGGTTTCATATTGAACTCTATTTTATGAATCTATACAGAAAAAGTATAGGTTTATAGTCGGAAAAATAAGTTACAAGTCGTTTTTGTAAAGGTAGTCATTTCAGTCGAAAGAACGACGTCTAGATGACCATTTTAGAAAACATACTTCCACTTTGAGTTTAACCATAATTTTTGGATATAGTTTCATGTTCATAATAAAAATCATTTTCTCAGAATAACAACTTTTAAATCAAAGTTTATCATAGTTTTTAATTAACTAACCCAAAACAGCCCGCGGTGTTACTACGACGGCGTAAATCCGGTTTTACGGTGTTTTTCGTGTTTCCAGGTTTTAAATCATTAAGTTAGCATATCATATAGATATAGAACATGTGTTTAGTTGATTTTAAAAGTCAAGTTAGAAGGATTAACTTTTGTTTGCGAACAAGTTTAGAATTAACTAAACTATGTTCTAGTGATTACAAGTTTAAACCTTCGAATAAGATAGCTTTATATGTATGAATTGAATGATGTTATGAACATCATTACTACCTTAAGTTCCTTGGATAAACCTACTGGAAAAGAGAAAAATGGATCTAGCTTCAACGGATCCTTGGATGGCTCGAAGTTCTTGAAGCAGAATCATGACACGAAAACAAGTTCAAGTAAGATCATCACTTGAAATAAGATTGTTATAGTTATAGAAATTGAACCAAAGTTTGAATATGATTATTACCTTGTATTAGAATGATAACCTACTGTAAGAAACAAAGATTTCTTGAGGTTGGATGATCACCTTACAAGATTGGAAGTGAGCTAGCAAACTTGAAAGTATTCTTGATTTTATGTAACTAGAACTTGTAGAATAAATGAAGAACACTTAGAACTTGAAGATAGAACTTGAGAGAGATCAATTAGATGAAGAAAATTGAAGAATGAAAGTGTTTGTAGGTGTTTTTGGTCGTTGGTGTATGAATTAGATATAAAGGATATGTAATTTTGTTTTCATGTAAATAAGTCATGAATGATTACTCATATTTTTGTAATTTTATGAGATATTTCATGCTAGTTGCCAAATGATGGTTCCCACATGTGTTAGGTGACTCACATGGGCTGTTAAGAGCTGATAATTGGAGTGTATATACCAATAGTACATACATCTAAAAGCTGTGTATTGTACGAGTACGAATACGGGTGCATACGAGTAGAATTGTTGATGAAACTGAACGAGGATGTAATTGTAAGCATTTTTGTTAAGTAGAAGTATTTTGATAAGTGTATTGAAGTCTTTCAAAAGTGTATAAATACATATTAAAACACTACATGTATATACATTTTAACTGAGTCGTTAAGTCATCGTTAGTCGTTACATGTAAGTGTTGTTTTGAAACCTTTAGGTTAACGATCTTGTTAAATGTTGTTAACCCAATGTTTATAATATCAAATGAGATTTTAAATTATTATATTATCATGATATTATCATGTATGAATATCATTAAATGTCTTTACAACGATAATCGTTACATATATGTCTTGTTTAAAAATCATTAAATTAGTAGTCTTGTTTTTACATATGTAGTTCATTGTTAATATACTTAATGATATGTTTACTTATCATAGTATCATGTTAACTATATATATATCCATATATATGTCATCATATAGTTTTTACAAGTTTTAACGTTCGTGAATCACCGGTCAACTTGGGTGGTCAATTGTCTATATGAAACATATTTTAATTAATCAAGTCTTAACAAGTTTGATTGCTTAACATGTTGGAAACATTTAATCATGTAAATATCAATCTTAATTAATATATATAAACATGGAAAAGTTCGGGTCACTACACCATGTTGTAAAGAAACAATTATCCCCCCAATGGGCCCAATCACTAATGGAAGCATTTTTATTAGTTTCAAGCCGGTAAAGTCTATTAAATTTATCTTTTAGCAAACAGTCACCGAGCCACAAATCATCCCAAAATCTAGTGCACGATCCATCTATAATTCTTTTTTTAAATGAGTTAGCAAACGGTGTACCATTGTGATTATATTAGATATAGATACTAGTTTTTGAGCCCGTGCTTTTCACGGCTACTCAAAATATGTTTGAAGATTAGTTACATAAAAACATAAAAAAAATTTCTCTAGCGATCTTGGTTCACAATAATGACATATAAATGAATAACGACAAAATAATGAATATGTATCATAAGTGGTCTACTAATTCACAAGTGGTAATTAATCTATATGGCTTGCTATAGAGTAAGGGGCTGTTTACTTTTTTTTTTCTAAAACAAATTATATTTTACTCGTGAGTTGTTATAAGAAATGATGTGTTCTACTATAATTAATCATATTTTTAATCATTGATTAGTTACAACGATCTCTTAGATTTACCCGTACTAATTGCTCTCATTTTTTTTATTAATTTCTTTATTCTCTAATATTGTTATTAATCATTTATTTAATGAATTTTAATCACAATCATTGAAAATTTGATAAGTGTAAATTCCACTTGTCATTCATCTCTTAAAAAATGGTTTTGTTAACAAGTAAGCTAAAAAATCTCTTTTTTATATAAGTATATAGATAGATAGATATAGATAGATAGAAGATTATTATAATATTTGATTATATTATATAATTATAAAAATTATATAATAATAAAGCTTTTAAATTTCTATTATTGATGACTTAACAAGTATTTCGGAATCACAACATAATTTTTTTAAATAAACTTTTGCATTTTTTAACACCAGGTATTGTTTACTTGATTACTTTTATAGAAAATACATACTCCGTTCATTTTTATACATATATACTTGTTAGATTCAATATCTTTTCACACGGCTTTATTATTTATTACACAAAATATATCATCCGAAGTTGCACAATGTATGCCAAGTGGTACAAATAGACAAACACATGTCAAAACTATGTATATATCCACAAACGTTTTTATTACTATTCCCCAAACTAAAAATAAATAAAAGACAAATAAAATGTATTTAAAGCATAGCACATTAATTATCAATTTGATTATTATATATACAAAATTACAAGTTAAATATCCTTTCATTTAAATTTGCTCTCTCCTTCCTCATATTAAGATGAATAATTCAACATCTCCTAAAATTGAATCCAATAATCATGACCAACCACATTAAGAAATGAATCACTCCCTTTTTACATCCAACAAATCAAAACTCAATGGTAAACCCTACAAAATACTTTTAGCCATAAATTATTTATGTCTTTTCATTGGTTCTATATCTTCTTCACTTCTTATAAAGTTCTACTTTAACCACAACGGGTCGAACCGATGGGTCTCTACTTGGATCCAATCAGCCGGGTTCCCTCTTCTCTTGCTTCCCATTTACATCCCATATTATTTCAACCATTTTCGGGTTCGGTTTAATAATAATGGTGATGGTGATGATGATAAAAGTATTAATGTGAGGAAACCATTTTCTAATTTTGACAAGAAAATTTTGTCATTGTGTCTTGGTATTGGAATAATGTTGGTCGTAAGTAATTTATGTTTTTCTTGGGGGAATTCATATCTTCCTTTATCAACTTCGGCTTTAGTTTTATCTTCACAACTTATATTTACTCTAATTTTATCAGTTATAATTGTAAAACAAAAGATCACATTTTTAAATCTTAATTGTGTCATTCTTTTGACATTAAGTTGTGTACTTTTAGCTTTAACTCATAAAAATGATCGACCCGAAGGACTAACAAAAACAAAAT
Source organism: Rutidosis leptorrhynchoides (assembly GCF_046630445.1). Taxonomy (NCBI): domain Eukaryota; kingdom Viridiplantae; phylum Streptophyta; class Magnoliopsida; order Asterales; family Asteraceae; genus Rutidosis; species Rutidosis leptorrhynchoides. The sequence continues at coordinate 241,147,934 of NC_092340.1, read as the reverse complement.
ATTTTATCGGGTTCTTTTCGACTATTTCCGCGGGGCTATTATTCGCATTTTACCTTCCATTTATGGAAAGAATTTATAGTAAAGTAGATTGTTACGCGATGGTTGTAGAAATGCAATTCGTTATGGAAGCCATTGCGACACTGATTGCCACCGTGGCAATGGCTTCGGCAGGAGGTATAAAACAAATGAAAAATGAAACTGTGACAGAGTTCGATTTGGGCCCCACAAAATATTGGTTGACAGTTGGAACTAATATTATGACGTGGCAGTTGTGTTTTATGGGTACAGCTGGAATGGTGTTCTTGACCACGTCGTTAACCGGAGGGATATGTATGACTGCGTTAATGGCGATGAATGTGATCGGTGGAGTGGTGGTTTACGGCGACGATTTTAAAGGTCCAAAAGTTGTGTCGACGGTGTTGTGTTTATGGGGATTTTGTTCGTATGTTTACGGGATGTATGACAAGATGAAAAAAGGTTATCCAAATTATGATTCAAATGATGATGGTGCACAAAAACATCAAAATAAGTCATTGTTGGAGTTATCTGGAATTGTAACGGAAATTAATACGCTTTAAAAGATGATACCTTTCGATGTTTGCTATAAAAATTAAATTAAATAATAATAATTGATAATTTAAATAAAATTCAAGTATCACTTGGATCCTTATCCCATGCTTTTTTCTTTTTTTCCTAACTGAACTAACTATCTACAAGTATATCATATCAGTATATTATTTATTTCAATTTTTTGTTTGCAAGATTCTATTTTATTTTTATTTTTTTTTTTTGGAAAAAATGAATACTAGATAACCAACCGTTTTCTCGAAAACAAAAGAGCTGGACAAAGTACAAGAAATAAGCATCTTACCACAAAACAGACAAAGCCAACTAAACCTGAGTCAAAACGCTAACAACCGAAAAACGAACTTACACAAACACAAAGAAGCAATACAAACAACACAAAGACAATCAAACAAATATATATATCTGCTTATTGCGAGACTTGAACCAACATCATCTGAGCTCAATAAACACTAACATAGAAGGGTTAAATTAACTCAATCAAAACATGTACGTTCGTAATAGTAAACACACACACACACACACACACACACATATATATATATATATATATATATATATATATATATATATATATATATATATATATATATATATATGGGCAGGATCAATGGGGAAGTTACCAATCGGGAGGAAGCGGGGGGAAGCAATTTTTTATTTTTTTCGTTTTTTTTTAATTTTTTTTTCCGGCATCAAGATCACACGAAAATATGAACATTTAGAAGAGACACTTCGTGATGAATGCTATTATTTAGGCGGGACAACGATCGACAAAAATAACATTCAAGATAATATTGTTCGTGAAGAATATGAACGCTTTTTTTTCTTAATGTTTTGTGAAGTAAAATTTAGCCCGATTTAGAGTTTAGGGTTTAAGGTTTAGGGTTTAGGGTTTGGTGTTTTGGGTTTATTCCATAAACCCAAAACACCAAACCCTAAACCCTAAACCCTAAACTCTAAACCGTTCATGTTAAAAACTCAATCTAAATCCTAAATCTAAACCCTAAATCTAAACCCTAAACCCTAAATTTCTAAACTCTAATATCTAAACCCTATAAACCCTAATATCTAAACCCTAATATCTAAACCCCAATAGCTA